>NC_084480.1:137112737-137756248 GCF_030035675.1 Rhineura floridana
TTTTTTGCTTTGTACGTTGCTCAGAGTGGCTGGGTAGCCAGCCAGATGAGCAACTAAGAAATCGAATAAATAAATAAATAAATATTTGTCCCTGTTTAATCTGGATTTACCATTTCCACTTAAAAAATTTTTTTTTACTTGTGGAATTTTCTGCAGAAGCGGTAAATGGGAAAATAGCATGGGATAGCATTCTAATGGGAAAATACCATCCAACACTATTTTAATAAGGGTGACGCTGTGCAAAACGTGCATGCATGAGCAGCCTGGGTCTGCAGCTGAGTCCACAATAAACTGCCGGGTGGAAGTGCCCTCTGACCACAGCCGTCTTCTCTTGCACATTGGACAGGTATTTTAAATAATCATGGGTGTTGGTTAGTGTCTGTCTGAACATTTGGCTAGTTTTGGCAGACCTGGGGAGGAAGTTTCACCCTCACCCACCTCCACCCTCAGTCACTCATTTTGGAATGGAAGAAGAAAACTAAAGGAGCTTTTCTTCGGAGTGGTGGGAGAAGAAAGGGGCCATTGATTCATTAGTGAACGTTTTCATACTTTGGCAGTTTCAAGTGAAAAAAACTCTTGAAGTGCCTCATTAGAAATATTTACTGACTTGTAGAACTTGGCTCATGTCATGAAGAGTTTGTAAAGCTATGCTTCTTTATGGAACAGTCTTTAACTTACCCTGTACAGCTCATATTAGCAGCACAGTAAATATGGTACTCAAAACACATACACATGTAGTGGTGGTGGTGGGGAGATATTTATTTATTTATTGTATTTATATACCGCCCCATAGCCAAAGCTCTCTGGGCGGTTTACAGTAACTAAAAACATTAAAAACAGATATACAAATTTAAAACACATCTTTTAAAAACAATTTAAAACACAATTTAGAACACATGCTAAAATGCCTGGGAGAAGAGGAAAGTCTTGACCTGGCGCCAAAAAGATAACAGTGTTGGCGCCAGGCACACCTCATCATGGAGATCATTCCATAATTTAGGGGCCACCACTGAGAAGGCCCTCTCCCTTTTTGCCAGACTCCCAGCTTCCCTCCGAGTAGGCACCCGGTGGAAGGCCTTTGATGTTGAACGTAGTGTACGGGTGGGTTTGTATCAGGAGAGGCGTTCCATCAGGTATTGTGGTCCTAAGCCGTGTAAGGCTTTATAGGTTAAAACCAGCACCTTGAATCGAGCTCGGAAACATACAGGCAGCCAATGCAAGTGGGCCAGAATCGGTTTTATATGTTCAGACTGTCTGGTCCCTGTTACCAATCTGGCCGCTGCATTTTCCACAAGCTGCAGTTTCCGAACTGTCTTCAAAGGCAGCCTCATGTAGAGTGCATTGCAGTAATCTAACTTGGACGTTACTAGAACGTGGACTACTGAAGCCAGGTTATCCCTGTCCAGATAGAGGTGCAGCTGGGCCACCAACCGAAGTTGAAGATAGGACTAGATTATTTAATGGAAGGGATGCCAGCTGATTAAAGAACTAATAGTCAATCATCTGCTTTTTGATTGATTAATATATTTTTTCATATGTACCAAACAGTATAGATGCCTTTTGGAGATATGAAGAAATGTAATAAAGTTAGAATGGAATAAACCAAAGCTGCCATGTTGTGAGATGGAGCATTTTTTAATATTCTGTATATGTTTTTGAGATTTTTTGTAAGTCACTTTGAGTTTCATTCTGAAAAAAAGCTAACAAATATAAATAATAATAATAATATTTCTTTCATGCTCTATTACAGTGGTACACCAGCACTAACATAGATTAAAATGAAACAGTGTGCCCTCAACTAATCAAAATAGCCCCTCACTGATTAATCAAATAAAGTTTTAGTTGATTAATCTATTCGTTCAGTAGTTCCCAAACTCCCCCCCCCACAGATCACTTGAAAATTGTTAATGGCCTCTGCAGACCACTTACTGATTTTTCTGTCTGTTGAAGCAATTGTGATGCGCTGTGTGTGATGTTGCATGATTTTTAATTGTATTTTATTGCTTCCTTTATTTGTTTTCGTATTGTACGGTATTACAATTTGCATTCCATAGAACTCAAATGATAATACAATAAGATAAAATATAAGAAAAGAAACAATAAAATACAGTGAAAAACAATATGGATATTTAATACGGACATGCTGCGGACCACCTGAATGAAAGCTTGCGGACCACTGGTGGTCCACAAACCACAGTTTGGGAACCCCTGTATTAGTTAAACTGATTAATGTGTGCTGCCTAAGGATTCTCCCTCCACAATAGTATCTTATTGACTTATGGGGGCAGGAAGAAGGAAACTACATATCCATGGATAGACCTAGACTGCTACTGTGAATTCTGTTATCTGTACTGTTGAAATTTGCTGTTGGCCTCAGTACTGATTCTCAAACTCAAGCAAGTGTGCTTGCCATATCCTTAAAGTGTGAAGGCAACGGCACATGTTTGTAGATATGCAAGAGCCCATAATGGGCATATGCTGGGAAGCCCTACGTGGCTGTAGTTCCTTGACACTTGTTCTACTGTCCCTCAGTCAAATATGAAATTGACAAATAGGCCATCTATTGTGGACATGTCCATGGTGATATCATTTGTGTTGTAGTATATATTGTTGTTTTATGTGGATGTATTAAGGGTTGCATCCAATGTAGCACAAAGTAAGTGTCTCATCAGTGGAAGGATTTCCGTTTGCACAACAGGACTTCCCCCTTCTCCTCCCCCTGTGCCCCCTAAAGCTGTTCTAGCGGCTCCCCCAACCCTCCATAGCAGATTTGAGAAGTACATGGGATGCGCAGGGTGGGTGGAGAGGGGGGACATCCTGTTGGTGTGAGCAGAAATCCTTGCTCTGATGGTATAAGTAAGCTGAATACTGCCTAAGTTTTTAATTTGTAACCTGCTCTGAAATTGCTTGCAATGAAGAGCAAGATAGAAATTCTTTTAATAAATTAAATAATAAAGAAATAGCAAGGTGTGAAATGAAAACAATTGAAGCCCCTTTTAAAACATTTTCTCAGGCTCATCATGTGGTGCCTCCAGTCTGTCACTGTCTTGTTGGATGGATTCAAGTGCATACCATAAATTTAGGTTTGTGCACTTAAAGTGCTCTGTCACCCTAGTTAACAAATTCATGTAAAAATCAGACTTTTTGCCATTAGGAAAGTGATGGGGAAATGCCTTGAAAAGTGTGGGATGAATGATTAATGGGAAGATGTGTAAACACCCTGCAAGGAAATGAGGATGAATGCTCGCAGTCATATAACTGCCCTGTAAACAAATGGAAACAAGTGCTCTTGTAATGACCAGACATGGCTTATGCAGAGGCTGTGAAAGCAAATCAGAATGAATGCTAAACGGGTCATCTGCAGGAGCCCATGGGCAGCCCTGTCATGCGGCAGGGTAAAGCAATCTGGTACAGGTGGCACCTGCTAAAAGGAAATGTCATCCTTAATATTTTTTCTTGATTGAGATTTGGGATTCTAGAATATTTTGTGTTAAAATGACACACCAAGAATGGCTTCAAAAATAAACAAGAGAAAGAACCATCAGCATTGTGCAAGATCTTTTTTTTTTTTTAAAAAAATCATATTTCAACTGAGCACTACTTTAGCGTATCCCTCCCTCCAGAATTTCACAGATGAAAACAGGGCCATATTTATAACCCCCATTTTTATACCAAGTATTACTGCCTCGTAACTTGTTCTGAATATTACAGGTTGCTGAAGCTTCTATTTTGTCCACCTTCTGTGTTTGTTTGCTGTGCAGTAAATAGCCTATCCTCCACTTATTTAAAAACCAAGGATGTAAATTTTCTTTTGATTAGAGAGATACTACCAAAGCATAATTGTACTATAGTATGCTATCTTAATAACCAGCTACTGCAGTGTGTTAAATGACTATCTGTGTACTGCAGACTTTGTCAACTTGGAGCCCTCCAGATATTTTGGACTACAGCTTCCATGAGCCTCAGCCATCAGCCCTGCGCTGGCTGGGGCTGACGGGAGTTGTAGTCCAAAACATCTGGAGGGCACCAAGTTGACAAAGGCTAGTGTACTGCATGGTGCCTTTGTGTTAATGGCATGTGCATTAATGTACACTAGAACAGGGATGTGGATCCTGGTGCACTCCGGAAGTTGCTGGTCTACAGCATCCATCATCCCTGACTGTTGGCTATGCTGGCTGGGCTTATGGGAGTTGTGTCTAACAACATCTTGAGGGCCACACATTCCCCATCTCTATACTAGGGACAAGATACATCCTTTCTCCACTCTGATTTAGGCCCTAGAGGAAGAGCTAAACCCCTGAAGGGCAACTGCACTAATAAAATGTTATGAATGTTCAGAGGGGAAGCTGTATTAGTTTATGGATCTAGTCCATGAAAACTTAATGTCACAATAAATCTTTTGATCTTAAGATGCCACAAGGTTGGTTGTTTGTTTTGAAATTTTAACAAGACATCCCCCACAGGCAAATAACAGGGATGAAATAGGGAATTTCTAATTATTTACCAGATACAGCTGCAGATACAGGGACAATTGGACAATATGCTTTAGATGCCTGTGGTGGTGGCTGTTACCAGCAAAACTATAGTAGTTTCACCCTGAACAACAAACTATGTGACAACTTTGGCCACCAAAAATTACACGGAAATAGCTGTTTTAAAGTTTCTTTTTCATTGAACCTTAAACAGACACATCTTCTTACTGTTTCCTATGAGGCTGGCATGTTAGAGGTCCTGCAAGAATCTTATGGCTAAGAACCTTCGTTTTGTTGTCAACCTCCCTGCTTAATTTTGTGGTGTGTTTTAATCTGCAATTAATTCTTTAAGGTGATTAGTCACACTGATCATTTGATTTAAGCTTGGAGCCCTGCTTGTTAAGGTTTAGCAATGAAAACATGTGCTCAGATGCCAAAGAGGTTAAGGAGACATGCGATTAGGGACATAGTATTCTCTAAATAAGTGATTTTTCTTCAGTCTTTCAAAAAAACCACCTGCAGACATTTTTGTGGTCATAAAGCTCTTGTGTGAATTAGCACAGAGGATCGTAACTGAGCTGGCTTTGCAAAATGGCATGTTCCTTGTCACATGAACACTCAACAGCAAAAAATAAAAATAAAATTAAAAAAAGGTGCAGGTTTTTAAAAATGTTTTTTACTTGTCATCTAGTTCAGGACCCACATGCTTTCATGGACATCTGAAGGGCTAAAATCATTCTTCAGTAGATCTGTTGAAACTTTATGTGACTAATCAGTGAAGGTCAATTTTAAGTGATGGGTCTGTGAGTTGAGGGCACACTCATATGTAGGGAGGCGTAATAGCTCAGTGGTAGAGTACCAGTGTGACCACATAGACATCACCAGAAAAGGGGGCACAGATTTATTTATTTATTTATTGTATTTATATATTGCCCCATAGCCAAAGCTCTCTGGGCGGTTTACAATAATTTCCATATGCTCATTTAGATATATATGTGTACATTTATTCATAATTACTAGGCTTTAAAAAGAAATAAATATATATCTTGGCATAGCGGGGGGAAATTATCAGATGACCTTGCTGTCCAGCTGCTAATAGTTGTGAGCAACTTCAGGGCCCCTTGTTCTTCCTTTTTATCAAGGATGGCAGTGGGAAAAGTGGCCGCCCTCTTCTAAAATAGAATAGACACTGTCATCCTTGACAAAATTGCTTTTGTCTTCTTCATGATGAGGTTTGTTCTTTCACAGTGTGTGACTAGGCAGGAGAAGGAGGAAGGAGATACATATTTATTTTGCTCTTCTTAACCGATAATGATAAGCCTGTCTTTGATCCACCTCTGCTCAAAGGTGTCACACAAAGTGCTCCTGTTTATATGTTGTTGCCACAAGCCTGTTTGGAACGTTCCCTGCTCTGTAGGGCAGCAGTTGTAGCAGCTTTTACCCAAGTCTTCCTTCTGGAAGGAGAAGGCATTTGTAGGGACTATTGGGGGATCTGGGGGCATCTTCCTAGCCTAACATCACTGCCTTCCTTCCTTCTGTTTTAAGTGAGTACATGTTAGCCTCTCATTTTGGGAGAGTGCCATCAGCTAAATGAGTTAGCTGGGGCAGGGTGGATGTTTGTTTCGGTAGGGTAGCTAATCCAAAAATTATTCCTTACAGCCCTAGAGTATCTCTGCTGATGATGGAGGCCTTGCTTGACTCTTAATTCCTTGCCTAATTGCCATTTGGGTATCTGAACATGGAGCTGAGACTGCTTTAGGTCCGCAGTGGCCCACATAGTCCTTCCTCCAACTCCAGTTCCCTTCTCCCACCTGTCACTTTGTTTCTCATTTCCTCTTCCTCATTCCCTGCTCTTTTTCTTTTGTTCCTCTTTCCCTTGTCCCTCCCGTTGCTCATCCTGGTATTCCTCCGAGTCCCACTGTTTCTCATATCCTCATTTCCCTCCGCCTCCCCCGCACTCCTCCTGCTTCTTCCTCCTTGCACGTACAGTCATGCAGGTAAGGGCCACAGCTTAATGGCAGAGTACATCTTTGCATGCAGAAGGGCCCAGGTTCAGTCCCTGGTACCTCCAGGTAGGGCTGGGAGAGACTCCTTGTATTAAACCCTAGACAGCTGCTACTGGTCAGTATAGAAAATAATGAGCTAGAAAACGAATGGTCTGCCTTTGTATAAGGCAGCAACCTATGTTCCATGTCTCAACACAATGGACTTTGGAAGCCTGTTTTGTGAGCCCTGCTAGTTATAACTGAGTGGAGTGATTCACATATTAGTACTGTGCATGGCAGCCTTTAAATTATTTTTTGGTAGGAATCTGCCCAATTCTTGGAGTCTAGGCTTAATTTTTTTTAACCTCTGCATACCATATAGAACTCCCAGGAATACTGGCATGCCCATTGCGTTTGTGGATGGTCCTTTTTCATCTGCAGTGCTGTAGGCACAGGCCACCCAAGTTCAGCATTAGAGGGAGTGGAACCTTTTCCCTTTCCTAATATTTTATTTTTCTCTCTCTATCCCTTTTCGCTTATTAGATTGTTGATGGTTTTTGGGGGGCGGGTGGGTGTGTTTAGCAATCGGTTTTGGTATCTGGACTTTGAAACCTAAGTTGATTGAAATAAATTATTGCCTAGGAGTCCTAGCAAGCAACAGTGGAATGCCCATACTGTCTCAGTGCAATATATAGAGATCACATCGTATATTTAATAAAGTAAATGCTCCTCCAGTGAACATCCATCAGAGTAACTTTCCACTCACAATAGCATCTGGATCCTTGTGGATTTTTGCCATTTCAAAGGCAGTTGTCTCAGGGTCCAAGTCATCTCCTTTGCTATCTACTATCACAGTAGTTGGGAGAAAATGATCTTTTGTGTTCTTTGTCTTCAGATGCTTAATTTTTACAGCATAATTCTATGCTGTAAAACTCAGAAGAAAGCCCCACTGAATTCAGTGGGACTTGTTTACAACTATGCAGAGGATTAGATTACTGGATTTTATTTTAGTAGGAGCAATTTCCTAGCAGAGAAATTCTATCCACAAGGTTAATGCTGCAAAATGGCACCTCTAAAGTGGCTAATGGACCCTTTTACCCATCCACACCATATTTTCCACTGAGAATGTTTTGGTTTTATATCATACAGATTTTAAAATGCACAATAGGTTTCATAACCTTGTTTGTGTTGCTGAAAGAGTTTGACAGTGACTGCAAAAAGAGATGTTATCTGTGACATTTGTTTTTAAAGTTAACACGATTATCTATAAAACTACCTCCCATGCTTTTCTTATAGATAGATACTTTTCACTCCTCCCATAAAAATGGCAGCTTTGTCTCAAAATGCATTGTTGCTGGAGAGATATTCTTGCCCAATTCAGGAAGTGATTATTTCTTTGTAACTAGCGAAGGGCTTGGAACAAATCCTAAAAGGGTTTATCAGGAGTTGCAGGATTATTATAGCCAATTAGTATAGAGAATTTTGGTTATTTGCAGCATGGCTAATGTATTGTGGATGGAATATAGTTTTTGGATGCATGGATTAATGCAAATGTTTTGATTGGTTCTGTCTCACTGGGGAGCTTTACTTAGCCAACCACAGCACAAGGAATTGCAGCAAACGGTTACAGAATTTATGGGCCATCTACTGTACTGCAACACTTAGAATGGTGTTGAGAATTCAGATAGCTCATGGCACAAGGAAACAGCTTCAGAAAGTGAGGTTGTGCATTGCCACCTCCTCTTTTCTAAAGCATATTTTAGGGTTCAGGATGTGGCATCCACACTTGATTCAGGAAATGGTTGCAGAAAAGGTAGGGAGGGTAGCAATTAATTTTGTCTATAATGACTGTGTGTCCTACTTTGGAGTCTATTTGAATGGCTGTATGGTTCGAGGCAAAGAGCCATAAGAAGGGAAGTTTAGCACCTGCGTGGCAAACTGAGCAGGCACACAGGTCACCTGGCCACAGTCTTCCCTACCTTGCTGAGATTGTTGTAACCTGCCTGGAACCTTTGGGTAAAGGGCGGGTATTAATCATTACTACTAGTATTACTATTATCAACAGTAATATAATATATTAAATAATGGTCATTATTTCTAAATTTGAATCAGTATATATAAATGAACATATGCAAATCTGTGCCTTATTTGCTCTTTTTGGGGGGGAGAGTCCATCGCCTTTTTGCTGATGAATAAGTGGCCACCATTCTTGAGTCTCCTCTCCATCTGCTTTATGAAGCCAATTGCTGGGTTGAGATGGGAATTATGACCAAACAAGTATGCCAGGCCTAACATGGCTGAAGATCGGTGGCCCAGATCCCACAGGCTGCCTGGCAACCAGTTAGATACCATTCTTCCTCCTCTCTGCTTATGTTTAGGAGCGTCAGAGAGGGAGAAAAGAAATGGCAGATAAAGTGGCAATGATGGTCCAGCATCTGGTGGGGAGCAGGAACTGGAGCAGGGGTAGGGCCCACTTGGGGGGGGAAGGAAGAGGGGAAAAGCCAAAGGTGCAGAACAGGAAGGGCCAGTGCACCCCGGGCTGCAGCACTAGACTCTCCATGTGGAGTCAGAGCTACACTGCACCCCCAGCCAGAGCTTGGAAAAGTTACTTTTTTGAACTCCAACTCCCATCAGCCCCAGCCAGCATGGCCACTGGATTGGGCTGATGGGAGTTGTAGTTCAAAAAATGTAACTTTTCCAAGCTCTGCCCCCAGCCCATATCTCTGCTAAGGGCCAGACCAGACAGACGTGTTTATAAGCACATGTGTGCTGATTTGTCTATAAAGTGGGATGAAAACCCCAACTTTTTTTTTAGACTGAATGGAGCATGGGAGCAGGATAGGACTCAACCCACCTCCTGCCCTGCCTTGCCTCCTCCTGCTCCACTGTTTGAAACTATTTTTGCCTACTCAGCTCCAATGCCAGATGTGAGCTGGGGTAGGGGAAAACTGCTTTAAACAGCAGAGCGCAGGGAGGGGAGAAGGTTTCACTCCAGCCCCCCCCCCCCAGTGTAGGCTAAAAGGTGAAAAATGTTATAACCAAAAGTAGCGTGCATGTGTTTGTTAAACATCCATGTGTCTAGTTGGGCCCTCAGTTCTCCTCTCTTCTACCTCTGTGTTGTGACTGACTGTGTCAGACTTCCAGAGGGCTGTGTTGCCCACTTGCTTTATAGGAACAATTACTGATGGACCTTTTGCTCAAGCTGTCCTGTGAGGCACCAGGATAAGTAAGAAGGCCAGCTGGTAACATTTGTGATTAATTGTTTAATTGCACGCTCCTGGTTTATCCCATCCAGCCCTGTAGCCAGTCCTCCTTGTTAGGTGGGGCAGCCACATTTCTAGGTGGGGCATTTGAGGGGGAGAGAGGCACAACCGGAGGATGTGAATGCCTGGCTAGGGGAAGGCAAAGGCAATGACCTTCCCCTTTACTCCTTCTCCGTCCAGAGTGTGTGTTAGCTTACATGAATGAAGTTTAATCTGTTGAACTGCCTACCCTTTTTGTAGAGATCCCCAGGAATACCAGATTCAAAAGCTTGACTTTGCCTATAGCTACCGTCCCCTTTCACCGGTGGTCTGTCCCTGTGTTCTGATTCTTCATGAACTGAACTTCTTTGGTAATGCCAGTGAGCTTCTGAGCTTGGCTTTAATGCTGCATTAGATATCTCAGGTTTATATTCCACCTGAAAAGCAACTTGTCCATCTTACAAGTTTAGGGAAGGGCAGAGAGAAAGCAAATACTTTGGGGTGCTTTTGTTAACTCCTCCTTGAGAATCCCTCCTTCTTGTCTTCTTGTTGGCCTTTAGATTTTCCTTCTTGTTGGACAATCAAGGGAAACTCTTTAGCTGGCTGCTACATAACGGAGGAACTAAGCAATTAGAAACTAGTTGTGGAATTACTGTGTATGTAAAGGACTAACTAAGCAATTGGAAACTAAGTGGGAAAAGCAATTGGATTTTTTTTCCTGGTTGCTGGGTTGATTTTTCTGTACAGAAACCTGAAAAGGGCTCACACTGAGCATCATGTATTGGGAAAATCACCCAGCTAGCTAACTGTAGTGTATACAGCAATATTTCTATTCCTCTAGTGCTGTTTTCATCCTTTGCCATCAAGTACTCAAGAAAAAAAAGCAAAACAGAGCCATTATGTCTGTGAGTGCTTTAAAAGAGTGCATGGTTAGGCTAGGCATTTTTTTTTCCAGATCACTTTAAGTCATTTCTGTATTTCACCCTTTAGCAATAAGCACTCAGACCTGTTCTAGTCATTATAATAACTGCAGAATAAACAAACTCTTACCTTTTACTGCAAACAAACATGCTTATTAATTGCTGGCTGGATAGAAGAACACAGCTGAAACTGAAAAGCAGAGCAAAGGAAAATCCGGGAGGGGGTGTCTAACTTTACCCCATAGTCCTACATTCTAATATTTAACTTTCAAAAGGTCATACAGGCTGGTTTTTTCAGGATCACTTAATTATAGTGTGATTGTGATCATGAAAAATCCATCGTCAGTCAGGGAAAGTCTTGAGTGACTAGACTTTTGGAAGCTCTTCCATGAGGCTTTTGTTGTGCCCTCACCCTGCCTTATTCACTAAATTTTTCAGAGGCTCCTATTCTTAAATTGCTCCAGTCCTTAAAATGAGCTGTCATTCTTTAAATGGAGGTTGTCATTGTCTTCTCATGTCACAAATTAAAAATACAATTTCCCAAAAAAATCCTAGGGCGTGGCAAAGCACATCTCGGGGGGGGGAGGTGCCCCCATTTGTCTCCTGCTGGCTACAGACATGATCCCATCTATCTTCAAAGTGGCCACCAATGTGGATGGTTTTAAAAAGGGGATTAGGCTAATTCAGGAAGGATAAGGCTGACAATGGCTACAAGTAGGGTTGCCAGGTTCATGGCCTGAGACTGATCCTGTATCTTTAGGAGAGGAGAAAGTCAGCCAAGTGCAGGTGTCCTTGCAACACTGGGAGAATTCAACCATGTGGTTTTTCTCATTACAGTGTTGCAAGGACACCTGCACTTGGCTGACTTTCTCCTCTCCTAGGATCAGTCTCAGGCCCTGAGCCTGGCAACCCTAGCCACAAGGCACAATGGCTAAGTTCTACCTAGAGTGTCTGAGGCAGTATACCTTTTAATACCTGTTGCTGAGAATTGCAGATAGGGAGAGTGCTGTTGTAGGGCTTCTTGTAGGCATCTGATTGGCCACTGAGAACAGGATGCTGGACTAGATGAACTTTTGGCCTGATCCAAAAGGGCTCTTATGTTTTAGTTGGATTTGAATATTGGAGTGATCTGGCTTTCCTGCAAATTCCAACAACAACAACAATAATAATAAAAATTGATGATGATATGATTATGATATTAGTAAATTGTAAATCATTACATTAGTAATTGTGTTTTTCATCAGCACTGCAATATTTTAGTCAATGAATAGGTCTAACGAAAAAGATTAAAAGCATAACAGTTGGCTCAACGTCTGTTTTAATTATGTTTTTAGTGCTTCTTATGATTTTGTACTGTGTTTCACTTGTTTTTGTTTTGTGAACTGCCCAGTGAACTTACATTATGGGATGTTTATATAAGTTTAGTACATAAATAAATAACTTCCCGTCCCCTTCCCATTCAGCTGTGTCCCGCAGTAAAGCTTACTTTGCCTTGCTTAAATTATCTGCTTGAAATTCTCTCACATACACATCAGCAACATGCAATTTTTTGCTGCTCTCTAATTGAGACCCATTAGTACCATGAATTCCCCCATGTCATTTTTTAAAAATCATAGTATTTAGTTTATTGTTCTTTGTTCGCTGTTATTTGTACTAAGACAACTGAGTCCTGCAACCTTTACAGTTATGCAAATTTGCATTAGTTTATCCTATAGCTTTAACAACTCTGCATAATTTACTCTGGTCTGGTTAGTTATGAGGAGAGACAATGAGCTATGTGTGGTCCACAGTGGCCCAGTTCTCATGTTCGATTATGCCATAGTTAAACTATGGTTTGCTGTGAAAGCTGAGTGTGCTGGTGCAGGCTGCTGAAAAGTTCTCACTATGCTCCTCCCATGCTGCTGCCGCACTGCACATGATGGCTTCTCATGTTGTCCAAACCTAGGGTCATGGTTTGTTTCTCTCTAAACAAACCATAAAAAGTAAGACAAGAACAAACTTCGGTTACCGCTTGAGAAACAAATCATGAGTCTGAGTTTGGACATGAGAAGCCAAAATCTGGCCTGTTTCCTGATGGCACAGCAGTAGGAGAGCAGCATAGTGAGAACTGTACGTTTACATTAAACCATGCTTAGTTTTTAATGATGTTTTTCATATGATATTAGGCGTATTTTTGTGAAGTCATAAAGGCCAGAAACTTGCTTTAAGAAAAGAAAAGAAAAGATAGCTGATATTCTATACCCAGAATTATATTTTGCGCTATTTTTGGCGTTGCTGCAAAGTCACAGCATACACACAGCATCAACTTTGCTGGACTGGCCATGTTGTTCGAATGCCTGATCATCGAATTCCAAAGCAGCTACTTTACTCCCAACTTAAGGATGGAAAACGGAATATCGGTTGACAGCAAAAGAGGTTTAAAGATGTTCTTAAAGCTAATCTTTAAAAATGTAACATGAGCATCGAGAACTGGGAAGCTTTGGCCCATGAGCGTCCCAATTGGATGTCGGCTATTATCAAAGGTGCTATGGACTTTGAAGAAGCATGAGTACAGGGCGAAAAGGACAAACGAGATAAGCAGAAGGCACATCAAGCAAATCCTCATCGTGACCATCTTCCATCTGGAAACCTATGTTGGCACTGTGGGAGGCTGTGTGGATCCAGAATTGGCCTCCACAGTTACTTACGGACCCACAGTTAAAGACCTACCCTGGAAGACAATCTTACTCAGCCACGAGTAATCTCCAGTGAATGATACACAGCCCTGACAATCTTGAATTCTGTGTGCACATGTGTGTACAAAATGCAAAACTATAATGATCCATTAAAAAAATCTTTAAAAAATAAAACCACTGTAATTTAGTAACAATGGAAGGGTGTGGTGACAAACTATAGGGGAGTCTGCTTTCATTTGTAAGTTCATAAAAAATGATTCAGTTATGGTAAAATATAATTGATTGTATGTCTGTTGCTGTGTAGCTGATATTAAGGCACTGGAACTTCCCCCTCTTGAATTTTATTTGATATCTGCTTTATGATGATGCTAACAAGGAATAAAATTAACTCTTGTTAATCATTAATGTCAGCTTAAGATAATGTCTAGTAGATCTTTTTTTTAAAGAAAAGGTTATTGTAGCTATTTTGCTATAAGCAGCTAAGGTGGGCTCATCTTCAGCCGTAGCCAGAATGAGACTGCAGTCCTCTCTCCAGTTTCATAATACTCAGAATGCTTCTATTTACATCACTGTGTGCAATGCAGGGCAACGGGCTGCTGCCGCTGCCGTTTCTGCTGCTGCCAGGAAATTTGAAACTATTCTGGTTCCCGTTGACTTAGAACGGCACAAATTGAATTAAGCTTGTATCCTTATTAGATAAACTGATGATCTATGTGTTTTCATTGACCAATGGGTAACTGCTGGAGCTACAGTAATCTCTGTGAGTAGTCAGCCTCTGTTCAACAAAATTATATCTGTTTGTTCAGTGAGATGATGGGGCTTTATAGACGCACACACTTGCGCATCCACAGCGTGTGTGTAAAATAGCCCTCTCATTTTCCTAGGTCTGTGAAGGTTTTTTGCTTCCTTGGCTAGTGTTGATTATTCTATCACTGGGCTGCCTTTGGTACTTTTTGAGTATTTATTTATAAAATAGATCATATTTGTTCCAATGCTCGATTAAGTTTTGGATTCTTAAAAGACACCAGCTGCTTCCCAGCTATATTTGCTGTACTTGCTCAGCTGTCTCATGCAGTCTTATACCTCAAAGCATAAATGTGGTTATCAGAAAGAAACAAAACTTAAATGGGGCTAGGGGAAAAACATAACAAAAATGTTACCTGGAAGGGGGATTTTCCCCAGTTCCTTTCACTGTGCATGATTTTTCTGCTTTTCTTCAGTAGAGTAGCACCTAAATGTTGCTGTTCCTTTTCTAGTGCTGTTTGTAAGACAGTTATATTGGGCTATGGGGGTGGAGGTGGGGGGAAGATTGACGCAATGTGCTTTTTGTGTGAACAAGACATGATGCTGCGTGGCTTGATGGGAATGAGGGAGGAGTTTCCTTTAAAGAGCTTGAATGCTTTATAGGGAGGCACAAGCCTCTTTGGTGGTAGCAGGGGAGTTTTAAAGAAGTGAGCGGTCCTTATCAGTGCGTGGCCAAAAAGAATAACATTACTGTTAAGGCTAGCTGTGCAAGAGCAGAAGGCAGCCAGAACACAGCTTTAATTCTGCAGTAAGTGCATATACAAGTGAAACTGGAAATGGAAAGTGAGACTGCATTTGCTCTTTGTTTCTAATAGACATATGGTAAACTGCCACATTTTTTTGATTACTGTATACGCTAAGGCCGCACTATACATCTTGGCACTAAACGATTATATCACTACTTAACATTTGCATGGTGCTGTTCACAATTATTCTTATTATTTTTACAATAATCCTGTAAGGCAGCCTTTCCCAACCTTTGGGTCCCCAGATGTTGCTGGACACCTGTTGCTGGATTATGTTCCCATAATTCCTGACCATTGGCCATGCTGGCTGGAGCTGATGGGAGTTATAGTCCAACCACATCTGAGGACCCAAAGGTTGGGAAAGGCTGCTGTAAGGTACTATTATCAAATTTTTTGCAGTAGGCTGGGCTGAGAGAATACTGGCATGTTTAAGGCTGCCATGGAAGAGCCATGATCCAAAACTGGGACTTTCTGATTCATAGATAAATCTTGTACTTAGCCACAGGATTACACTAAAGAAACACTGAAAAGTCCCACCTGGTAGGGTATCAAGTGATGTGAATAGAAACCAACTTCTAAATCTTATGTCTTTGGTTTTGCTTGCTTTCACATGTTGCTTAGAGAAACGGTTCGCAAATCTCACGGTTTTAATCTAGATCATTTAAAAATCCCTGGGGATCTTGGTTGGACCACTTCTTATATTTCTTTCTTTAGCGCTGTTGTCATCAAATACCAGCTCTGTCTTATGAAACCAGAGCCCCTTTGACTGATAAATTTTGGTAGTGGGAAATAGTTGCTTGCATCAGGGGCCTAGGCCAGTGCCTTTGTAGCCTGCTTGATAAATCCAGCCCTGGTCAAAAATCTTCATCTCAACTGTCAGAAAAAAATTAATGAAGTACAAGGCTAATTACAGATATGCTGGGCTGTACTTCCCCAACCTTTCCATGGACCACCTGAATGGAGCTTGCAGACTACAAGTGGTCTGTGGACCACAGTTTGAGAACTCCTGGCTTAGAGAATTCATGGCTATTGTACAGGATATATTTTGATAGGCTGTCTCCTTGAGGCCTTACTTAGGCATGGTTCCAGAGCTTGGAAAAGTTACTTTTTTGAACTACAACTCCCATCATCCCCAGCCAGCATGGCCACTGGATTGGCCTGATGGGAGCTGTAGTTCAAAAAAGTAACTTTTCCAAGCTCTGCATGGTTCACACGTTCATGTACCTCACTTGAGTAATTAAGCACTTGATGCCTGGCAAGTAACCCTTGTTTGAAGCCAAACAAATGATGTGGTGTTAAATCTGTGATGGCTCATTCATAGACACAAATAGATGCTGTAGTATTCCAGTAAAGAGCACACTTTGTGAACTAGATCTTAGAATTCTTGTTTGTGTACGCTCCTATCCTGATGTCCTACCAGTGGTAATTTAATTTTTTTTAGTATTTATTATTACATTTATAACCCCACATTTTCCAAGGAGCTCAAGGTGGTGTACAAACATGGTTCTCTCTCTCCTGATTTTATCCATACAGCAACCCTGTGAGACCAGCTCAGAGACCAGCTCAAAACTGGAAGCCCTCTGCCTGTAATCCTTGGAGAGTGCATTTGTTTGGTGGGCTGGCTTTAATTACATGCTGGAGAGGGTGAAAGAAGAATTCTGTGTATGCTCTGGATGTCCTATGTAGAGGAATAAACATTGTCAAGGAACAAGCTCTGTTCTTTAGACCTGTGATCCAAGAAGACAGCGAGCATGCCTACCAGAATCTACGTGCATAGACAATAATACTGTGAAATGTATCTCTAGCTGTAGTTAGTCATTTAATTGGTTTTCTTACCGTTTCAGATACAGTAGGACAATTTTTTTTATTGTCAGTGAAACTCACTGGTGGCAGGCAGGATGCAAAATAATATGAGTGCATAGGTGACCATTGTCTCCTTATAGATGATTGTGTCAATACGACCTGGGGTCCACTTCAGTAGTTTCCTCAGCAACAATTGTTCCATTATCCTATGGCTGCTATTAGCGCATAGCTCTTGGATAAAGGAAAGCGAGCTGCCTCTCACTGGGTTGCCAGTCATCAAAAAGAGCTTAACATAAGAGCTCATAACATGCTGAGCTGTGAAGCAGGATGGCCCTAATTTAAATCTTTTTTTAACTGGGGTTTAAATGCAAATTTATTAAAGTAAAAAAAAGAAAAGAAACAAGAGGGAAAAGGGGGGGAATAAAAACTCAAGAAAACAACAACCCGTCAGCTCATGGACAATATAGCGTGCAGCAATGCATCCATCTTAGTTTATACATATAGATCAATATATGCCATCCAAATGTTTGAATAGGTATTCAGGTGAAGTTGGTGTTTATAAAAAGTATGTTCAAATATAGCAATGGCATTAAGGTCTTCAGACCATTGAAAATGTACTGCCCTCAAGTCGATTCCGACTTATGGCAACCCTATGAATAGGGTTTTCATGAGGCTGAGAGGCAGTGACTGGCAAGGTCAGACCATTGCATGATTGTATTTATCCTTCCAAACTCAAAGCTGTTAATCCCTATATCACAGGAATATAATTTAAAAGTACATGGATATCCACAAATATCAAGAATTTCACTAATTCAGTGATATAGTAATACCTTTGTTAACAAAGTAGATTTCTGGACACTACTTCTTTAACCGAAACTTTGGTACCAGATTATCCTTATTCCTATACAGGAATAGGGATAGTTTCCTACACCTGCTCATAGATGGTTGGGTCAGCTTCAGCAGGGTCTTTAAAAAGTGCCTACCTGGCACCCATGCACTTCCCCTTCTACCTCCTCTCCTTCTCCTCCTCTGAATTGTATTGGATCCTTCCCTCCCCAGCCCTGGGAGAAAGCAAGATACCTCTTTAATGGAAAGAAGGCACACAGGCTTGTCAGTTTCACCCTAGCAAGCAAAGGAGCAGGCATGTTGTTGTTGTTGTTTTTTTTTGTTGTTGTTAATAATAATAATAATAATAATAGATTTACATCCTCCCCTTTCTCTCAGCAGGAGCTCAGGGCGGCATATCAATTTATTGATAGCAAAGCAAAGACACAGGCTGGTCAGTTCCACCTTAAAGGCCAGGCACAGGCTTGAAAGTTTATCCATAGCAAAGCAAATCTGATCAGTTTCACCTTTAAAAAAGCCTTTGTTAAAAGTAGATTCCTTCCTGGAGGATTTCTTAACGAGGTATTACTGTACAGACAACGTCTTCAGAGCAAAAATAAATGATCACTGGACAGACCCATGTCATATGCCTCAGCCAGGCATTCCATCAATACATTTCCAGCATCTGTCTGAATCAGACATTATTGAGATGTTGTGAAGTCCAATATACCCTAAATATCACTTTTTGCTGAATCAATCTCACCCTACTTGAAATCTTGACTTTGCTATGACCTCACTAGGGTCTAGTTCTTACTAGTGTGGTGAACCTGACTGGAGGTTGGGGCTTCCTTACAGTACTTTTCCATACAATACATAAATGACTAAATAAATGCCATGCACATAAAGCCAGATAGCAAATGTGTTTAGACCAGCCTTCCTCAACCTGGTGACCTCCAGACTGTTCTGTTGTCTGAAGTCAGACTCCCAAATAGAAAATTTCTGGTACCTCCCAAGACTCGAAGAATTCTTGAGGGGGGTCTCCTCTACTCTATTCTCCGCTTACACTAGATGACTAGTCCCTGAGCGCTATGAAACTTAGCTTTTTATACACTTTTCTATGGGAATTTCAATATATTACACCCGTTCTTCTCCCTTCTCTCCACCCATATCGGCCCCCAGTCCACCAGGAGGGTTCAGATCCTTCCTCATGATTGGCAAGTTGTGAGAGAGGAGCAACTGCTCAACCTCAACCACCTCTGGAGGGCATCAGGTTGGGGAAGGCTGGTCTGGATTAGAACCCTTCTCCTTGAAACACACTCTGTTCCAAGTGGTTTCCCTCACTTGCAAAGCTCCAGACCTGTGCCGGTGGTGGTGGTCTGAAACCCCTTTGGGTGGTGTTGGGAAGCATATTGGAGGGAAGCGGGGAAAATATTTTGAAGAAAAACAACTGGTAGGAGTAGGGTTCAGAGGGTACTTTCTGAGTGTGTCTGTAACCTAGCACCATGCCTCCTTGCATTCCACCTCAGAGCTGGAGTTTACCTCTGGACATTAGAGGTGCTCAGTGGTGCATTTGAAGATCCTTGTGATGTTACAGACAACATTAAGACTTTGCCTGTCTCACTTGGGGAAGGTACAGGATAGTGGTGAGCACAAATTTTGGCAAGTTACTTAAACAATTGTTCTATGGACTATTGAGATCTTATTTATTAATTAAATGTATATCCCATCCTTCCTCCCAGAAGGAGCCCAGGGCAGCAAACAAAAACACTCTAAAACATCTTAAAAACAAGACTTTATTTAAAACATATTAAAACAAAACATATTTTTTTAAAAAAGCTTTACTTAAAAAGCAAGTTAACACAGACGCAGACTGGGATAAGGTCTCTACTTAAAAAGCTTGTTGAAAGAGGAAGATCTTGAGTAGATACCGTATTGAAACACACTGAACACTTAAGAAGCATTATGTACAAGTGTAATGACGATACCAAACACGGAACAAAACAGCAGTTTTTGGTCCTTTGAAACGGTCCTTTGGTAATTTGCTGACCAAGAAAGTATCCCTTAAACTCAGTATTCAGAATAAGTACTCTGTGGCTTCTGTTTTGTAAACAAGTGGTTCCCGCCCATTTTTTCCCCACAGACCTCTTGAAAATTGCTGAAGGTGTTGGTGGACCACTTAATTTTTGTTTGCCTTTTGTAGCAATCAGAATGTGCTGTGCTGGACGCTGTATGATTTTTAATTGTGTTTTTACTGCTCCATCATGGATCCATCAAGTTTAGGAACTTCTGTTATAGACAATTGAAAACAGGTGTTGAATCAGAACAATGGGTGTTATCGGGCGCTGATCTTCTTTGGGAAATCTCTACCTAATTGGTTTTCTAAATAGTTCAATTTTCACCAGTCTGAAAAATATAATATGATAAACCGACCATCCTAAACAGCACTGAAAATAGTCCTGTCTTCTAATGTTTATGACTTATAATGGAACCCCACCCGCCTCCAAAACGGCAAAAAAGGAAAATGCATTTTGCTAAGCAACGTGGTTGGCATGTTACATGAAGCAGTGGTTTAATATGAACAAGATTTGTCATGTGTGAATCTGGGCTTGTGGCTTGTCTCTGTCCCCAAAAAACATGGACAGAAGCTTCTTGGCTTTCTGCTTGTGGTTTGTTCTGGGGAAACAAGCCATGAGCCCATGCAGCAATGCCAGGCACTGACTTATTTCCTCCCCAGTGTGTTTCAGCAGCAGAAGTGAGTGGATCAAAGTGTTAATTTCTGAGCAGCATGCTCATTCACATTAAATTATAGTTTTATTTTATCTGTGATTTAATGTGAATGTGAACCTTGTTTTTAGCTGTACTGTTTAAATAAAGCAACAATGTAGTAATGGAAGCTAGTGATGGGATGACTTCTGCCTCTGATAGATCTATTTGTGTTTATAGAAGGTGTGAATATGGCTTATGGCTATCAAGCATTAGGAGAATGGAACATGTCACACTTTGCCCTTTTCACATATGCATTTATCAGCTGCTTCCCTGTGATAAGACCTCATGCCATGTTCCTGTGGAATCCAATCAGGTAGGCAATTTCCATTCAGCTGGTTTTTGACTGAGAGAGAAAGATCTCACCACAGAGAAGTGGCTCCCCTCTGTTAATGGGGCAGTGTTCTGGGCTTTTTGTAACTTTTCCCCACCTACACCGATTTTTGCATGCCTTGACTATGCTAATTGTAGGATCGCTTGTTATTTACAATATATGTGGACTGGGAGATCCTATCAATGATCCAAATTTATATTGGCTTTATAGAGGAGTCCTCAGAACTTTGCTTGTTTAACTGGCCTGCCATTATTTGTGGTCACCAGTGACCTTTCCCCTCACCTGAGTCCTGTACAGTATATGAGACAACTCTGGGGAAAGGAGCAGTGATTGCCTTCACAATGAGCTCAAACAGTACCTCTCCTGATTGTGATTTCTTCAAAAAACCACCTTTCTGAGTTTTCTTTGGGGGAAAGAAGGGGTAGTTTCAATCCCTTCCTGCTGGGTGCTTTTAGGAAGCACCTGTGGTATAGGAGATCTTTGTGTTGGGACAGGAGTGCTTGATGGTGACAAGCCGGTGAGTGGATTTATTAAGCTAGTTTAACTTTAATGGCTTCCTTCAATAGTATCTTGGGAATCTGAGTTGGTGAAGAGAATTCTTTGTCAGAGATTTCTAGCTCTTCTCACACAGTTCCCAGAGTTCCCTGCGAGAGGGCATGGCTGTTAAATGAATTTGGTTTAATGAGTCCAAGCCTTTCACAGATGTGCCTGCAGACCATTTAGACTTTTCTAACTTGGAAAACTGGTCTTCCAAAATGTGTTGCTGTCCCAAACCTCAAAGCTGCGTTAAAAGCAAGCCCGGTAATAAGACTGAATAGGAGATGACATCATGCAAGAGGGACCAAAATAGAGTACAATATGTAGCAGGAATGCAGCCAAAATATTGGTAATGGAATTAAGTGTTTGCATTTTTGTTTGTCTGTTTGTTTGCAGGTGGCCATGGAGGTAGCACTCTCCTCCCAAACAACGTCACCAATGAATTCCTGGAATATGGGGCTGTGGAAGAAGGTGCCAAACCATTGGAAATGTTATCTGAGATTCATGAAGAGCCGTTAAAGTGCATTTCAGATGGGCAGCCAAGTGGCCAGTTGCCTCATGAGAATGGCAGAGCTGGTAATGGAATAGAATCATTTTGTCAGGGGTTACAAATGCTCCCTAAAGAGTCAGAAGAGTCAGAATTGGTTGGCAGGGTGAGTGAGATTGCAAGAACTTCTCAAGATTTAGAATGTGAAAAGGCACCAGACAGGGAAAATGATGCTTTCGTTTCAGAAATGCAAATGGAAAAAGAGAGGAGGGCTGGCAGAGCTACTGAGGAGGCAGCCAGAGAGAAAGTTCTTGCAGGCCAAGAAAAATCTACAGAAATTCCTCTTCCATCTGAAGCAACAGCGGAGAGAAAATTGTATTGGATCACAGAAGATGACTCCATGGTCTTAACTGTGGAAATACAGCCCGAGACCTCACAAACGGCTGCTGGTGGAGCTGAGGAAGTCCACAAAATGTGTGGAACAAATTGTCATATACCTTTGGCAGGACCAGAGGACAAAGGGGTGAGCACTGCTGGGGTTCTTGGTGGTGCCTGGGCAGATTTTGAGCGGGAGTTTTCTGTGTTTGATTTGGAAAAAGCAGAAAGAGCACCTGAGAGGAGGATATCGAAAGAGACAGCTGTGAGCAAACATGTGGAATTTCAAGGGGTGGAAATCCTTTGGATCCAAAAAGCAGAGGAGCAGAAGGAAATGGGATGCTCTGACTTTGAGGGTGTTGAAAGGAGAAGATTCTCAAATACATCCAACCACCACACTCCATCGGCAGCATCATCAGAGTTATGTGGTTTGCCTGAGCGTTCTTGGAATGTATCTTGGGAAAACATCAGGCCTTTGGCTGAAGGTGGAGAGGACGAAGTCTTCATAAGGGAAGAAAAGAAAAATGGGGCTCAGGAGAGGAAATCTATGTCAGACAACGCCAGGTAAAAAAAAAGAAGTCCTTCTCTCCAGATGTGGGAGGGAACACGGCACTGCCTCCAGAGTTTTGAGTGCTACTAGGTGACATATTGGATATTGGTTCCATAACCGTCCTGTGGTGATAAGGCAGATGCGTATAGTACTGTTCAACACAAGGTGCCCAAAGCAGGGCATAATACAAATCACACACAAAAAATATGTTAGAATGGCTTGTGCATATTAAAAAAAGGACTACCAACTCTTGCAGGCAGTTT
Organism: Rhineura floridana; assembly: GCF_030035675.1. NCBI lineage: Eukaryota > Metazoa > Chordata > Lepidosauria > Squamata > Rhineuridae > Rhineura > Rhineura floridana. Next base: position 137,135,519 of record NC_084480.1, read on the forward strand.
TCCGAATGCTCTGGCTTTGAAATTCTGTCCCTTGCCCCCCTGCATTTCTTTGGGTACTTTTGTCATAGCAACAGGAAGGCTCCACCACCAAACAACAAATAAATTCTGGTCCAAGGCCGGCCACAAGCCACGTTTTGAAATGCTAATTGAAAGCATCTGGCATTGCTCCTTTTTGATTATTCAGCTTATTTCCAAGCTGGTCAGAATATTCAGCCTGGCTTCCTGACTGCAGGCAAGCTATGAATGAGAATGAGAGTTTTGAAAGAAAGGGGGAGGGAACACCTTCTTGGTTTTACATCCAGCAGAATGGGAGGTAGGGTTTAAATGAGGACTGTGGAGTGGAGAAGCTGGCTTTTGGGAAGATAGGGCATTGGTGATCACCTGTGAAAGTTGTGTGGGCAGGGGTAAGAGGTTCCTATAGAGACGAAATTGAGACACTCCTCAGGATCTTTGTTCTGAAACATATCCGTAGTCGGCAGAGACCCCTTAGTTGATTGAACTGGTTTGCTGGCCTCTTGTCAGCATTGATTGTCCCTGTAAACTCCCAAAGAGAGCTGGTTTGCATGTCACCTGGTGCGTACATATACAGAGAGGTATATGAGTGAGTCCCAGGCCCCTGTGACATCTCCCCCACAATGCACAGAAATTTGGATATGAACTGAACGCTATTACTTTATTTAAATCATTTATAACTCACTCTTCATTAACCCCAGAGCAGGAAACAACATTGACGTGATACAATAAGGCAACATTTCATTTAAATACAACTTAGTATATTGTTTGTTTTTACATTAACAGCATAACCAGTCTGCCAAGTGAGGGGCACTACTTGAGCCAAATGCTTGTGTGAATAGCCTCATTTTTACTTGGCATCGAAGCTCCATCAGTGTTGGTGCTGCTTGCACATGAGAGGAGGAGGGAGAGCATTCCAGAATAGGGAGGCCACTATTGAGAAGGCCCTCTCATGAGTATTTTTGTTCACCTTGCTGTAAGCCGCCTTGAGCACAATTTTATGTAGAAAGGCGGCATACAAATAAAATGATGATGATGATGAGTCGCCATTAACTGTATCTCAGATAACTGTAGCAATGTGAGGTGGGCATTCTTTGATAACCTCAGTCTGTGCAGGTGTAGAAGATATTTTATTGTGTGAGCAGCCCCCACACTCCTTGTGTGTTTTTGTAAGCCATGCAAAGGGGTGGCTGGCCCACATGAGTCGAGTCTATTTCAGTTGGAATTTCAATGCATACACCCTCAGTTCACATTCTCAAGGTCTTTTGTACAGATAAAGAGCTATGGGTGAACCAGTTCCAGGAATCTCGAGATATTTGGACCACTGTGTCTCCTGTTTATTTACTAGTGATCTCTGTCAAGCCTGAAGAGTTTCTCCTTCTCCCACAGCTCTTGATGCCATCTGGCTGCACTTTCTCCCGGCTGTTCTGCTGTCACTACTACAACCCTTCATCACTTGTGATCCACCAAGTTGAATGCAGCCCAGGCAGACATGTGTGGTGGGCCATCTGAGTCTCATTAAGTCGCCTGTTTTTGCCTCTGCCTGAGAATGTAAAGCCTCAGGTTGTTGAGCACTTTGCAGCAGGCAGAATTTATTTATTACATGTATATCTCACCATTTCTTTAAGTAGTTCAAGTGGGTGGAAATGGTTCCGCCTCCGTTAGAGAGACTTGCCCAAGGTGAGAGCTTCATGTCTGAGTGGTGATTTAAACCTCTAACTTGGGAGAACAGAAGCCGCATATACACTTCTTTCTGGGCAACCTTCTGAGGGCATTATTATATTATTGTCATTATTATTACACAATAATAGGGTTTCTTTTCTGCCCTTCACCATAAGATCCCAGCTCCAGGGCAGGCTACAATTTGAAAATCAATATTATAAACAGTTTAAAGCAAATCACAGTCACAGGAAGAGGGTGGGTCCTGAAAGAATATATCTCAGGTGTCAAAGGCCACTGGTGGGCAGAGCTAGAGGCAACTATGGGTAAAGCAACAAATGTAAACTTACTTTTGTAGTCTAGGTTACTTTCTACACACACTTACACACCCTGCTCTGTACTCCATCCAGGCAAGCAAAAGGCATTATCTGAGTTTGAGGACACATCCCAGCCAGGCAAAAATGGTTGACATGCAAAGCAGAGCCAGTGAGGGGTGTGGCCTGTGGAGAGGGTGTGTGGTCTGAGGAGAGTTCTGAGGGCTGTATTTGGCTCTTGGACCTGAGGCTGCTGACCCATGTTTTAACGACTACATCATGCCGGTTGTACTATGCAGCACATGCTTTTAGACTCTGTTTGGCCTTAATGTGTCACATGTTGTGCACTAGCTAGCCCAGTGCTGGCTGGGGCTAATGGGAGCCCAACAACACTGGGCATGCAAAGTTGAAGCATACTGAACGAGGCAACCCCTTTCAACAGTGGCACCTCACGGATCACGCTACTGTGGCTCCCATCGCCACCAATGGTATAGACTTGATGCAGGAATGAATAGTATGTATTACAAACAATTAGAAACAGAACAGCAGCAGTCCTGACTATAATGAAGTTTAGTCTAAGTTACTTTAATAACTCACCATGTATAGTCCACTAACCTCCTAGATCTCACTTATTATTAGGTTGGCTCCACGTCTCTCAATGAAGTATGGCTAGCCTTTTCTACACAAAAGGAATGCCTTGGGCCAGATTGCTCGCCTATGTGCAGTCCCTCAAAAGAGTAGTTCTCAAAATGTATTTTATTCCAGTAGCCTTATTCATGAAACCTTATTGGCTGGCACAGACAGAATGATCTTGCTTCATTTCAGCAATGGGGAGGAAAGACAATGGTTTCCCCCTTCTCTTCTGCTACGTAGGAACAGAAAGCCGCCATATACGGAGACAGACCATTGGTCCATCTAGCTCAGTGTTGCCCACACTGACTGGCAGCAGCTCTCCAGGGTGCCAGGCAGGGAGTCTCTCTCACCCTACCTGAAGATGCCGGCAGTTGGACCTAGGACCTTCTGCGTGCAAAACAGATGCTCTACTACTGAGCTCCAGCCATTCCCCAGAACAGGCCCTTTCCCTGTTCTTCAGTGTGGCAAAATGTTACAATGGCATCCCTCTTGGCCACAGTTAAGACTTAGTAAGTCCCCTCTTAACCAGGGTTTGTTAAGCAATTTTGAATCGTGGTTAACCGAGAATTCCGGTTCATGTTAATATCTGTTAACATACTTAACTATATAATCCCTAACCATGATTAAGACCAGAGAAGGAAGACTGGAGAGGGGTGAAGGGAGTGCTTATCTCCAAGCCCTGCTCTTTATTCATGTACCATGATTAAGGGCCAAACTGCATGTGACATTAACCACTGGAACAAACAAGACCTTTTTGAGCAATACAAATTGCAGGTGCAGGAGACCGATTCCGAACAGGGCGGTAGTGGGGGACAAAGGGTTAAAGCCCTCTATCTCCTGTGCTACAGTCCCAATCTAGAGCCCCCCGTTAGCTATTAGTAAAAAACAATCAAATGGCATAATGTGGCTGATGTCACTTGTAGTTGGCCCTGTGAAATCAGGAGAGTTATGTCCCAGTGCTTGGGCATGGTATGTTTTTCAATCACAAACATTGAGAATCCTGCAAGCCTTTGGATTATGGCTTCTAACGCAAAATCCAGTGCAGAGAGCAGATTTTGAAGGATTATCTACGTATTAATTCCCCCATTACTGAGCGTATGATGCTGGCGTGGAAGGAACCATAGTTACTTGACCAAACTGCTTGGTTAACTTATAAATATTTATGATTTTTGTGAAACAAGACAGGATTCCTCTGTGCTGATGTTAGTGGAGCAACCTGGGGACTGGACTAGAAGGAAGTTGCTTCCGTGACACTTAATGCATCAGTTATATCCATGCCTCTTTCAGAATAATTTTGAAGGTGACAATTATTTTGAGACAATCAACGTACCCAGCATTATTTGGGAATTCTAGCACAATCAATGCAGTTTTGTAATCAGTGGCTAAAATCAATGTAGTTTTGAAAGGCTTGGTTCTTCATCTTGATTCAAACTGGCATCCAGTTGCATCCAAACATAGACGAAACCTGCTCCTTGATCTCTACAACCATGATGCAAAATTTGGATTATGCTATTTTAAGAGCGAACAAATGAATAGCGAACAAATGAGCAACTTTCCAAAATATATAGTAAATGGGGGGGGGGTAGAGCAGGAGTCTCTTGCTTTCCATTTGTTCATCTCATCTTAAGCAGGACTTTTGAATGCCCTTGCATGCAAACAGTCCACTGTGGCACTTTACATAAATTTCCCACAACAGATCCAGCATTACTTGCAGTATGCACACTCATCCCACTCTTGTCTCCATTCACAGGTTTTGTAGAGCTTCAAAATTAGCAAAGGCTATTTACCGTGGGGCAGTTAATTTTTTAGTTTATTTAATGGTATTTTAAAATCCTGCCTTTTAGGGTGTTCAGCTCTCCAAGCAATGAGTAATTAATAATACAATATTACAAGATATTAAAACTATAAAATAAGAAACAACAATAAGTAATTTTAAAATAATAGCAGTAGATAAGATCAGTTATTAAAATGCAGACTGAAATTTAAAAAAAAGTTTTAGGGTTCTTCTAAAAGCCAATAAAGAGGGAGTCTTATGTATCTCCCTGTGGAAGGTATGCCACCAAAGGAAGAAATGTCAAGAGAAATGAAGCCTGTGTCATGCCACCTTCAAGTCTCTGAATAACCATTGTCTGTCTCTAGTCTTAATCTATTCCTTTTGTCTTGTGAATTGGCTGAGATGTTGGGAGAAAGGATCCAGAACCTTCAGAATCTCCAAAAGCTAATCTAAGATAGAGACACACAGTGTCTATTTTCTCTGAACACAATGAGCTGATGTTGTTTCTTAGTACACATCATAACATCCAAGCCACTTTTGTTTCTAGTCTAGTATGGGAGAAGGGGTGGAGGGGGGTGGGGAGAGAGTCAGAGGGAAAGACAAGGGTGTCTGTTCTCCATCAACACAATTGCAACCAGACGTGTAAACTCTGGTACCTGGTGATCAAAAGAAAAGGCTAGTTATGTTTTTGTGTGTGTGCATGAACCATCCACAGAAGATCCGAGTGTACCCACATGAAAGCCTTAAAGCAGAAACTGAAAAGGCTATCTTTGGTTTTGAATCCTAGGCTAATGGAGGAGGAGGAGGAGGAGGAAGAAGAAGAAGCCCTCAGTGGAAGAATGGAAGATGTCCTTGGGCAACCGCACTCTGAAGTCTCAACAGATGTGTACAGCTCCCAGTTTGAAAGCATTCTAGACAATGCCTCCTTATATTATAGTGCTGAGTCACTGGAAACTTTATATTCTGAGCCAGATAGCTACTTCAGCTTCGAAATGCCACTTACTCCAATGATCCAGCAGCGTATCAAGGAAGATGCTCAGTTTTTAGAAAGAACTCCCGATGGGGCGATAAAGAAGGGCCATGGTGATGGGATTTCCAATGGACTGGGAGATGTGAAGGAGTCGGATGTCACAGAAGCTTGTCATTTGGAAAGGTAACTTTAGATGACTTCCATATAACATTTGCTGTTGCTTCTGCACATTACTGATAATGAACTTCTAAATCTTCACCAGTAAAATAATCTGGTAGACAGGTGGCATGCCACAAAAAAGGTTGTTTTTATTAGTCACTAGCGAAATGGCCCTTGATGCAAGGGTAGATGCGGGGAGAGTCTATGCTGCAGGGACCTCTGAGGGGCTGTAAATGTCTATGGGTGTTCTGTACACACAGCCAGATATTCCCTCTGGATGTTTTGCCTGTTGGCAGCTAGGCCACTCAATGTCAGAGTCATATTTTCAGCCCCCGATCTCAGTAAATGAAGTTTTTGCCTGTCTCCCAAACAATCTTGCTAGTTGCAATCCGTTTATCTTACAGAATGGCATGGGAGCCAGTGAAAATTGAGCCTTTTTGTATCCGTGGAATACCATGAATCTTCTTTATAAACATAAAGGACTGGGCAAGAGGGGAGAGAGCACTAACATCATGGGGCTTTTTGTAAGAACTGTTGCAGGGAGGAAAGGGTTAACCCTGCTGCACCTTGTATTTATAGTAAACATTTTATTATTTATTTAATACATTTACTATAAATAGATGGCCCAGAGGGGTTAACCATTTCCTCTCTGCAACAGTTCTTACAAGAATCCCCACCCAAAGCTGCTAGTAGTGCTCCACCCCCCCCCCGGTGCTTGAGATTAATGGTATCTGCAGGGACTTATTCAGCATTACATGCAGCTTGGCCCTAAAGTGTACAATAGACATTGGTATCTGGGCCTGAAAATTGTATTGCCCTTGTGTAGCCACTACTCAACTAAGCTGGTGTTCCTGGGAGCTGGCATCCTGGGAAGGGGGCATGGGGCAGTGATTGGGTTGTTCAGTGTCCAGCGTGTAGTTTACTGGGAGATCTAGGAGTTCCCAGAGCAACATGTGGACATTTACAATGCCATTTGGACACCATATAACAACTTTCATTTGTAACCCATTAGCAGCTGCCATGGCATTTGAACATGAATTTCACCTTTGTGTATGTAACCTAGAGGAATTTCCTCTCTTCCACTCCCCCCTCCCCTCCCCTCCCCCCAATGTTCTTGATGGTTGGTTGGTGTGATGTTTGTATATATTAACAAACCTGTGCTGGTATTTGCTGTCCATGCCTGTGCTTTCAAAGTGTTAGATGTGTGTCCTTGGAAAAGAATCAGTGTGATTCCTACAGAAAATATACAATGTGATATGGCTACAAAATGTATTGATGTGTTCCAGTGTGGTCAGAAAAGGTAGAATAAAATTCTGGTCCTGCAGGATATCTATGGCATCTAAAGAATATTGCTCTTGGTGTTAAATTGGACTGCCTTCCCAGTGAATAATCTATTTGTGACCTTGATAATTCTTAGCAAGGCTAGCCTTGATGCTGAGATAGGATGAAGAGCCTGCCTAAGGGACGAAGTAAGGGGTACAGTTTAAAGTCAGCAGATTTTTGGACATGTTGTATCCAAAATTTGCTGTTTCTGAGCCCCAAGCTTGCAGAAATGTCTGGTACATAGGAAAGGACCTCCAGCATGATGCTAACCACATGGGGAGGGAGAGACTGGGGATTCTGCTGGTATATCAACCAACCCTCTGCACAGCAGGTTCCTAAGTTGAATTGAGAAGTTTTCTTCTCATACTTGGCATTGAGGTCCTACCAATCTTCTGAGGGTATTCCAACTCCCTTCCAAAACAGCGATGTGGTGCTACATCTCTCTCTTCCCCCAACCACTTCTTTTTTCATTAAGCCTGTTGCTTTAACATGTTAGCCTTCACTCTGATCTGGAGCAAAACATAAGTATGTGTAACTTGATTTGCTCACAGTTGCCCCTTGTTACTTATCTCTCTCCATTCTCTTCTTCTCTGTCTTGCCCTGAATTCCAACTGGGCAAGACAGTTGTGGCTTCTCTAGGCAGGGACCTTCTCTCTCTCTCTCTCGCTTATGCTACCATGTGAAGTTCCCTGTACAATGATGGTGCTATATAAACAAACCTTTTAGTACAGACAACTTGATAGGCATCTCTGGGTGTTGCATCACCTTTGGGCCTCTCCCAATGTATTATTGGTACAATGGAAGGCACACCCTCTCGTGTTGCTGTTGTACACTAGCTTCTGCACAAGTGGCGAGATGAGGTGTCATCATTGTCATGGATATGCTGTTAATCGTTTTCATTATTTGCATAAGCCTTCAGCTCATTTAAGGAAATCCTAAGTTCTGCCTCAGAACCACCAAGGCTAGAATTGTCAGCGAATGTTGAAAAAGCATTCCTAAGAAGCCTAACTCTGCATTTTTCTAGTTTTTTTCCTATTTGCTATTAGAATATTTTATCAACAAAGTCTTTTGAATTTCATTTTTCTTTCTCTTATTAAGCCTACGAGAGAGCCAGTGTGGCGTAGTAGTTAAGGTGTTGGACTACGACCTGGGAGACCACGGTTTGAATCTCCACACAGCCATGAAACTCACTGGGTGACCTTGGGCCAGTCACTGCCTCTCAGCCTCATGAAAACCTATTCATAGGGTTGCCATAAGTCGGAATCGACTTGAAGGCAGTATATTTGCATTTTACATTAAGCCTGCAGTGGAGGAAAATAAGTTAGCAATAGGCGGGCCTTCACCGTGCTTTGATGTACAGCTTCAAGACATGGGGCACTCAGTCCTATCTCCTAAATAAAATATGGGCAAAACCTAAAGCTTTTAACTTATACATCTTGAGGGGTGGCAGCATAGCTTTCCAGTACTGCTTATTGTAACAAAATGAAACCTAGGGCTGAACTAATCTTCCCAGGGAAAGTTGGCGAGCCAGATTTAGTTGGAAATTGGGACATAAGGTAGATATGCCTCACATTTCCCCAACTGAACATGCTTTTAAGCTTGGCTGTGTTGTCAGCTGTTATTTGGACATTTGTTTCTGTTTAGTTATAATTCATATTTACTTATTTATTTGGACTATTTATACCCCGCCTACTAACCAAGGTTCTCACTCAATCTACTATTAAAGCCCTTACTGCACTAGAAGCCTTTCTGTTCTGTAGGATTTTGCAATCTCCACCCTTCCCCAAAATGCAAATATTGTGGATTTTGTAACTTAATGAACCTGTAATATGCATCTTTTAGAAATGAGTCTATCAGGGTTTCTCATATTTGCTGCATTTGGAAATAAAACCATGGATTAATCAGTGCTACGCAGATGAGCCTGAGCAAAATGCTGGGCTTGTCTGCTCCTTCCTTACATTTGAACCAGGGTCCTGATTTAAAACAAACTCTTGACTGGTTGGGTAGGTTTCATAGAATGAGTGATGAACCTGACTTGTTAAACTAGTCAAGAGTTTATTTTGGTGCTCGAGGTTGTCTCGGGCGTGCGGGTACTCTCCCCCAACCTATTGGTTTTGGGAGACTTTAACCTGCACGCCGAGGCGGCTCTCATAGGAGCTCCTCGGGATTTCATGGAAACCATGACTTCCTGGGAACTGCACCTTAGTAATACTGAGCCCACCCATGTAGCCGGTCATGCTCTTGACCTTGTGTTTGTCTCGGGAGGGGGAGGGAGTGCTCTGAGAATGGGGGCTGTTTCTTTTAACCCCGTGTCATGGTCAGATCACTATCTGGTAAACATGGACTTCTCAATGCCGCACACCCTCCACAGGGGACAGGGACCTACTAGGATGGTCCGCCCCAGACGCATGATGGAGCCTAAGGGATTCCTGAATGCGCTGGGGGATTTGGAGTTGCCTGAAGGTCGCCCGGTCGACACCCTGGTGATGGAGTGGAATAGGAAGGTCACTGGGGCAATAGACCGGGTGGCTCCAAAACGTCCTCTCCCCCTGAATAGAACTCATTGCACCCTGGTATACACCACGGTTGCGGGGTCTGAGACAGGAGGTGAGACGACTAGAGCGCCGGTGGCGGAAATCTCGCTCCGAAGACGATCGGACACTGGTTAGAGCAGCAATAGCGGCCTACCAAGTGGCAACAAAGGCAACAAAGAGGGATTTCTTTGCTGCCTCTATTGCATCTGCAGAGTGTTGTCCCAGGAGGTTGTTCCAAGTGGTCCACAGCCTGGTCGGTCCAGTTGCGCAGGAACCCATGGAACATTCTAAAGCCTCCTGTGACGCATTTGCTAAACACTTTGCTGATAAAATTGAAGAGCCGTGGATACAGGAAGTGGGCCAGAGTCGGCCAGTTGCTTTCTGGTCCGGTGGGATCGGTTTCAGCCTCTTCCCTCTGAGGAAGTGGACAAGGTGCTCTCTACTGTAAGGCCGACCACTTGTTTGGTGGATCCTTGCCCCACATGGCTCATTATGAGCTGTAAAGAGAAACTGAGTGAAGGGATCATGGCAGTGGTGAATGCTTCCTTGGAAGAGGGAGCAGTGCCATCAGCCCTCAAGGAGGCGGTAATAAAACCCATCCTGAAAAAGCCCTCCTTGGATCCCCAAGAGTTGAACAACTTCCACCCAGTTTCCAGTTTACCATTCTTGGGCAAGGTGATCGAGCGAGTGGTGGCCAAACAATTACAGACACACTTGGATGAAGCAGATTATTTAGATCCATTCCAATCGGGCTTCAGGACTGGACATGGAACTGAAACAGCCTTGGTCGCACTGGTGGATGATTGGATAGGGGAGAATATGCATTCCTCGTCCTCCTGGATCTCTCAGCGGCTTTTGATACCGTCGACCACGGTATCCTTTTGGATCGCCTGGGGGGACTGGGAATAGGAGGCACTGTTTTACGGTGGTTCTGTTCCTATCTCTCAGACAGGCATCAGCGGGTGGCATTGGGGGATGAGGTTTCAGACCCTTGGCCTCTCAACTGTGGTGTGCCACAGGGTTCTATCCTCTCCCCCATGCTGTTTAACATCTATGTAAAGCCGTTGGGAGCCATCATCAGGAGATTTGGGCTGCGGTGTCACCAATATGTGGATGACACCCAGCTCTATCTCTTGTTCAAGTCCTCGCCAGAAGTGGCTGTGGATACCATTTCCAAGTGCCTGAAGTCCGTAAGTGAATGGATGGGAGGAAATAGGCTGAAGCTAAATCCTGACAAGACGGAGATGCTGCTTGTGGGTGACAAGAGAAGGTTAGGAGATATAGACCTGGTGCTTGATGGGGTGAAATTGCCCTTGAAAGACCAGGTCCGTAGCCTCGGGGTCATTCTTGACTCCCAGCTGTCCATGGAGGCTCAGGTTTTGGCAGTGAGCCGGGCAGCTTGGTATCAACTACATCTAATACAGAGGCTGCAACTGTACCTTCCTGTCCGTCTTCTCCCACGGGTGGTACATGCCCTGGTCTCCTCTCGCTTAGACTACTGCAATGCGCTCTACGTTGGGTTACCCTTGAGGACGGTCCGGAAATTACAGCTGGTACAGAATGCGGCGGCACGTTTGATTAAGAACAGCCGTCGCTGTGATCACATCACTCCGGTGTTAGAAGATCTACACTGGTTACCAGTTGTTTACCAGGCCCAATTCAAGGTGTTGGTATTAACCTTTAAAGCCCTATACGGTTTCGGCCCAGTTTATCTAAAGGAGCGCCTCCAGCATCACCAAACATGCCGCCTGACGAGATCAGCCACTCAAGACCTTCTCTCGGTCCCACCAGTTAAAACAGCTAGGCTGGTGCGGACCAGAGAGAGGGCTTTTTCGATTGTGGCCCCCACCCTCTGGAATTCGTTGCCCTATGATCTTCGCCATGCCCCCTCCCTGCCAAGTTTCCGTCAAGCCTTGAAAACTTGGCTATTCAGGCAGGCCTACAAGATCCCGGGAGTAGATTAATTTTATCTTGCTACAGCTGTGGATGGTTTTAGATTAATTTTAGATTGAAGCTTGGTTACCATGTTGTATTTTATATGTAGTATTTTATTCTAATTTGTACGTCGCCTAGAGTGGCCGCTGACCCGGCCAGATAGGCGACTCAGAAATAAAATTTATTATTATTATTATTATTATTTTAAACCAGGACTCCTGGTTTGAATGTAATGCTAAGCCAGGATTCTTTCCCCCCCTTTTATTATAACAACATTTATTATAACAAGAAGCCAGGATTTTTTATTTTTTTAAAAAAAATGAAACTAAACTCTGCTGAAGTTATCTTCCTGACTGTTTTGGGGTGGCAGGAAGCATGTAAGCCCAATGTTTTCCTTGGGTTCATTTGAGCTCATCTGCAAAGCTCTAAACTAGGGGTGGTCAGACTTGCTAGATATACTTTGTTTTTTGGCTAGAGCCCCTTTGGGGAAGGACTGCAGCTCGGTGGCAGAGCATCTACTTTGCATGTAGAAGGTCCCAGGTTCAATCCCTGGCATATCCAGGTAGGACTGGGAGAGAATCCAGTCTGAAACCCTGGAGAGCCACTGTCAGTCAGTGTAGACAATACTGAACTAGATGGAGCAATGGTCTGACTCGGTATAAGGCACGTTCCTATATTCTAACATAAGAGCTACCAACTGGAGACAGGTTCAAAAGACATACAATTAGAACATGCTCAGAGCCATCCTGTCCTTTAATCCGAGCCTAAAATTTTGTTTTCAATACTGGAACTTCATTTCAACAGCCTAAGAAAAAATCATTTTTGTTGCTGCTGTTAAAACAACTGGGAGTCAAGAAACCTTTGCTGATTTACTACAGATCATCCAGAGATCTACCTTCTGCCCAGCCTTGCACTAAATCCTGGTTTAGTATTGTGTGCCACTCTGGCCTAGTGTCCATTATAAATATATCCTGCTTGTCTGTTGTTGTGACAGGCACAATGGGTGTTGAAGCGGGGATTGCTAAGATTCATGAGCATATCCATTCTTTGCTCACCCTGTGGGACCTCTGGCAATGAGGACTGGGCCACACAGTATTCAGGAGCTATGAACCAGATTTGGCCCACTGCAGTGCTCCCCCCAAGGACATCACTTTTTATATACTTCCTCACAAGACTCAGTGACAGCAGATTGGCATGCATGTTATAATTGCGGTAAGTGTGCTGCAATGAATTCTTCAACTATGGCTCACAGACTGTGATGTGTTTTGAAGAAGTCCGTTTGACCACAATAGAAATCAAGGGGAAAAAAGAAAAAAAACTTTTTTAAACAGGCTGAATTAAAATTGGCCCTAAATAGCAGCACCTTGACTGACAAATTTCTTTGTGACATGCACTAGATGCACACCTAGCAACCACTTCCCTCTGTTCCTTCCCCATGTGTGTTTAGTGCAGCTGCATTAAAGTTTTAAGTTCAGAAGCTTTTCAAGCAACCTCCCATGTGGTGGTGTAATGGTAAAAAAAAATTACATGGCAGAACAAGCAAAATGATAAATAGTGATCTGCAATACAGTGGAGTTTAACCGTTGCTTGATGCAGCAGCCTGTGCTGAATCCTGAAGTTACGCTATCAGTTGAAGCAAAATTCAAAAAAGGAAAAAAAAATCTGGAAGAACACTAAGCAGCCAATAGGTGTCCCCTGCGAGCTGTGCGGAGTTCAGTTTGATACTCAGAACAGCATGCGTATCCAGCTTCTTGGTTAAAAGCAGAGCTTGGAAAAGTTACTTTTTTTGAACTACAACTCCCATCAGGCCAATCCAGTGGCCATGCTGGCTGGGGCTGATGGGAGTAGTAGTTTCAAAAAGTAACTTTTCCAAGCTCTGGTTAAAAGGTTGCTCAGGCTCCAAATTAGGAGGTCAGCAACTTCTTAGCAATCCCATTTATACTCTCAGCACAGGTTGAGGATCCACTCATTTATATGGGAGACAGAACATGGGCTGCAGGTGGCACAGGTGAGGAGAGGCAGGTTTTTGCTTCTCCTGAATACGTACCAGATTGCAACTTTCAGTACTGAGTGGAAGCTGCTGAAAACTAAGCCTTTGGGGCCTGTATGTCCCCACACTCAGTTTTGTTCTTGTTCATGCTAGTGTGTGACACAGACAGAACCTAGGAACTGATTTTACATACTCTTTATATTGTATCGCTCTTGCAGTAGAGTAGGTGTGAGAGCTCAGCGTTCAGTTACTTGAAGCAATTTGCAGTCCAGATTCAGTGATAGAAGAGAGAGTTGTCAGGTTAGTTGAGATTAAAAGCTCACGAGGGATGGCTGAAGGCTGACAAGTGATTCAAGGAGGGAAACTGAGACACAGGGAAACTCCCTCCCAACTGAGATGAGACAAGCACCCTCCTGGTTGAACTTCAGGCACTTGTTCCAGCTGTCATTTTAAGGTAGCGTTTGGTTTTGCATATTTTTATTGTTTTGTTTTATGTATGGCTTGTTTTTATGTATGCTGCTCAGAAATGCAAATGATTAAGTGGTATATAAATATCTTAAAAACTAACAGTGAAAGTTGAAAGAAAGGTACAGAGTAGACAATGAACTGAGGGAAGAACCTGAGGGGACAGAGTCAGTGAAGAATGAGACTTATGATGTAATGGGATAATTAGAGAGCGGACTCTGAGAAAGGTATCAGTGTTTTCTAAAACAAGTCTTGTAAATAAGTCTACAAAAGTTTCTAGCCTCTAAAAATATTTTGCTAGCCTGGTTTGGGGTGGGTGGGCGGGAAGCAGAGGCGGGAGGGAGAGCTGCTTTCCCCTTCTTTAAAAGCCCATTTGGTTTCCATGTTAGGCGTAGAAGAGGGATGTAGCGTGCCATTCTACCTCTGCCAGTCTCCTCACTTACCTGCTTGCAGTTCCTGGTCACCTGTGGTTACCAGTTTAGTGTTTAAATGCAAATCTCTCTCTGTGTTTTAAAAACAGTATGGCTGCTTTCACACGTGGGGCTGATTGCGTTAGTTTAACGGGTTAAAAAGATAGCGCTTGTGTCCCGATTTCTAAAATCCCTTTCACACTGCAGTACCTCTTGCGTTAAGGAACAGCAGCTTTTTCAGCCGAAATGCACAATGGTCTTTCACATGGCTTGTTTTCGTCCCTCACCCATGCGCACTGTTCCCCACTGTGTAGGAAGTCTAAGATCTCATCCCATCATCATGCAAGCCCTCTCCCTTTAGGATCTGACTTTTAAAATTGTTTTAGTTGTATCAAGACAGGGGTGTGTGGGGGAAATGCTGCTGCTATCTGTGCCAATGCCGGATTACTGGTACAGCGTTCATCAGGCAAAACTAACAAACAAACCCTGCTTGACTAAAGGGCGGGAACGCACTGCATGCTGGGATGCCTGTCATGTGAGCGGCTGCAGCTAAGAGAAAAACTCCAGCTTTCTTCTGGGTTCCCAGCCTAGCTAACGGATTATTTCTGGTATCATTTATCATGGAAATTTGCGCTAAACTTGCACTACATTCCACTAGAACTCTGGAACTAGCTTGTGCGTTGTGTGAAAGATCAAATATAAAGCGCAAATTACCAGGTAAGATATTGTCAGAATAACGGAATAAAGTGCAGTGTGAAAGCACCCTATGTATATGCATTAAAGATGATAAATGGGGGAGTGGGAGAGGGAAAGTTTAACAATTCTAGAACATGTGAATGTGGGGAAAAAACACCACTTTGTGTTTACTTAAGATGAAGAGGGGGTATATACTGTGGAGAAAGAGTGCTAGGAGGGCTGGTAGGAGATGGGATGGCAAAAGGAAGTGGGACAAAGTAGGCTGTGACTTGAAAAGCAGAAAGAAGTCTGAGGAAACAATTGTTGGCAGAGACATGAAGCTGAAGAAGACCAGAAACAAGGAGGAAGTGGGACTGTGGCAGAATTACACAAGAGGAGAAGGAAGTGGACGGGCAAGAGAAGTTGCTGGGGATTGGGGGGCACGGGGACAGGGTTTCTCAGAGGACCCTAGGCACTGGAAGTTTGCCACTCAAGTGTTTTGACCTGGACATCTCAAGGTAGTCAGTGAGGGCCAAGAAGGGGTGAGGGATGGTGAGGGCTGAATGGTACAGATTGGCTTGAATTCACTAGCCAACCAGTTCTTTGGCTGTAGACGTCAAACATTTGTATACAGTTGCATATAGGGAGGGCTTTTTTTAGTGCAAGGACTTCTAGCGGAAACAATGTGCTATTGTTTGCCCCGTACATGGAGACTTATTGTAATCTTCTGCAGGATCTCTGTCAGTGAAGGTTAGGGCACTCAGTGTCGGGGGTCCTTGGCAGTTTCTGCCCTTACTACAGTAGCATTCTCTCCTCCCCCCAAGGGCTTAATGGGTTGCCATTGGTGGCTGTTCCTATGCCCTGCCTTAACAATTTCAGCTGCTGAAAACCAGTCCCCCCTTATCTGTTTAGCCCCTTCCTGGGTTCCCTGTCTTGGTTATGCTAGGGAGTGTGAGAGGGGTGCCAGTTCCCTTTCCCGCACCTCACTGCTTTTGTCTGATGGTAGTCTGTTCTTCGTACGTAAGTCCTCAGACCCTTTATGGCCTCAGTAGGAGGGAGCAGAGGTTATTTCACCCTGCCCCCTCTGAACTTGTAGCCACAGCCCAACCACAGAGCACAGCAGCTAGAACTCACATGTGTGCGTGCTTTCCTTCCTTCCAGTCTTACTTTTTGCAGTGGCCACTGCTTTTGCTGAGGAAAATGGGGGAGACTGGGAGGGTGGGTAGGAGGGAGGGAGCCGTTTGCATGCATGAGCTCAGAGGTCCAACCAGGGCCGGTGCCAGGGGTGACTAGGCCCTTGGGTGCCAGCCTGCCCCGGGCTCCCTGCTCCCAGCCTCTCCCCACAGACCGTGCGGGACTGCTCCACCTACCTCTTCTCTCTTTTGTGAATGCCCTGGGTGCTAGGCGTGCAGGTCACTGCCATCAACCAAGATGGTGGTGAAGGCTTCTCTAAGGGACTGATACCCTACCACCATCTTCGTTGATGGCACGCACGTGTGCTGTGCTGCGGGTGCGCACATGCCTGCCATAAATCAAGATGGCAGTAGGGGAATCAGCCCCTTAGAGAAGCTTCCGCTGCCATCTTGGTTGATGGCAGCTGCACGTGCAGGACATTCACAGAAAGGGAGGAGAAGTAGGTGGAGCGGGTGGGTGCCTTGGGCCTGCACGGTCTGTAGAGGGGGTTGGGAGCTCCATCTGATCTGCAGCAGTATCGGGGGTCGACCCTGCCAAGGACCGCGGTACCCCCACACCCTAAGGAGGGGCCCTTTAGGGGCCCCTCTGGGCTGCAGGACCCCTCGGCCAGGGTCCAACCTGGAAGCCCTTTGGTGCCGGCCCTGGGCCCAACCATGGAGCACAGCAGTGTAGTGTCCTTCAGAAAATGCTGTAGTGCTGTGCTCTGTGGCCAGGCCTCCAAGCTGACGTGTGTGTCTGCCAGTCTTCCAGGTTCTTAGGTAACAACAGACAACAGCTGCAGAGCAAAACCCAGGCAACAACAAGGCTGAGTCAGCTTGATACATTTGGCATGAGACCCTTTCCTTCTGCTCACAACCTGGGCCTAGTAGCTTCTCTCCTTCTCATCCCACCTTTTTTTCTGTTCTAATGTCAAATTGCAAAGTATCCTCCTTTTACAATATCCCTCCTATTTCTACAGTGGCACTGAACAGCCAACAGCAGCTGCTAGACCCTTCTTCTCATGATAGCATATAATCCTTCTGTGCCATGATTTTGGTATTCAGCTTGCCATTAGCAGAAACCCCACAGAGGGAGAGAAAAAAGGATTACCTCTCCCTGCTGCCAACCTTGGCCCCACATGTAAGACCTTAACACTGAGGAAATACAATCCCCTACGTAAAAAGGTGTTTATGTACTTGGGCTAGCTAATCACATTTATTTTATCTTCCTCTAGGGTTCTAGGGCAGCATGCATAGGGTTATTCCATGCTAATCTTGGGAAATGGACTGCCTTCAAGTCGATTCCGACTTATGACGACCCTATGAATAGGGTTTTCATGGTAAGCAGTATTCAGAGGGGGTTTACCATTGCCTTCCTCTGAGGCTGAGAGGCAGTGACTGGCCCAAGGTCACCCAGTGAGCTTAATGGCTGTGTGGAGATTTGAACTCTTGTCTCCCAGGTAGTAGTCCAACACCTTAACCACTATGCCACACTTCTAGTCTTACAACTGTCTTATATGGCAAAACAGGCCAAGGCCACCTAATGAGCTTCATCGTTTACTGGAGGCTTCAGCTGCTGAATATTGCTCACATGAGAGAAGACTTTGGCCAGCTGTTGCTGACTGGACAGCAGTGACCAACAGGTATGTGTTTTTCTGAGTTGCTCCGTTGCATTCAAGTTCTCCAACTGAATGCAGGTGCCATTATACAATGAAGCAAGGCAGAAGATAGTACACATTCCCCTCGATGGCATCTTGTTCAATCTTGCGTGTGTTTATGGGCTCAGAGAAGGGCCAGGCACTGAATCGGGAGCCTGCCCCAGGCTAAGCAACAATTATTTACAGTGCTGCTCACTTCTGCTGCTCTTGAGGGTCCTTCATGTATTTGATTCACGTGGGGGACAGCAACATAGCAAGCTACCTTAAACCAATATTGGTCGGTCAGTCTAGCTCAGAATTGTCTGTGCTTATTTGCAGTGGATCTCCAGGGTTTCAAGCAAGGGTATTTCCCAGCCTTCCCTAGAGATGCCAGGGAGTGTAAATTGTGGAGTTTGACTCTAACCATTTAACACGGATTTGAAGTGTCGAAGAGGTTGGGTAGCATGTCTAACAGCTAGTGCTAACACACGGAGGACCAGATTGGAGAAACCGGCTGGTCCTTTGAAAGCCAAGATGAATGAGCAAGAGGACCAGAGCTTGACATGAAAGAGTTAACTATTTCTCTATCTCAGCACTGAAGAATCTGTCAGAAAGGAAAGTCAATCCCATTCCTTTCCCTTCCCTTCCCCCCCCCCACGGGGTATAGCCAATGAAGAACTGAACATTCCAGGTAGATTTTAGGTCAGAGGCCAAGTTCCTTTGGGGTTTGTGTGTATATGTGTGATCCTTTATGCAGTTCTGACTGCTTTGGTGCAAAGGAGAGCCAGGCTCTAAATGTTGGTTAGAGATCAGCTGATCGACAAGGGAACGATGCATGACAGTAATGTTATCCAATCCTTTTAATGAATGAGCAGAAGGGAACCAACCTTTCTCCTTGTGGTACAGCTGTTAGGGGCTGAGTTTCAGGGAGGGGGGCTTGAGAGACAAGCCGCTCTGTGAAAGTGAGTCACATGGCTTTGAAATTAAAAAGAGTGATTAGTAGCTTGTGGGCTAGGAGTTCCTATGGGCTCCTTTGTGTCTAAGTGTTTCTCTTCTGCCAGCCCGTCGGCTGCTGACCTTGGCTCCATTCAGTAAGTCTGAACCCAAACTGTGCATGGCTTCAATGTACTTGCTGTGACATTGGGGGGGGGGAAGAAAGCAGTGTCCTTTTGATTGTGGGGTGAGAGAGGGTAAACCAGGAGAGAGAGGCCTTGCCTGTTCTTAAATCAGGCAGCATGCAGGTTTTATTTAAAATATTGGCTGCATTTCTCCTAAAAGGCGAGTTTGTTTTTGAAAAAGGGAACTCTCTTAAACATGGTTTAGTTATTATATGATCTCACGTCCAATAAGGGTGCAACATCCTACAAAAGAGATGGGAGCTAGAGAGAGAGAGAACCTGCTATTTCTGGCAGAATATTTCCTCTTGGTTTTTTTTTAATTTTATTTTGCCGTGAAGTTCACTAGCTAGCATTTGAAGAGACAGGGCAGCGTATGATGCAGGAAGTTTAGCTATCACCAGCTATGGTTTATGGTTACGGAATTCTGCTGGATATGAGGAAGCTGTTTATACGAAGCACAGATATATATAAATTCTCTCTCATATGAAGCAGATCAGTAAATAGAGATCCGTGATCCAAATCTGGTTCCATGGTTGCCATCCCAGAAATGAGTAAGAGGTGGGGGAAGGATTGGTGTCTGTGGCATTAAGATGCCACTTGGAGTATGGGTCGGGGCCTGGCCCACCCCCAGTATAGGTCCAGGATATTTTGCCACCTAAGGCAGAGAAGAAAATCTAAAGGGTACTCCCT
Source organism: Rhineura floridana (assembly GCF_030035675.1). Taxonomy (NCBI): domain Eukaryota; kingdom Metazoa; phylum Chordata; class Lepidosauria; order Squamata; family Rhineuridae; genus Rhineura; species Rhineura floridana. The sequence continues at coordinate 137,154,989 of NC_084480.1, forward strand.
CAGTAATTACATGGAATTAAAATCTCCTTGGAATTTCTTCTGTGGACGTGTCACTGGAAGGAAGTGTACAATTAATTCAGTATCTTCCGTGAGGTGAAATTCCCCTTCCTCAATGTTGTCCCTGTGGGTGGATGTACAGATGGCCACAGTCTACTGTATGTCGCACCTGATGTGAGTTAAAATTATCTTTACCACTTGGCCAATGGCCAAGTTGTCTTGGGGCAAGACTGTTGTACTTTGGGGTTATTCAGTCATCCACAGGTACTTGCTATGTGCTAAGAACACAAGAAGAGACCTGCCGGATCAGTCCCGGCTGGTCCATCAAGTCTAGTGGTTCCTTTTTATGACAGCTGCCAGGCAAAAGGACTTTGAGAAGCTCACAAGCAGGGAATGAAATCAACAGCCTCTAGCCTGTTGGTTGGCCCCAGCAACTGGTACTTGGAGGTATCCAGACTCTGAATTGTTTACAGTGGCTATATGTGCATTAGGAGGAGGAACTGTGCATGTGTGCGTGCATGCATCCACTTGTATGGGGTTATTGGCATCTAAAAGCAGAGGATATGAATGTGTGTGTATGTGTGCAAACATGAGCAGAATGAGGAAGTGGTGTAGGAAGTGATGTGCTTGGTGAGCCACAGATTGAGACTAAATTTTCTAGTTGGTTTATTTTTTTCCATCCTAGTTTAGTTGCAGTGGGCAAATATTTCATGTACACACACTTAAATAAAATGGCAGATGACTAATAATAGGTTTTGCCCTAATGTAGGCAAAGGGGCACGGTGCATCTTGCAGAGCAGGAAGGCAGATATAAGAACCTCCCTTATACAGAATCAGAACAATGGTCAGTCATTGGGGTAGCCAATGTGATGCCCTCCAGTTGTTGTTAGAGTACAAGTGCCATCATCCCCTACCACTGGTTATGCTGGTGGGAATTGTATTCCAACACCATCTGGAAAGCACTGTGTTGGATACCTCTGGTCTATCATCTACCTCATTGGTTTTCAACTAGTGAATCAGGATGCGCTATAGGGCCACAGCCTGATCTAAGGTGACCACACAGTAGCAGCACTACCACTATACGTATGTGTGGCAAACAGTTAAGATATGGGTCCCCAAATATGTATTTGAAAAGGTTGAAGGCTACTGCTGAATCTCTTCTGCCTGGTAGCCAGTTCTTTGAATGGGGAGGTGATGAGGATTGTGTATTTCATATATTTGTTTATAAAGTATCATCTGTGTCAGGGGTTCCCAAACTCTGGTGTGTGAGCTTGCTTCAGGTAGTTCACAGTGTGTGGAGAGAGGATTAGGAGCCAGAGACACATTGTATTTTATTGTATTAGAATTTTAATTCATGGAATTCAAATTGTAATACAAAAATCATACAACATTTAGCACAATGCATTACAATTTCTACAACAGACAGAAAAATAAATAATCTGCCAGACTCTCAGCAGTTTTCAAGTAGTCAGTGAGGAAAAAAGTTTGGGAACCATTATGATAAGTTAAAAACAATACAATCTTTTTTTTAAAAATGGGCTGCCCTAAGGCTCTTGCATTGTGGCATTTGTTGGGGAAGGAGTAGAGAGACAAGGAGGGATGGGAGAGAGAAGGCCAAACAGTACATTAAGTTAATCAGTTTTATCCTCACAACAACCCTGTGAAGTAGGCTAGACTGAGGGGGACCTTGGGCCAGTAATGCACCCTTTCTGCCTAATCTGTCTACCTTCCAAGGTGGTTGTGAAGATAAAAGGAGGAAATAAGAGAACCATGCACACTGCCTTGAGTTTCTTGATAGAAGGGTGAGATATAAATAATCAGGGGCTTCACAGAAAAGTTGGGTTTTAAACTGGACGTTGAAGGAATAGAGAGAGATAGTAAAAAGGTAAAGGTGTCCCCGCACTTATAGTGTGAGTCGTTTCCGACTCTTAGGGTGACGTCTTGCGACGTTTGACTAGGCAGACCGTATATATGGGGTGGGATTGCCAGTTCCTTCCCCGGCCTTTCTTTACCCCCCAGCATATGCCGGGTACTCATTTTACCGACCACAGATGGATGGAAGGCTGAGTGGACCTCGACCCCTTTTACTGGAGATTTGACTAACACAAAATAACTCAGGTTTTTGAGTGACAAAATTAGAAACTGCAATTGTTTATTACAGAACAGTAAGATTCCTAGGTGGGAAAACTGCTTCAGCTTTGTAGAATCCCAGTACCTTTCAGCCTTGCAGCATAGCTCTTTTCATCTGTCTTTCAGTGAGAAGCTAGTCAGGCTGTTGTACTCACGCTGAGAATTTAACAGCGTGGCTTCTCTGATCCATTAGTCATGTCTGTCAGAAAAAGGGGGAAAAAGCCACAACCCTTTGAGTTCTTGTAAGTTAACTCTGCTTTTCTCAGCTGTCTACCTAGAGTGTGATAGGCACAAACAATTGCATTGAAATACAGGGTTGTCCCTTCTCCCCCGCCCCCAAAAAGCTACTTGGCACAACTTCTAGCAATCAGCATTCAAGCTGTTTGGCGACACAGCTGATAAGTAAGCAGATTTGTAAAGTGGAAAGGTTATTGTGCTGGCGGGTTTTTAAAGTATTTTTTAAGAGTCTGCAAACATGAGACGTTTATATTCCCTAATTCCCCCCCAAATAAAAACCCTGTTTGAAAAGGAAATGTGAACACTGTATTTCAGAGCAGCTGTTTCCCCCCTCTAGATGACAGAGTTTAATCCAGAAGCAGCTGTAGAAATAGCTTGAGATACTCTTTGAGTTGGTCTCCAAATGGTTAAAGGGCATGTTAATGGAGGGGGTGGTCAGGGGTGACTTCATTGTATATAGTGCTTGTTTGAAGCAGGTCTGTTGGAGGAATGTTGTGTTAGGGAACTAGGAAGAAGAGGGAAGAAGTCCTTAAAGTGGTTTTAAGTTTTGATTCCTGCCCCCCCAAGGAATGCATAAAAGCAGAAACTCGTATATGGTGTGTGTTTGTTCATTTTTCTGAAGCATGAGGTGATATTAGTGGAGAGAAAATAATTGCTGAAGAGACGGAGAATGCACTGATGTCACATTCCTTCCTGCAAGGCATAGTTAGGAGCTGACCATTTTCCAAGCCAGGTAATAATTGCTGAAGAGACGGAGAATGCACTGATGTCACATTCCTTCCTGCAAGGCATAGTTAGGAGCTGACCATTTTCCAAGCCAGGTAATTAGATATTTACCTACTTCTTTTTTAAAAAGTTATTGTGATTTAATGGGAAAATGGAATTTTACTCTGAGAATCAACCAAAAACATGTTGCTTTTTAAAGTCACGTTTGTGATAGTAAAGTCAAGAACTGTATCTATATCTGATCATGTTATAGATGTCAATAACCTTAACTCCCAAATGCTATATAGCTTTATATTGCCCCACCAATTGTAAATTTAAATCAAATTCTTTTCTTACAATTACCTTGTATTTCTTATAATTGAGAGAGATGCACAATGTATACGTGTTGAAGTTCTTGCACATATAGACACAATTCTACTTTGGAAAGAGTTGTGTAAATTGTAAAGAGGCAGTTCATGATTCTAATAAGTAGGTGTGCACATGTTTCTATCAAACCTTTTTTTAAAGAGAATAGATTACTAAACAATTAGATTAAGTGGCAGCAAACTGTCATTATCAGTATAATCTCAAACAAAATGCCCATCCTAGAGAGGGTTGTGTATGTTGGTTTAATCCTGCTTTCATGCAGGGGATAACCTTGATATTCTGTTACAATTATCCACAAAATTTGGGCTTTGCACCCATTAATCTCAGCACCCACTAAGGCATTTGAGAGGGTGGAGGCTGGGCAACTTCTGGATGCCTAGGTGAATCTGCGTATCTGGATCCTTTTCATCTGGTTTCTGTTCTGGTTTCAGCACGGAAGCTGCCTTATTCAACCTGACTGATGACCTTATTAAGAGAGTTAGAAGGAGTGCTACCCTGTTGACTCTTCTCGACCTCTTGGTGGCTTTTGAAATTGTGGACTATCCTCCTGGAATGACTCTTTGGGTTGGGAGGACTGTGTTGCTTACCTCCAATGTTGTTCTCCTATTGGGAGACTCCTGTTCTGTCCCATGGCAATTGTGCTGCATGGTTCCACAGGGTCTCATCCTGTTCTCTCATGCTGGAACAAAGTGTCATCAGTATGCTGATTACACCCAGCTCTCTCTCTCTTGCTCTCCATTCCTTCTGAATCAGGACAGGTGATAGATAATTGGAATGATGTTTGGAGGTGGTGACAGGGTGGATGAGAGCAATAAACTACAAATGAATCCTGATAAGACCAATAAACTTTGAATAGGTGGTTCTTTAGTCCAGAAATTGGGTAGACAGATTGTTTAGGATGGGGTAGACCTCCCCATGATGAAACAGGTACATAGCTTAGGGGTACTCCTTGATGCACAGTTATCACTGGAAGTGCAGGTGGCCTTGGTTTCTAGATATGGCTGGTTCACCAGCTCTGACAGTTTCTGGAACAAGATAGCCTGCTATCATTAATCCATGGTCTAGTGACTCTGTGTTTGGATTATTGCAATGTGGAGGTGCCCTTGAAAATGGTCCAGAAGCAGTAGCTAGTGCAGAATGCAGATGTTAGGTTAACTGGGACAGCAAGATTGGAATCATGCAACACCTATCTTAAAAGCTCTGCACTAGCAGCCTGTGTTCTGCTTGGCACAATCCAAAGTGATAGTGATGGTTTGCAAAACACTGTACAGGTCAGGGCCTATATATCTGCAGGAGCGCTTCCTCCAACACCAGTCAATGTGATCCTAAAGATTGGCCAGGGGGGCTCTTTTGTGGTTCCTGCCAGGTTTTGGAGTGAGAGGATGTGTAGAAGGACCTTTTCTGTGGTAGGGCCCCAACTTTGGAATGATCTCTTCTTAGAAGTGTGCCTATCTCCCATGTTGTTGGGTTTCTGATACCAACTGAAAACATTTTTATTTGCCAAGAATTTCACAGTTTGATGAATAAGACACACATTCCTCGGTATCCTTGTTTTAATTGATCTGATATATTTGTAGACGTGTATTTTTTTAGTACTGTTTTATTGTATTTTGTTCATACATTTGATGTACAGTGTCCTGGGGTCTTTTTGAGGAAGGACAAATTATTAATAAATAAAAACTGCACATTCACTAGGGATTTTATCCTGTTTTTCTTGCTTGCAGCTAACTAGAACAAGTGCGTGTTAAAAAACACACCATGATATTTAAGTGTATGTGTGCTTCAGGGAGAGAAAGGGGGGGAAGGGGAAGGTGTCATTGGTGTAGTGATTCCATGATTCTCATGAGTTGCAGCAAAGCAGACATTTCCAAACTCTGCTCCAGGGCACATTAGTGTGACTCGAGAGAGTCAGTGATGTACTGTGAGAAATAAGAATGTTAAATAATTAAAGGATCCTGAGAGGTGTCCCCCATTCCAATTGCCTCCTTTTGGTGCAGGTAATTCTGCTGCATTTCTCATCAGGAGGAACTCAGAGCAAACATATGCCCAAATTAACTAAGTTAACATTTTAAATATTGCAGTATTAATTTATATTAACATTCTTTAATCTTACACCCTTCAAGCAAATTTGTCAAATATAAAAGTGAACCTAATTTTTAGCTTGTTTTTCCAGCCAGATCACACAACAGGGTACGCTTAATCCTTATCAACCACCCGTTCAGGTAGGTTGCTTAGCCTGAGACACAGAGACGGGCAGAACAATCCAACTCGGGAAGCTGGCATAAAGTTCCACTGCATCCAGTTGCTGTTCGGGAGCCCCTGGGTTTGCTGAACGCTAGCTCAGCTGAGAGCTATGTGCAGAGACCAGAAAGTAAAAGCCTGCTCTCCCAAATACCCATACTGGGGAGTAAGCGCTCTCCATTGACTTCTATTGTATTAATTTTCTTAGACCGACTTTCCCCCCGGCGTAACTTTTGTCTGAATTGGGACTTGCAGAAGTGCTCCAAACACAAGTTGGATATGGCCTTAGTCCCCTCACCTCAGCCCCTCCCTGGCACCCCCTGGAACGCCTCTTTTTTGGATCTTATGCCAGCTTACACAGCTTTCACTTATGCTGAGCTGGCTACGCCCTGGCTGAGCCAATATGAGGGACTTCTGCCGGTGTTGCTTGGATGAACCGGAACCCAGTTGGAGGCCCACCACATCCAACTCCCCTCAACCCGGTGTAAATGCGAGTTGAATTGCACCCTTAACCATAGCCACTCAGTTTGCTTTCCTACTGAGCTCAAGGCTTTAAACCTGTATTTCCCTTATCCAAGCCTGACAATCTCTCTATTCAGTCTACCATACTGGTTTTAGTTTCAGCTGTGAATGAGAGTGCTCTGCAAGCTGTGTAAAGGAAACCCACAACTCTGTTCATTTGCAATGTGATGAGTTCAGCAGGTTGTTGCTGTTTCTCTCTCTTCTCTCCCCCTCTTCTCCATGTCTTTGTTTTTTTCGTGGCTTCTTGGCAGATTTCCACTGAGTGTGTGAGTGAATGGCACAGAAGTATTGTTCATACACTCACAGACACAGAACGACTTAGCAGCATTACTCTGGGATTGCGTGTGGGAGCAGCTGGGCCACTCATGTCACAGAAGACAGCTTCATCGAAGCATACTTTTTGAAGCCCTTTCTTGTGTAGGACTTCAAAGTGTAGTAGCACTTCACTGTACCTCACTATTTGACGGCAATATTGCACTCTTGCTGGAAGCCAAAGATGAAGAGCTAATCAAATGGTTGCAAACTTTTAAAATCCTCAGATGTATAAAATAAAAGACAGTTTTGGAAGGAAGCTGGGGCATAGCCTTAGAAATGGTGAAACATACGACAGGCGTAGGTAACTTTTATCACATTCGTAATTTCCTCCCTCCAATGGACAGATGACTTTGCCACTGTATTCCATGTTCTGGTAACTTCCAGATTGGAATTATTGCAATGCTGTCTACATGGGACTGCCCTTGAAGACGATTCAGAAACTTCAACATGTCCAAAATGCAGCAACCAAATTACTGGCTGGGGTTCCAGTTAGATCTCATATAACCCCTGTTTTAAAATAGCTGCATTGGTTGACAGTTTGTTTTCGGACACAATTCATGGTGCTCACAGTTTGTGTTTGAAGTCCTAAATTACTTAGGCCCCAAATATCTGAAAGACCTCCTCCTTTCCTACTGACCTTCTTGGGTGCTGAGATTGGCAGAAGGGTTCCTCTTGGTAGTTCCATTGCCCTTAGAAGTTCAGGGTAGTGGTGGCCTGAGAGAGGGCATTCTCGGTGGAGGCTCTTAAGTTGTGGAATTCCCCCCTCCCACAGAGGTGCGTCTGCCATCTTCACTGTACAGGTTTTGTTATATGCTGAAGATGCACCTCTTCACCCTGGCTTTTGACACTTGAGACAGATATATTTAGAACTCTCTCTAGTTGTGAATGCAATTGATTTTAAATTGTTTTTAATAATGCATTTCATATGTTGTGACCTGCCTTGGGACCTACTGGTGAAGGGGTGGTGGTGGTGGTGATAGTAGTAGTAATTATTATAATTGTCATCATCATTAAGATTGTCTTTGCCACTTGTCAGGATTTTACAGAGGGGGAGAACAGAAAACCAGAGTTGGTGACCAAATGGTAACCTAACCACCTGGGAAGCTGCATGTCCTATCAAGTGTTAAGGAGAATTACACCACACTTCTGTATCTACTTAGAAATCTGAAGGAGCAGGGCACTGGTAAAATTCTTCTCATGAACCACTTCTTAAATGATTGATTTTTGTCCTCTCTGCCAAATAGGCAAAAACTCTTTAGCTGCTCCCTTGCTTCATTGGATTTCTGGTGGAGTGCAGAGGTATGGTAAAATTCTCCTTGCCCCTGAGAAGGACAATACAGATGTCAAGAATTCCCCATGTGAATCTGCCTTTGGTTCTTCTGCCAGGCTGAACAGCCAAACAAACTGGCTCTTCCATACTCACTTTGATTCTCAGGTACTCCAGCAATGAAGAAGTTAGTCTGAAGTAGTTTTGTCTTTGTGGGAGGTTGCAGCACTGCAACTGACATCTCAGTTGGCTCAAAGACGAACTTGCTCACTCATTCATTCATTTATTCCACGTGGACTGGTTCCTGGGACAATACAAATGTGTATTCTGTTAGTGCTGGCCATAATCCAAGGCCCTGGTTCCTGGCAACAACACTGAACAATGGCGAAACAGTGCTTGGTGGTGCTGGTGGCAAAGTCATGTTTTTCATGCAGCTGTACAAGCATTGCAGGTGCTCTAAGCCTGTCAGCCCATATGGCTCATGTAGGTGGCTGGCTTGCTTTTGCAATTGCTGCTGGAAGTTGCTTTAATATCTGATGCTGGCCCCTAGGAATGTTTTGATGGGTTCTTTTGGTCCATTTCTGTGCATTGCTACCTCCTAGGAATTAGAAATATTTTTCTGGTCCTGAATTATAAATATAAACACAAAGGTGCCTAGTAAGTAACTGGACTCGCCAGTACTTACACCCTGCTTATGAGCTTCCCAGAGGTGTCTTGACTGTTGCTGGAAATGGAATGCTGGACTAGATGCACTTTGGTCGGATCCAGCAAGGAAGATTCTTCTATTAAGAAATATAAATTAATGAAAGCCATTTCAGTATCTGTATTGTGGACTTTTTCTTTCTCCCTTACTTTATCAAATTTGTGTTCCAAAATTTGCCCAAGGAGCTCAGGGCAGCCTCCTGTATTTATACATACAACAACCCTGTGAAGTAGAGTTAGATGGAGAGAATATAGTGTGAATAGCTCAGAGTGACCTAGTCAGTTTTGTGCCTAAGCAGAGACTAGAATGCAGGCCACTAGATACCCCATGCAAGATCTCTGAGAGTATTGAGAGTGAAGAATCCTTTGTATTATCAAAGCAAAAATGAATACTGTAAATGATTTCCATAACACATGTATGTTTTTATTTATTTATTGAAGAACGTATAGCCTACCCTTCTTATGAGTATGCCTGTTTGGGGTGGCGTACATAAATTAAAATAATACAGTCTCATGATAAACAGTAAAAAAAAAAGAGCATAAAATAGAGACAGGCTCAACAGGTAAAAGCAAAGTTTGCCACGGAAAATATTATCTGCTGAAACAGAAAAGTTATTACCAACAGAAGAAGATGGCAAGTGAGGGGACCAAAACAAACTTTGTTGTTGTTGTTTATTAAATTTATATCCTGCCCTTCCTCCTAAAGGAAGCCCAGGGTGGCAAACAGATGATAAAGCACTAAAAATATCTTTAAAACAAAGCGTTTTAAAAAGAATCTTAAAAAACAATTCCAGTACAGATACAGATTGGGATAAAGGTATTTACTTAAAAGGCTTGTTGGAAGAGGAACAAGAGGAACCAGAAAGACAGCAAAGACAGTGCCTGTCTAATATTTAGAGCACATTCCACAGGGTAGGTGCCACAACACTAAAGATCTGCTTCCTATGTTGTGTAGGATGGACCTCTTAATAAGATGGTATCTGCAGGAGGTCCTCACCTGCCCAGTGCAGTGGCTGGATATATAAGGGGGAGACAATCGTTCAGTTATCATGGGTTAACGGATTCCACAATGTGTGTGCAGCCATTGAGAAGGCCTCTTCTTTTGTTGAAGCCAGTTATGCTTTTTCCATAGTCAGGACACAGAGAAGGGCCTCTCCACAAGATTTTAAGCAGTGGGCAGGTTGATATGGGTGATCCCGAAGGTAGCCTAGACTGAAGAAATATAGGGCTGTTAAAGGTAATCACCAAGACATTTAATCCCTCTTGAGACTAATTTTCTAGGGCAGTTCTGGCACATTTGATTTGGGTTGTGATTTCTCCCTACCCTCTGGCCTTCACTCAAGTCTGACATGCCTCCTTGTTATTTTGGGGAGTGGGTGGGTGGAAATTTGATGCTGTTACATAGCAGAAGTCATTTGTATGCATGCTCAGTTACAGAAAATAGACATTCAATTATGAAATGTGCTGTACATTAATTCAGAGATGTATCTTTAGCAACTATCCAAAAAATAGTCTATCTAGTCCCACAATACCCAAATAGATTGGGAGTTATGTTTTTTGAACAGCAGTTAATCCACACCTTTGCTTCATGGCAAACAACTGTTGTTTAGGAGAGTTTCAAATATTTATTCATTGGAGGAATTTCTATCCCACCCTTCATCCATTCATGGTCGTAGAGCAGGTAAAAAAACAACTGTAAAAACTCAGGGTTGTATCCAACAAAACATCATGTTAGCACAAGGATTTTTGTCTGTACTATGGGAATTCCTCTTCCCATGCACTCCCCCCAAATCTGCTGTGGATGGTTGAGAGAGGCCTCGGCACTGATATTTAAATGGAAGGATCTAACAGTTTTGTTTTTTGTTTTTTGCTAATTGGTTTTATGTGGATTGCATCAGCTGCATTATAAATACTTTCTATGTTTCTTTTACATTTGCTCTTCTTGTTGTAGTAGCAGGATTATATGGTGGGCCATTGGCGCTCATCTGACCTCCTAACAACTGAGTTGCTTCTTACAGGGAGAGGAGAAGCAGTTGGGGAGGTTGGGGGTGGTGCAAACACACTGATGGAACCAATCCATTGTGCCTACTGCAACCTCCCTGGTGTCTCATCACTCCTTTTCCTCTTTGTAAGCAGCGATCCAGCTGTTGGGAGGTCAAGTGAGCACCATTTATTTATTTATTTATATTTTATTTTATTATTGCATTTATATCCCACTTTTTCTCCAAAGAGCTCGAAGTGGTGTACATAGTTCTCCTCCTCCTAATTTAATCCCCACAACAACCCTGTGAGGTAGGTTAGACAGAGAGGCAGTGAACTGGCCCAAGGTCACCCAGGGTGCTTCATGGCTGAATGGGGATTTGAACCCTGGTCTCCCAGGTCTTAGTCCAACACTTTAACCACTACACTACACCACACACATACACACACACACAGCCCCTCCACACCACCCATTACTACCTTCTTTTTGTTTACCTTTTTTGTATTATCATTTTTAATTTTGAATGTTACTCTTTTGTAAAGAACTGTTAGTAGACAGTTGTAGCCTCTTTGGGAAGCCTTTTGTAAGAAGATAGGATAGAAATATAAGATTAAATAATATAATAATAAATAAAGGTTCTTGGTTCTCCCCAGCTTCTAGATAAACCTTCTTTCTCTTAATGTGCCTTTTCTTGTTGTCCATTTTCTGACAAGTAATTCTTCCTGAAGGGAAGATATGACACAGATTGCCTCTGCTGCCACTATTGCTCCTATCCTAATGCCCTGTCCTATCCTATCTGAAGCAGAGGGTAGTCTGATAGGATGCTTCATCTTTCCCCGTTGGTAAGCCAAATCCAGAACACAACACAGTTCAAAGATATTGGCTGGTCTCTAGAGATTACTTACATAAGTGGGTCCAAAGGTGCCACACCCGCTATGGAACAGAATTTCCTTGTGATGCAATTTCTGCATAATGCCAATGATCTAGAACTTCCAGTAGAATTCCTCAAATGATATGGGTGTGTGAATGGCAGACATAAATTTCAGCCATCTTGACGTGGCGATGATGAAGGAGGCCTTTTCACTGTCTCTGAATGTCCAGGTGCATGCCAGTACTAGTTTGGGCTTTCTGTAAATTAAAGATAGGTGATTTCTTAGCTAGCCACCCTGCTAGAATCATTTGAAGAGAGAGAGCTGCATACCGCCAGTAATTCCTATCTCTAAATGTACCCAGCGATTAGCCTTTGCTTTAGAGGAATGAGAAGACCTGAAAAAGTTGGTGATGTAGATGCCTCGAATGTGGGATTGACCAGGTACGGTAGGACTGATGCCGATGTTGAACAAGGGCTGTGATTGATATGCCAATACTAGGTGCTATAAAATGCATTTCAGAGGCTTTCCCATATACACTGATGGCAAATATAACCAGAACTTGTGGGAGGACAAAGGAAATGGAAGTGAAGAAATTGTAAGCTAGGTTCTATGAAGGAAATTGTCTAGGACTATCTTTATTGACATGTGAAGTTGTTGTTTTATTATTTAAATTATACTTGTTGCTTTATTTTAAAAGTCTCAAAGTGACTCAACAGTATAAAATACAAACAGATAAAATCAATTAAAAACCAGGCATTTTTAAGCAATGCCCAATACCTATGAACTTGCCTAGTATGCAACTTATCTTTTGGGTTCACCTAGCCCAATACTGTGACTGGCAAGAGCCTCCAGGGCATTCTCAGCCCTTGGTGTTTGAGATCCTTTTAACTGAAGATACCAGGGATTGAGCCTGGAACCCTCCATATGGAAAGCATGTGCTCTGCTGTTGAGTTATGGCTGTTCTGCTTAAGTTTATATTTGGGTTTTGGCCTGTGTATTTATAACTTATTATTCCTTTAGGAAGCACAAAGTAGGGTCTTTTTATTGTTCAGACACTGATCAGGTCAGCATCCATTTTGCTTCAACTATGCTACAGCATCAGTTGCTCCCAACCCCATTTTCTCTTGCTTCCTCTAGCAGTCTTAAAGCTTAGGTGGTAATAGTAGGGTTAATTCTGGACTGCTGTGTATTGAAGTGAAATTTAAGGAGGTTTTTTGAAGAAAAGAGAGGATGAGAAACGCCGCCGTGAGATGCACAGTTTTGTGTGGATGTTTCAGGATTGAAGGGAGGGGCAGGAATAATCAACTTTAACAGCCAAGGGATGTTTTTAAAAAGCATTTTATAAAAATAATCTCCTTAACAGTGTGCCATATTTTTACATACACTGAAAATAATATCTCTAACATTTTCTAACCTCATTAAGAATTCTAAAACTTGGAATAGATTTTAGCTAAAATGTCCAGTCCAGTTTTCTCCACCTGGATTCTTTAGTACTACACCCAAAAGGACATGGCACCCAAGTGCAGTGTGACTCCCTCTTGTTCTGCCTGCATGCCCTGATGCTTCAGACTGAAATCAGCACAATATACATTCACTGAGAGTTGCAGTTATGTCCTGTTGAAGGCTAATGGTAGTTGACGTGGTTTTTCAAGCTGTTATTAGTCCCTTCCATGTCTATAAACTTAACATTTCCATGGTTTCTTTAGTTTCTTTTTGTCTTCCTTCTCCAGCATTCTTTCAACTAACCCCCTCTTTAAGTTTCCCCAACATCCCTCCTCCTCCCATTGGTCAGAGTGAAGATTCCATAGTGGCATTACGTTCTGACTCTCTCAGAGCAAAGACCAGTTAATCCCTGCAGGGGAATGAGATAGTAGAAGAGGTTTTTGGGGGGCAGGGTGGAAGGCTGTAGAATGGATTTTGTACCACATCAGATTGCAAGTGGGAGAGATCATTTTTAATGTGTTTATTCTCCACCCCCAAAAGAACAGCTCACCTGATACAATTTTACGTATAGCAAAGCCACAGTATCAAAAGCAGAAACATCAGCATAAAAGAGCAAAAAAATAGAATTTGTATAAACTTGTTAAAACAACTGCAGGTCAAAAAAGGGAAACAAAAAAGTCCTTGGCCCATGCGAAAGGCCACTCTAAAAAGCCAAGTTTTTTTCTTGGCGTCTAAAATGGTTCAGTGTTGAGGCTTGGTGGGTCGCCCTATAGGGGGCTTTTTACAAAGTTGGTGCCAAAGCTAATAAGGCTGTGCTCTTCAAAAATAGCCTCCATAATGAAAATGAAACTGAGATAGTTGAGACCATCAGGCTTCCAGTAGTATCTTTTACATTTGCCTTGTAAAATTTGGGTCGTGCTAGAAAAGGTGACGTATCTTCTCAGTGGCTTAATATCCTTGTTAAAAAGCAAGAAATGTCTTTTGATGTGTTGATCATTGGGCACAATTTTTAACAGATCACAAAAATTGATCCACACCTGTAGTATGAAGTTGTCCAGTCCATCAGTATACTCTCTGTCCAGTGTGCCTGAACTCCTTATCAGAACTTGCTGCTCTGCTGCCAGTTTCAACACAAATTGGTCTATGTGTGTCCTCAATTTTTAAAAGAGTGTTGGGGCAACCCTTGCCTCATCTGCCATTCCTAATTGGATGTCTGCATCTCTTCAGATAGTCCTGGAGTCTCACCTTGGTTTTTAGAATTTTAGATAAATTTTAGAATACTTTATTGACTGTACATGATGGAGTTCATAGGTTGACTTTGCCTATGAAAATTAATCCCAAGAGCATTACTACATGTGGCTCTTACCTGAGGTAGGAGAAATGGACTAGATTTGCTTTTAGTTCAAACTTACTCCATTTTTGGCTTTTGCTGTTGTTTGTTTTTAACTTAGAATATATTCAGTGCTTGACATTTCCCTAGATAGAGAAAAAAAACAGAATTAAAAAAGAGATAACAGTATAGTGAGAATGGAGTAATGGTGAGTTGTTTAGTGGCAGAAAGCACATCAAAGGTGAGGTTCAAGGGACTTTTGATCTGTAATTTATTTGCAACTCACACGCCTTATCTGACTAAGGGTAGATTGGGTCTGGGTGATATTCTTGTGGGAAGGAACCACTGTTTAAGTAAAATGTGTTGATTTTTTTTTGCATTTTAAAATATATTTTGAAATGGTTTTATTAGAATATTTTATTGTTGTAAGCCATATGGGGGGGGCTGTTGGATGAAAAGGCACAATATTAACTGATAACGGAGAAAGGATTGTATCCAATGTTATTCATACTTAGAGCAGACTCACTGAAATAATGCACATGACTAACTTAGGTCCATTGATTTCATTGGGTATACTCTGAGTAAAGCAGCAGATGAGAATCTGTGGCCCCTCCAGGTGTTGCTGGGTTACAGCTCCCATAATTCCTGACCATTCGATATACTGGGTGGAACTGGTGGGAGTTGAAGTCCAACAATATCTGGAGGGCAACAGATTTCCCATCCCTGGAGCAGAGCTTAGTTGAATACAACACAAAACCTGTGTGTTTCTTTCATATACTTGTTAAAGAAATAATATTTGACTACGTCATTATGAGCTATGCCTCATACAAGCATTTTGAAGAGGTAATCAAGGGTGAGGTGATCAAGCCACCTCCATGAAATTATTTTTCTACTGTGTTGTTGACTGGTTGTCTGAATGTTCTGGTGTATGATGCTGCTCTCTGCATCTTGGAAAGCTTTCAAAATGGGTTGTTAAGCCAAGGGGTGTCATGCTGTTGTTCTGAAGCATGTTGTGTTTCAGAGCACGTAATGGTGTTGTTTGATTTGTCATATGGCTCCACCCAGTATAGAGGAGCTAAGTAGGTGAGAAGATGGCTGCTACAAGTGAAACAAGAAGATGGGACAGCTTTGAAAAATAGTATGTGGAAAGTCTTTTTATAGGGGCTGCCTCATAGGGGACATATGTAGTGTAGATGTCATCCAAATTGCTTCTGCATGTTATAGTTCTGTTTGTGCAAGACAAAAAAGGGAAACAAAACTTGCAAACGCATTGTTCGGTCTGCATTCCATGTCCCATTTCTTCTGGGTTTTGTTTTTTTACATTGTAAGCCATGGGCAGGAACTGTCTTCATCGTAAAATGCCTAGTATAGGGATAGCTAACTGGGTGCCTTCCAGATGCTGTTGAATTGCAGCTCTCATCAGCCCCAGCCAACAAGGCCAATGGTCAGGGATGATGGCAGTTGGTCCAACAACATTTGGAGAGCAACGTTGGCTACCCCTGGCCTAGTGCAATGTTAGGTGCCTTATAAAGGGCAATATATTGCAGTAATGGACCAGTTAAAAGTCAACACGGTAAACTGTAATAAGGCAATTTGGTTGTGTAGACACACAAGGATTGTATCCCATGTTAGTCATATTCAGAGGTGACCGACTGAAATTAGTGAACATGACTAACATGACTTAGGTCCATTAATTTAAATGGGTCTGTCCCGAGTCTGACTAACATTGGACACAACACTTAGGTTTGCACTACTGGAACTAGCAAGTGTCACATTTTATTTTATTGAGGACAAGGTGTTATTTCATTGATAATGTTACTCCCACCCAAGCTTGGAGACAGTGATTCCTTCCTGATTAGTAATGTAAACTCTCTTATTTTGATACCCTGTGAGCAATTTCCTCTGAAGAGCCATCATTTTTCTTCAAAAACTTGTTGGGGTGTAGTTTGGTTCCTGAGTAATTAGAGTACTTGCCAGAGGCAGCACCAATGTGGATAAAAGCAGAAGCAGTATCCAGGCCTGGTCCAAGGTCGAGTAGTCAGAGTCCAAAACAAGGGGTTAGGTGGGAGGCAAGGTAGGAGGCAAGATCAGGGCAATCTGAGGTCGTGTTCCAGTTGGTCCTTGGGCAAATAAGGACATAGGCGAGAGACAGGTGTGGGGCAATCCAAGGTCAGGTTCAGACCAGATGGCAGACAAAGCACAGTGCTAGTACTGTTCCAGAAGCTCTTTTGGTGTAGCACTGGGGTTTTTGAGCTGATGCTGCTGGAACCACACCCTGACCTCAGCTGACTCCCATCACCTCTCTTCATCTGGAGGCCTCTTCAAGAGAAGAGTCTTAGTCCTGAGGAGTTCTTGCCTGCAGTCGGGCACTTCTCTGGAGAAGGCAGGTTTCTGACTGGCTTTGAGGCACTGTCTGTCCCTCATGCCCAAGACTTGTTTGTCCCCAACATCAGAGGTTGAACTCACCCTTGGTGCAGACGGCACCTCCTTGGCCTTACCTAAGGATCCTGGCTTCTGGGCCCAGATAGAGCCTGACCCAGGGCTTGGTGTAATGCTGGGGCCTCCAAGTCGTCCTCTGATGGGGAATCTCTCAGTGAGACATGACACCTTTTCCAAAGGTTGTGTGCCTACTGGTTTTGCCTCCTGCATTTTGCAGTTGCTTTAAAGTAATCCACAAAGGAATCTTGCCAGAGTGTGCTGGCAGATATCGACTGAGAAAAGCAAACAGCCTGTGTCTGCCATTAGCTTACCTACTCTGATCCAAAGGATCTCTGAGGTCATTGGCTTAGCTCTGTCAGGGAAGATAACAAGGCATAGAGAAGGGCAAGAGAAAAGAAACAGGAAAGGAGGACAGGACCTTTAAAAAAAAAGATCAAGAGAAGGTTGGGGCCTGTGAAAAGAAGGCGGGATGAGAGGCTAGTCTACAGGCATAAGAGCAAGAGAAGAGTGGCAGAGGGAGGAGTCTGAGAGTTGGAGGAAGCCTGATGGAGAGGGAATGGGCACAGTGGAGGGCTGCACATGGCAGGGGAGAAAAATAGTTTTAGTGAAAGTGATTGAGAGGGTTGTGGTGCAGCAATTGCAAGTACTCTTGGATGAAACAGATTATCCTGATCCATTCCAATCTACGTTTAGGCCTGGTTATGGAACTGAATCGGCCTTGGTCATACTGATGGATGACCTTAGAAAGACAGGGGGAGTGCAAACCTGTTATTCTTACTTGATCTCTTGGCAGCTTTTTATACCATTGATCATGGTATCCTTCTGAGCCGAATTGGTGAGATGGGTATTGGAGGCACTGTTTTATGGTGGCTCCGATTCTATCTCCAGGGTCATTTTCAGAGAATAGCATTGGGTGACTGTATTTCGGTCCCCTGGCAGTTGTGTTGTAGGGTGCCTCAGGGTACCATCTTGTCCTTGATGCTGTTTAACATCTATATGAGCCCTTGGAGTGATCATGAGGAGATTTGGGGCGAGGTGTCAGCAGTATGCTGACGATACCCAGCTCTGTTTCTCTGTAACATCTGAATCGGGAGAGGCCATGCAAACCCTGGACCACACTGCCTGGACTCGGTGGTGGGCTGGATGACGGCCAGTAAACTGAGTATGAATCCTAGCAAGATGGAGGTACTATGGGCTGGTGGTTCCTGAGTTCAGATGATTGGTCAGCTTTGGATGGAGTTGTACTCCCTCTGAAAGAGCAGGTTCGTAGTCTGGGGGTGCTCCTGGATCCAGCTTTGTCACTAGAGGCCCAGGTGACCTCAGTGGCTAGGAGTGCTTTTTACCAGCTTTGGTTGGTTAGACAGCTGCTGCTGTTTCTGGACCGGGATAGCCTGACCACTGTTGTTCATGCCCTGGTAAACTCTAGGCTGGATTACTGTAATGTGCTGTATATGTGTGGCTACCCTTGAGATTGGTGCAGAAGCTACAGCTGGTGCAAAATGCAGCAGTTGACTGCTCACTGAGGCAGGGTATCACCATCATGTCACCTCACTGCTGAAACAATTGCACTGGCTGCCCATTAGCTACCAGGCTAAGTTCAAGGTTCTAGTTTTGGTGTACAAAGCCCTTTACAGCTTGGGACCAGGATACCTGAAAGATCGTCTTACCCCTTATATACCCAGTCAATCACTACGGTCTGCAGGTGAGGGCCTTCTTCAGATACCATCTTATCAGGAGATCCATTCTGCACGACATAGGAGGCAGACTTTTAGTATAGTAGTACCTACCCTTTGGAATTCCCTCCCCTTAAATATTAGACAGGCTCTGTCCCCGTTATCTTTTCAGTGCCTACTGAAGACCTTCCTCTTTCAACAAGCCTTTTAAGTAGAGACCTTATCCCAGTCTGCGTCTGTATTGGAATTGCTTTTTCAGATGTTTTAAAAGCTTTTTTTTTAAGACATCTTTAAAGATGTGTTGTTTTAATATATTTTAACGTCTGTTTTTATTATGTTTTAGAGGGTTTTTGTTTGCCACCCTGGGCTCCTACTGGGAGGGAGGGGAGGATATAAATATAATAATAAATAAAATAAATAAATAAAGGAGAGGAAGGCCCAGAGTTCACATGTCAATTGGAAATAACCAGCCAAACCTTGGAACTGCAACTTTCTGGTTTATGTTACTTTTATTGGTTGCTTATCTCATATTGGTAGGGAAAACAGGAAATGTGAACAGGAACAAGTGACTTGGTTCTTACGTTTGGGGGGCTTATACATAACCCAGAAAGTGGAAATGTGATTAGCCTTCCAGCATAGTCAAAAGATGCTGCAATCTGATATCCTTGCATGAGAGCATTCCTCTTGCAATTTCATCAGTTCAGTAGTGTGGTCAAGTCCTACAAGGATCTTGTTTTAGTTCCTTGCAGGCTTTGGCTTGGTTTACAATTGGACGGCCATAACAGCCACCATTAACTCCCCAAGCAATGTAGGATTTTTCTCTCTTAATATTATGCTTACATTTCTCTCCTTTCATCTTCATTAGGCATATATTCATGTGCTTTTCAAAATGGGATTGTATTTCTGAGTTCTGGTAAATTTCTGGGTACAGAGCCCTACTGAAAAGGATGTTTTCTTCTCCCACTCTGCCCTACTACCCATGTGTGTTTACCAGCATTCTCTCAAGACAGTGAAGAATTGTCTTAGTGGTTCAGCATTTTTGAAAATATATCATATGCTCCGTGGTGCAGAGTGGTAAGCAGCGGTAACGCAGCCGAAAGCTCTGCTCACAGCCAGAGTTCAATTCCAGCGGAAGGAGGAAGTCGAATCTCCGGTAAAAGGGGTCGAGGGCCACTCTGCCTTCCATCCATCCGTGGTCGGTAAAATGAGTACCCAGCATAAAGAGAGGCCAGGGAAAGAACTGGCAATCCCACCCCATATATACTGTCTGCTTTGTAAACGTCGCAAGACGTCACCCTAAGAGTCGGAAACGACTCGCACTATAAGTGCGGGGACACCTTTACCTTTTTTTTTTTTATCATGGGGTACGGTGAATTTTGTTTTTGTTGTGTTTACATTGCTTTTGATTTCATGGTTTTATGTCTTATTTTGTGTTTAAATTGTTTCATATTTATTGTAAGAACTTTACTATGGGTGCTCTCCAAACAATCTTTTTACAAAATGTACCCTTAGGGCCATATTAGAGGTCACATTCATCATGTAGGTTTCCCTGATATGCTTGATTTAAAAAAAACAAAAACAAAACAATATAGTGTTGGAGGGAGCAAGCTGGATCAGGACCACAGTGTGATGAGACAGAGGCTTTACCTGTTTCCCCTCCCCAACTGCAGTCCTGATTGGCAGTGGAAGCTTTCTTGCCATTGTGAACAGCAGGCATGGTGAGAATGATTACAGTCAGGACTGCAGCCGGATACAAAGGTTAACGCCTCCCCCTAAGCCACTGTTCCGCTATGCTTCTACAGTTTTGTCTGCACTACCCTTCCATCCTGTCCTGGATTTAAATTTCTTTAAAAATCAGGCATGCTAGGGCAAACTACATGACAAATGTTGTGTCTAGCTTGATCTCTTTAGAACTCCAAATTGCAATCCTACATGCACTGAAGAGACATCTTATTGGACTCTCTTGGGGACAGACGTCTTGGTAAGGTTATGTAGTATTCAGGCTCCTGAGCTTGCAAACTGTTGTATCTGAAAGAAAAAAGTATGGATACAATCTACAAGGAAGCTCTTTTGAGCACACCCCATTGATATGAATGGACCTTGTGCCATTCTCATTCACTTCAATACTTTAGGATAAATTTCTGATAGATTGGTCCTTATGTGTGGCTATTTTATTGTTTAATGCAGTTTTTCTAACCAGTTCCTTCCTTTGCTGTTAACAAGGATTTGTCTTTGAAAAATATTAATACTTTTACATTTTTTTATCTCCCCCTTGCCTGTTCCCTTAATATTCCCTTTTGTTTCATAGCAATGCAAGGCTGGAATGTACAACGCCAGTAGATGCTGTAGGAGACATGGGAAACAATGATTTTCTGGAAAAAGAAGGGCACGAAAACTTGAGCCATGACTTCATCAATGGCACCACCAGTGGCAACAGGGAAGCAGCCCGGAGGCTGGCAAAGCGCCTCTATCATCTAGATAGATTCAAGCGGTCTGATGTAGCAAAGCACTTGGGAAAAAAGTACGTTCTGGCTTTCTATCTGCAGTGGTGTTCCTGTTGCATATGCAGAATGATTAATAACAGATGATTATTTAGCTTTTTAAATAACACAACTTGTTTGCTTTTTTTCCTTTCTTTTTCTCTGTCTTTAGCAATGAGTTCAGCAAACTTGTCGCTGAGGAATACCTCAAGTTCTTTGATTTCACAGGCATGTCTTTGGATCATTCCCTCAGGTAGGAAGTCATCTCCTTAGCATATTTTTCCTGGGTTGCATCTCATCTACTAAGAATCCTACGCATGCCTCTCTTAAGATGCACCTACTCACTGTATGGTGGGACAATAGGGTTGTTGCTGCCGCTCCTGGCTCTAGCCCTAGTTTGCCTCTTCCCATTCTGTCCTGGGCCTGACTTGCCTACATGCAGTGAACATAATGTATAATCCAGCACACCTAGGCCCTGATACCTCACAGTCCTAACTAAGTGAGGGGTCAGCATGGATTCCAGGGTATTGAGTCCAAACGTGGTAAACTCTGGAACATAGGGAATTCCCTTATACCAAGTCTGTTTCCCCACCTAATTCAGTATTGTCTCCTCAGACTGGCAGTGGCTCTCTTTGGTCTCGGGCCTTTCCCATTCAGAAGCCTCCAGGTGACGATGTCAGGGACTGAACCTGGGGGCTGCTGCACAGCATGTGTCTTACAAAAGAGCTGCAGTTCCTCCCCTGCATGTGTACTGTACTACATAAATACACACTACTTAGATGAGCTGGGCCTTGAAGGAGAATGGTCAAAGGTGAGCTGGAGCTGGGATTGGGCTGTCTTGATCCTGCTGTCCCATTTTGTTTTGAGTGTTCATGCTTTAAAATAACCAGAAATAGGGCCACGTTCTCTATGGTTTGTAATCATTAAGAGGTCTTTCTTAGTCATGACAGAAAATGCATGAAACTCCTTCATCAACCCTGTAAGAGCGTTACAAAAAATAAGAATAAATTTGTAAAATGTTTGTGTAGTTGTCTGAGCTAGAGACTGAGATTGTCTGAGCTAGAGACTGAGAGGGACAAGACGTCATAACAGCTCTGTGAAAGATATGCAAGGAAGGTTGAAAAAAGGAGAGAACCTGTCAGCTGTGTTGCTTAAAAAAATACTCAGCTGTTTGTTTAGCTGGATTTAGAAAGTATATTTGGACAATGTGCTCTCTCTGCTGAAAGGCAGATTTAAAGCAAGCTCAACAGTATCTAGCAAGTCCTATGCTTGTGTACAGGAAAGATGGGACTGCATTTAGAAATTTGTAATCACATCCAGTCCTATCCCTCCCCTTCCCCAAAATCTCTGGGGCCCAAGAAGTGTAACAGTAGTTTATGTGATCTCTAATATTTTTGACTCCTTCCTCCCACTTACTGCAACCTATTTATTGAAAAAGATCTGAACAGGGTGGTTCATGACAGTCGCTCTTGGAGGTCACTGATTCATAGAGTCGCCATGAATCGTAATCTACTTGAAGGCAAATAACAACAACAATCATTTATTGAGAAGTAATACTGTCTGAGGCTGGAAGCGGGTAATAGCTTTTAAAAAGTGGCTAGAGAGAGAGAGTACTTTCTATTCTGTTTACACGTGTTACTTTTCTCCTGCTGTTGCCTCTGCTCAGCTTTTGCAGGTTTTGGAAACAATGTAAAAACCTGCAATATCTGTTTGACTAGGAATAAAAGTGGGATTATGAGTGACTGCTCTTTCAAACCATCTTCAACTCTCTGAAAAAAGGTGTCCTCCATTTCCAACCTCAACACAAACGTCTTTAAAGCTTGTTTAACCCTTCTTTCCCATTAATTTTTCCCCTTAGGACATTCTTTAAAGCATTTTCTCTAATTGGAGAAACTCAGGAAAGAGAGCGCGTTTTAGTTCATTTCTCCAACAGATACTATCAGTGCAACCCAAATGCCATTTCCACACAAGGTAATTTTACTTTTTTTTCTTTTAATCTTGCCTCTGCTATGAACTCTGGTAGGTGGCTTTCAACAAACCCACTCTCATCCCTCCCCCTCGCATCTGCAGTGGGTAAATAATAATACTGGCCTGCCTCACAGGACATACTGAGATAAAATTAACACCTCAAAGCACTATGTAAATGCTCAACATGAAGCCTTATTCACTGTCTCACTTCTCTCTCCTCCATTATTAATAAAGGCTTTCCTGAGCCCTTCTCGCCTTACTGTATCTGTCCCTGATTGCCAGCCTGGCTCTCCTCCATCTTCATTGATCACTGGCTGATCCATGACTCCTCCAATTCCCATTCCTGCTGTGCCCTGCTATTCAGTATAAGTGGTGGTGAGGATATGCCAAGTGGGAGATGCTGACTTGTGTGCATCTGTAACTTGTAACCTATCTTATATTAGTATTATGCTCATATCCCACTTTTCCTTTTGAAGTCTCAGAGAGCCTGCTATGCCCTCCCCACGTGGACTCTTATCCAGGCACTAATCACATTCACATGTCCTTGGTTTCATGGGTACTACAGTATTGTGTGCTCCCAGACTATGTATTGGTAAATAGTTGCAATTATCTCTGAAAAATAGAAAGCTGTAATGACCTAACATAAATATAGTATGTCCAGCTCCAGAAGGAGTTTATCTATGATTGCCAGATGCTGGAAACCAACAACATGGGGTGGCTGTTGTTATTATGTCCTGTTTGGGAGCTTCTCAAGACATATGTAAATAAATCTGCCCAACCACTTTGGAGGCAGTGCTAAGCTGATTGAATAAGGCAGTTCTCATCTTCTCTGTCTCCAACTTTTCCTCCTCCTTTGTGCACATGCTTGGAGAGTTTCATATACGAGCATATATGAGCATATGCCCTGAGCATATTACAATTTGAATATTGACAGTGGAGGAACATAACAGGAGTATGAAAAGGAGAGGCAAAGGTAACAATGTGAAAAGGTGCAGTTACACATGCATTTTTGGTTTCTGTTGGAGGAGTGAGGATAAAGGGATTAAGTCAATGGCATTTTAGATGGGGTAGGTTTTGAGACAGGATTTTAAGCAAGGGCACGCTGTGGTTGTTCTGGGAGAGAGTTCAAGGCATCTTTTAAAACTGAATTTGGGCCACTTGAGTCTTGTCTTGGTTATTTAACTGGATTGTTGTTTGTGTTGTAAAACACAACAAGAAACCTTTTGCAAAGCCAGTTTACGTGACAGAGGTTGATATTCATGAAGCTTTGGCATTTGCAGCACTTTCCTTCGAAACATGGTTTAAAATCAGGCTAGCTCTTTTTCCCCTCCCCCCCCAAACAACCCCAATAACTTCATCTCATGAGACTTCTCTCTTGATTAATGTCATGCATTTCTTTATAATCCAATTGCATCCAATTGCTTTTTTGAGAAGAGAGTGTTAGTTAGGCTGCAGGGGGTCCCAACTTAACTTAAATCATTCTTTCCAACTCAAATCATTCTTTTATAAACAGATGTACGGGGTAGGAAGTGTGATTCCCCCCCCCCATCTGCCTGTGTGACCTTTTGTATGTCATGCTTGGGATGTTTTTCCCCCTTACAGATGGAGTCCATTGCCTCACATGTGCAATTATGTTGCTGAACACTGACCTCCATGGCCATGTGAGTATTATCCACAACTTACCCATTTTCTCAGATATTTCAAGCTGCTCTTCAATATACATGTTGCTATTGAGCACTCACTTGTAAGGTTAGGTTGAAGCAGCCAAAAAGACTTCAGGTGACATTAACAGTGGTGTAAGACAGCTGAAGGGCTTGTGGAATGGGCAAGGGAACCAGAGTCAATATAAATGCAACCCACATGACTGAGGGCCAGGCAGGGCACAGTGGACTGGGCAAGTCAGGAAGAGAATATGGCAGGAAAAACTGTAGCTAGTGATAGGAAGACAGGCAGAAGAGCAGGTTGGCAAGTGCAGAGAACCAGACAGATTTCACTTACTAGCAAGTTGCACAGACTGATGGATTTCAGGAGTCTCTGAAAAATGCAAGGCAAAGAGTGGATTGGGATTGGCTGTCCTTAATAATCTGATTTACTTGCTTAGGATGGTGCGGGCTTGCTACTTGGCCTGAAAAGCTGGCAGTTCCCTCTTCTCTCATGGCTCTGGTGGTATAGGGAGTTGATGCCTGGCCTGTCGAGTTCCCAGTTCAAGCCCCATGGAAGCAGAGCTTTTAAATTGCCCTCACAGTGCAGAATACTTTCTCTTTGGAATCTGAATGCCTGGCAGCCTTCTTTTGTGCACAAAAGGAGGCTCCCCCTCCCTCTCTCCCCCCCCCGTCTGTCTCCCTCTCCCTGGCAGCCATATTATAGAGCTAGAGCTATTCTTATCCAAGATACATATGGTCATGTTTTTTCTTTGTCCTACCAATACAAAATTTACTTTCTTTGGCCTACCAAGACCTCTGTCAAACAGATGTTGTAGTGTTTTTAGCTGTACCCTGGAAATGCTGTAATAATGTCACAGAAGTATGAGTGTCACTGTGCAATAAATGCACATAGGTTCTGTTGTGACTGTTTCTTGTACTTATCAGAAAGTTACTGTGGGCACAAACACATACACTGCTCACCATGCCCCAACAGTTTAAGAACTATTAAAAAAAAATTTTTTTTTAAGTATATGTTTTTATATAACCTTTAAAATGAAAAGTTCAAAGCTGTATCTCCTTTTCAGCAGTGTTTGATCTAGGATAGGGTGGGGTTAAATTGACTAGAACAAAAATTGCATGCCATGTGATAACAATGTTGACTTGCCTGCAACTATGACAGAAGTTGCTGGAAACCGCAGAAAGGGAGAGTGATGTTGCATGCAGATCCTGCTTATGGGCTTCCCATAAGCTTCTAGTTGGCCAATGTGAGAACAGGATCTGGACTAGATGGGCCATTGGTCTAATCCAGTAGGCTTTTCTTATATTCTGTGAAAATGGAGTGGACTTTTCCCACTTCAGTGAGACTGCCCTCCATTAGGTCTGTACAGTTATCAATTTGCCAAGTATCTGTAACATAATAAAGGTGAGGAGGCAGTTGCCCCATTGCTTCATTTCAATAAATAAATACCTCTACATATAGCCTGAATGAAATGGAAATGGACTGCCTTCAAGCCGATCCCGACTTATGGCAGCCCTATGAATAGGGTGTTCATGGTAAGCGGTATTCAGAGGGGGTTTACCATTGCCTCCCTCTGAGGTTAGTCTTCCCCAGCTGGCGAGGGCCTGCTCAGCTTGCCACAGCTACACAAGCCAGCCCCTTCCTTGTCCGCAGCTGCCAACTGGGGGGCAACTGGGCTCCTTGGGACTGTGCAGCTTGCCCAAGGCTGCACAGGTGGCAGGGCACGTAACCCCTGTGCCACTCACTGGGGGTGATTTTTAGCTGGCCCTTGACACCCAGGAGATACGAGCAGGGATTTGAACTCGCAGCCTCTGAACTCCCAGCCAGGCTCTCCCCACTGTGCTATACCAGCTGTCATAGCCTGAATATCAAGCAGTAATTTTCCCGTTGCTGCTTTGCTGCAGAGTCAGGTTAACTTATGAGCACTAGGTGGCAGAATAGGCATAGCATTCTTTGACATGCTCATGCTTCATCACATGAATGTACACATTCCTATCTGGGCCTTGCATTTAATATCCACATGTAAAACAAGTATCACCACTGCCCAGAAAGCAAAGGGTCATCTTTGAGCTCTGCCTATCTGGGCAGAAAGGAGGTCAGATGCCAAGGCATTCTTTTATGGGCTTATGCCTACAGGTTAAAACTAAACTGAAGCTACTTACCTAATTTCATTCTTATTTTCTCAAATGCCAAAAAGGGTCTCTCCAGTTTTAGTCAATCTTCTGCCCTTGATACAACCTTAGAGCTACATATAAAATGGCTTTCAAAAATTTCCACCCTATTTGTAGCCAGAGAACTTTTGGGCTCATTACACTGAATTTCTCTAGAGGAGATGAGAAATTCTCCAACAGTTTCTTGCAGATGGCTCTCACCCTTTGAGTGGCAGGAACACAGCTTCTTAAAGGCACAGCTTTCCCTAAGGGCTGGGTTCTTTTGCCATGCAAGTGTCAGCAGCAACCTGGCCACCATTTTGCATCCTTCATGGTCCCCCAAACCTAGCATCATTCTAGCGCATTGTGTGCATGAGTGTGTGTGTGGGGGGCTGCCACACACAAAAATGGAAAATATTCTGCAGAGTGGCGTCTTTTCTTTCTTTTTTTTGGTGGGTGAAACAAAAAAATCTCAAATTTTCCCTGAAAATTGCCTTCTGAGAATTTTGGCTTGGCTCTGTTGCAGACTCATTCCTATTTTCCCCAAAAAACTGTTCTCCTCAGCACAGCTTTCATTATCTTCTTTTTCACTTGCCGTACCCTGTCTCTTTTGCCCACATTCCCATCTAATTCTATTGGCTGTGGCAACTCATATGATTTTGTAAATAACATCATGACATACTTCTGATGTGATGATATCACATGTGCTCATCAACAAAATTATGTAGTGCCAGAGCCAGTAGGTTTAAACAGCCACCTGGGCAAATGAGGTTGAGGAAAATGGAAGTGGCGATGAAGAAGAATAGAAATGGGCTGAGTAGCAGCAACAGCCAGGAGAACAAAGGGTGTTGGACAGCACTGAAACAACACAAATTTTTGTTAAGGTGAGTAGGTTGCTGGTAATTTGGCTGTGGGGAATGAGCAAATTTTGAACTTGGCTTGGGCAAGCTGCCCCATCTGATTTTTAGAAGTTCCCTTCTCTCACTGCCAGACACTTCCCTAGTGCCCCATGGCTTTTGGGCAAGTGTGAAGGACTTGATTTGGGAGATGGAGGGCAGGAAACTCCCACTTCAAAAGTTGATCTCTGCTCATGTAACACTGGACTGAAATAAAATTTGATGTGGTAATGTAGATGCACTTAGTGTTATCCATAGAGTTAGCCACAGAGATTTGATTTCTAATAATTTTACATGACATCTGAAGTTGAAATGCTATTCCTTTTTGTCACCCTGTTTTGTTAAGTGTGAAAAATGCATAGTGCCAACTTTAACTTTATAAAACAGTATTTCCCTCACTTTTGTGTCTCTGTCCCCTTTGGAGTGCTGGCCCTAACTGATATATTTTGTTTTTTCTCTGTATTGCATTGTTTTTCTAGGTGGTAAGTTCGGTATTTATTGCTTGAAATGTAGTCATAGCTTAGAATGCATTTACCTACATTATCTGTTTCCTCACTATAATTCAGCATTTCATCCTGTAAGCATGTATCAGGATTTCATTTTAAAAAGTTTGTTTTAATAGTTATAACATTTATATACAGCTTTTTTTTTAGACAAAAATGTTTCACTGTATGTAACATACCCATCAATTACATGGGATCGGTGCTTGAATTACAGAGGTGTGTATGAGAAGGAGGCCCAGGGTTTCCACTTCAGCTAGGTTTTTGATCCAGCTTGGTTAAAGAGGAACCTTGGCTTGCTTAAAAGTGGCTTTAATAAAGTGAGAGCCCTTGATCCTACAGTCCACTGGCTAAAAGAGAAAAGTTGAAACGAAACCCCATAATCAACAATGAAAAAGGTTTCCCCCGCCCTTTTGGCATTTCTTTTATTTGGGAATGGGGTTTAAACACATAACTTTCTTTTCAGCTTGTTGATTTCATGCTCTTGCTCTGGTAGAACGATTCCACCTTTTGTTTGTGGCAAGACCTTAACATTCTTGGAATGCAACCCAGTTCCATAAAGCATTTTGAGAGCCATGGGTGAAAAGCCTGTGCAATTGCTAAGATTCATCACCATCATTATCCTTGTAGGACTGCTTACCCACTGATTCCCTCCCCGCCTTCCCAGTAGGGTAGCCTACCTGTATTTTATAGTTGCATTCATGCAGGCATGCTTACAAAGAATGTCTCTAATCCTGGGATTGCTGCTCACAACTTGGTTTTTAACCTAAGAGGGAAAAATGTCCATCAGAGCTTTTAATATAATACATATTTTATATACTGCTATCTTGTTCTTTTCTGAGAACTTGCATTAATGTTTCTGTGTCATGTATCTTTCAGAATATTGGCAAAAGGATGTCCTGTCAAGAATTCATTGCCAACCTTCAGGGAATGAATGAAGGCAAAGATTTCCCAAGGGAACTCTTGAAGGTGAGACACTTCATTATCTTTCCGTTGTTGGAATATAACATTAACTCCAACTCTGCCGGCCAGCTATGGTAGAGTGATGTTCTCAAACTGATTAAGCTGCTGGTGTTTTACAGATTTTTATTTGTTTGTTAAAATGAATAGTGATATCTTAATAGTACCTGCTTAATGCTGATTCCATTTTTCTATGCTGTTCTAGAATTTTGAAAGTTTAATGTGACCACTCCTAGCGGAGCAGCTCTGAAACTCTGTGCTGGGAGATGGGCCGAAGGCATTACATGACCATGCTGGATTCATCCACCATTCTATGACAGGGATGGGCGGACTTTGAAGCTTTATGAATCTACTTTGTATTTTAGTAGAACACCAGAGCCGGATTAAAATGGTGGCACAGGGGGTGGGTGGGAATTCTGGACATTTATCGTTAAGGTCCAGAGTGCCTCTGAACCACATGCTTAGAGCAGGGATTTGTTTTCAGGGTCAGAAATGACTTGACAATTCTCAGACGTGTGCTTACATGTGTACACATCCACACACCTAGTCCTGGTTTCCCAGCAGTTTCTTAATTTTAGTAGCTTAATCTGGGGAGAGGAGAAAAGCATTTTTGTTGTAGTTATTGTTGCTGTTGTTTAAACCATTAGGAGACAAAACTCTCGTGCTGCTCTACTAAAAAAACACTCCTGGATCTACCATTAGATCTGCCTGAACTGCCTTCTGCTTATCCCTGCAATGATATCTGGAGCAGAAAAGTGGCATTCACTGCTAGTCCTACTCAGAGTAGACCCATTGGAGTTAATAGACATTAGTAACAAATTCATTAATTTAATGGGTCTGCTCTGAGTAGGACTTAGTTGAATATAACCCTTGGCCAGCAATTGAACTGGGGGGTGGGGTGGGGAATAACAGATTCAGCCAACATTCTCTGATGCAGCGTGGGCTATGGCTGGAGGGGAATCCCAGAAGCATTATCATTGCCCAGAAAGTACAATCCTGTCCCTGAGCCCTATCTCACTGAGGAGGGTAGGATGCCAGCAGACAGTATTAACTGTGCTATCCCACAGTTGTAAGCAGGATGCTTACCCATAATTTTGGAAGCTGGTCCAGGCAATTTATGTGCACCTTTTGAGTATAAGAATGAACAGTGCACCTCCAGTTTTAATTCAGAAAACGTGCCTTGAGTACCAAAACTAACAAATATTGCTTTCATGTTAGACCATGTTTAGATCTTCAAAAAGTCATGCATCTGGTTTTGTGTGCATGTATGTTACAGGGAAATGAATTTAGAGGTGAGAAGCTATACGTGCAGGTACTTACTCAAAAAATACTGATGGTAAGAGGCCAAAGGGGAAAAAAAATATACTTTTGAGTCAGCATGGTTCGAGTTTATTAATTTTGCCAGTAAAGCAGTTCATGGCTGCTCTCCTCCAGAACCATATGCTCACCTCTGGGCATTGTAACTGGATTTGTTTTTTGATATTTGGATATTTCTTGGTTTCCTGGTGGCCATGGAACTTGAAACTTTTTTGTAAAGAAAGTGTGAGTGCTATCAGAGATTTTATGTTTAGTTTTCCTTCCAGATGGAAGGTATCTTTTTGTTTAATATATATGGTCCACTTTTAAAAAAATGATTTTGGGATAAGGAGAGGGGGAGATTCTTGTTTTTTCTACAGTATAATTTTTGGGAAAATGTTATATGTTTTCTATGTGCTGTTTTTCTGAAATTCAATAAAAAGTATATAGTAAAAAAAAGTTATGCAAGCAGGTAGTTGGGCATGCCTTAGATATGTTTGCCTACTTATCGATCAAGAAGATTGCAGGAGATGAAACTGGATTCAGTGGAGGCCTTTCCACTTTGAGTTGCCTACTGAAGAACCTCTCTGTATGTTGTAGATAGAATTGTGGGGCATATTCTAGGGAGCACACTTAGTTTACCCAGGGTCCTGGTTGGGTCTCACTGTTACCCCATTTGAACTGAAAAGAGAGCACGGTAGAATACAGTCTACACTTCCTGACAGAAGCATTGCAGGAGATGACCAGAAGCGGTGGACAAGCTGTCTTTCAACAAAGCTTCTCTGCCTTTATTGAACTTCTGATAAGCTTCTGAAATTCCCAAGATGCAAAAACCCTGCTGTAGACAAAAGGCCAGTTTACACAAGCCCTGTATAGGTAGACTCTGCATACTGTGGGATGTAAGAGTGAGTTGTGAGATCTACCCCTTTATGTAGCTCAAACTGAATGACTGGATGTTGATGCATGTACAGGCTGCCACCCATTCTGTCTCCCACTACAAAAAAGGGGCTCAGTTTCCCTCTTTCTATAATGTGTACAAATGCTTGTCAGGTGACATTGTCGCATTGTGAGTTTCCCTGCCGTACCCTGTCTTGGTGGGGGCTTGCTGGCAGGGATGAGGTAACTCATGTGATGACGCCGCAATGCATGGTGGGAGTTTTTGTACAGTTGTTGTTAGGGCTGTATCTGTGCAAAAATTGCCATTGGGATGTCTTTCCCGGGGACAGGTGTTAAGTGTAGTCAAAGTGTCAGGCTGAAAAATGGGTTGCTGAAGAAGACAGCTGGTTGTGGGAACATCTCATGTTTACTCAGTGATGCATGAATCCTCTAAGCAGCACTGCATGGGAGGCAGATTTTGCCCTTGGGTGATGCTATTTCCTGCATTGGAGGTCATCTGTCAGGCTTTAAAAACACCTTCAGAAATGTTTGTTTTTTATTGTTCATTGTCAAGTCAGACTTGCAGTGTGCTCGAGTTCTTTTAATAGTCAATAATCATTGAATTACACAAGATGCAAAGTTTACCCTTTGGGTGGTATTACTGTTTCAGTTAAGAGCTTTTCACAAGGCATTGGAACACTGTAAGAAGAATTTACATTAAGTATCCAAGAATAGTCTTCAGTGGATCAGACCAGCTGTATGCTAGCTGTTTTTCCCAGTAATGGCCATCCAGAAACCCATAAGCCAGGCTTGAAGGTGAGGGTCTTCTCCCTATGGCTTGTTCATGGCATCTGCTATTCTTGGGTATTAATGTATACTGCTTCTGTACATGGAGGTACAGCTTAGCTGTCATGGCTAACAGTTACTGGTAGACTTACCCTCTATGACTTTATTTAAGCCTTTTTAAAAGCTGTTTCAGCTGATGGCCCCCATCATATCTTGAGGCAGTGAATTCCATAAGTTCTACATTGTTTTGAAAGTATGTCCTTTTAACCATCTGGAGACTTACCACCACTCAGATTTCTTACTTTTACTGTTTTAGTCTTAGCATACCCCTGCATAATTTTATTATGTCCCCATTAGGGATGTGCTAGAATTCTGCCCAATTCAGAATTGGTACTGAATTTTCCATTAATTTGCTTATTCTCAATAACTGAGGATCAGATTTTAATGTAGCGAATTTCTGTAGCTATTTTTGAAAAAGGACTTTTTAATTTAAAAAATCCACCTCTAAACCATGGATTGCAAGAATGATAATTTGTTGATTTTTCCTTTTAAAATATTGATGTTTCTTTCAAAATATAAGTATTTTAAACACTGATATTTCCTTCAAAATACCAATATTACCTTTAAAAATATTGATATTTGTCTGAGCAAACCCCCCCACAGATTGGTAAAAACAGCAGATAGCAGATATAGAACGAACTCGAATAGATGCCAGCCTGTTAGGTCGACGGAATGCTTTTGAACTGGCACTGGCCAATGGATCTCATCTCTAGTCCCCATGTCAGATCACTTATTAGTCATCTTTAAAAAAAAAAAAAGTGCTCCAAATATTTTTTAACACATAAAATTGTGTGGATGCACAAGAGGTACATAGGAATGCATCTTGCTTAAGGCATAAAACCTTGTAAAAAAATGTTTCCATCCAGTTTTATAAATAGTTAAACCAGTGCTTTTCTTTAGGCTGGTGCCCTTGGGTGGAGGAATATTGGCTGTTAGGCCTCAGCAGACCAAAAAAATTTCCAGCCAAGATATTTTGAGGACAGAAGGCTCAATCTCTAACAAAGGTTGTTCACTCGGTCTTCCTCCCAGCCCTGGTTTCTTAGCTTGGAGCTGCTTCTTGCTTGGTTTCTGGCCTAGACAAGGGTGTAGGAATTCTTCAAGCATGCATTTTTAAAAGATATTGGCTCTGGCTGCTTGTGACAGAGCAAGCTTCAGCTGATGTTGACAAATCAGCTCATTTATAACGCTGTCTTGGAGAGGTGCAGCGGAATGGCCTCAGACTCTCTAATTACAGGCCCTTATTGACTAGATCAATCTCTTGCGCTGTATTTAAGCAGCCCACTTAGTGTCATAAAGGAAGCTTCCTCTTCATTCCTCTCACCCAGATGTATAGCTTTCTGTTAGCAAATTATACTTTTTTTTAATGGCCATATCCCAGACATGCTGTTGTCCTCCCAGCTGCTCTAAATGAATTGGCCAATATTCCCCGGTACCTTCAACTGGGATGAAAATTAAAGATCTGCCTACGCTTGTCTTTCTTACCAAAGTGAATGTGAGGTGAAGATGTTGCATTCCATCAGATCTCTGGTTATTGTACTTCATTACTTTCCCCCGCTCCAAAAGTGTCAAACTTGTACCTCATTTCTAAAACAACCCAACAATGCCGATTGCCTTTATTTTGAATGTGCCTTGAATATCAACTGAAAGGTGATGAGAAAGGAGGGGAATGGAATTGTGTGGCTTCTTCTCTGCACCAAGCCCTGCTCTGCCTCTTGTCCTTCTTGCATTCATTAGGATAAACTGGAGTTCTCGTGAGAAAGGAGGCCTATGATATAAAATCTCACTATGGTAAGACTTTGCAGGTATAGCCATACGCTCAGCATAGAAGAAAACTAGCCCTTTCCTCATCTTAGCTTCGTTGCACGGGAGTGGCTATAGGGCAGCCCTGGGCTATGTGGCAGCAAGAGCCCCCACTGCAGCCCCAGGAAAACTGGGGGCAGCTTTGGCATGGGGAGGAGCTGGTACATTGGTTTCTCACACGTGGCCTGTGGTTTATCACATCATGTTGAGGCCTGGAAAGGAGCGACATTGCAAGAAGGTGGCCAGAGTTGTCTAGTTCCAGCTTGCCCCACATTTATTGGAAAACCGAAGCGCATCTCTGATGCTACAATAGAAAGGCCCCGTTCGGGATCAGATGCATAAAGATGTAGCAAGAGAGCTGCATGTTTTGTGGAGATCATACAGGACATAGTTACCCTGTGGAATGCGCTGCCACAAGAGGGTTTTAAAAGGGGATTAGACACGTTCATAGTGGATATGGCTATCAGTGACCACTAGTGTGCAAATCAGAGGCAACATACCTCTGAAACACCAGCTGCTGGGGAACAAGAGTGGTACGTCCCGCTTGTGGGCTTCCCAAGAGGCATCTGCTTGGCCACTGTGGGAAACAGGATTCTGGACTGGATAAGCTTTTAAGCTGGACTGGGCTGGGCTGGACATATCCAGCAGGACTCGATAAGCTGGACTGGACTTGAATGTATCTTGCGTGCTTGAAATACATCTGCAGATGATTTGCTGTAATTGAAAAATAGATGTGGCAGTACACCCTTCCTAAATGGCATTTTTCATAGAACTGAAGAGGCAGGTATTTCTAAATGAGATATGGGAGGTGGCTTACAGAGTACTGAATACCTAAAGCCTACTTTCCCCAGAGTTTCGGAGTTTCCTATTGGATTCTCTTAGTATCTGATGGCACCACCAGATGGCACTGTGCCACTGTAGTACCAGCAGACAGTTGTGTTGGTCTGTGTTATCTTCCGCAGGACTAGTATAAAGCAGAAAGCATGGAATTGATTGTATCTCCCTCTCCCTCCCTCCCTCCCTCTCCCTCCCTCCCCCCTTCTCCTCCCCCCCCCATTTGGAGGTTCCCACTATGCTAAGCTGCATCTGAAGGAAAAGCATAATCTCTAATATCTTTCCTTTACTGTTAGATGGTCATGGTCATGAGAAGCTATAAAACTATTGACATTTCACCAGACACCACAGAGTTCTGACCATACTGTCATTTCCCCCTCCCCGCTAATAACCCAGTAACCCGCAGTGACACTGCTGCCAGGAGGCTATTGCTGCAGCTTTGCTGCCCCACTCTGAGCTTCGCCTGACTTCTGCAATCCAAGGGCAACTGTCGGTTAGAGCCGTGTTATTTCTGGCAAAGAAAGGCGAAGCTAGCTCCTGTAGTTTCTCCTTCTCTGGCCTTTGGATGGGATACTGGGCTGGTCTTCCCCTTGCTGTGATGCTCTTCCTGGGAGTCAGGGTGTATATGTGTTCAGCTTTAGTGGCATTTGGTCCCCCAGATGGTGGATGGATCCAGACTGTGCTTCCCTTCTGCTCTATAGGTCTGGCCAGTAACTAAATGGGAGAGTGTCTGAAGTTCCACTTACTCTGCTCTGAGCTTGAGGGAAGGGGAGGATAAAAAACAAAAACAAATCCAGTCCAACAACTGATAGTTCAGAGTTACTAGACATAAGCTGTACCTGATGGTTTCTTAGCTGTGTAGTTGCGCTCTCTCTTTTAGGCCATCTTATTGGGTAAAATAGCAATATAATAGCATGAGAGATGATAAAACAGTTAAAGGAGAAGAAAATGCAAACTTTTGAAATCCTGTCTGAAAGCAGAACAATAAGATCCTGTCTGATCTTACCAGCGAGGGATTTCCACATTTGCAATACCACCAGTGAGAGGAAACCTTATGTCTAGGGGTGACTGGCCAGAGAGCAGGGCAAAACTTGGGCAGGTTTGTATGGGCTTTAAGGTGACTTGGTCCTAGGCCATTAAGGACCTTCAAAGATCAATACTAACACCCTGGGCCTAGCTGCATCTGATACTAAAAGTGTCACCTGAAGTTACCTGATGTTTCATTATTATTATTTTTAAATTGAAAACAGCAGGCCAAGGTGGGAAGGAAGTGAACAAAACCGGAACAGTGTATGGGAGGGGTTTAAAGCTCTTCCTCTTTCACTGCAGTCCTGATAAGAATTCCCCCACCCCGGAGATGATTTCTGACTTGGGAGGGGAGCGCCCATTCGCACTACTAACAGTTTCTCTCCGAAGCCAAGCAGCTTCGGTTGAGGGGTTGGGATCCATTGATGATTACCAAGAGCACACATCTCTTTCCTTATGTTTGTGGGTTTTTTGATCATTGGTAATATTGCTTATAGGTATTTTGAGGTAATAACTCTCACACAAAACAAGCATTTATAAAAGGCCCTGCTTGTTTCCTGTCTGTCATATTACCTTCTGTTCTCAGCCTGATATTTTGTTACCTGCAGCAGTATTTTCATATTTTTGTAATTTGAGAGTTTTGATCGATATTTATTTATTTTTCTTTGGATTGTTCCATTGAGGCAGCAAGGCAGGAAATCTCATCTTGAAAATGTCTAGCTCTGCCCCTTGACCAAAATCTTAAATGATGTCCCTGCTGTTCCTTCTTGTACCAGGGACCATTCTAGCCTCTTTGCCTGATTTCTGTCCTCTCAAAATTAGCTCTTATTAGAACAGTGGATTTTCGGTGGTTTTCAAGATGAGTACAGATAGTACTTCAGGAAGTTATCCCAAGCCATATGTCCCCAGCGGCATATGCCTAGCAAGTGTAACACACATACGGTTGTGGCAAGAAACCCACAGCTTATCATATGTGTAGGTAGATCTGAAAGCTCTATGCTCACATAACATTTTTAAAAAACTCACCACCACTTAAAATCCATGGAGATCAGCAAATGTTGCCTTTGTATGTCTGCAGCTCTGTTGAGTTTCTTAGGCTTAATAGTTATGCAGGTAGACCTAAAATGCATAGTTATGTGCAGGCTAAAGCAACCAGATTCAAAATCTCAGAATATGATATGCTTATTATGCATGTAATGGAAGTTAATAAACACAGATGTGGATGTGATGAGCAGGTGCACTTGCACATTTTCTCAGAATAGTTTCCAATTTTTAATCACAGTATATTCATGTATAGGAGCATGCAAAGAAACTTTTCACCAAAGCTTCTCTTTGTGTGTCTGCAATATATAATTTATCTATGTCCTCTGTGTGTGTGTGTGTGTGTGTGTGTGTGTGTGAGAGAGAGAGAGAGATAGTATGTGTGTTATATCTATACATGGTACACAAACCAGCTTTTTCTTGTTCAATCTTTGCTTTGGAAAACACCAAAGACTAGAGCATGGTTCAAAATCAAAGGACAAGATTTTACTGCAGCTAGTGGGTTTTGTTTCTATTGAACAATACACGGTGGTGAGAATATCCTGTGTCTGAAATAGAGGGCTAGAGAGCCAGAGAGAAAGAAAGGATGGAGTTGTGAGTGAAATGGAAATGTGTGTGCCTAAGAGAAACCATAAGCTGTAGATGGGTGTGAGTGATAAAGAGGTAGTATGATCAGATGCAGTGTAGGTGTACGAGTGGGAAAGAACCATATGTGAGAAGGAGACCTTATAGTCTAATCTATACGGTTATGTAAGAGACAGAGCAAGTGTAAGACGAATTATCTGTAATGTATATGCATATGTATGTGCTAGTGCAGATATGCTATCAGGGTTCTCTTAACAATTTAGTTAAATGAAATCTAACTCAATTTTCTTAATTAACTGGGAGGATCATGTGTTTCCATAACTCAGACTTTGATCCAGTCACAGTTAATAGGATATGTTGGCACTGATGTAAACTGCGATTAAGGTTAGCCAGCTCCCCCACTTAGCCAGGGTTTGAAGCTGGATTGCAAACCCTATCTAACCAAATAACCTGGTTAACATTAATTGAAGCTAATGTCCATGTTGACTGTAGTTAGGATGGGAATGGGAAATGAGAAGGGGCTGCGCAGAGAATTTGTGACTTGTAATACTGGGACTCTCTTGGTTGAAATTACATCTGTACCAGCCCTATGTCTGTGTGACAGAAGTCAGACCAACCCAACTTATGAGAGGATGTATTGAGCAGGGCCAGCCCTGCTATTAGGGAGAGTGAGGCACTCGCCTCAGGCAGCAGTTGGCTCATTTCTCCTGACCCTAACCGCTGGCCATTCCCTTTATTGGAGAGGATGACTGTGTGTGCCACACATATCATGCACCCCCTATACTTGTCTGCTGCCCTCAGGTGCAGTGGACGATGTCACCGCATCACCAGCGTGGAAGTAAGATTCAGCTGCCAAGTCCAGTCAGCTTCTGTCCATGGAATGGAGAGGAGCGACATCTTTTCCTTTGCCTCATGCTGCAAAATGTCTGTCCGGTTCAGAGCAGGAACCATGAGTCAGAGGAGAGGGTGCAAGGAACTCTTGCTTTATTAATGTAATGGATACATCAAAGGCTGAGAACCTCATAGAAAAACCCTATGCTAACTCACTACAAGTCCCTAACTACCCTCTAGACATGCTGTGCAACGTGTGATGAAAGTTGACTCAGCGCCCCATTCACAGCACGGCAGTCTTAAATAGGAGAGGTCTTGGAGCGTAACCTCTCACTCCTTCGCACACATGCCCTCAGCCCTGTCCGCTTCTCCCTATGTCGTGAGCGCGGTGAAGGGGGGCGAGCCTCCACTGGCTCATCTGACAGAACAGGGTCCTTATCTGCAGGCGGGGAAGCAGAGGGCTGAGAAGCGTCGGGCGTCTCTAGGATACTGCTTGGCACAGGAGGAGTTACTGCTCTTTTGGAATCCTCCCCTAACAGCTCCGTGGGGGTGCTTGATGGCTGAGCGCTGTCCCATCCGTGGGAACTGGCGGGGCAGCTAGCTCGCTCTCTTCCTCAAGGTCTGGGCTGGACTCAACAACAGCTAGATCGTCCATGCCCGCTGACGGCTGAGGCGCCTGCAACTCATGCCTTCCCCCTCCTTGATCCTCAGGAGAGAGGCTGGGCTCAACACCCCTGGGCTCAACAATGTCTTAGGCCAGCCCCAGTGTTGGCTATAGGAAAGTCAGATTTGACATAAAATATAAATTCATGGTATGCTTCCCTTGGTTTGTTTATGTGATTACACCAGTTGTGCCAAATGTACCCTCAGACACCCTGGCAATAACTCCTATTATTTATTGCTTAAATAATACTGTCAATGTACATGACACTTCAGAGTTTCAAAAGCAAACAAGGCAGTGCTTGCTTCCCACCCCCCAAAGATTATTAACATACTACTTTTTGACGCAGACGGCAACCAAGGGGAGGAAATAATGGGAGAAAGGAAGGTAACAAGAGACAAACGGCAATCAATGCGGCTAACACAGGCTTCATTCAGTTGGGGTAAGAGACTAAGTGGTTAAGCCAAAGGCTTCGTTGAGAAAGTGGGCTTTGAGGAGGGGATTGACAGAATAGATAAGCCCTGTTCAGGTGTGTTTTAAAAGTTACCACGTGAAGAGGGCAGCGGAGATGAGTGTGCTAGCTTCACCTCTATGCCTGTTTTCATTGTTTTTCACATGCTTGAGGGTGACTATCTGCAGTGGGGAGCCCGTTGTATCCACGGAGGCTTCCTCTGCAGTTTGGAACCCTAAGTTCCAAAGCACAAAGGGGGGGGGTTCAAAATGCTCAGGGAGTCTCCATGGATACAAGTGGATCTCCTCTTCAGGCCTCACCTTCTAACTCATGGAAGATGACAAAAACAAATGGGGCAAATCTAGTACACTTGTCTTCACCGCTCCTCCATGTGTGAACTCACATGTTCAAATAATGATTGAATAGGGCTGGAGGTGATACCATGCAGGTGTTCTGCAAGGGAATTCCAGGCATTAGGAGCAGCAAGGGAAAACGGGGAAGTGGTTAGAGTGTCATGCTAGCATTAGGGGAGACCACCCCAGTCAGCGATGAAGTTCACTGGGTGATTTGGGGTCTGTCACTCTCAGCCTAACCTACCTCACAAGAGTGCTTGGAGGATTAAATGGTTGGCTTGGGAGAGAGGAAGAACCATGTATGCCTCCATAGAATTAATTGCCGATTCAGGTGAACTTTCACTGTGTAGAGATGGATAAAGAAACAGGCTTGAGTAGCTACTGGTGCTGTGCACCAGTGGGTTACCTGGGCTATTATTCACCGCTTCAATTCTCAACTTCAGCTGGCTTTGTTACTGGCTGTGTTCTGAGACTGGTTAGTGGCCTTGGCACTTGCAGGAGGCAACTGGCTTCATCTCTGCCTGGAGTGGTACAGCTTGCAAGAGCAGAAATAACACAGCTGGGTAGAACGTGCTGTTGCAGCCAGATTTTAGTCTCTTACAGCCAACTAACCCATTACTTCTTGAACTGAGGAACAAAAAGTACCCAAATTTTAAATGACAAAATACACATATGTAAATGATGTGCATGCATTTAAATGGCTGGGTTTCTCTGCCATATACATGGATATGGGGTCTCTGTCCTTCTCCACTTCAAGCAAGCTTCAAGCATTTAATGGGGAGCCTCCCAAACTCCTTCACTGTCAGTCTGCTTTACCTCACTTAATTAAAACTTTTTTTATTTACCAGTTTTTAACTTATTGTGCTTGGCTGGTACTGTTTAACTGAACAGTATGTCCAATTGTTTGCTATTTGTAATATTTCTGTTATTTTGCA
Source organism: Rhineura floridana (assembly GCF_030035675.1). Lineage (NCBI taxonomy): Eukaryota > Metazoa > Chordata > Lepidosauria > Squamata > Rhineuridae > Rhineura > Rhineura floridana. The sequence goes on from NC_084480.1 coordinate 137,195,381, forward strand.
TTGTTATTGGGTTATCTTTATTTACAGTGTCGTTTTTATCTAAGTTTTGCTAACTTAGGAAAATCTTGATAAATGTATATATACCCATCTTTTCCAGCATGCACAAACCATGCCCAATTGACATCTCTTGCATGTGTTTTGCCATTTAAACTCATACATACACACATATATATAGTACCAAAGTTCAAAATACAAAATCTGCATTGGCCTCAGGCTGTGTCAGTATTGGAGCAGATTTGCCCAGATGTTTGTATGCCACATCTGTTCCATGCTGTTGATTTCATCCATGTTGCAAGCACATGCCCTGATCTTCAGCATGTGGTTCTCAATAGTGCTGTTTATACTGTGTTACCAGTGTTGGCTGTTTGGTTGCTCTTCACAGTATTTTTCTTTTTAAAAACAGGTATTTTGTAGTGGTGGTCATCTTGCAACATGATGGATGCATTATTGACCTGAAATTGAGAGAGGGAAATGGGACAATAATCTCCGAGGATACCCCAAACAGGACATTCTTTCAACAGCTTATATAAACATGACTACTTCACTTTATATCACTCTTGATGGGCCCATTAAAAATTACTCTATTTGCAACTGAGCCCTGTTTCCATGAACAACTTTCACATGATTGAGATAACATTTAAGCAACATAACCATGTGTGTGAGGGACAATCCTGTGGGCCTTGATCATGGAAAACCATCACCTCTCCAAGAGGGAGAGTGCCAAAGCTGTGGGGAAGACCCAGGCGGTCCACTCTCTCCCAAATGGTTGAGTCATTTAAATGTCATCCAAGCTACATTGGAGCTGCTTCCATGCACTGTTGCTAATGTTTAAAAGGGTCATTAAATAATAAAGTGTTGGGGTGGTTGGTAGGCATCTGTTTGTGTTCACAGCAAGCAACAAAGAACTGAATGGGAATTTAGGCAGCATTTCCACCATTATCTAGATGGTTCTGCCATATTCTCTCCCCATCCCAACCCCTGCCACTAATTTATCTTGGCTTTCAGATTCTCCCCCCCCCATGCTGTTTGAGTTAGATCAAAGAGATTCAAATAAGTGATTTAAATTTAAATCCCATTGCACTTTAGATATTCCAAGGAAAAAGAAGAAAGTGGACACTTATTGGCTCATTATAATCATTAACAATGCTGATTTACAATGGAATATATCTATGAATACCATAGAGGGGGATATAATTTAACTATTTATATGATTTCTGAAATTATACAGCATTTTACTTTCTTTGCATTTTTAGAAAATGGTACATGATATATTGCTTATTAAACAGATACCTTGCTCTTTCCTTGTGACCTTTTTTGAGCTGCCTAGGATAATGAGTAGAAGTGAACTACACACTTGTGTGCCCTGATATATGAATTATTTCAAAATAGGGATTACTGTTTGCCTTTATTTCTGTGTACACATAAAACAGCGAGCAAGACCAGCACTTGTGATAAAATGCCCCTTTTTCAGAAGCATGTGTTGGTAGACTGAGAAGTGAAGGGTTTTTCTGTTAGATGGTTTGTAAATTTGGTTAGTAGTCATAAATATTTATAATTTTGAGAACTGTGCAAATTTCAGGGCTCAGATAATTAGAGGGCATAAAATAGGAGTAAAATGCTACCCTGGTAGTCTCAGAAAAATCTCATTGGGATTCTACATATCTCCAGTTTGAAACCTTCTCTTTCTAGTCTTTGACTTAAAGGCCAGCATATGAACACTTTTATCCCCACTAATTGAAGGCTATGCCTTGAGAGAACCACTTGGTTGTGGTTTGGTTATATATATAGTGTGTGTGCGTGCGTGTGCGTGTGTGTGTGTTTCTCATCCTATCTCCTTTGTGTATCAACTTCTGTACCTATTGTAAGTTTCTGTGTCTAATATACTTAGCCATCTAGCATTAATCAGCTTATAGCATATACCAGTCAGCATAACAGAGAAGGCTATATTTAAAATGTCCCATGTGAACATGCAACGGAACTGTTTCAGATGTGCCAAAGCAGTTTTTTTTAAAAAAAAGCTTTTACTGGCCTGAACTGGAACCAAGGCAGAAAAAGAGGTGAACATGGACTAGAATCACACTAGGAAGTTTAATAATATGACTCCTTGTAGTTCACAACTCTTCCTCCAAATCCCTGTAGTCTTCGAATCTGCAGACATAATGTCTGACTTTGGGATTTTGTGATCAGAAATGGACAAAAGATATAGTGCACTGGGATCAGATAATTTCATTCTAAGCCTCTGATGGTGTTCTTCATTGTAAAAATCAACCCATTATTCAGAGAAAAGTCATTTCCCAGTTCATTGTTAAGTCTAGAGAAGCACTGAGATTATAGGAAATGCCAGTTACTGAATGTTTCTATGGTTCCCGCTGACTCTGAAATGTCCTTAAGGGGAGACAGATGTACTCTTCACTGTTGAAACTTGTTAACTCCTAACACAACTCCTGGCTGAAATAGCTACCAAACATGAGACTGCATTGTGGCATAGTGTCCATCTTCAATCTCCCTATCTCTTTCCTCCCCCCCCACTCCATTTTTCAAATAACAGCTGTTGTACCAAGTTAGAGCCAAATATATTTAGGAATTTTGGTTTGTTAAAATACTCTTGGAGAGGAGAAGAACTTCAGAAATCCCTAAATGTATTCCCGTTTGAGAAGGGATTGTGTCAGAAAAGAGAGGAAATACAGATTTCACACACAAAACATTGTAGTTTTGGTTTTGTACTTGTACTTGAACTTTTTTGAGGGCAATGTCAATAAGAAATTTTACTAGCTGAACATTTTAGGCCAGGGTTTCTGCTGAACCTGAATTAAGACGCACTCTGTTTCTGAGTTCTTAATTTTCCCCAACTGATCTAATTGCTTGCTCTGTCTTCCTGTTGCCTGCACACCCCACAATTTCCTTTTGGAAGCTGCAGCGAGGTATTTATCTCATTTTGCTGTCATTCTCTTGCACTTTAATTAAAGATTTTTTTATCTGACTCTCAATTTTTCTGTCTGTCATGGATCTCCCCCTCTCCCTGACACTGCAAAACAAACCCTTGATTAAAGTGAATTTTTGCATTGTGCTTGATCCAGCCCATTTATTTCAGATGGCTGAAGGGGAAACTGAACAAATGTGCATTCTCTTGCATTATGTAATGTAAGTCATACTGAGATGGCGGCTGAGTGTGTAACTGATCTAGAAATCAGAATCCTGCTTATTGGGGGGGGGGCAGCTGTAGGGATCACTTTGCATCTATCCTTTAAGCACTGGCTTTGGTTACCAGTTAGTTTTGGGCCCCAATTCAAAGTGATGCTCTTGATTTTTAAAGTTGCAGAAAATCTAGTTATCTGAAGGAATGCCTTCTCTCATATAATTCTTCTGTGAGCCTCAAGATGTTTTGGACAGTTTGCTCTGGTGCCCCCACTGTCTAAAGTATGACTGGTGAGAGGAGTTTCTCATCTAGGGAAACCCATCAGGCTAGCTCATTCTTACCCTTATTTAGCTGGGCCTTTGATATGTGGAATTGGTTGCTGGATCACGTTGTTAATCTGGGTATAGCTGATGCCTATTTTAATGGTTTCTGCCAGAGCTTTTCATGACTATTATTGTTGTGACTGACTTTTTTTTGTTTTAGTCTTGTTGCATGATTACGTTTGAATTTTTAGTTATGAGCCTTTAAGGGAGCTGCAGCAGAAGAGCAATCAAAAACAAACACAGAAATGTTGAGTGCTGCACATTGTGCATCATCTGTTTTGCATTTAACTGTTGCCTGGTTCTTGTACTGTAAATACCAAATGAGGACGTATAGCTGTTGTGAACTGAAGGTGGAGGTCACGTAACACCCACCCCATCGACTTTCACAACTAGATGACCTCTCACACTCACACATCATAGTTTTCTGAGTGACAAGATTTTTTTTGTGTGTAGGAACATTCAGTCATGTGGGCCCCCCTTCTGTAATCTGAAGTGGTAGAGTTTGATCTCACATTTACAGCCTTTTTTACACTGTGAGAACCAGACCCCTAATGCTATGGCCATACTACCCTGAACACACCCGATCTCGTCTGATCTCGGAAGCTAAGCAGGGTCAGGCCTGGTTAGTACTAATGCTTTTGTAAGAACAGAGAAAACGTGGTAATATTGCTGAAGGGTAATGGTCTAGTTCCGCATTCTCCAACTTAGTGCCCTCCCAATGTAGTTGTTGGGCTACAACTCCCATCATTCCAGTCATTTGGCCTTGCTGGCCTGGGCTAGTGGAAATTGTAATCCAGCAACATGTGGAGGGCACCAGGTTGGAGAAGCCTCATTGGGATCATTAATGGTAATATGCAAAAATCTGGATTTAGTATCCTAATCAACATCCTTTTTTTTTTTGAGGACCAGTTTGAGGAGGAGTGTTGGCCTACTCCCTTATCCGTCAAAATACAAGCAGATCCCATGGTTACAACCATTACTCACTTCACATACTTCTTTTGCCATTGAGTTAACAAGTGGGAGTGGAGGGTAGGTGGCAGTTGGTATTCCTTATGAGGCCAGTCCTTGAACCCTTGTTTAATGCCACTTCCACCTCAATCTCAATTTCCTTCCTCAGCACAACAGATGCTTATCTCTCTGCTAGTAATATCCCCTTGCTCCTCTGCTTCCCTTCTGTACAACAACTTGCAGTCCATCCCTTCCCTACACCCTTGACAGTTTTAACTCCTGAACAGTTGGAATGTTCCATGACATTAACACTCCATAGTATCATCCAGGCATTTTAGCTGATGGGTGTTGGGAAAAGCCAACTACAAAATTAGGTCAGAGCTCTTGTAGTCAATGGTTAGAAAGATCTCAAAGGTTGAGCCTGGATTTACCTCTGCTTTCCCCTCCCTCCTAGAGTTCCTCTGTGTGTGTGTGTGTGTGTGTGTGTGAATATACATGTTTATGTATGTGTGTGTGTGTGTGTGTAATTTTAGGGGATTGGCAAAAACTATTAAAGGTTGTCTTAAAACCCATGCTCTCCAGCCTATGTGTTTAATCCTACAATCCTAAGCATTTTAGCTTGAAGTAAGTTCTGTTGCAATCAGTTGGGGTTTTTCTGTGGAGCAAGACAAATAGATACACAGCATGATGACATTATGTTGTGTGTTTCTGTGGCTGTTTGCTAGAGATGAAGGGAACAGTGCCACTTTCAGAACACATTCATATCACTCCAACTGTGGTAAATTCCTTAACAGTTCAATTAAAGGCTGGTTCCTTTTATGCTATGCCTCTGAACATGTGCAGAATGCAGAATGTTTCCCTCTTACCCTTTAGTCACCACAGCCAACCCCCTAGCTATTAGGCAGACATCAAGGCAATACTTCTTTAAAAAGGCACAAAAAAGCAACAACCACAATCTAACCCAGAGGGGGGCAGAGATAACATCTTTCTTACCACCTAAAACAAAGGAGTTGGATAAACTGTAAATTTGTCTGGTGCTTTATTGTCCAGAGTGTTTCGGTTAGTGATGAAACATATACCGTATATTCCGGCGTATAAGATGACTTTTTTAACCCAGGAAAATCTTCTCAAAAGTGGGGGGTCGTCTTATACGCCGGGTGTCGTCTTATAGGGCGGGTGCTGAAACTTCCGAGCCGTACTGGAGAATCTGCGGTCGCCGCATATGGTGGGGGGAGCTCAAAAACGGCCACGGCCGCATCCCCGCCGTATGCGGCGACCGTATGAAAGCAGCAAGGGCGGCGCTGTACAAGTACGGTAGAAGAAAATCCACTCACCAGGATTCGTGGAAAGAAGTGACTTAACGCGGTCCCGATGACTCCTGAGGACTGCAGTGAAGCGGCGCAGGCGCGCATGTGCAAGATCTGAGAGGCAGAGAAGGAGGTAATAGGATACAAGGGCGGGCCAGACGGGTGAAAGAGGCGTGTTTGTGCTACCGCTCTGATAGTCTTGGAGACAGGGAGGGCTGGGCAGGCAGGGAGAGCTGACCAATCCAAGCAGGCTTTGTATACAACAACCAGCCAATCGCCGGTAAGGTACATCGCTTGAATTAGGAAAAGTTTAATCCACTTGCACTGTTTTATGTTTACATGTTTGATGACAAACAGCCTTATGTTTATAAGTGACAGTTTTCCTGCTAAGTACCTGCATGTCATAAGCAGGGGTAGTCTTATATGGTGAGTATATCCCAAACTCTGTATTTTAACTGGAAAAGTTGGGGGTCGTCTTATACGCCGGAATATACGGTAGGCTATTTTTTGTTGCCTGTTGCTATCTGAATTATACATTCAGCCATTTAAATAAAAGCTACTTACTAGAACCCACTTAAAGTTGCTAAGAGATAGTAAATGGCAAATTCCAAATCAGGAAAGCGCATAATAGCAACCATGTATTTGCATGCCTTGCTCATCATTCCTGCTCTCAAAGGCCCTCTGTTTCAAGCAAATCAACCCTGCTCAAGCACAGCAAGTTAGGTTCTAAAGAAATAACCTTAGCTTTAGCCTTTTTAAAAAATCTTTTAGTGAAGTAAAGGAACAATCCAAAGCCCTGGCTGGGAGCAGCAGGACAAAACAGAGCAACAGATCCAGCACCGCATCCAAAGCCTTGCCACTCGCGCAGATCAGGGCAGAAGGGGGAGGTCGGTTATTTTCTACTTTTTTGATAGAAGTCCAGTTGGGTGCAACAGAGGGGCCTGCATCAGGTCCTTCTCCAGGATATGCTCTAGCTTTGGATCCAGAGGATCTATCACCATCCCTGCTTTCCCTCTGTAGTGCTCTTTTCCGAGGCCTTATGGTGGCTACTACTGCCAGTGGGAACACTGCTAGTGGTAGCATTAATTCTGCTGCACATTTAGTGGGCACAGTGGGGGCCACCACCCCCTCCATTGGTAGAGTCTAACAGAGAGGGTCACTTCTGCCTTATCCTAACCCAGTCTTTCCCAACTAGTGGGCCACCAGATGTTGTTGGACCACAACTCCCATCAGCCTCAGCCAGCATTGCCAGTGGTCAGGAAAGATGGGAATTGTAGTCCAACAACATCTGGTGGCCCACTAGTTGGGAAACGCTGTCCTAACCCCTTCCTGCAGCACAGATCAGGGGATTAAAATTGCTCTGCCCATGTCCGTTGTTTTGATTTGTGGACAGGGCCGGCACCAGACATGCCGGGGCCCTTGGGCACCAGCTTGCCCCGGCACGCGTGTGCACTCACACTTGCACACACACGCATGTGCCTACCTGTCTCTTGCAGGGAGGGAGCTTCTTCCGCCAGCTCGTTTGTCTTTTGTGGCTGCGTGGGCTGCTACACACGCTCATCGCTGCCCATCTACTAAGATGGCACCAGAGGCTTCAGCCCCTTAGGGAAACCTCAGCCACCATCTTGGTTAATGGCAGTCCTGCACACGCAGCCTTAAAAGATAGGAGAGACGGGTAGGTGGAGCCAGCGAACGGGCGGGTGGAAGCAGCTCCCTCACTGCGATCCGTGGCAGATCATGGAAAGGGAGCTCTGCTCCTTCCCCACCCTATTGAGAGGCCCCTCAGGGACCCTCGGCCAGGGCCTGACCTGGCTGCCCTTTGGGACCCGCCCTGTTTGTGGATTATGCATTCATTATGTAGGACAGAACAGAGGTTTCAAACAAAAATAATCCTGCCATTTGACACTTTGAAATTGAAGTAAATTTGATGTTGTGCTATGGGCTGAAAGGGCAGCAAATTGTTAGTTATTTAATTTATTATTGTATTTTTACTGTCAGGGAGGGAGGCATTTGTGGGGGTTTATGGAAGGGGGGCATTGCTGCTCTGTCTTAGGTAGCAAAGTTTCTTGGGCTGGCCCTGGTGTTTGGATGTGCCATTGTTTGGTACAAATATATTTTATCCCAGCCATTAAGAACACAAGAACCTCCTTGGATCAGATTTAGACCAGCAGTCTGTTTATGACAATGTCTGATAGGTGGCCAGATACCTCTGGGGGCTCGTACATGACTAAGAGATGTTTTAGTAATAAATGGTTATCATTTATGATTATTTGATATATTTTAGGCTGCTAGATATTTTATGGTTGAAAAGAACCAGGAACAAACTAGCATCCAGTACACAAAAGCTGATTTGGGTTGCAGAAATACAGTTTCTTTGTCCTCTTTAATACCCTGTCAGCTATAATCAAGCTTGTTACATTAAATATTGTAGTAGTTTTATAAGAAGATTGGCAAATAAATTCTGAGCTCCTTATTAAACATCATTATTGTGTTAGGTTTTTTTTTTTATTAAAACGAAATAGTGCAAATAGTGTGTTATGGAAGATAGTAAACATTTCTTTGGAACTGGGAAATCTTTAATTTGATGTCACGTATATTCCAGTCCCTGTGACATATTACTCCCACCTTGGTGTGGGAAGAAAACAAATTTCCAAACATGTCCTTTGATGGTCCACCTACTGATCTGCTAGAATTTTTTTGTTCCATGCTGCAGCTAGGCTAAAGGAGGAAGAGAACTATAATTTATACTAGATCCTTTAAAAATCTCAACACCCCCCACACTACTGTTTTGGGAATTATTAGTGTGCAAATCTGTGTTTTTAAATGGCAAGGGTAATTCTGTGTTAAATAGTTTAAAATGTTGCTTTCTCTGCCTGATGAGATTGGTTGTTATTTGGATGTTACTGTTCTGCCTCATTACTGAGCAGCATCACTTGGGTTTTAGTCAAGAGGATATTTGTGACAACGTAATTAGCCCCAAATTGGAACAGCATGGGAGGTCATAGGGCTTAAATCATACATTTCAATCAATGGAAATCAAACAAGATTTCAGCACTGACATGGATTATTGTCTTCTGATTCAGGAATTGTGCCTGTTTCCTGAGAGACAGGGAGACCTCCTGCAGTGTGCTGAGGCTTGCTTTGACAGTCAGCTGTCCAGTTTCTGGACCAATGTAAAGATCCTTTTTTGAAGAATATCTCCCTGTCCCAGAAACACTTAAAAGAAACCAGTTTTGTCTTGGAATTTAGAAGTGGCAACTTTTCTGATGGCCGAAGAGCCAGGTTTATGACATTTTCTCTGGAATGAACATAGCCATCCATCCTACCTATCCATCGCTGACTGGCCATGTTGCTTGGAATTTGCTCACATGTAAAAGAACATACTCTGGTGATTGTCCCTCCAATAGTATAGTACAAGTAATGTGAGATGTGGCCCAAAAGCTCTTCCATTCTCATCCATCACATCTCAAGAAGTGCCTTTCTCTGTATGAACTCCCTAAGAACTTCTGAGGGCTTAACTGTGAGATGTTAGATTTGTGGAGACTGGGATGGGGTCGGGAATGGGGGCTAGGCCTTCTCTGCTGTGGCATGGTAGTTATAGAATACCTTCCCTAAGGAAATCTTGCTGGCATCCTACACCTTGATGATTTTAGGTGGCAAATAAGAACACAAAGGTATAGTATAGAGAATTAGTTGTAAGGCACAGGATTCCTGGTTCAAATTTGTCACCTCAGAATTCAGTATGTGAGCTAAGACAAACCTCTTTCACATATATGTAAATACGAACTGACTTTAACTGGGTCTGTCTAATTCAGTGTTATCTGCTCTCACCAGCAGTGACTCTCTAAGATCTCAGGCAAGAGGTATTTCATAGTTCTACTAACCTGGGATCCTTTTAACTGGAGATTCAGGAACTGACCCTGGGACTGCATGCTCTACCACTGAGTTATGGCTCCTCCGCAATCTAGGGAGAAGTCTGGCCTCATTACAGGATTGCTATAAGGATGGTTGAGAATTTTTGTAAAGTGCTTTGAACAGTTGGAAGTGCTTTGTAGTACTTGTAAAATGCTTTGAGTTGTAGTAGTAGTAGTAGTAGTAGTAGAACAAGTAGATGTAATAGGTGTTGTTAATTGTTCTTTTTTTTTTTTTGTAAGAGCAGCTGCCGGCATAATATAAGGTGTTCTCTTTCAGGGCCGGTGCCAGACATTCTGGGGCCCTTGGGCACTAGCTTGCCCCGGCATGCTCGTGTACTCACACGTTTGCTTACCTGTCTCTAGCAGGGAGGGAGCTTCTTCTGCACACCTGTTCGCTGGCTCCATCTCTCCTGTCTTTTGCGGCTGCACAGGCTGCTATGCATGCTCATCGCTGCCATCAGCCAAGATGGCTCTGGAGGCTTCAGCTCCGGAGGCTTCAGCCCCTTAGGGAAACCTTGGCTGCCATCTTGGTTGATGGCAGTCCTGTGCACGCAGCCTCAAAAGATAGGAGAGACGGGTAGCTGTTGTTTGCCCCCAGTCTCTGATTATCAAATACTGATACTAAATATGGACACCCAAACTTAGGTATCATGACTAACAGCTAGCTATTGATAGTCCTCTCCTCCATGAACTGGAGCATGCTCGTCAAAATGCTGGAGGTTTGATGATTGTGATTCAACCACCAATGTAATAAGAACCTCTTACCTTTTTAAATCCTGGTGGAATAACACTGCTGAGAAATAACTTCACCTCTCTTTGTATAGTTTGTTTCCAGTGCAGAAAGTGGAAAACAACCATCCCAAGATCATCCATGTAAGCAGTAGGAAAAAGATAACACCTGTTCTGTCCCTCTGTCTCCCAGTGTCAGGTTGATCTATCACCTTTTTGTAAGCACCTGTCACAGTGAGGCCCTGATGGGTAATTGATGTGTGTGATCACAGAGAAATCAGAAAGGCAGTATAGACTGGTGTGTGTGTTTGGCCCATAAAGATTTAAGGTGATGGGAATGTAATACGTTCTGAGAATATGTATAAAATTTAACCCAGAGCTAACAAAGGCCCTTTGCAGTGCCCAGGAATGCTGACCTTGCCCCAGTCATGAATTCCTGGCAGTTCTCATAGATGCCAACTAGGCTTTGACATCATTCTTTTCTGGTAATGTTAGTATAGCAAAGAGGGACTTGGACCATATACAGAATTTATTTCTGTATATGGTCAGTATCTATTTGAGGGAGGTAAGGCAATGAGACTGAAATATATGATGTTCTTTTCAGAAGTACTGAGGGCTAAATGGGGATCCTGGAAGACAAGGGGGTGGTGGACACTACTCTGTTTAATGTGGTGGAGAGTGAATAAAATGCAAAAGAAAAAAGTCAGGAGGTGGGGTCTGTAGAAAGGAGGTTATAGGACAGGAGATCCAGGTATTGGATGGAGGGAGAGAATAACTAGCAACTGGATAGTTGGGTCCCACTGGCAGGAGGAGGTGAAAAAATGTGTGTCATATGCTTGGTATCTGGGAAGGTATTTATGGAGGAAAGATAACATATCTTGGACTGGGAAAATGTAGAATGATGTGCTTCAAGGAGAGAGATGGAGGAGAAAGAAACCTGAAAAAACATTCAGCTCTGAAGGCACACTTTTGATACTGATGGTTGCTCCAGTATCTTACAATGCTCTGAAGCAGGTCTGAAACAGTGGGGCCCACCTGCTTCACTTTAGAATGCTTTGGGGGTAGACCCATTTTGGCTTCAGAGGAGGTCCAAATACCTCCAAAGTGGGCAGCTTCAGTTTGGTTGCAATGCTTCAGTGTGTTGTAGTTGAGCATTGTGAAGGTGGGTTTTTACCGACATACCAATTGAGGAGACAAAGTTTCTGAGCTTTTAGATGATGATGATGATTTTGTCAAAGCAGCAGGCAGGGATGCAGCGAACTGCCAGAACTGTGCAACAGCAGTGAAGTGATCTTTCTAGGAAAAGAGCTCTTAACCACTTTCAAAAAGATGTTTATTTCTTTTCCTTTTCAGATATCGTAGCTCCACAACAGTTTCCATTGTTGCCGGGATTGAGGGAAACTTTCACCCTCTTCTTAAAGGGCACATACCCTAACCCTGTCATATCTCTGTGGTGTTGCCCTAAGTAGCTAACCAAATCAGCTCTTAAGCATTCACTACTGTGCTTGAGAGAGCCAGTGTGGTGTAGTGGTTAGAGCATTAGACTACGACTTGGGAGACCAGGGTTCAAATCCCCACACAGCCATGAGGCTCACTGGGTGACCTTGGGCCAGTCACTGCCTCTCAGCCTCAGAGGAAGGCAATGGTTAAACCTCCTCTGAATACCGCTTACCATGAAACCCCTATTCATAGGGTCGCCATAAGTCAGAATCGACTTGAAGGCAGTCCATTTCCATTTTACTGTGCTTGAGGAGCCATCCCCTGATGATTGCAGCGCTGGTGGATGTTTCATACAAACATATTGAAACTCAGTAGACCTTTTTCCTATCATACACCAGTGTTTTAAAAAGCATTGACAAAGCTTCAATACCTGCATAAGAGATGAACATGCAGGTGTTGTTGTTTGTGAACTCTTTACAATGTTCTCACACCCAAACCTCTTGAACCAACCCCACTCTCCCCATGCAATATATTGCAAAAGGTTCTTGTCCACCTCCTGTATGTTGACTTTGTTTACTTAGCAATAGCATTTCCTCCAGTGGCTTTCTGAAGTAGAGCGCATTGGTAACTCTAATCTAAACAGTTTCCTTAAATAAAAGTAAGTGCATGTTTTCCTGCATAATGTATCTGACATGTTCTTACTACTTGAATATCTTAAACTCCCAAAGTATTCAGCAACGTTTACCACCTGGGGAGGTGGCTATCGATAAGAAGGGTGGGAGGGAAGAGGTACGCCAGCATTTTGCACCCATAAGCCTGCCTATACATATGTGTGCACTAAGAGTTGAGACGTATTCTCACCTCCTCATGAAGCTTTCAGTTCTCGTGGCTTTGGGGAAGGGGACGAAGCCTGAGGGACTCCGATAAAACATTTTAAATTAATGAAATAGTGCACACAAAATGCAAAACAAAGGCAGTGATTTATTAAGGACATTTAATATATATATGTTGGGGATAATGAAAGTTGAACCGATAATGTGCGGAACAACCAGTCATTGTGCATATTTACCACACTTCCTGGAGAATGTGTACATAATCTGTCCACGAAGAGGGAATTGTGCATATTTCCAGGTCCATATACATGATCTCCTACAGACTTTGGGGTCTGTGCATACTCGATTGCATTTTGTATATTCTCTGGGCAATATGTACTTTTTCTGGTCAATATAAATAGTCTCCAATAGGCCTTAAGGACTGCATATCTTAAGAGTCTTTTGTATATTCTGTGGGCAGTAGTCTCCATAAACACAGGAAAACATGCATACGTCAGCTTAATCTGGACATAATTTTTCCCTTCCTGCAATAAGGATAGTCTGCAAGTAACTTTAAAGATTAAAGTGCAAAAGGTAGTCTTATATGAAGGAATTTTGTATATTGATAGTTGAGTGTACTTTGTCTGCAAGTGATGTTGGGTAATGTTCACAAATAACCTGTAACTGCATAGACTGATCTGAAGGCTGTGTGTATATATGTATATAAATAATTAGGGAATGTGCCTGGTAAATGGGGATAACTGGAGTGCATGCCCTTTCTGGCATTTGGGACTGCGTTCCCAGCCATCTGCAGTTCAACTTTGTCTTTACCTACTCCAGCCAGTGCTGCTGGCTGACCCTCCCTCCATGTGCCAGGCGTACTAGGGATCGGTTCTCATCTGAGCTTTGTTACTATGGTTACATACAATCTGCTATGTTCTGGGTCTCCATGAGCTAGAAATGATATGTGTGGGGGGTGGACTTTGTAGCCTTTAGGTAAACATCACAATTCCCTTATAAGGAACTTACTTCCCTTCTGCCTTTTAAAACTCGGCAAAATCCCTCCCTCCTGTGCAGGGGTTTAAGGGTTGGTCTGGTTGGCGAAACAGAACTAGAACTGGACTGACATCATAGCGTTTGTCATGTTGTTCACTTGTGCTGATCTGAAGGCTGAAATTAGCCACACTTTTTAAGTCTCTTCCACTAGTTACTTTGGGAAAAGTGGTTCACATACATACCTTTGCTGGCAAGGGTGGGAGAGTGAGTTTTTGCCTTCCAGGTGTAAAGCTATTGAAGTGTGTGACCTTGTGGCTCAATTAATGAATCTGAACAATGAGAATGAGCATATATTTAATGTCTTTTTTCCCTTTCTCCCCCCTGAAAAAAACCCTCTAAAAGTTGAACTAAGACACAAACTTTAAATCTGTAAGCCTATGGGGTAAGTTATATGGGGTAAGTTTCACTGAACTCAGTGGAACTGAAATATCATCCTATGTAACATTTATCACCATCACATAGCATTTTACATACATTGCCCTAGTAATCCTAGCTGTAGGTGCGGAGCTGACAGAGTGAGGCTTGCCTAAGTAGAGGTAAATCTGAACTGGAGACCTGATTCACAGTACCATCTCTTAGCCACTGAGTGCTTCTTACTTGGTTCTGAATATATAGTACGTGCACTGGACTGCACTGTAAGTCTTGTAATTAAGAGCTGTGTGTGCAGCCTGTCCTGTGAGCAAGCAACATCTTGTTTCACTGGGCTTGCCTTTCCTAAGATATTTTCCAATATGTTTAGGGTTTCCTCCCCTGTTTCTTTTTGAAGCAGCCACTACCTGGTAGGCTCATATCCTCAGGGCTGTCTTTTATTTGTGCTGTCTTAATTTTAATGTGCTTAATGCGCTGTGACACGGCATTGCTAGAATACAAGTGTTGCCTGTCTGCAATCAAAAATGAATTGGTTTTTGTTTGGCCTTTTGCCATCTGTTCTGCTATTTGAAACTGACACTCTTGAGTTGCGCTGAGTGTGTGTATGTCTGCTTTGGGAAAGGATGGTGATGTGTGCTGAGCAGCAGGATACCAAGTAGGGGTGGGGTTTCCACCCTTTTATATTTTGCAGCCAGTGACGTGAGCAATGCCTGGAACAATCACGCTGCCTCAAAACAGTGTAGTTGAAGATGCTCTCTCTGTGTGTGTATGTGTGTGGTGGTAGTGGAGAACCAGCTTGGTGCATTTTCAAGCAAACACTGATTGCTACAGCTTAAGCTGCACAGAGATTTCTGTCTTTCTAAACTGCTCCGAAGAGAATTTGTGAAGTGTGGTTTATTTCTCCTCTCTCCCCTCTCCCCTTTCATATATATATATATATTCTCTATATATAGAGAGTATTTTATTTACTTTGTGGAAATGATTGGAGTTAATAGTGTTCAGAGTACCAGCAAGGTCCGGGTGAGAGCTACAGGTTCGGTGAAATACCCACGAGAGGACCCAGTCTGGCGGCAAACCCACCGCTCAAAGTCTATGAAAATTTCCAACTCCACTGAGTTTTCTGCTAAAGAAGCCAAGGTAAATGAACATAAAATTGCATATAGATCTCCACAACATTTATGTCAGCTGTGTAAGGACATACTGGTCTTGAGCCTTCAGAAGATAGTTCTTACAGAATGCTGTGGGGAGGAAATAAGCTTGGGGGAAAACAGACCCTAGACTGAACGTAGATGCTGGATGGGTTGGATAGACTTTTAGAGAATGTCTCTTTGTGGAGCTGCATTTAACAGCAAATGCTGTCAACCTGGTAACTATACAAGCCAGCTGCTGTTTTTATCTCGGGAAATTTACCTGCATTACACTGGGGGGAGGGGGGAGGAGAGAGAGAGAAAAGCTGCCCTGGAATTTCTAGGCAGAAATGCTCTGCATGCTGGATGCATTTCACTTCTCCCTTAGTGTGTGCCAGTTGTATGATTCAAGTGATGTTTTCAAAATGCATGGCTAAATATTGCCATGAAATATTCATTATTACTTTTCTGTGAGTGTGGAGGGCATTGTATTTTTTTAAAAAAATTGTCATCTGTGTACTTGGTTTGTCACTGCAGACGATATCAAGCTGGCTCCAGCCACCTGCTCTGGGAGCTGTTTGGAGTGCCTTTAAACTGTCGTATTGCGTTCTATTCTGCCGTTGTTGTTGTTGTTGTTTTAAAAGCAAGATTATGTAGGGTTTCCTGGGTCCCTCTGAGAACTGCTGAATAGCCTAGTCTGGGCATCTGCATATGCGCATGATTGAGCCCAAATTTAACCGTTACCCTTTCTGTTGCTTTCCTCCTGTCGCAGCACATAATGGCAATGTTATTCTACTAGCATGCAAGTCAGGAAGAACAGTAATTGTTTTATTAGGGAGGAGGGTAAAAAAAAAAAGCTCCCAATAAATGTGCAGTCTTGGAAGTAAGATGTACATGCTCTTATTGCTACCTGTATGCACTTGATGCTTATGCACACATTCCCTTGTCCTTCAGTGTTCCCCTCCCCTTTGCATCATGCTGCTTTCAGGGTGCCACCTTCTAAATATCCATCTACATTGGAACCTCACCAGTACCAGATGTATGGGTGGGGAGGGTGGTCAAGCATGCCAAAATCATGTGGACTTAATAAGCATCTTTAACTTGTTACTGTCCTATTGTAATTCTTTAAGATACACATTTACACTTTTGTAACCATTTGCAAGGGGAGGGAAAGGACTGGAATTCTCAAGGTTGCACCAACGTTTATAGACATTTCTTTCATTCAAGTTTCTCCTGTTCCCCACACCACCTTGAAAGAATGCTATTGTGACAAAATAATAGATCATCCCAGTTAGTATTCACCTCCTGTGGTGAGATCTAGCTAGTTTGCAACAAATGAAAGATATATATTGAAATCCCAGCACATAACACACGCACACTCTGTTAAGCTGGTGTGCTACTAAGCATGTTGCGATCATGATTAGTCACAAGGGACATCCCTAGGGGAAGGGCCACAGCTCAGTGACAGAGTACTTGCTTTTTGCATGCAAAAGGTCCCAGGTTCAATCCTTAGCTGGGAAAGACTCCTCTCTGAAACTCTTGAGCACTTTGGCCAGGTAGTGTAGACAATACTGAACTAAGGTCTGATGGTGTAAGACGGATTTCTCTGTTCCTATTCTCTAATATAGTATCTTCAGACAAGTACCGCACCCCCTTTTCCTATGAGCCTTTGAGTGATAGCCTGAACTTGCTAATTCTCAGTGCTCTACGTCACCTTTTCCAACCTTTGGGTCCCCAGATATTGCTGGACTACAAGTCCCATCAGCCCCAGCCAACATGGCCAGTGGTCATGGAATTATGGAAACTGTAGTCCAGAAACATCTGGGGATTTAAAGGTTGGGAAAGGCTGCCTAGGTCCTGTTGTAACCTAAGGACAGTTCACACATGCTTATTACTCGTTCGCGATATTATCACATGATTAACCATCAGAGATTATTCATTCTGTGTCAGCTCAAACATGATACTTTTCAACTGAGGAAGTTCACAGATTTGGCTGATAGCCACCAAGTGTTTAAATTCCAGAGAGCTAGTTGTGTTGGTCAATTACAGCAAATGCAAAAAGGAGCCTTGCAGCATGTTAAAGATGAACAGATATATTGTGAGAGAACTTTTTGTGGTGTAGAGCCCAGTTCAGCTGTCATGAACGATGGAAGTTCAAGGATTGTTGATGCACATGTGTGAACCAGGCCTTAGAAGAGTTTCTTTATGCACCTCTGTCACCCAGCTGAATTTAGTGAGATTATTTGTTTGTGTATAAAGTAATCCCCTTTAAGGATTCAGTCTCTCATATATGAAATTTTTAGTCCTATACAAAATATGATCAAAGCAACGTACAATAAAAATGTAAGACATACACATTTAATTAGCCCCGGCACTAAATGAAAATGTGATGGACAGTGAACCAGGAGAAGACGCAATAGAATGACCTTCAGCATGGTCTCATGGAAATCATTTAAACATTGAGTGACTCAGTTTCTCTTCTGCCCCCATATCCATGTGGTCCATCTATATCCCTTCCCCTATTATTTCAAACTGAGTGGAGAGAGAGGGCAGGACTGAGTCTCTGAAAATGATGGCCCAAGGAGATACCTGAGGTATGCAGGGAAATCTTGGTTTAGAAAAGACCCTCCCCCAAGCTCTTTCCCAACCCCCAAACAGTTGGAGGCTAAGGACTGTGAATGACTGGCCTCATGTTGCCAGTAAATGTTTGTAGCAGGGAGGAGTGCCCCAGCTCTCAGTCACTGGAGTATGGAATTATGCTGATTGTGAGCTCCATCCTAATATTCTTTAGGGTGCCCTTTACTTTCTCCCATATAAATGAATAGCCACTATTCAGTCGAGTAGGTGAGTTAAAAGTGGTGATATTATTGTGATGAGGACAAGACCTGTACATCCTACAGCTTAATGGCCTGATCCCTGACAGTAATCCTGCAGGGGTGTGCACTGACACATTGCACCGTCCTTGGTGGTGCTTCCTATACTTGGAGACCAACCATCCATCTACACATTCTAATGAAATGCATTTGCTACGTTACAGTGAATGCATAAGAAGTGGGGAGGCGCTGGCTAAAGGTATTGCTTCTCACAAGTGTGAAAAGGAGGATTGGGCCGGCTCTGTCATGCCCCAGGTGAAGCAACATACTTCAGGTTGCACCATGAAGGACCATATCGACGAGGACAGGAATTCGGTATCTGAATGCTACAAAAAGACTTTTCAAAGTATTGACCATCGTGTGGATTATTTGGGCTCTGCTTCAGGCAACAAAATGTTTTGGACTGGGGAGTATTTTACAGCTCTCAGTGTTGGCTCAATAATCTAATGAAATCACGAGATTAAAACAATCTGTTTTCTGGAACATAGTGGAAGATATCCCTCTCATAAAACATTTAGGGGGGAAAGTGAGATTATGAAATAAGGATTAGTCAATTTTATTTCAAACTCTTTCCTCCCCCTGCCCCACCTGCCTGGTTCTAGCTGCTGCCTTAAAAATTGCTTTCATTTTAAATTGCTTTGCTCAACACATAAAACAGAAGTTAGTAGATATATTTTAGCATTTCTATAGGGCTTTAGCGCAAAACGCTATGTAGGATTTAATTCATCATTGCAACAAGGTGGCAAGCTATCTCAGTGTGCAGCTTCCATTTAACTGAGAAAGTGAGCCTGGAAGAGAGGAACTTATAAAAGACCAACAAAGTCGGGTTGTACTCAGGACTTGAGACCAAATATCTCGGTTTTCAAATCTCTGAATGCTGCATCCATTGGAACACACATCAGAGAGGGATAAGAGACCGGTAAGGAGACAAATGAGATCATTTCTTCTAACAGCAGAACTTCTTTTAACACAGCCAGACAGCCAGCCATGTCTTCCTCTGAAATATCGTAAGCTATTTGGTACTCAAGCAAGCCAGTTCACTCTCCCCTTCCTTTTCTGCTTTCTTTCCCAGTTGACAATCAACATTCCATGGTCTTGGTGAACACTTGAGCATTTTCAGCCCTCATTGAGCTGTTGGAGTGGTGTGGGTGTGACTCCTTTAGTTTTTTAAAAAAGTTTTTAATTTTGTGCTTGTGAAGACCTTGGGGCTCTACCCCCTGAAGGGTGATACCTCCCTCTTGTTTCTTAGGGGTCACGGTTTGGCTTTAACCCTGTTGGCGTGGGTGCTTAGCACCTCTGGCAGAACACTTGTGAGCATGCACAGAATGCTTTTCCTGAGTGAGGCAGTTGTTTTTGTAAAGAATCGAAGGGCTAACCTTATTTAAGCCTTTGCAAAGTGCCATCCCCCCCACCTCCCAGAAAATAGGTTTAAAAAGTGTAAGGGCAGTGTGCCCCTTTGAAGGGCTCTGCCTTTTTGATTTTAAACAAACACATCTTATTGGAAAAATAACAAAACCATCAAATATTTGAATCTTTTCTGTTAGATTTTACATCCTCTTATTCCAGCAAGGAGGATGAGATTGTGGCCAGGCAGGTAAAATTTTCACCAGTTAGAAGTCCTGCAATGACAAAGCAGTATAGCTTCTTATCTCCAGGCTTAAGTGTAAGGTTCTACTTTAGATTTCAGCACCAAGGTGGTTTGTATAGCTCCTGTCTTTTTTTTTTTTTTTGTATGGCTTGAACGAAAGATGCAGAAATAACAGGCCTATTATCACACAATGAGTCAGGGGTGGAGCTGAGAACGGATGCCAGCTGTCCTGACTCCCCCTCATCCCATTTCAAAATGCCAAACATCCCTCACAAACATGCATGGACATATGTGCACACACGCACACACACATTTTAATTTAGTTTAGCTAATCCAGTGCTAATGTGGATGATTGTTTACAGTTGGTGACATCAAATTGCCTAGTCACTTGTGGGGGGGGGGGAGGAGAGTGAGCTGCACACTAACTTAATTATTTTTTTCCACATGGAGCAGACTTGGTTTGTATTGAGTTATGTGCTCACATATAACAAGCTTGAGTTCTGTCTCAGCATCAAGCAGTCAATCATGAGTAAAATTAAAACAAAGCTGGAATTGTTTAAAAGTGTGGAAGTTCAGGATTTTGAATTGCAAAATGCTGATCCCCAGACTAGTACGTCATCAGTAAAACAGAAAATAAAAGCTTTGCTGTCTAAAGCCCAGGTCTCTTCTTTCCGATAGTTGCTTTATAAAACCCACCAGCTGGTATTCTTGAGTGTAATAATGCTACTTTTCCTCCCTTTTGCAGGAGCCCTTGGTGCAAGCTTATTCTGTTAGTCGCTCAGATCTTTTTAACTAGCCTGCTGTAGTAGCCCCCAGCAATTATGATATGAGATTTAACAATTCCAGTTTGTAGTCAGTGTCATGGCCCCGTCAGAGGACTCCTCAGATGAGGACGACTTGGGAGTAACAGCAGCAGACCCAGGAGCAGCAGGAGACACGGAGGAGCCTCCTGAGAATCCAGCTCCTTCTGCCCCTCAGCTGCAGAGCACCCCAGGGACAGCAGAGGCCCTGCAGCCAGACACAGACAGTGAACAGGATACTCCCCCCTCACCTGCAGAACGTAGACAGCAGAAGGTCAGGCAGAAGAGAGGCAGGCCTGTCTCCTTAAGGCCCAAACGCTGAGGGCTCACACCTGCTGTCCATCCTGCTCTTTATAAGGCACACCTTGGCTGCAGCTTGTTACTGACTGCAACGTCAGGCGTGGCTTTGTGTAGACCTAGTTTCCCTGCAGCATCTCTTTGACTGACCTCCTTGGCAATTGATCCCGGACCTCCACTGACCTCTGGACTTCTGACTCGGCAAGTACGCTTCGGATAGGCCTGGCAGATTTACAACCCGACTGCTGGCTAAGGACTTTCCTTCCCTGCCAAAGACCCAGGAATTTCCAGCCCCCCCTGACACTGCTGATGCAGTGTAGAGCTGACAGTCAGTGAGAGTGACGGATTAATCCTTTTAATTCCATGAATTGCTTTTAAAGGGGCTAATAAAAAATAAGAGTCTCAAAACTCCACAAGAAAAATATTCTGACTCCTCCTTGAAATGCAGATGAATTCCTAAGGCTGTTCTGATACTTCCGATATAAATGACAATGCTGCTTATACCATACATTTTTTGCTGGCTATCTCTTTTAACCTGTCCATTTCCTCCTATTAACCAGAATCAGTTTGTCTCCCTGCCCTTGGTCAAGGTGTGTGCTGCAGTTACAGATGTCTTGCAGAGTGTGGTATTGATTTTTCAATTTAGTTTCCTAAGAATCTGTGGCTTCCATTTGGGGTTTGGGGAGGTTCTTACGGTTGCCATGAGATGGCACCCCCCAAGCCCCCTCAAGGTGCACAATATCCAAGGGTGGTAATTGAGGCAGAAAACCCACAAGCGTCTCCTCACTTTTTGGCAAAAACAATGCAATAATAATAATACATTAAATGGTTAACAGTTTGCTGTATTTTCATGACACCCAAAATCAGCTGCCTGGGGCAGCCACATAATTCTGCCTTATGGTAGAACCAGCCATGCTCTGAAGGTAAATGGGCATGACAGGCGAAATCCCAGAAACCAGAAGGCTTGCTTGATAAGATTTTGGGTGCTTCCAGACAGTTGTTTATTGTGGGATTGGTACTTTTAATACATGCAAGATTTATTTTTTTTGCAGCATCTACATGAAGTCATTGTCATCGAATGCGGACCCTGTTTTTGCCCATTTAATCTGGATTTACTCTTTACAGGGGAAAATCCAAGAAATAAAAAAGACAGAAACCCTCTTGCCAGTGACCCATTTGTGATATCTCAACAGCTCATTTTCATTATTAAACCCCTGTCTGGAAGCACCCTTATAGTAGTGCTTCAGTGCTCTGCAAACCTAATTTTTTCCATGTCTTGCAGAACTAGAATAAATTGCGTACAGTATTAAAAATCATGGCCTTGGTGGTGGTTATGGTACATAAATTACAAGGCGATGTACAGAGACATAAAAAACAAAGGCAGATTTACAATTTTAATTTTGGTGGAAGAATTACATACACTTAAATTTCTTCAATTGAAATCAGTGAGACTTCAAAGTGCTTAGCTTTGGCTGGATTGTGTCCAAATCACAATATCATGTTTTTTCTTATAGAATGCCCAGCCTCCAAGAGGTCTTCTGTATCTTGAAAAGTTGTGCAGGGGGGAAGGGAGAATTCCACCTTGTGGTTTTTCCCATTACAGTATTGCAAGAACACCTGCACTAGGCTGACTTTCTCTTCTCCTAAAGATACAGGATCAGTCTCAGGCCCTGAGCCTGGCAACCCTAATCCTAACCATGATTGCACGGGAGTAAATCCCATTGAACTCAATAAGCATGCAAATAATCAGACCTTCCTTCCCTTCTCCTCTCCCTTCCTTCTCCTCTCCCCTCCTCCTTCTTCCCTGCCCACTTCAGCCCTCCCTCCCTTCCTTCTCCTCTCCCCTCCTCCTTCTTCCCTGCCCACTTCAGCCCTCCCTCCCTCCCCCCATTCAGTTTTACATATCCTAAGCATGATTGCACGGGAGTAAATCCCACTGAGCTCGATAAACATGGAAATAATCAAACCTGCCCTTGTCCTCCCTTCCTCTCCTGCCTGCTCCTTTCCCCCCTCCCCTCTGCCCTTCCTCCCCCTCTCCCCTTCCTATCCCCCTGTGGTCAGTTTCACCTATCCCAAGCATGATTGCAGTGGAGTAAATCCCACTGAACTCAATAAGCATGCAAATGATCAGTCCATTCTCAGCAAACTTGCACAGGATCCAATTTCTTACCTCCCAGATTAAAAAGCAGAGAAATTCACTAATAGGCAAAAAAAACTTGCGGTTTAAGAATGTACCTATAGCCCACAGATATTTCTATCAGACTTTAAAAAGCAGAGAGATTGGGCAGCTATAGAGAATGCACCAGGGGAGCAGGAGACTTGACCTCCTCTCTGAAATATTGTACTGCCCTACACATTTGTCAAAATGCAAACACAATTTGGGTTGGTCTTTCACAGTCTAATCCACTTGCTGTGTAGCTTGGAAGAATTTGGTAACGTGCCTCTGAGCATATGGCGAGTGGTGGTAACACCTGCAAATCAGCCCAAATAATAGAAACAAGACATGTGCTGTGCTGATCTTGTTTTATCAGGGAGCAAGCAACAATATTAAGATACAGTTGATATAGTTCAGATAGTCACTTTAAATATGTTTGATTTACTTTGCAATTTTAGTAAAGTTTCCTATAGTAAATAATTTAGTTTTGCTTCTGTTTCTGTGAATATGTGAAGCCCAAAATATATACTAAAAGACTCCAAAAACAATTGTGGAATAATGGCACTGACTATTCTGCAGAATAGTCTCCAGTGGACATCCAGAGTGTCTCAGTTTGCACAAGATAAAACAGTGGGAGGTGAAATATATTCTAGCAAATTTCTAGGTGTACTCTATGTTTTTAATTGACCATGACCATGTTTCCTTAAATGAAGTGGTTTAAACATGGCAGGCTGACAACATGCATCTTGGGCAGGCCAAGTTGGTTTTTTCCAACAGCTAGAGTCATTGTTTAAGTAGCAACATATTGTAATGTCTGATTTTACATCAAACTTCAGTTTCAGATTCAATTAACGCACCCAAAATAGAAATAGAACATAACCTCCAATTTGAAACACAAAAGGCTGTCTTCACCATCATATGACATTGGCCAATAAAAAGTCTTTGAAATTAATAAAAATAAATTTTACATGTTTCTAAGATTAATAAGGAGGAAAATAAAATTTTCTAGATTAGATTCTCTGTAGAAACAATAGTAACACAGGAAAGAAGCAAAGTAAGAAGAACATCAACAAACATACAAAATGTAATTCTCCATCTTTGGAGATGGCAGGTGTTGCCACCACTCACCATATGCTCAGAGGCACGTTACCAAATTCTTCCAAGCTGTGAAAGACCAACCCAAATTGTGTTTGCATTTTGACAAATTTGTAGGGCAGTACAATATCTCAGGAACATGCCTGATCTTGTCTGATCTTGGAAGCTAAGCAGGGTCAGACCTAGTTAGTACTTGGATGGGAGACCGCCTGGGAATACCGGGTGCAGTAGGCTTAGAGGAAGGCAATGGTAAACCACCTCTGAATACCTCTTACCATGAAAACCCTATGAATATATCCAAAAGATTCATAGGGTCGCCATAAGTTGTAGTTGAAGGCATAAAACAACGACAACATCTCAGAGAGGAGGTCAGGTCTTCTGCTCCCCTGGTGCATTCACTATAGCTGCCCAATTTCCCTGCTTTTTAAAGTTTGATAGAAATATCTGTGGGCTATAGGTACATTCTTAAACTGCAAGGTTTTTTGCCTATTAGAGAATTATTATTATATTTACTGCAGAACATACACAGCCGTACCCTTGGTTTCCAGCTTTCCCTCCTAACAGCCCTGAAAGCATGCAGCCAGGTCATGGTGTAATCACTCAATCTTGAACGGGAAACACTTTCTTCCTAAAATAAGCTTTTGTGTTCTGAGCTTAGACAAGCACTAGTAGTTGTGTGTTTAAATAAAAATTGTTTAAAAGGATGTGGCAATGCCAGTTGGCTATAGGTGGTGTTATGAGCAAATGGGGACTTAGTACATAACTTGCAAGGTTTCCTTGCCCTCCCTCTTCAGTGGAGCCAGCATCGCTTTCCTCTTTAAAGGACCCTCAGGGCTGAGTTTCAGGCTTAAAAGCCTCCTGCAATGCCAGCCACCTAATAAGTAATGGGCTCCCCACTGAGCAGTTCCTTAGCATTCAGGGGCTTAGAGTAGTTAGACTTTTTGTTTACCAAAGTGATTTTCCTCTCCACAAATAAGCAGCTGGGATAATTAGTTAAATCTTCATCTTTCCATTCACACCTGGTTGTGCTTTTCATTTCCCTTGCTGATTTCACCTCAGTGGATACTGCAAGTGCTTGTCTGGTTAGCCTTGTCAGGTGTTTACAGTTGCTGACGTTCAGCACATTTGCTTTCGAGAGTGAGTTTTTAAGAAGCCATAGAAAAATATTGAAGTGACGCACAGCTTGAATTTGTGGTAAACACTGAAAGTTGCTGTTGCCCATGATTCTCTGTGGGCATACAACACCACTTTGCCCCTTGGCATTTCTCCAGTGAAAACCCTATATATGTTGCATTGGAAATCAGAATGGAAAACTAGTTCAGTTTTCGCGCCAACAAGAACTGTCATGGTGCATGAATCTACTATTTTTTTTCATTTCCATGTTTGAAATGACTTTAGGGATCCCTTAGCTCTGGAGATGCACTTGCACGCAGGCAGCTCTGCCATGCTGCAAAGTGAAGCAGCCTGCTTCACTTCGGGTCCATGGGGTGGGGGGCGAGATGGATGAACGATGATGGAGATAGGAACTGGTGTCTGAATGACACAGCAAGGCTTTTTAAAGTGTTGGCTTTAGCTGGAGGTGGGATGGATTTGGACTCCATTTCAGTCAGCAAAATGTCTTGGGCTGGCATCCAAAAGAGCACATACAGCCATGTTTGAATATTGGCCTTAGCTGGGGGTAGCCAGTGTAGTAGCCTCCAGATGTTTTGGACTGCACCTCCCACCTTCCCCAGCCAATATGCTCCCAGGCGTTTTAATCACTCTAATCTTTTTAGGTTTTTAATCTTGTATACTAAGTCTTTATTTTTATTTTCTGTTTAACTGTATTTGTTTTTATGTCATATATGTTTTTGTGATTTTATTATTGCCATGTATGTATTTTACCCTATGCTGTTTACCGCCCTGAGAGCTATTTGCTAAGGGCGGTATATAAATGTAACCAAATAAATAAATAAATAAATAAATATGGCCAAATGTCAGAAATGATGGGAGTGTCCCCAGTTTCTGGGAGGCACTATGTTGCCAAGCTTGGCCTTAGTCATTAGCACCTCACAGATGGGCTATGTCACTCATTATCTTAGGTCAGCCTTTCTCAACTAGTGGCCCACCAGATGTTGTTGGACCACAGTTCCCATCTTTCCTGACCGTTGGCAATGCTGGCTGAGGCTGATGGGAGTTGTGGTCCAACAACATCTGGTGGCCCACTAGTTGGGAAAGGCTATCTTAGGTGGACACCGCAAAATGTACAAGGCAACTGAGTATATCATACACTTATGCAGCCAATGACAAATTTGATTTTACCTCTGTGTAATAGCTCTGTGTTGGATTTAGGAGGCCTGGGTTCAAATTGCTGCACAGCCCTGAGATTCACTGTATGGCAGGACTTAATTTGAGCCAGTGCTCATTCAGACTGATCTCTAGAAGTAGCTTTCAGTACCAGAAGTTAGGCTGGATCTGATCCATAAGGAGAGGGTCTCTGACTATGTGCAAAGGACTCTTCCCACCAATTTTGGTGATCCAACAGATGCTGTATCACATTTGCCAATATAAGTTTGCTTATTCATTTGTAGCTCTTGTGTAGTAGGCATAGTTTTGACAGAGTGGTTTGGACTCTAGTGGGAGCAATGGCTAGAGCAATGCTGAACTTTTACCTCTGTAATATTGTATCTGTAATTCTTCCAGGAACAGGAACTAAAAGATAGATCAGCAATAACCCCCCCCTCAAAACAGCAACAACACTTTCCCAGGTCTTGAGAAATCCACCTACTCACTTGTCAGCAGGAACCATTCTCAGCTTAAATTAGCAATTCCAGCCATTTAAGATTCCAATTAAAATAATTAATTTTTTGGTCCAGTTACAGCAAGGTTTCAGCACCCCTCCTCACCCCACTCTTCAAAAAACAACCATAACTTTATTTTTAAAGAAGTGGGTTTTGTGAGTTTGTTTTTCAAAAACATTTTCAGCAGCTCCAAACATTTTTAAGGGCTCAGAATCTGTAACTAAGTGGTACTAAATGGTTTTTGGTCATCCTTAAGCATAGCATTTTTTGTATTACTTGTATATAATTGTTGTAACCTGCCCTGGGACCTCTGGGTGAAGGCCGGCTAATTCACAGTGATGATATTATTAAAGAAACGATTACATGTTAATGTTTCAGGCCTCTGAGTGGGCATCCTAGATGGACAGACCCATTAAAGTTCAGTCTGTCTGAGTTCTGTGTGGTCACAGGACTAAGTCCTTTTCATCCACGTTTTAAAGGGGAAATAGTTCAGCTGTGCAGAACCACAAATGTTAAAACATTTTTTTCTAGACGTCCTTAAGAAGGCAGCCCAAGGGCTGCAGCACTGCCTCCGTTCCTGTAAAAGAAATTTCTTATTAAAAGTTCTAACAGGCCACCCACACCCTGGAGCAGCTGATATCCTGTGTGCGTTGAATATAAGCCTCTGTGGGAGCGATGGGGCTTTCCTTTCATTGGTCGCGGGGGGGGAGAGGTGGAATTGTATGGAAAAAACATGGCTGCCTCTATTAGTGCAGCCATGCTTTTTTCCCATGCAGTTCCTCCTATCACTCTCACAGGGACTTGCTGTATTGCATTCAAAGCACACAACAGCACTGAGTCCCACATGCTAACCATTCAGGCTGTGTGTGGCTGGATTACTTTTTTTAAAAAGATAGTGAAAAGAAATATGTTTTATAGAAACAGAGCACTGCAGTTCTTGGACCGCCTCATAATCTGGTCTTGGTCATGATCCTCCCAAATTAAATCAGATGAATCTGCTTTGAAATCCAAATTTGGCAGATTCCTCTCGCATCTCTAAATGGAAATGGACTGCCTTCAAGTCGATCCCAACTTATGGCGACCCTATGAATAGGGATTTCATGGTAAGCGGTATTCAGAGGGGGTTTACCATTGCCTCCCTCTGAGGCTAGTCCTCCCCAGCTGTATAGGGCCTGCTCAGCTTGCCCCAGCTGCACAAGCTAGCCCCTTCCTTGTCTGCAACTGCCAGTTGGGGGGCAACTGGGCTCCTTGGGACTATGCAGCTTGCCCATGGCTGCACAGGTGGCAGGGCACATAACCCCTGAGCCACTCACTGTGGGGTGACCCACAGTTAGCTGGCCCTTTACACCCAGGAGACACAAGTGGGGATTTGAGCTGTCCTCCCTGTTGTGCTATACCAACTGGTCAAATTTTCTCCCTGTAGGTTCAATATATTATTTCAACATCAGGTCTGGTGGTAGCAGTAACATCATTATGAGCCAGTCTAAGCATGGTGTTCACCTAAAAGGACTTCCCAGCAGCCACAGGCATGGCCACTGTTCTATATATATGAAGTATGCAGAGAGCAGCTATGGAGTTTTGACCTGCAGGTTTTCCTCGTGATAGAGATAAAACAAAAGATGGAGTGACTCTTGGCTCCCATCTCTGGGTACCAAATTGACATAGCAGGAGCATGATTGAAAGAAGGTGAGCTGTGTTATCCCCATATATATCTGGTAGTTTCAGTGGTGATGGGTTAGGCAAACAAGGAGCGCTCGCTCTCACTGATACCTTGAATGCTGCTATGGCAGCTTTTCAGGCAGTAGGAGGCTTGGGAAATACCACTGTTGCCACTGGTATCACCAGACCTGATTAAGTAGGCAGCAGGTAATGGAGTTGGGGGCTCAACAGCAGTTCATGTTATTGGGAGTGCATTAGGAGCTGATCTTGACTTGGAATTCAACATGGAATAAATTGAGCTTTTTCTTTTTCCTTTCTCTTTTTTCTTTTTTGGTTGGTCAGAGGAAAGCTTGGTTTTCAAACCCAATTCTGAATTGAGCCAGGTTGTGGGATGGGTATTCCATCATTGCAGGTGAAGACTGTTGGTATGTGTGTCATTTGAAGCCCTATAATTGGAATAACAGAGAGTTGAATGTGTACTTATCTCTGCCATTGAGTCTAAATGAGCAAAGGGCCTATTCTCATATAACATTTATAAGTAAATGGTCAAGTGTTTCCTCTGTGTACTTACGGTACAGCTAAGGATTGACTGGAAACTAGGATATGAAACTGTATTCAAGTGGGTTTGCAAACAATGGTTTGTATGAAGGATGGGCGAGGATTTCAATTCAGTTTGCATTTCAAGCAGGATCTATCAAATTTGCACTTTCTGAAACAATATGAGAACCGAAACACAGCCATCTTTTGAAATTCGCACTTATTCAAATTTTGTGATGCAGTTTGCCAACCAATGTGTACAAAAATGCATATATTAGGGGAAAATGTGCATGAAAATGAACATATAAGTGAAAATAACATACAAAAAGCATTATATGATAAGAAATGGCTTGCAAAAATGCATACATTAGTCAAAACTGCCTACAAAATATGTGTGTTAGGAGAAATTCGCACCAAAATGCTGGTGAATTTTCATAAGGAATTTTATTTTAAAAAAATTGCAAATTGATGCAGAAATGTAGAGAACTGAATTTAAGATCTAGAAAAATGAGAAACGGAGAGAACCAAAATTGAGAAATCTTTCCATCCCTAGTTTGCACTAACCATAGTTATAAATTGTTTATTTATTATTTTATTTATATCCCACTCTTCCTTCCAGCAGGAGCCCAGGGCAGCAAACAAAAGCATCAAAA
This sequence comes from Rhineura floridana, assembly GCF_030035675.1. Taxonomy (NCBI): domain Eukaryota; kingdom Metazoa; phylum Chordata; class Lepidosauria; order Squamata; family Rhineuridae; genus Rhineura; species Rhineura floridana. The sequence goes on from NC_084480.1 coordinate 137,224,979, forward strand.
GCTTTAAAACATCATAAAAACAAACTTTAAAACGCATCAAAACAAAACATCTTTAAAAATGTTTCTTAAAAAAGCTTTCAAAACATTATTTAAGGTTAAAAACATTTTTTAAAAGAATGTTTAAAAACATATTAAAAAGCAATTCCAATACAGACCCAGACTGGGATACGTCTCTACTTAAAAGGCTTGTTGAAAGAGGAAGGTCTTCAGTAGGCACCGAACAGATAACAGAGATGGCGCCTGTCTAATATTCAAGGGGAGGGTAGATGCCGCACACTAAAGGTCCGTTTCCTATGTTGTGCAGAACGGATCTCCTGATAAGATGGTATCTGCAGGAGGCCCTCGCCTGCAGAGTGCAGTGTTGGACTGGGTATATAAGGGAGAAGATGTTCTTTCAGGTATCCTGGTCCTGAGCTGTATAGAGCTTTGTACACCAAAACTAGAACCTTGAACTTGGCCCGGTAGCAAATGGGCAGTCAGTGCAATTCTTTCAGCAGTGGGGTGACATGTTGACTATACCTTGCCCCAGTGAGCAGTCTTGCCGCCACATTTTGCACCAGCTGCAACTTGTGGACCAACCTCCAGGGCAGCCCTGCATAGAGTGAATTACAGTAATAGAGTGCATTACAATCTGGAGGTTACCAGTGTGTGGACAACAGTGGTCAGGCTAGCCAGGTCCAGAAACGGCCACAGCTGTCTTTCCAGCTGAAGCTGGTAAAAGGCACTCCTAGCCACTGAGGTCACCTGGGCCTGTATTGACAAAGATGTATCCAGGAGTACCCCAAGACTACTAACCTGCTCTTTCAGAGGGAGTACAACCCCATCCAAAGCAGGCAACTGACCAATTATCTGAACTCGGGAACCACCAACCCACAGCACCACCGTCTTGCTAGCATTCAGACTCAGTTTATTGACCCTCATCCAGCCCACCACCGAGTCTAGGCAGTGGTCCAGAGCTTGCATGACCTCTCCTGATTCAGATGTTACGGAGAAATAGAGCTGGTTATCATCAGCATACTGCTGACATCTCATCCCAAATCTCCTGATGACCACTCCCAAGGGCTTCATATAGATGTTAAACAGCATGGGGGACAAGATGGTACCCTGAGGCATCCCACAACACAACTGCCAGGGGGCCGAAAGACAGTCATCCAATGCTATTCTCTGAGAACGACCTTGGAGATAGGATCGGGACCACTGTAAAACAGTGCCTCCAATACCCATCTCACCAAGTCGGCCCAGAAGGAGACCATGGTCAATGGTATCAAAAGCCACTGAGAGATCAAGTAAGAATAACAGGGTCACACTCCCCCTGTCCTCCTCACAATAATGGTCATCCATCAGGGGCGATTCAGTCCCATAACCAGGCCTGAACCCAGACTGGAATGGGTCAAGATAATCTGTTTCATCCAAGAGTACTTGCAATTGCTGTACCACAACCCTCTCAATCACCTTCCCTAAGAAGGGAGTATTTGCAACTGTTTGGTAGTTGTCACAAACCAATGGGTCCAGGGTGGGCTTTTTCAGGAGTGGTTGGATCACTGCCTCTTTCAAGGCAGCTGGGAACCACTCCCCCCCGCAATGATGCATTGACCACCCCCTGGATCCACTTGGTCAAACCCTCTCAGCAAGCCTTAATGAGCCAAGAAGGGCAAGGGTCAAGAGGACACGTTGCTGGCTGCATCAATGCAAGCACCTTGTCTACGTCATTAGGCCGCATCAACTGAAATTGTTCCCAAGAAGTTGCAGCAGGTGTTGCACTGGACACCTCATTGGGGACTACAGTAGATGTGGATGGGGCATCAAGACTGCTACGGAGGCAAGCAACTTTATCCTCCAAGTGCCTTGCAAACGATTCACAGTTGGGCCTATGAAGGGTCTAAAATGCCATTTCCTGGAGTTGATGTCAACAGCTCCACTGGACAGCCACTTGAGGATGTGATGGAGGCAGAGAAGTGACCCTTCTTTGCTGCCATCACCGCCACAAAGTAGGCATGGTTATGATGTTTTACTCATGCCTGATCAGCCTCACAGCATGTCTTTTGCTACTTGCGCTCTAACCATCGTCCAGCCTGTTTCATTGCCCTTAGCTCACTGGTGTACCAAGGTGCAAACCGGGCTCTGCACTGAGCAAACTGAATGGCAGTTTAAGCCTCCTTGCTTGCATGGTGACAAACAGTTCTGGCTAGCATCTCCCTTTATTTACATACCTTCTAGCAGTGGGCCTTAGTTCAACCAACTGAAAGACCATAGCCTCCTTGGAAGTTTGGCATCTTAACTAGGGTGAAAGAAAGAAACTAGGTTTAGTGCTTTGTGTATTATGTGCCTTCGTCTGCTTTTATATGTAGCACTAAACCATGATTGAGCACTATGTGGGCAAGACTCAGCAAGCCCAAACAAAGGGTTGGGCTCATACATGACTGGGAGGAGGACTTCTCCTGAGTTTGCTTCCATTTACCCTGAATCTTGGCTAAGTATTACATATGAACTAGGAATCCTAGTTTAAAACAAACTATGGTCAGTTCCACAATAACCCAGTTTCATACAGTGAGATAAATTAAGCTTATTAAATTATCCAGAGCTAGTTTTAAAATCATGGCGCACAGCAGGAGAAGGGGGGTAACATGCAGCCCCAATACTTCACATAGCAGCACTAAACCATCACTGCTAGTCAGAGAAGGTAATACTGTCTGAACTTGATCTTAAAAGTGCTTAACATTGTCTGGATTCCTTATCCATCTCAGTTAATGCATTGTTAGGATGAATAGTCTTAAAATGTAATCACTATTTTCCTAAAGGCTCACTCTTTTCATGCATTTTAAAGGTGGTGGTGTTTTTTGTGGAGGTAGGAGAGGGAAAGGACGTTGAAGTGATTTTTTTAGTATTTTAAAAGCAAAGTGTAGCAGCTAGACTGGACTAAAAATATACAGAAATGCAAAATGTATATAAAATACAATTATTATTTGATCAAAGGCCTAGTATTTAATAAGTAACTCCAACAGATGTGATAAGAAATAATGATGGTTTAGTTGTTGGTTTAAATACTTAAATAAGGTATTTGCTGTGAACCCTTTATGTTTAATAGTGAACACTTTATAGCACTTCACAGTGTTCAAAGCATTTCACATGCATTAGTCATCCTTACAACAGCCCTGCAGAAGTGGTAGGGATGAGACCCGTTGGGTGATGCCTCTTCGAAAGCATTCTGTCAACCTAATAGGCAGTATCAATTCGAGTTCATTCTTTGTTTGTTATCTGCTGCTTTTACTAGTCTGTTTTTCCCCTCCCCAGATATATTGATATCAATATTTTCTTTCAAAATATCAATATTTTGGAAGGAAATATCAATAATCTGAAAAGAATATTGATAATTTGAAAGAAAATATTGGTAAAGGAAAGTGGCTTTGCAGCCTCCTCCTCTGTGACCGAGGCTGGCCAGGTTACACATTAGCAGAGGCTGGGCTGTTTTCCTTTTGGAAAGGAAAGGAGTAAAGCAGCTTTCAGTGCCCTTCCACCTTCTTCTTGGCAAGTTCTAACGTGGGTGAGCCTTGGCTTGTGTCATTCCGCTTGAAGCTTGGATTATTCAAGTGGAGGGGAGTGGCAGAGAGAGAGAGGAACCTGTGCTACTGTGCTGTGAGTAAAATCAATAATAGACCAATATATTCGAGGGGGGGGGAAATCCGGTGTCAGGAAAAGCTGCTGAAGTTAGGAGCAAACAGAATCGCTCTGTAAAGATGGAGAATATGCAGACCATTGAAAAATCTGGTGCTAAATCCAAATTCAGCTGAATTCCCACCCATCCCTAAGTGCTGGACAGTACAGTAGTAGTAATTCTAAGCACTTCTGACCCCTGTAGGGTATATGGTAACCATATGTTAGCTGCTGTAGGTTCTTTGGAAAAAGAGAGCACAAGTGTCCATACATTAAACTGAATTAAATTAAAGAGGTGGTGTGGATCACACTTTCACACAAAGAGGCATATGGCCAGAGCATCCAAGGGCACACAGGACTCAGGCTAGTATAGACAGTCTCAGGCCTTTGAAACACAGTTTTTGCTGCTTGCTGCCCTATAGTTTGTACTTGGTGTGAGTTTTTTTTCCTGTGGTGGTGGGAGGAGGACTGCTGATGGTAGCTGTTAATCAATATCTTGCTGTCAGACTGAATTGTTTGATCTACATGTTTATTCCATTGAACAGAAGACTTATAGGAGAGAAGGATTCTGAAAGGCCTTTGAACCTTTTGGTGATTTATACAGTTGAATGGTCCCAGGGTGGAGGAAGAGGCTGATTCTGTGCCAGAACATTTGTGTATCCCTAGCAAAGGGGAGTTATTGCTGTCAGAATATGTTCATTTAAAAATGGTAAAATTGTTTAGAGCCTCAAGTCAGTGTCTGCAGTCTTTCAGAGTCAGATTAAATACAGCTCTTTGATGCGTGTTTTGTTTTATGAAACTGGTATTATTCAAAATGAGAGCTACAGGCATTTGAAACAGGCTGCTTGCTTTTTACATCATAGGGATGGCTAGGGTTGATATACATTTGTAATATGAGAGAATTTGACTCCAGCCAGTCAATAGGCACCAACAGAGACGCGTTGATCCTGGTCCTAATGTGATCTTATACTGCTGAAAAAAAGAGCATGGAAAGAGAGAAAGAACTGTCCTTTCTAGAGACAGTGGTGTAGCCCAGTATAGCAGGACCAACATGGTGCTCTCCAGATGTTGCTGAACTACAGCTCTGAACATCCCTGGCTGTTGGTCATGCTGGCTGAGGCTGATGGGAGTTGGAGCCCAATGACATCTGGAGGGCACCATGATGGTTCCCCCTGCAGAATAGGAATCCTTGTGGAGAGTCTCCCATCAGGGCCAGGCCATACTGAAATCTTGACTAGGATGGTGTGTATTTTCCAGGTCACAGTCCCAAAACTTAAGTTGCTGGGATTTGACCTGGGGGTTTGAATGAGTCCAATATGCAGAAAGTACTGCTGTGAGCAGGCAAAAGCAGTAGGACCCTATAATAAGTCTGGCCAGTCCAGAGGCTTCATGCTGCTTGCACACTCCTGGCCCTTGTTTTGTGTAAAGAGGGCTATGAGGCCTGAGAGAGCACATGCAGTCCGTGGTAGCTGACTAGATTAAACCTCAGCATCAAGTCAGGAGGTTCCTTGGAATCACAGACACTCACACCTTCAGTGGACTCAAGTTTATTTCAAACCAAGAAAAATGAATTCAGTTCCTCACTCCACCCCACCCCGAACAGTAGTGTTGGGGAAAGGGATCACTGCTGAAGGCCACCAGGAAATGAGTCACTTCACATGTTATATCACATGGGTCTGCCCATTTTCTTTTGGGAAATGTATTGCATAATCCAAAAACTGAAGGCACTACTCTGCAAAAGTTTCAGAACACTAGGGAAGCTGCAGGATTGCAGCTGTAGGTGACGTTAGGAGGGTTCATATGCCCATGTCCCCCCATGTGTTGAAAGGACACATGAGGACATGGAGTTTTGCCAGCTGGCACTACCCAACCCAGGATTGTCCCATGCATTTGGGATTGGTAGGATTCACACAGCCACCAAAAGCACAACTGGTGGGGGTTCAGTTGCCAAGCACCATCAACATGATTGTGGGGATAGTTGACACCACTCCGTGCCCCCCCTTGCATGCTTTGAATTCATGTAGGGAGTCATATGACTGCATACACACACATTCTTTCCATTCTAGTGGCCACACCTAAATAGGATATTATAGAAACACTAAACAGAATATTATAGAAACAAGCAGCCTCAGGGGATATTAAGATTTGCTGGCAGACAGGAAATAGAAACAGACCAAAGCAAATAGCGATTGCTGTTAGAGAATGATGCGATCCATGGGTAAAACAGACCAGTGCAAAAACTTGAATTCACAGTCGTGTATTCATATAGCTTGTAGCTCAGTAGGAGAGCATCTGCTGTACATGCAGAAGGTCCCTTGTTCAATCCCCAACATCTCCACCTAGGTCTGAGAGAGACCCCTGTCTGAAACCCTGGAGAGCTGTTGTCGGTCAGTGTAGACAATTCTGAGCTTGATAGGTCACAGGTCTGATCCGGTAAAGCAACTTACTATGTTCCTACGGCAGAAGGATCCACATAGAATACATACATGTGGTTCAATGACTGTGATACGTAATGCTTCGTCGAAGTAGGCGCCAGGGCAAAAGAAGCCTAATTATCTAGGTAAATCATAGAGTCCAGGAGCAGTTAGGTGGTGGACCATTGAATCCCAGAGTGCTTCCTGCACTGCGCTATGCTCCACCATTCAGAGCAATCATGCAGAAGGGTGACAGACAGGCAAAAAGTTGAGAAGCCAATGAATTATGCTGTGGGGTCAGATGGCAAAATACCATTTAGTTGTGGTTGGCATTACTCAAAGTCAACCCAATCTGTTATTCTAGATTCTTAGAGGGAAAGCAGCTCACTTTGGCTATCCACGTCAGCAAATCATAATCAGTTAGTCTTGGTTCCTGATCTACATAAAATGGAATAATGTCTTATCCTTACTTAGTAAAGAGAAGATGTAAAGAACCTGTTCCCTGTGTCCCCTGACCAGCTAAACTAAATACTTTTTTGCCTTACAGGTTGAATCTCCAGTTTGTTATTAGAATTGTTTGTAGAACCATCTGTAACTCTGGCTGCAGGCATTCAACAATTTTTCAGAACATTAAGATCACACTTTGTATGAGAGAGGGAAAGTTTTCTATGGTCAGCATATTTCTTTCTGTTTTTGAAGCTCTACCCCCCTAAAAAAATCTCACTAAAACTCTGTAAGCAGAGCAAGAGTGCATAAGAGTGCATACCTTAAGCTTAAGCAGTGATACCTATATTTTACCCCCTTTGTTGAAGAAGCCCCAGAAACTATTGTCTGTCACCTCTTTAAATACTAGTCACTGTTCCTTTGTTACGTAGTTGGAAAAATAGTCAGAGCCTGATCTTCTGCCTTAGAAGAAAATAATATTTTTTTCAGTGCATACAACACAGAATTTTGAACATTTTCTGGCTTTTCCCAAAGACAACATTATAAGCACTGGCTCAGTAAGAAGCATTTCTATGGGGGGGCATAATTGAAGGATCATATGATTTACAGAACTTTAGAGAGGAAAGTCAGACCTTAAAAGTGTTAGGTACCAATATTTGGTAGCTAGATATATCTTCAGTCTGCCAAGTTTTCCCTATAAAACAGGTTTGGACTCAGATTGCCTGGGAGGGTGAACTGCAGGTCTCAAGCCCTTGGAAGAATGGGGAGAGTGTTGTGTTCAGGGCCTGCTTTTGTGCTTCCCATGAGCATTTGGTTGGTCACTGAGAGCAGGATGCTGGACTAGACGGGCCATTGGCCTGATCCAGCAGGCTTTTCTTATATGAGACATGCTGAATGGAATAAATATTATCAAATAAACAGCAGTCTTTGCAAAATTATGCAGCACATGTTGCTAAGCACCCAGCATTAATATATAACTATATGCACATAGCGAATGGCTTCTTGGAATCATGTTGAGTGAAGGCATGTATCCGAAACTCTAGTATGTAACTTAAAGAGATGTTTACTTAAATACAAGATGCATCCCTAGGAGATCCCTGCCACACTTTTTATGCTTCCGTTCTTCTAGGGGATCAGATGCAGCCCCTTGCTTAATTTCATCCAGCCTCTAGGCATTTCCAGAGAACTCTCTCTTTGCCCTGTCCCCATCCCTCTGGGACTGGCTGGTTAGGAGAGCAGCTGGTGGGCACCGCGACTGGAATACCCTCTGCCCTATTCATCTTCTCTGAGGGAAGGTCTGTTGATGAGATTGGACAGTTGGGCATGGCTACTGAAAGGCACTCCGAGATGGCAACACCTTACTGTTATTGTTGTAGGCATTTTTTAATTTGTGGTATTTTTAATACAATTAAGAATATTTAACCATTAAGAATATAATTAATTACTGATTGGTGGTGGGTGTCTCTCCCTCCTGTCGGATTCCCCCCCCCCCCGGGACAATAGCCCTGAACAGAAAACAAAAATCCCTATCCCTGCTCTAGGAAATGAGGGAAAGGTCTGGCAGGAAGGATTGCCAATTTTCTTTTTCTTTTTTCTGGTTGGGTTCCTGGCCCCATAACAAAGCTGCTTGACACACAGAACTTTTTTGGCAGGGGAAACTTTTCCTGGTAAAGGGGTGGAAATAGCTTCATGTGCTGAACCTTGTTGGGCTGCTGTTAAAAGCAAGGAAGCAGAACCAACTTTAAAAAGGATGATAATCCTACTGGTACCTTTCTCTGATCATCCAGGTTAAAAAGAAGCAGCAGCAGAGATTGAAGGGACAAAAGGCTGAATTACAAGATACCCATGCAAAAAAGGGTTAATTAAAGACAACCTTAATAGTAGCATTTTGGACTTTGTTTGGATTTTTTGTTTGATAAACTACAATATATGACTTGTCAAATATTACTATTTTATATGGATCATTTTTTCTCCTTTGGGTGCTGTGGAGTCCAAAGCCTTATCATTGGTGTGAAAATTATCATTTATGACAATTGTAGTCTTACCTTGTTTTCTGTGCTTAAATGATGGTAGTGCATTTTTGTGATAATGTGCAACATACAAGCTGAACATAAGTTTAACCAGGGACCAGTGTACTATCTTTGACATCCTGGCAGGCCTCTAGGACTTTCCATGCTGTAGTTGTTTTCCCCCAAACCAGAGTTTGCCAAGGAATTAACTGATTCTTAAACTTTTAATACAGGAACTTGTATTACGAGTTCAATACATACTTGAACTCTTAATGCAGGAGAGTAAATACAACTTGATAGGTATAACTGAAACTTGGTGGGATGACTCCCATGACTGGAATATAGTGATTGAAGGATATAACTTGTTCAAAATGAACAGAAGGAATAGAAAGGGAGGCAGAGGCATGCTATATGTTAAAATATATATCCCTGCACAAACACAGGAAGATGAGCTTGGTAGCTCCACCAAGAATATCTGGATTAAAATTAATGTGGCAAGGAATAAAAGGAACATGGTAGTTGGATTCTACTACTGACCACCCAATCAAGGAGAAGACAAGGATGAAACTTTTGCAAAGCAAGTTGCCAATATTTCAAGAGGCATGATGTAATAGTAATGGGGGCTTCAGTTACCCTGATATCTGTTGGGAGACAAATTCTGCCAAACACAGCCCCTCCAAGAAATTCCTGACTCATGTTGGAGATGCCTTTCTCCTACAGAAAGTAGAAGAAGCAACTACAGGATCAGCTATCTTTCATTTGATTCTAACCAACAGATGTGACTTGGTGGATGAAGTGGCAGTTACAGGAACTCTGGGACAAAGTGACCATGCTATACTAGAGTTCTTGATTTTAAAGGAAGTGAAAGCTGAGACTAGCCATATGAGTACCCAGGACTTCAGGAAAGCTGATTTTAATAAACTCAGAACAATGGTAAGTAAGGTTCCGTGTCAAGCGACCCTAATGAGAAAAGGAGTCGAAGATGGGTGGGAGTTTCTAAAAGAGGAAATTCCAAAGGCACAATGACAAACAATTCCATCAAGGAAAAAAGGGGAAAGAAGCAGAAGAAACCAGTGTGGTTTCACAGAAAGCTTAGAGATGACCTGAAAACAAAAAAGGACACATACAAAAGTGGAAGGAAGGCCAGGCCACAAAGAAAGAGTACAGACAGGTAGCATGGAATTGCAGGGATGGTGCCAGGAAGGCTAAAGCTGAGAATGAGTTGAGATTAGCAAGAGATGCCAACAGCAAAAAAACCAAAGCTTTGTTCAGGTACATCCATAGTAAAAGACAGAGAAAAGAAACGGTGGCACAGCTACTCAATGAGGATGGCAAAATGTTACCAGATGACATAGAAAAGGCAGAAGTCCTCGATTCCTACTTTGGCTCAGTCTTCTCCCAAAAAAGGATCTGCGACCCTCCCAGGAAACATGAAGTAGAAGGGGCAGGATTGGAGCTTGAGATTGACAGACAAATGGTCAAGGGAATACCTAATCACTTTGAACGAGTTCAAATTGGCAGGGTCCAATAAACTGCTTCCTAGAGTATTGAAGGAACTGGCTGAAGAATTCTCAGAACCGCTGTCTATTATCTTTGCGAAATCATGGAGGACTGGTGAAGTGCTGGATGATTGGAGGACAGCTAATGTTGCCCCTATCTTAAAAAAAGGCAAAAAGGAGGAACTGGGGAACTACAGACCAGTCAGCCTAACATCAGTCCCTGGAAAAACTCTGGAGCAGATTATAAAGCAGTCAATCTGTAAGCACCTTGAAAACAATGCAGTGATTACTAGGAGCCAACATGGATTTATGAAGAACAAATCCTGCCAAACTAATCTTATCTCATTTTTTGACTGGGTAACCTCCCTTGTAGACTGTGGGAATGCTGTGGACATAATATACCTCGACTTCAGCAAAGCTTTTGACAAAGTGCCCCATGATAGCAAGCTAGCTAAATGTGGGCTGGATGGAACAACTATCAGGTGGATCCACAGTTGGCTCCAGAATCGTACTCAAAGAGTGCTTATCAATGGTTCCTTCTCAAACTGGGCAGAAGTAACAAGTGGGGTACCACAGAGCTTGGTCCTGGGCCCAGTGCTCTTCAACATTTTTATTAATGACTTGGATGAGGAGGTACAGAGCATGCTTATCAAATTTGCAGATGATACAAAATTGAGGGGCATAGCTAATACTGTGGAAGACAGAAAGAAAATTCAAAGGGACCTTAATAGGCTGGAGCATTGGGCTGAAAACAACAGAATGGAATTCAACAGGGATAAATGCAAAGTTCTACCCTTAGGAAAAAGAAACCAAATGCACAGTTATAAGATGGGGGATACTTGGCTCAGCAATATGATGTCATGGCCCCGTCAGAGGACTCCTCAGATGAGAATGACTCAGGAGTAACAGCAGCAGACCCAGGAGCAGCAGACTCAGAAGGAGACATGGAGGAGCCTCCTGAGAATCCAGCTCCTTCTCCCCCTCAGCTGCAGAGCACCCCAGATACAGCAGAGGCCCTGCAGCCAGACACAGACAGTGAACAGGATACTCCCCCCTCACCTGCAGAACGTAGACAGCAGAAGGTCAGGCAGAAGAGAGGCAGGCCTGTCTCCTTAAGGCCCAAACGCTGAGGACTCACACCTGCTGTCCATCCTGCTCTTTATAAGGCACACCTTGGCTGCAGCTTGTTGCTGACTGCAACGTCAGGCGTGGCTTTGTGTAGACCTAGTTTCCCTGCAGCATCTCTTTGACTGACCTCCTTGGCAATTGATCCCGGACCTCCACTGACCTTGCTTCTGGACTTCTGACTCGGCAAGTACGCTTCGGATAGGCCTGGCAGATTTACAACCCGACTGCTGGCTAAGGACTTTCCTTCCCTGCCAAAGACCCAGGAATTTCCAGCCCCCCCTGACACTGCTGATGCAGTGTAGAGCTGACAGTTTGCAGTCAGCCCAAACAAAGCAGGCAACAAAGGAGTGGGGGAAGTGCTGACCATGGAGCAACTCCAGCAGGAAAACTTGCTCCTGTGCTCACAAGTAGACCAGCTGCTGTTGGCCGTCCAAGGCTTGCAAACCCAGCTAGCAGCAGCCCCACCCCCTCTCCCTACAGGGAGAGCCAAGTGCCCTGTGACTCTCCCAGAGAAATTTACTGGGGCTTCCGACCAGCTCTCAGCCTTCTTGGCCCAGGCCCAGCTCTTCATGGAGTTACGCCCAGAGGCCTTCCCAGATGATAAGACCCGGGTGGGATTCTTGATTAACCTCTGCACCGGGGCGGCAGCTAGATGGGCCACGCCCCTGCTCCTCGAGCGGAGCCCTGTGCTGAACGACCTAGCCGCCTTCACCAGAGAACTGAAGGCTATGTTCGAGGACCCAGTCCAATCTGCCACAGCCAACCGCCAGATACGCAGGCTGCGGCAAGGCCGACGCCCCTTGGGGGAATATGTAACAGACTTTCATCTATTGCAACAAACCCTGGGCTGGAACGAAGCCGCTCTCATGGACCAGTTTCAGGAGGGGCTGTCGGATGAGCTCCTGGATGAGCTAGCTAGGGTGGAGCGCCCTGGAACCCTGCAAGCCCTCATACGCCTGTGTCTCCAGATTGACGGGAGGCTGGAAAGCAGGCGTGCTGCCAACCGACCCCGGCCAGTCTACAGAGCATCAGCCCCAGTGGCTGGGCCCTTGGAGCCTGTCGGCAAGGACCGTACACCCCCAGCAGAACCGATGCAGCTGGGAGGGGCTCGGCCACGTCTCTGTGCGGCCGAAAAGCTGCGACGCCGGCAACAGGGCCTCTGCCTGTATTGCGGGGCCCCGGGACATTTTGCAGCCCAGTGTTCCGCGAAACGACCCACAGCCCCTGCCTCGGGAAATGCCCATGCCCCGGCCTTCACAGGCCCCTGAGCCGGGGCACCCTCATGGTTCAAGGGGCCTGCCACCTCAGTTCCTCACCGCCCAAGCATCTGACCGTGTTGATCGCACTGACAGTCCCCGGAAGGGGGACCCTACAAGTACCCGCCATGCTGGACTCAGGATCCACCAGCAATTTTATGGACGTGTCCTTTGCCAAGCTCCACCGGGTTCCTAGTCAACCCATTCACCGCCCCCTCCTGGTGGAGACTATTGATGGCCGGCTTCTCGCCTCGGGCCCTGTAGTACAGGAGACAGTGCCGCTCGACATGGCCCTGGGGGAGCACGAAGAAAGCCTCCAGTTCTACCTGGCTGCCGCACCCCACTTCCCAGTCGTGCTGGGCCTGGCATGGCTCCAGCGGCATGACCCCATCATCCAGTGGTCCATGGGCCGACTGACCCTCGGATCCCCCTATTGCCAAGCCAACTGCTGGAGGCCGAAGGAGCGCATCCTGATGACCCAGGAGGCAAGCTCCGTGCCCGAGGCCTTACCGGAACAGTACCGGGAGTTCGCGGATGTGTTTGGGAAGCAAGAGGCAGACCAGTTGCCGCCCCATCGTCCTTACGACTGTCCCATTGCCCTGCTCCCCGGAGCCAAGATTCCCGTGGGCCGGCTTTGTTCCCTGTCAGAACCCGAACTGGCAGCCCTCAGATAGTTCCTCGACAAGAACCTGCGCCGAGGGTTCATTCGCCCTTCCACGTCCCCTGCAGCCGCCCCTGTCCTCTTTGTCAAAAAGAAATGTGGGGAACTCCGGCTGTGCAATGACTACCGCGCCCTCAACCAGATTACAGTTCAGAATCGCTGCCCTCTGCTCCTGATCCCAGAACTGTTAGAGCGGCTGCGGGGCGCTCGCATTTTCACCAAACTAGACCTGAGAGGGGCCTACAACCTGGTGCGTATGCGGGAGGGCGATGAGTGGAAGACGGCCTTCCGCACCCGTTATGGGCACTTTGAGTACACCGTGATGCTGTTTGGCTTGTGCAACGCCCCTGCCATCTTCCAGCACTTCATGAACGACATCTTCCGGGACCTCCTAGACCGCTTCCTGGTGATCTACTTGGATGACATCCTGATCTACTCGCGGAACCCCTCGGAACATAAGGAGCACGTTCGAGCGGTGCTGCAGCGCCTGCGGGAGCACCGCCTCTTCACCAAGCTCGAAAAATGCGCCTTTGACCTCACGACCATGGATTTCCTAGGCCACTGGATCTCGCCCTCGGGTATCCAGATGGACCCCGCCAAAATTGAGACCATCCTCCACTGGGCAGCTCCGCGAAGCCCCAAAGATGTGCAGCGCTTCTTGGGCTTCGCCAACTATTACCGCTGGTTCATCTCCCACTTCTCCGTACTCACCACGCCCATATCAGACCTGCTTTGAGGCAAAGAGAAGTTTGTTTGGACCGAGGCCGCTCAACAGGCCTTCCGGCGCCTGCAACACGCCTTTACATCTGAACCCATCCTCCAGCAACCCGACCCTACCCGACCTTACATAGTGGAGGCCGATGCATCGGATAAGGCAGTGGCAGCGGTCCTACTTCAGCCGGTGGGGAGCAAGCAGTCCCTGCTCCCCTGTGCGTTCCATTCCCGGAAACTCAACACTTCGGAACAGAACTACACCATTTGGGAGAAGGAGTTACTGGCCATCAAAGTAGCCTTCGAGACCTGGCGTCATCTCCTGGAAGGGGCACGCCATCCGGTCCAGGTACGAACAGACCACCGAAACCTGGAGCACCTGCAAAGCGCCCGATGGCTGAACCAATGCCAGATCCGGTGGTCCCTGTTTTTCTCCCGGTTCCAGTTCACGGTCACCTACCTCCCTGGCCGCCGAAACACCCTAGCAGACGCGCTCTTTCGCAAGCCAGAATACCGAGCCGAGCAGGTCGATCGCCCCCTTCGCCCAATTCTTCGCCCAGAGAACTTCGCTGCTACCCACCAGCCGCAACCCCTCCTGGACCGGGTGCAGGAACAGCAGCAAAAGGACCCCTACGCCCTGGCCCAGCAGCGAGAGCTCCAGTCAGGGATGCCCGCCCGGGACAGCCCCTTTTCCTTGCAGCAGGGCCTCTTGTATCACCGGAACCGGTTGTACGTTCCCCCGGGAGCTCTGCGGGGAGAGGTGCTCCACCTCTGCCATGACAGCCAGCCGGCAGGGCATTTTGGAACGTATAAAACCCTCCACCTGGTCCTACGGGATTTCTGGTGGCCCCAGGTCCAAGCGGATGTCAAGGACTATGTAGCGGCCTGTGATACCTGCCAGCGAGCCAAGAGCCACCCCGGCAAGCCCCCGGAGCTCCTGCTCCCACTGCCTACCCCCCCCCGGGCCCTGGCGCTCGGTCTCCCTGGATTTTATCACGGACTTACCGGCCTCCCGGGGAATGACCACCATCCTTGTAGTCGTAGACTTGTTCACCAAGATGGCCCATTTCCTCCCCTGTGCCGGCGTACCCTCTGCCCCAGAAACTGTGCAACTGTTTTTGACCCAGGTTTTCCGGTTACATGGCCTCCCTGACCACCTGATCTCTGACCGAGGAGCCCAGTTCGCCCGGTTCTGGCAGGCCCTGTTTCGGGCCCTGAATGTCCAGATCCACTTGTCCTCCGCCCACCACCCTCAATCAGATGGACAAACAGAACGTACCAACGCCACCGTCGAACAATACCTGCGGTGTTACACCTGCTTCCAACAGGACAACTGGGTGGATCTGTTACCGCTGGCGGAGTTCGCGTATAATAGCTCTGTGCATGCCTCCACGCGCCAGACCCCGTTCTTTGCCTCTTACGGCTACCACCCCCGATTCTTCCCCTCAGTGCGACCCCCGTCGCCGGTCCCCGCTGCGGATGTCATGCTGCAGGAGTTGCAGGCCCTGCAGGCAGTCCTGAAGGAGCAGCTGGAGCAGGCCAAGGACGCGTATAAGCGCTTTGCTGATCGCCACCGCCAACCAGGCCCGCCGCTGAAGGTAGGGGACCGGGTATGGCTCTCAACCAAATTCCTGCGTTCGCAACGGCCGTCTCACAAGCTGGAGGCTCGGAACGTAGGTCCCTTCCGGATCACCCAGCAAATTAACCCGGTGGCGTTCCGGCTCCAACTCCCTGCCTCCTTCCGCATTCACCCTGTCTTCCATAGATCACTGCTGACTCCCGCTCTCCTGCCTCACCCCTTGGGTCGTCAACCACGGCCCCCACCACCGATACAAGTCAACGGGGAAGAGGAATTCGAAGTGGCGCAGATCCTGGACTCTCGGAGGCATCGGGGCCGCCTCCAGTACCTCATAGACTGGCAGGGGTACGGCCCTGAGGAATGTTCGTGGGAAGAGGCGACGCAGGTGCATGCCCCTCGTCTGGTCCGGCGCTTCCACCAGCGGTACCCGGATAAGCCGGGCCCCGGCAGGAGGCGGAGGGTTGGTCGTGGGGCGGGGGATGGTGTCATGGCCCCGTCAGAGGACTCCTCTGATGAGGACGACTCGGGAGTAACAGCAGCAGACCCAGGAGCAGCAGACTCAGAAGGAGACATGGAGGAGCCTCCTGAGAATCCAGCTCCTTCTCCCCCTCAGCTGCAGAGCACCCCAGATACAGCAGAGGCCCTGCAGCCAGACACAGACAGTGAACAGGATACTCCCCCCTCACCTGCAGAACGTAGACAGCAGAAGGTCAGGCAGAAGAGAGGCAGGCCTGTCTCCTTAAGGCCCAAACGCTGAGGACTCACACCTGCTGTCCATCCTGCTCTTTATAAGGCACACCTTGGCTGCAGCTTGTTGCTGACTGCAACGTCAGGCGTGGCTTTGTGTAGACCTAGTTTCCCTGCAGCATCTCTTTGACTGACCTCCTTGGCAATTGATCCCGGACCTCCACTGACCTTGCTTCTGGACTTCTGACTCGGCAAGTATGCTTTGGATAGGCCTGGCAGATTTACAACCCGACTGCTGGCTAAGGACTTTCCTTCCCTGCCAAAGACCCAGGAATTTCCAGCCCCCCCTGACACTGCTGATGCAGTGTAGAGCTGACATATGACATGTGAGAAGGATCTTGGAATTGTCGTTGATCACAAGCTGAATATGAGCCAACAGTGTGATATGGCTGCAAAAAAGGCAAATGTTATTTTAGGCTGCATTAACAGAAGTATAGTTTCCAAATCACCTGAAGTATTACTTCCCTTCTATTCAGCACTGGTTAGGCCTCATCTTGAATACTGCATCCAGTTTTGGTTTCCACACTTCAAGAAGGATGCAGACAAACTGGAACAGGTTCAGAGGAAGGCAACAAGGATGATCAGGGGACTGGAAACAAAGCCCTGTGAGGAGAGACTGAAAGAACTGGGCATGTTTAGCCTGGAGAAGAGAAGACCGAGGGGAGATATGATAGCACTCTTCAAGTACATGAAAGGTCACATAGAGGAGGGCCGGGATCTCTTCTCGATCGTCCCAGAATGCAGGACACAGAATAATGGGCTCAAGTTGCAGGAAGCCAGATTTCAACTGGACATCAGGAAAAACTTCCTAACTGTTAGAGCCATACGACAATGGAATCAATTACCTAGAGAGGTAGTGGGCTCTCCGACACTGGAGGCATTCAAGAGGCAGCTGGACAGCCATCTGTAGGGAATGCTTTGATTTGGATTCCTGCATTGTGCAGGGGGTTGGACTTGATGGCCTTATAGGCCCCTTCCAACTCTACTATTCTGTGATTCATTCTAAACTTCTATTCTCTTGCATGGGAAACATGATGATGAGACTGACCCACGGTACCCACCCCAACCCACTTTTTTTTCATTCTCCTGCCATTACACTGTGACTGTAGACAGTACACCAGCCGTAGTTGAACAGGATCGCCTCGCCCCTCCCTCGGCTTTTGAATCTGTACTGCAGGTTTGTGTGTGAACAAAAATACAAGGTGGTACTAGTGGAGTGGTGATGCTGCTGCACTGCTGGTGACAAACTAAGAGAATAGTGAATAGCAAAAGGGAGGGGAATAATTAAGCAGCACATCAGTTAGCCCGAGGCAAGAGATAGACTCAGAGGCGATTATCTGCCTCATTGGTATGTAAATGGAGAGGGGGGAAACAATGTGGAATACTTTGATCATTTACATAAGGATTTATTCTAAAAATTACAGAATTTTTTTCCACCACCGAAAAAAAACATGTGGAACAGTGATCGTTTACATAAGTATTTACATTAACAATTATGCAATTTTTCCCATCAGCGAAAAAAACCCACCTGTGGATGGAGTCACCAAAAACACACACACAGCAGATCGAATCGGCAAGGGCCACAGCAAGCGGGAACATAAAAAGGGCAGATCAGGATTGAACAATGGACTATTGGAATACAAGCAGATCAGAAATAGGCAGCAACCCAATTCCTACTGTTCAGTACATTGCTTTTGATTTCTGTTAATTCCTGGATAGAATTTCAAAATCCTATATGCACATACTTATTCATTTTTCCTTGAGGGTGAAGAAAGTATGACTGGCCTTGATATTTGCACTCTCCATCATCTACCCTGCCCTTTCCCTACAAGGGAGAGGCAGGTTTTTGCTGTAATCCAATGCTATGCTTTGGGACCTAGCTCCTCTACCTCACCAGTGCTGAGCTAGGTAAGGGAGTGGTGGGGATTTGAACCTTTCACTGTATGCCCCAGCGAACCTTGGAATTCATTGTGACATCTCGGTGCTTTACTCTCTGGAGTAAGTGCAAGGTCCTATAGAGCATCTGCTCTTCTGCAGGCTTGGGAGATGTTAGTGCTCTCAGCAGAATAAAATTGGCAAGTTCATTTCTGTACCGCTGCTCCTGAGTAATATTTTCATTTGTGCTTGATTTTGCCATGTATTGGTGCTTTGATAATCAAAAGCAGCTTGCTGGTGACATTTAGATCTTCTTTTTTAAAAAAAATCAGCAAACTTCTGTGTGTGGTCAAGACAAACCTAGTAATTTCCCCTTCCTTTCATTTTTTACAGGCCCTCTACAATTCAATCAAAAACGAGAAACTTGAGTGGGCAGCGTAAGTATATTGTGTTTTTTAAAAGATTCCACTTGATATGCAGGCAGCATATAGAATAGATTCTAGAACTTGCAGAAATCCACCTCAGCAATCCAGGGGAGCGACCCACCGTTTTCATTCATTTGTCGGGTAGTCTTCATTCAAGAGAGCTAGTGCAGCATGGCAATCAAGAAGCTGATTTGTGGTGTACTTAAGAAATCGCCAGTTCAAATCCCACCTTAGCCAAGCACTCATTTGGTGGTCTTTGTCAAGCCAACTGAACGCTGACATACCTTACAGGAGTGTTGTAAGAATTGCTGAACTATATGTTGTGAAGCACTCTGAATACTGTAAAACAGTGTTTCCCAAACTTTGGATACCCAGGATAAGTCCCCAAAAGTTAAAATGGGGAGGCACTGTACACACACACTCGCTCTCTCCCCAGTTATTTATTTATTTTATGTCACCCTTCAATCATATTTCCAGGACTGATTTTAAAAATAATAAAACAAAGGGTAAAAGAACCACAAAACCGTAAAAGCTGCATGAAACTTTCAGCAGAAATAAAATTGTATCTAAAAAGCTTGATAGAACAGAAAGGTCTTTGCTTGGCACTGAAAGGGCAATGGGGGCGGCACCAGGCAAATCTCTTGGGAGGGTGGAGCATACTACTGAGTCTCCACCTCTGAGAAGGTTCTCTTCCCTGTAGCTGCCTGCCTAACATCAGATGGCAAAGTTACCTTCAAGAGGTCCTCTGCTAAAGATCTTAATGTGTGGCTTGATACATATGGAAATAGGCAATCCTTCAAGTTTT
Organism: Rhineura floridana; assembly: GCF_030035675.1. Lineage (NCBI taxonomy): Eukaryota > Metazoa > Chordata > Lepidosauria > Squamata > Rhineuridae > Rhineura > Rhineura floridana. The sequence continues at coordinate 137,244,183 of NC_084480.1, forward strand.
CCCTCTTCTAAGTCATGAAGGCCTTTGTTGGTCCAAACCTTGGGCAGGGATGTAGCTCAGTGGTGGAGCATCTGCCTTGCCTGCAAAAGATCCCAGGTTTAATCCCTGGCATCTCCAGGTAGGGCTGGGGAAATGATTTCCCTGTCTGCAATCCTGAAGATCTGCTTCCAGTCAGTGTTGACTATACTGAGTGAGATGGACCAGTGGTCTGGCTTTGTATAAGGCAGTTTCCGCTATTCCTAAAACAGCGCTTTGAACTGAACCTGGAAATGGTTCATAGCACTCAGTCCCAGTTGGTATTCTAAGTAGACATATTCTACATTAACTGAAGTTTTCAGTCTACAAAGGAAGCCTTGTGTATAGCGCATCACAGTAATCTAACCTGTGACACATACAGAACTTTCTCAATCAATTCCCAAAACTAACTCCTTCTAAGTGCAGGATAGCTCGATTTAATATTGCCTCCTCAACTCCTGCCCTTCCCTTTGCCAAGTCAGTTGGGATTATGATGATGATGTTAAATTCATTTGTAGATTGCTTTGCAGCATAAAGCCATCAAAGCAGTCTACAAAGTAAAAACAGTAAAACACAAGATCTAAAAACAATGAAGTCATTTCAACAAACACTAAAAACAATGAAACCAACTTCTAAAACAAAAAAACCCAACAACTTCAGATACACAGTTGATCCATAAATGACTGTGTCACACCTCATAAAAAGCCTTCTTACACAAAAATGTTTTCAGCAGGCACCTAAACAGCAGGACGCTGGGCACCTGTCTAATATGAGCTGGTAATTGATTCCAGAGGACTGGAGCTGCAACACTAAAAAACTGGTTCCTAGTAGAAGCTAAGTGTACCTCTGAGTCATATGGTACTCTCAGCAGCGCCTCATCTGAGGAGTGCAATTGCCAGGCAGGGATATGTGAGGCAAGATGATCACTTAAATACCTTGGTCCAAAGTTGTTCAGCTGGCATCCCAAATCATGGTGCATCTTTATTCCTTCTCATGAGATTATGCCATTGCCCATTTTGGGGGTTGGGATAATGCTGCTGTATTGAAACTCATTCCAATGGAAAATAAGTGCTACATAGATTATCTATTCTCACGGCATAGTTTTAGAATTTGTACTCTCAGCGGCCATATGAATGTTCTGTTTTGATGGTGTTTTAAGTGAATTTAATGCAATAAGTGGAGGTTGGGCATAAGGAAAATGTGCTGGTTTGTGCATGCTGGTTTTGTCATTCATTCCCTGGTCCATGAAACACTAGATAAGCTCTCCTCAAAGCTGTAACAAGATGCCTTGTCAAACTCTTATTATATCTTGACTAGAGGCTCCACTCCTTTGCACTTTGCACATCACCACCATCATCTAACTTCAGGAACCGGAACCCCAGGCACACACATCAAACCATCCAGTGGTTCTAGGTCAGCCTTTCCCAACTAGTGGGCCATCAGATGTTGTTGGACCACAATTCCCATCTTTCCTGACCATTGGCAATGCTGGCTGAGGCTGATGGGAGTTGTGGTCCAACAACATCTGGTGGCCCACTAGTTGGGAAAGGCTGTTCTAGGTGTTGCTACATAGCTGTCACATAGCTGCCACAACCTCATTCTTCTCCCCCGTCTCCCAGGTTTCCAAGGCACCTCCCCCTTCCCCCTCTCCCATATTTCCAAGGCACCTTGCCTCCAGATCTTCTCCCACAGAGGAGAAGGAAAGCTTGGGAAGCCCTGAACAACCTTCCTATTGCTTCCCTCCTCCTTGCCCTCTATTGGTGAGGTAGGTGGTGGTGGCAGCGATGGCAGCAAAGCAGGATGCTTACTGAGGAGCTGCCCTGGCTTGTTGCTACGTGGCTCACCCAGGCCTCTGCCCACCACTGCTGCCTGCTTGCTCACTTTCCACCCGGTTTCATCTGCCCTCCTTCCTTCTCCTACCCCCACATGGCCTTAAGAAAAGGGAGGCCTTGCGGTAGTGACTCCGAGGCCTCCCATAAATTGGCTTGGCAGTTGGCCCAGGCTACCGCTGGTGCTGTTGCCCACGCGCTTTCCCACTCTCCGCCCATCTTGTCCACACAGCCTGGTAGAAAGGGAGGCCTTGCTTTTCTCACACATGCAGACCGCCTCCCCTGTCCCCATGTATTGCTTCCATCATGCTGTGATGGCTTACAAAAATATTGTATTGTTAAAAATCCATATGCCTGTTGCTACTCCAGCTAGCAAAACAAGTAGTTAGTGATGAAAGGCCACTTGTAAGGGTAGAGGACATTTTTGTAGGCTCGGAAACTCTTATATTAGAGAAAGAAATTAAATCCTCAGTTAATCTGTGACAGCATGAATAAAACACGTGCTTAGTTTTCTGCCTTTTATCTTTTAGGACATTGTGTCAGAACTGCTGGGTAGAAACACGTCTTGGGTCAGATTTCTTCCTGTTGGCTTGTTGTCTAGAGTTTGTCTCTTGATTAACTATGGATAGCTTGACAACGAACTGATATGAAATATAATTAATTGCAGAAGGCCTAATGTACTCCACTTCGGCTGCTTTCAGGAAGCTAACAATTGGAATTGAAAGCCAAACACAAGGAGGCCAATGTCTGCCAAGACACTTTAATCATTCCTCCCTGTCATCCTTGCTTACTTGACTTCCTTGTGATGCTGATGCTTTCTGTAGCGAGCGGGTAGTGTGGCTGTTGCGTGGGGGCTCTTGCAGAACAGGGAATGCCAGTTAAAGTGTATCCGGGGCCATTTTGATGTTAGTAAGGAGGCCACGTTTAGGGAGCCAACTTTTCCTGCTGTAAGAGTGTGTGAGTTTTCATGTTGTGCTGATTGCAACGGGAAGCAACAGGCACTTTCCTACGCTGATGGACGTTGGTTGACTGAAAGATAGTGTAATTACCTCTTCAGTATTTCTGAGTCCCTTGCACTTGCATGGCAGGAGCAGTTATTTTTATTATTTATACAGTGGCATTAGTGTATAGAGTTACATAGGCAAAAATAGAAAAGTCCCTACCTTCAAGGAGCACCCAATCTAAAGTTGATGGGGGTGGGGCAGGAGAGGAACGAGAGACAGACATCTCTCAGAGATATTATAGATAAATGTGGGCAAGTGGAGTTACATTGGTACTTAAAAGCAGATAATTGGGGTAGGTGCAGTCCTTCATGATGTTCACCTACTCCAGCTGCTGCTTTTGACAACAGGAGGTTTCATAGTTAAATCTGTTAGCATCCTCTGCCATCTGAGTTCTGTCTTCCACCCTGTCCCTTGCTTAACCTTCATCCCTATGCATATCAGTGGCCACAAGAACTACCTCCCTGCTCCTCTTGCTTCTTCTCTGCTGACTGTGGAAGCTGATTCCCCTTCAGTGGCACTTCCAAAAGTGGCTGGTTTTCTAGGGCAATGCCATCTTGCTCATGATAGCATTGCGGAGCAGAAACCAGCCAATGTAAAACACCTTTGTCATCTTGGAGACTCTTCCTTGAAAAACCAGAGAAGGCAGAAAAGTGAGAAGGCAAGTGTCCATAATATGCCATATAGTATAAGGGTAGGGTGTACTAGAGCAACGATGTGCTAGAGGGGTGTTTTTCTCCCACAGATCACTTGAGAATTGCTGATGGTCTTGGTGGACCATTTCATGAGTTTTCTGCCTCTGGTAATAATTGCAATGCGCTGTGCTAGGTGCTGTATGCGTTTTCATTGTCTTTTTATTGCTTCTTTTATTTTTTATAATGTATTTCATTGTGTTGCAATTTAAATTCCATAGAATTCAAATTATAATATGATGAAATACAATTTAAGAAACAAAGGAAGCAATAAAAATACAACTGAAAATATATGAATATTTAATATGGACATGCCACAGACCATCTGAATGAAGCTCACAGTCCACTGGTGGTCTACGGAACAGTTTGGAAACCTCTGTATACAAGAGGAGGCAGAGGACAGGTAGAACCTGGTGTTCATCTAAATATACCATTTTAAAACAGAGCAGGTAAGGCTGCACTTCTTTTGCCCTGCACTCCCTTGTTGGGCAGTACCAAAGGATACTATCAGTCCGTCAGCAATGGGGAGGGAGCCATTTCCCTGCTACTTTTGTAAAACGGATGCTTCTCAGACTTGGACACAGGTTTTGTGGGTTCATAATGTTCACCACAAAGAGGAGGTGAGCATTACAAGCATCAAATTCTTCTCCAGCTCTGGAACCAGAGAAATCTGGGCCAGAGAAGAATCCCTGTCCAGAAAAGAATTATTTGGGCCTGGAACACTAGGGGACAAAACTTAGCTGGCCCTTGGGAAATAAAATTTTCCAGTGGCCACCGACAGTTTCAGAATCAGAAATGTAGAATCTAAGTGACATGTTTGGTGGTCATTTGTGGCATTTTCTCTTGTTTTCGGAGGGTCTACAGCTCACTGGTAGAACAAATGCTTTGCATGAAAAATGTTTCCAGTATCTCTATCAAAAAGGATCTTGGTACCAGATTAACAGGAATGACTTCTGCTTGAGTCTTTAGAGAGCCACTGCCCATCATGATAGACATTATTGAAACAGATGGCCAAATGGTCAAATTTAATATAAGATAGTTTGCTACTTTGATATCCAGTTGTTTGAATAGCAAGCAGTATCTAGTACAGTCTCCACCACCTGAATTCCTGACATTATACAGGTACTCCACACTTGACAAGGCCACTTAATGGAATTACTTGGTTCTTTTTGGAGTAACTTATAAACCTTTTAACATTGAGAAAGTAGAACTGCTTGTCTTGATTGGGGCCAAGGAGCTTGGAGAAATGAGTGTAAGCTGATAAAACTTAAAGTGACTACTGCTGTTTTTAAAAAAAACAAGTTAAGAAGCAAAGGAAATATTGCAGGGGGTTGATTCACAGTTAATCTGTCTCAGACTCCCTAAGCTGAGAGAATTGACGCCAGGAAAGCTGTCTTCAAAGGGTGCATTTTAAAAATAGCTCAGATAGCAGTTCCATTAATTGCAGCCTAGACTGTGACTGATTTCGGCACAGAGAGAAGAAAAGAGCATATGCACTGCTTTTACAAGTGTTAGCAATGCTTGTGTGTTGGCAGCACAAGCCACGCAGGGGAGAGTCCACAGCTCAGTGGCAAAGCATCTGCCTTGCATGCAGAAGGTCCCAGGTTCAATCTTGGGCATTTCTAGGTAGGGTTACAAGTGTCCCCTGCCTGAAGCCCTGGAGAGTGGCTGCCAGTCAATGTAGGCAGTGTAGGCAATACTGAGCAAGATGGGCCAATGGTCTGACTCAGTATAAGGCAGCATCCTCTGTTCCCAGATCCAGTCTCTCATGTTTCTTACTAAGAAGGCTCCAGGTTGTAGGACTGAGAAAGCCCCCCCGGTCTCTGACTTTGGTCAGTTGCTGCCACTTGGAGTAAACTGTACTAGGCTAGATAGATTCTGTATGAGGCAGCTTCATACATTTCAAATGACTGTGGCTCTTTGTCCTCCATGGGAAACAATGTGCTCTGCTGACATGCGCGTAGCACGGGCGGGGAACCTTTTTGGTTCTGCAAGCTGGTTCTTTATCTGGCCCTACCCCCATTGTCCAACTTTGACAGGTTGGCAGGACAACCCTCTTGTCAGTCGCATAACACCATTATGACATCACATGACTGATATGATGATTTTCCCACCTCCCTCTCAAAATCTCTGGCTTGGGGTTCCCAAGCACCTGACAGCCATGGGGAGCAGGCGGGAAAAATCCTGCTTTATGCGGACATCAGCTCTGAGAAGAAGTTCTTCATTGGGCAGCAATGCAGAAGAAACCCGGGTCTGCTTGCTTTCACTGCATGCACCCCAGGGAACAGATTCATGCAGCAAAAGCAAGTAGACCCGTTTCCCCCTCCCCCAATACTTTCTTTGGCTGTGTTTCCAAGAGGGAACAGACAGGCACAGCCACACTGAGCAGGATCTAACCCCCACTTAGCTGTGGAGCGGGGCTTAAATCCTGCTGCTTTGGCTGCAGGTGCCTGTTCCGCAACAATACGGAATTGAGTGCCACCCCCTTTCCCCATAGCTGACATTGCAACAAAAATAATTTGGGGAAAATGGCTTGTTGAATCACACTGGACCCCCTGGTGGGCCAAGGTTGGTTCATGGGCCAGAGGTACCCCACCTGGTAGCAGATGGCTCCCATGTTTTAGATAAAAAAGCAGCCCTTGCTCCTATTCGTTGGTGTGACTCCAGTAATATCAGAGTGGAGTGAACTAGGGCATTGCTGATGAAACAAAGGGGGAGAACTTGCTAGCTATCAATTTGGCCAGAGACATTCTCCATCTAACAGCTTTTGTTCTGTGCTCTCAACCAGACTGTTGAAGTTGTTTGCGGCAATCATTATTTACCAGATTAAACAATGACACATGATACACGGAGAGCTTCAGCATGATCCTTCTACTGACAATTAACATTCAGACTTCTTGTCATTTTAAAAATAATTAGCCATAGTTTGTACATTAAAAAACTGGAACCCTGCATGCCATTTAAGACAACCTTATGTCTTCTGTTCCTTCATAATCTTCAAGGTCTTAACAACAACACCTCTTTGGTAAATTTGCACAATAACGGCATATAGCACAGGATCTTTAGTAGCCGTCCCTACAACTATGACAATGCCTTTCGACGTTCATCATAATTTACAGCTGACCACTTTCTGGAAAATGCTCTTTTAAAGTGCAGTGTTTTATATTTTAATCCATATTTTTATAATGTTAACGGTTGCTACTGGCCCTTAGTTCATGGGGTGAGATGGGTTAGATATATGACAATATTTGAGAGCCAGCGTGGCATAGTGGTTAAGGTGTTGGACTACGACCTGGGAGACCAGGGTTCAAATCCCCACACAGCCATGAAGCTCACTGGGTGACCTTGGGCCAGTCACTGCCTCTCCGCCTCAGAGGGAGGCAATGGTAAAAACCCCTCTGAATACCCTATTCATAGGGTCGCCATAAGTTGAGATTGATTTGACGCAGTCCATTTCCCCATTTCCATGACAATATAACTGAATGTATGCAAACCTCAAAGTGATGAAGACATGTGGAGTCAGAGCTACCTTTGTGCTACACCAAGACTTTATAGGAAACATCTCCTCTTATTTGGGAAGGATCCATATCTCAAGGTAGAGCACATGCTTTGCATGCAGAATGTCCCAAGGTTCCTTCCTCAGCATCTCCAGTTAAAAGGATCTCGGGTAACAGGCCTGGGTAAGATTTCTTGTCATTCTAAAAGTTGTACCGTAGCTCAGGGATAGGACCCATGTTCTGTATGCAAAAGAGTCCCAGGTTCAATCCCTGGCATCTCCAGGGAGGTCTAGGAAAGGTCTGGCTAGGTATACAGCAACTTCTTCTGTTCCTATGTCAGAAGGATCCATGTAGAATGCATAATGTCGTTCACCAACTACAGTGCAGGTGAACATATATCATGTTTGTCCATCACTACTTGGCCATTGGATAGAAAGAGTTTGAAATGGATCCAAAGGAATGTTTTGCAATAGTGACATTGAAATAGAGAACTGTACCATTTAGACTGAGATGGGGAAGTGTAGTGCGCTGAACCTCCACCCTTTGGCGGCTAGAACCTCTGCCCCAGACCCTTTTAGTTTCTAATCCAGATGCTGCTCTCACTCTCCCAAGATGATGTTCTCAGCCTTTGGGAGGCGAAGGAGCACTAGTTTGTACTCTTTCTTTCTGTCTTTCTTTTTTTAATTCTGAAGGATGACATTCCTAAGCTACCACATTGCACATCTGATAGTAGATTCCACGTTTATGAATTTTGCAGAAATGCAGAATACGCACAACTTTGATTTAAACCTCCTAGTTACATGGTTTATATAGTTCATGTTTTCTTGGGGTAGAAATGTTGATTAAAACCTTCATTCCCAGGGGAATGGCAGAAAGGTTTCGGTTCTGATTCACATCCCTAAATAAAAATGTGAGCCATCCCACTGAAACTAATAAGATTTTTTGCAGGTTTAAAATTAGGCGTAGGTTGAAGTACTGCAGTTCATTTTAGACCATAAGGTCTTTCCACTTACTTAGTTGGCTGGCGTGATAAAAATTTTTGTTCCTTTCCTTAATATGCTTAATAAAATAACATTTTGCACTGGGCTTGCCAAGTGAATTTAGGTGCATGTGTGTATGTTGTTTTTTCAAATTTGCTTTAGAGATAATGAAGAGAAGAAAAAATCCCCCTCAGATGGTACCGACGAGAAGGATAATGGAACCCAATCCAAGGGTGTCAGTCGCATTGGCAATTCCAATAATCCTTTCCTGGACATTCCTCACGACCCCAGTGCTGCTGTGTACAAAACAGGATTCCTGGCACGTAAAATCCATGCTGATATGGATGGAAAGAAGAGTGAGTGTATTTCCATGAGTACTGTTTCCTCTGTCTGGTGCAATGAGGAAGGGGCTTACCAAGGAGAAAGGGAATGACAGAGAGTCCAATGAGTGTAGCTGCATAAGCAAGCTTGCTTGCCACCAGTGTTGCATGAGGATGTAAGTAAAAGGTGCCAACAGAAGATTCCAAAGTTCAAGAGCAGTCTGTGCACCCTTCAGGCTGGAGGGAGAACTGAAGGAATGTTCACCCTATACATAAATATATACATATATATATCTGAAGGTTACTAAGGAGGGAGCCCCCCACGAGCTCAGAGCATTCTGTAAGAGAGATCCTGCATGAGGAGGAGTTGGGAAGATTAGTGTGGGGCACTCGCCCCTTCCTCTTTAGCCTCATATGCTTTTGCTGTTTCATCAGAACTCACCATTCCTCCACCTGGCTATTTCTCTTGCCCCAGACATGCTGTAAGAAAGCTCCCTTCCCTTCTCACTTCTCCACCACAGATGTCTTGAGGATGATTACTTGCTATATTGGAGATGGCTTTCCCTTTTTAGGCCTGACTCCTTACTTACACCCTGGAGTTTAGATCCTTCCATATTCCAGCCCAAGCTACGCTACTCATGAGACAGGGTGAATGGCTTTGCCTCCGCTCATTTTCATGCCCCCCCCCAAACTCAAAGACATTCTGTCACTCTCTCAGAGGAGGCAGCTCTAGTGAAAATAAGGCTGGTACATCAAGGAGCAACTGGTAAAGCAAGAATTTAACAGAAACGTTTCTTCTAAGGAAGGTAAAGCACTTAATCTCAACAAGACATATGTACTATTGTTTATTTCTGTTCCCATCCCTATATTAGACTGTTCATTATTTAAAGAATTACAAGAGATAGAGAGAAACTTCAAAACCAGTTATGGACAGAGCACACTGTTGATCTATATTACCAATGTTTACTTATGCAGCTTTTGGATTTTTTTGTCCTTTTTCTACTTTTGTAGCTCCACGAGGGAAGAGAGGATGGAAAGCTTTTTATGCTGTTCTTAAAGGAACTGTGCTTTATTTGCAAAAGGTAAGAGCTTTCCTGTCAAATATGCTCTCTGGAACTGCTTATTAGATAAAGAATAAGGCAGACGTGTTTGGCCCCTTCTTATTATTGCTTCATTGGTGGATATGTGTGCAATGCCCACGAGCCAAGTAAATTGATAGTATGGCCTGTGAGTACCTCTCTGAGCCACTTTCACTGCCTCCTACCTCTGAGGTGATGTTGGATGTTTCAAGGGAGGGAGAGGAAGCAGCAGTGACTTGTGTTTCATCTTCCCATATTTAAAAAAGGCAGGCGTGGGGAAACTGTGGTGCTCTAGATGTTGCTTGACTACAAATCCCATCATTCCTGACCGCTGGCCATGCTGGCTGGGACTAGTGGGAGTTGGAGTCCAACAACACCTAGAGGGCCACAGGTTCCCCACCCGAGCTTTAAGGTCTAACATGAAGCCAGGGGTGAGGAGGAAGGAGCACATGAGTTCTCTCCCCACCATCACCACCAGCATCTTTACTCTTTCACAACTCTGGGAAATTCTGCATCTTTCCCCATCCTTGTATGTAAGACCTGGAAGCATGGAGAAGACGAGGGTGGTGCATGTCAAGTCACTTAATATTTCCTCTTCAGTTGTTTCCTTGAATTGCCCAAAGCGCTTTAGTTTACCTATTCTGATACTGTTACACGGTGACCTGTCACCTGCTCATTTAGGGGCTAACCTGTTGACCTTAATAGTACTACACTGATGAAAAGCGTTCTGCACTGCCCCATTGACACATCCATCTTCTGTTCATTAGCATCTGTGCCAGAGTCATTGTCTTGTGGTCCCTTGCTCAAGCTTTATCCTCCCACGGTATGCACTAAGTATGGGATAGCTTTCCTGAAGATCTCCAAGAGGCAATTCCCATGTCATTAGAGGAATTGAGTTATCTGTTCATGGGTCTTTACATATTTTAAGAGGAATTGTTATTGTCGTTAGGGAGCATATCACATGATAACCATAAAAATGATCAGGCAAACAAATATTTTGTAAATTTTACTGTGAAAGCATATCTACACTACAGACTTTGTAGTAGTCATTTTTTTCCTATGGGAACCCTAAGAATTGTAATTCTGTGAAAGGTCCTAGGGGGAGAAATGTTTATCACCTCACAAAACAGCTGAAGCCATGACAGGCAAACTGTTTCAGAAGTGATATAAGTTTGTATTTCTGTATATGTTCCAATTTGAGCTACTCCAGTAGCTTCTTAGGTCAAGTTAATGGCTAAAATCCATTCTAATCAGTGAAATAGGTACCGTACCAAATGTTTCACTTCTGAAGAATATTAATGGAGACTGATGCAGAGATAGAAGGTAACAGGAAACATTTTCACTCATTTTAGATGATAATCCCAGCCTTGCTTATAGTTAAAAACAAACAGATGGCAATTCAGGTTTCTTTGCTTCATTTTTTTTTATCCCAACTTTCACAGCAGCAGCATTCCATTCTGAGAGAGATGAGCTACTTTTTTATATATGTGTTTGTTAGTTAATTCCAAATTTAGCCATTACAAAAGCCATTTTTCAAATACTACTGTGAAAAATGAGGGATTTTAGCTGACAAGGCTATTGCAGAATTAATTTTTTAACAGAGATCTTTAAGGACATGAGTAAAAAGACATGTGTGGCTTTGAAAAATTGTCCAGAGGGTCAGAGTTTGCTACACTTTTGTCACGGCACTCAATCACTCTCTGATCTCCATGTTTGTAAAAAAGATAATGTTGGGCAGATGGGCTAATTGCTTACATTTCTCTTTTAAATGGCAGTCCATCTTGAAGGGAGATTGCCCAGTTATGGAAAATGAGCCAATAACCAGAACATTTTCCAAGGATGATTGCTCACTGTTAGGAACATAGGAAGCTGCCTTATACTGGGTCAGACCATTGGTCCATCTTGTTTGCTGTTGTCTACACTGACTGGCAGTGGCTCTCCATGATTTTTGATGGGGGACATTCTCATCCCTATCAGGAGATGTCAGGGATTGAACGTGGGGCCTTCTGCATGAAAAGCAGATGTCCTGCCCCTGGGCTATGACCCTCTCCTGACACTAATGGAGGAACCCACCATTCTGCATGTAGATGACTGGGATTTCACAGAATCATAGCATTGAAAAGGACCCTGAAGGCCATCTAGTCCAATTCCCTGCTCAGTGCAGAAAATCCAGACCTAGAGCATCCCCAGCAGATGGCTGCCAAGCCTCTGCTTTCAGTCCTTTAAGCAGGAGTAAGCCTACTTATCAGTCTAAGTAACTGGTTCCATTATTGAACTCTCCATGTTAAGAGGTTTCTTGTAATGTTCTACCAAAATCTAACCTCCTGTAACTCAAGCCCATTATATCTTCCTGTCTAATACTTTATCTACTACATCTTAAGGCTACCATGTTGCCCCATGAACTTCATGGCATTGGAATCACTGCAGTGTGACTTCTTTTCCCTCTGTGAGGGTAACAGAAGCTCTGGGCCACTGCCTCTTCTGGAAACTGGGACAACAATGTTGTGGGGAGAAGCTGCAGCATGGGATCCTTGCACATAGGCCGAGACTTCTGACATTGCCTGTGCTGCAGTGGCTCTCACCCCATTAAGGTAATGAGAGAAGGGCCCTGAGAGAAGAAGAATTTGCAATCTGGACAGAAATGAAAGCTTATTCGACTTTGGGTTTATTTTGTAATAAAAAGATACTATAGAAGCTTTTTCTCACAAACTTCTATAGCTACAGCTTCACTTTCAAACACATTGCTTTGCCACTAGCCTGTGTATGACCTTGGATCAGTCAGTTCACTTCTAGATGCTTCTCCTTTACCTCCAAATGTTTTTTTTTTAAAGCTTTGATTCATATCTGCTGCTGTAGCGCTGGAGATCAAGATTCCATAATGGTACGAGCAACAAGCATAGGCATTAAATGTGAGATATTCCCCTTTTCTGAAATAAAAAAGAAAAGAAAAATGCTAAAATTGAAGAAAAGGGATACAACCCACAGAACAAACAAGCAAAGTCATAGCCTGCAAATGCCATGTTTAATGTCACAGGGCTTGTTTTTAAATATAATTTCTCAGGGGAATAATTGAAAATCGAAGTAGTAAGCTGTGAAGGAGGGACAAGGAATATAAGAGGCACAGAAACTGTGCAGCAGGGCATCAAGGGTTCTTTGCAGTGAGGTTGAAGTCAGAGGATTTGTAAGGGGCCAGCTTTGGAAGCAGCAATGAATCCTACACAGGGAACAAAAATATATATGAACAAGTCTGGGCACAGCCAGCATTTTGGTTGGACCTAAAAGTGTAGGACAACCATTAACGCAGTACTGGTACAGATACCGTAAAATCAAGCCCATAAAACATTTACTAGGATTGACCATCTGGAACATCTTAATGAGGGAGGAATAGGCTTGATTCTTAATGACTGGGGCCTGTTCACGGCAATGGGTGCAGAAGAGGATTATTGTTATTATTATTTGTACTAGCAGCAGCAGCAACACTACATTTACATCTCATCTTTCTTCCAAGTGAATGCATGTGGGTTAGCAAAACAATTATACAATTGAATATTTTGTACCCCAGATGATAAGCCTGATGGGGAAGGTCTTAGGGTACTGTATTTAACTGGGACAAATCTCTATTGGATGACCAATATCACCCCAAATGTGTAGGTAATGGTCCCTTGATATCTATGCTGAATCAATTAAGTATCTAGATCTCATTATGCTGATAAATATTTGCTGTGCAGTTCAGGTTAACATAAACCATATCCTAGATCATCTATCTTGAGATCTTGATAGATGGACTTTTTTTGACAATGAATCCAGGGGCAAAATCTGTGCTCTTACGATTAATATTTTATTTATTTATTTAAAATATTTCTATCCTGCCCTTCTACCCCACAGTGGGGCACTCAGGATGGCTCACAATGCAATCATAATAAAACATTAAAATAGATAAAAATATATAAATTACAGTTAACAATTAAAAGGGAGTGATATTAAAAGGGGACTAAAGAGGTAAAACTCAAAAGAGGGAAATATAAAATAAGTGTCAGACTATACCTGCAGGCCCTCCCAAGGCTCTTTGCAACAGAATGGTTTTCAGAAGTTTCCAAAACACCATCAAGGAGGGAGCAGAGCAGGCTTCTTGAGTTAGGGTATTCCAAAGCCTGAACATCATTTACATCAAGGATAGTTAAAGTGGTGCCCTCCAGAAGTTGTTGGACTCCAACTTCCATCAATCCTGGCCACCATAGCCAGCACCCTGGGCTCCTGCCAGGAGGAAGGGCGGGATATAAATCAAATAATAAATAAATAAATAAATAACATCTGGAGGGCATAATGTTGGCTGCCCAGGTTTCCATCTTGAGAGAGCTAAAAATGCATATAACATACCCCTTATTTTAAGGTGGTGGTGGTTGTTTTGAAAAATTTGATTCATAAGCCTCAGTTACCTTCAGTAGTGACATCTGGACTACTGTCATACGCTTTATGACAATAAAGGCAGTTTGGAAACATCAACTGGTAGAAAATCTGGCCACCCAGCTGCTGGTTGATCCCAGGTGATTGGAACATATTATATATATTTTGTCTCACTTGCACTGGTTGCCAGTGCATTTCAAGGCCCTTTTTAAAGTGCTGATGACCTTTAAAGCCCTGATCAATTTGTGACTGGGTCACTTGAAAGATTGCCTCCACTCATACTAAACTACCCATATCCTGCAATCTGCTTCAGAGACAATGCTTAGGTGCACATCTGTGAGAACAAGCAGGTTTGTTGTGCACACAGAACAGGGCCTTCCCAGTGGTAGCCCTACATCTGTGGATTTAATTCCATGGGAGATTTGGGGAGCACCATCCATGGAAAGTGGGCCTTGAAGATCCATCTCTTTCCCCTTCCTTTAGGGCTTGACTTAATGTGGGCTGCAAAGGGTTGTTGCTATTTGATATTGCTTTAATGTTTTTAATGCTAGTCAATTCTTATGTTAGCTATTCTTTAGGATTATGGATTTGGATGTTCTTAAATATTTTAAACTGTTCTGTATTATTCTTGCTTAATTTTATATTCCAAATGCTGCTTTGTAAGGAGTTTTCTCCTAAACAATTACAAATTCTAATAATAATAATGATAATAATATGTGAGGTGTAGCAGTTTATCCCAAAATTGTTTATAAACAGTTTGAGTGAAGCAGGTGGAATTTAATCTTTCTTAACGTGTGCCAATATCATTTAGCTTTCTTTCTCTCAAGTGCCAAGTACATTGGCTTTTGAACTTACTCAAGGAACACTGTCATGAACTCCTTTGGAAGGTGGTATTTATTATTATTATTATTATCAGTTGGGATGATGATGATGATTAAATTTGTATTCTGCCGTTCCTCCCAAAGGAACCCAGGGAGGCAAAAAACAATTCAAAAGAATTAAAAACATTTAAAGTGATCAAATATCCTGACAGCTAAATAAGTTCACGGTTGTCAGCAATAATATATTTCAGTCAGCAAATGCCTGGATGAACAAGAATATTTTTAAATTCCACCGAAGTGTTTTTAATGAAGGACACAGACACACATCACCAGGGAGGGCATTCCATAAGCAGGGAGCCACTACCAGTTTTGGGCTGCATAAACAGAGCTATAGTTTCCAGGTCGAGGGAAGTAATAGTCCCACTATATTCTGCATTAGTCAGGCCTCATCTGGAATACTGCGTTCAGTTCTGGGTGCCTCATTTTAAGAAAGATATAGACAAGTTGGAGCGGGTTCAGAAGAGGGCGACGAGGATGATAGCTGGTATGGAGAACAAGTCTTATGAGGAAAGGTTGAAGGAACTTGGCATGTTCAGTCTGGTGAAGAGAAGGCTGAGGGGTGACATGATTGCACTCTTTAAGTACCTGAAGGGCTGTCACATAGAGGAGGGTACAGATTTGTTCTCTGCTGCCCCAGAGGGTAGGACTAGGTCTAATGGTTTTAAGTTGCAGGAGCGTAGATTCAGATTGGACATTAGAAGGAACTTCTTGACAGTAAGGGCAGTTCGGCAATGGAACCGACTGCCTAGGGAGGTGGTGGAATCCCCTTCGCTGGATGTCTTCAAGCAGAGGCTGGACAGCTATCTGCGGGAGATGCTCTAGCTGTGGATTTCCTGCTGTGAGCAGGGGGTTGGACTCGATGGCCTACAAGGCCCCTTCCAACTCTATGATTCTATGATTCTACGAAGACCCTGTCACAGGTCACTGTCAGCCTGAATACCCCCAAAAGCGCTACCAGTAGGGCCTCTCCTGCTAGGCCAAGTGCCCAAGAAAGTTGATATTGGGAGAGGTGATCTTTTAGATACTTCAGACTTTGCACGCTAGTATTAACTACAGTAGCTCATTGGCAGGCAATGCAGCACCTTGTCCAGTAACACATGGCCCATAGAACTGCCCCACTCATCAATCTGGCAGCTGCATTTTACAGCTTCCAAACAGTCTTCAGTGGTAGCCCCATGGAGAGTACATTACAGAAATGGCTTTGCTTTGGTCTTTATAAATAGGTACTCTCAGACTCCACCCATTTGAAGTATCCACAGACATACCGCTCTATGGTAAGAATCACCAAGCTGGCCTGATGTGTGGTGGCTACACAGTTGGCTTTGGTTCCTTATGCAAACATTGGTATAATTCTGGAGTCAAAATGAGGGACAGATGCTTTTTTTCCAAAAGGTGGAGCAGTTAATCATCTTATGATTTTATCCCAGCCAGGGCTACTGAGGTGATACATCCGTACTGAGCCTAAAGCCAGCTGGGTACGGGTGGGACAGTAGACTCTGAACTTTCATTTTTTAAAAGAGTAAGTTTCTAGCTTCTTTATAACAAAAGTTATGAAGCAAATGTGCAGGGACCGTTTCAAGTAATTGCTTTGTGATATGTATCTGCTCCTGCTTTTCATTGTTTTTAGCCAATGAGTGGAGCTGTGACTGAGTGCTAGAGAGAAATTTAGAGTCGTACAAACCCAAGGGAAGACTCCAAAATGGCTTCAAAATTACCCAGGAAGTCCCCTTTCCAAAAAATGGAGAAGGGACTTCCTGGTTCATCTTGAAGCTGGTTTTGAGTCTTCCTTGGTACACGTGTCACTCTTTTTCTTTCTAGATTCAGTCAGTGGAGGACTCCCCTCGTTCATTCTGAAGCTGTGTTTTAATCTTCTCTGATAGAGAAACCCAGTGAAAATAACTGAAAAATCTGGGATTTTAATGTATCTGTGGCTTGACTATAATGTATCCATACAAAAACAAAAGGTAGCAGCAGAGAAAGATGTTTGTGCTCTTTCTAACTCAGGTTTAAATTAATTCAAAGCGTGCTTTTTCTCTGGGTCCATAAACATTTTAAAATTTATTCTGCTAATCAAATGCAAATGTAACACATCTTTATTACATCCATATTGCAGGATACACACCCTCCAACCAGGGCTGGTAGGCAGTACTTTCACTTGAAATACCACTTTGGTTCTAAATTCATTCCTGAAGCTTTGTGAATGCCCCCTCCTTTTTATGACCTCCTGTCTTTTGAAAAATGGTTCCAACTTACAGTTTTCCTAGAAATAAAATCAAGTTTGCTGTATGCAGATGGTGGAATTAGGAATTAATTACTCCAGTTAAAAAAAGAGTGAGAACATATTTGGCAGTCTACCTTTGATTTATGCCTCAGACTTATCCACCAAAAGCCTAAGTTACAAGCAAACTCTACCATCTCAGGCTTGATGATGATATCTGTCAACATTTTCTCTCTTGAAAAGTGCATAGAGCTAAAAGAGGAAGTTGGAAGAATGGTGCTCTTTCCCACTTCCTATTTCAGCTCTATGTGTTTTTCAAGAATCAGATTAATTTTACTGGATCTGAGTTGTATGCATATCCATTGGAAAAGTGAAACGTGTGCATGCATGCATTTTCTCTTGTTCTGTCTCTCAGCTGGGGGAGAAATGACAGGGGGGTGCCCACACCACTTGCTCAAAAATCCCACAGGCCTAAAAAGGATGGTGACACTTGGTGTAAACAGTGCCAAGTTAGCGGGACCAATGCTGACCCTGTATAAGGCAGCTTCCTAAGTTCCTAGTTTTCATTTCCTTACAAGTGCAACTGCAGGCAAACCTTTTACCCTTTTACCACATCTTGTTTAAATTTGGTGAGACTATATTAAAATTCTTTCATGTGCAGCTCATGAACCCTATCCCTCCTGGCTTAGAAAATGCTGCAGTGAAAAACGCTGCATATAGTTTGAGATTTCCCCCCTTCCATTTTGCATACAAAGCAATATTTGTTTGGTAATGTAATTCAGTGTCACCCATGAAATGACATCCGTTATGCCAAGCTGGGTGGAAGGAACCTTTATTGCCGGTACCATTGGCATAAGTGATATTGGACGGGGAGGGGGGAGTTGTGATATTTGTATGACATCCCTTAACATAAAGTTCTCTGAGCAGTTTACAGTGCATAAGTAAAAAACAATTTAAATACAAAAAAAGAATAAACCCTAACATCAAAAGCCACATAAATACAACAAACAAAACTCACTCCACCTCCAAAGTTGAACAGAAGTTTAAAAACAGAGAGGCTCAGACTACATGTTTGCCTTTCTCAGCTTTGTCCCAGATGACAGCCTCTTCCAAGGGCTCCCACAGAATTCAGTGGAAATTGAGCCAACCTCTTCATCTGCATAGCCTTGCCCTGGGTTCTGTTTCTTGGTCAGACAAGATTGTTACAAACAGACAGAATGAAACCCAGAAAGGTCACAATGTGCCATAACTGTCTGCACTGTTAATTTGTACTCTTTTAATTTGGACTTCTACAGGATGAATACAAACCAGATAAGGCTTTATCAGAGGAAGATCTTAAAAATGCAGTCAGTGTGCACCACGCGTTAGCATCGAAGGCAACAGACTATGAGAAGAAGCCAAACGTTCTGAAGCTCAAGACAGCTGATTGGAGAGTCCTGCTTTTCCAAGCTCAGTAGGTTCTATTTTGGTTCCTTTTGTGGTTCAAGCAAAATAGGCTCACAAACAGTGATTGGTGAAGAATGGTGCCCTTCTCACATGGGATTTTTTTTTAAAAGCTATTCCTTTAAAATCTATTTTATTTTTAATCTTGAATATAAGATAATAAGAAAATGACAAGACATAGGCTCCACATATTAATACTGTAACCCATTCCAGCACCATGTTTGACCCACCAAGCTTAATGTAGCCCATCATGTTCCCAGTCAGGCAGCAAATGCAGGAGGTTTATCAAGGCCCTGGAGTGGCTGTGTTGAGCTTAACGGTCACAAATTGTGCTGAGCTGATTTAACGCGGTTTTAGATGTTAGACAGAGAAACGTAACATGCTACTTAAAAATAGTATAAACACATCCTAAAAGCCATTCAAAAAGCACATAATCAGATCAGTTAGAATTCTCAAATAAATTATATTAGTCATTTCAATTTGAAAGGGAAAAGCTACAACTGATACATCTGGGTGCCCTTTATAACTGCCAAGGTACATATGTATTTTATATTCTGGATCTGGGGAGGTGGGTTTAAAGGTTAGGTGAGAGCATAGGGACATGGTTAGCAGATCAACATATTTAAATATGGGACGTATTTAATTTATCTCTCATTTTTTAAAAATATCTCAGGATGCTTGTGATTCTCTGTTGCACCAATGAGTCTTGCCACCTCCACAATTGTTAGAGATAAGTCCAGTGTATTCCTGTAATAGATGCTGTTGGAGGTAGCTGATTCATAGGGTCACCATAAATTGAAGGCAACAACAAATTCCTGTAATCCCGATTTATGCCTTAAGAGTGTGATGCTGCGTTCTTCTGCTGAGTTCTTGAATAAAGCTTCATGCAGGAAAAATCCAGTTTTCTGCTTCTGCTTCTTGGATTGGGCAATCTCTGTGCCTTGCTGTTCTGAATGGTGAAGGGACACTTGCAACCCAATGTCCACGGTGGTATTGAGGAACAACTTGACTAGAAGTATCCTTGGTCGCCACTAGTAGCAGTTGCTTATGAGTTTTAGTTTTTTACTCCTGAGGAAGCTGGCAAGGTCTGGAGAAGTCATGTATATGCTTGATTCCTTTCCCTCCATGGCTGGTTAAAGCCAGCCTGAGAAACTAATGGTGATAAATGCTTATTGAGAGGGGAAGCTTTCCTGCCTCAATGAATGAAGCGATGAACAGACTGCAGTTGGAAACCATCACTGAAGTCATTTGATCTTGGAACCTATAGACTGGTCTCTAATTTGCGGTCCTTGAGCAAGGTGAATGAATGTGCAATCATGCCACAACAATCTTGTGCATGCTGATTATCTAGCCCCTTATCGGTCTGGGTTGGGGGGGCTGGTTATAGGCTTCATCCTGCTCTGGTGGGTGACATGCTGGGAAGAAGGAGAGCCATCTCGTTTAATTTTCCATTGATTAAGGTGCAATCCCTCATTGCCCATGGCTATGGCCCTGCCCAGGTTAAATATTGTAGCTGTATTTGAAATTTAATGATAAAGCACCAAGCATTAAACAAGATAAACATTTCACCTGTTAGGAGAAGAGATGCTGCTGGGATTAGACCAACCTGTAGCAAAGGATGGAGAAAGAAGCAGGTAGCATCTTCCAAGTTGTGCCATTACTGCCCACTGTCCAGTACTGAGATGGTGAAGTAGAAAATGTGATTCAGAGTAGCAGTTCCTTTTAGGGCAGAGCAGACACTGAAGAGAAAGCAAAATGCACAAGCCTGAGTCTGGCTGATCTCTCTCTCTCTCTCTCATCCTCAGGAGTCCAGAAGAAATGGAGTCTTGGATCAATAAGATCAATTCTGTAGCAGCTGTTTTTTCTGCCCCACCATTCCCAGCTGCCATTGGATCCCAGAAGAAATTCAGCCGCCCTCTGTTGCCTGCCACCACAACCAAATTGTCTCAGGTGATTAATATACAACCCTAAGTATATTTGAAGTGAGCATCTCATAACCCTGCATTGAATAAAGCCATGGGAAGTTTCTCCCTCTCACACGCATGCACACACACACAGCCCTGGGTGGGACAAGTACTTGAACTTTGGTGGGTGGGTAGGAGTACTTGTAAGTGTGAATCCCCCTGCATGAAGATATTTGAAGGATCAGTGTGAGTTAAAACAAAAACACTGTTGTGAGGAGGAAAGGAACCAGCCATGGAAGAGAGCACAGTCTTCCACAGAGGCAGGCAGTGCTCTTGGCCCAACTGGCTCCAGAGTTGAAATGATATTTCTAAGCATGCTCGGGACCTTGAGCTCCTTGGAGGATGGGTAGAAGTATTTCAAATAATAACCATAGAATATTGCTGCATAATCTGTAGGAAGTATGTATTTACATACAGGCACTGCCTGCATCTTTCTGCATTACTTTTCTTGGTCTTGACCACCCATTGCTAGGGTGGAAGGCAGGCTTTGTCCCCACTGTGATGCTGAACGGCAGCTATTTAACTTATGCAGGTGAAAGGGTTGAGGTCTACTTGGAAACATGATTTGACAGGAGGCAAAACCCTTTCCTTGCTCCACTGGACCCACCATCCCCACAGCTATCAAGAATCAAGCTTATTTTGATCTGCATTGCCCTACCATTTCATCTGCAGAGATACTTAGTTGGCCCTGTTAAATTTTGACAGAATCTTGAGGCTGGTGTTTAGAGAGAGGTGCCTCCAGATGACCTGTTTGTTGAGTAGTTAGCCTGATTTCTTTGCAGGGACATTAGATGACAATGGCTATGTAATGAGCATTAATTTTGATTTGCTTGCGAGGAGGCTAGATAACATTGCATCAAAGTGTTATCCCAGACTTTTCACTGCCCTGCCTCTTTGCTTTTCTTATAAAAGCTTGATCTTCTGGGGAAGCAGATTTACTGCCTAAGCGTTCCAAATCAACTACCATTGCATAACCTGAATTTGCTGGTATGTCACTGAATCCTATCCCAAAATAGCGACAGTCTGCAAGTGCCAAGATAGACAGAGACACTTTTGTGACCAGATCTCTCCCTCACTCATTTTGTCTCTTTGCTGCTGCTATGAAGTGGGTCTGCTGTATTATTATTACCCTGTATTAATCTCCTGATTATTTTACCAATTTGGATAATTGTTTCATTTGTCACAATATAGAAACTAGTGTTGGCTGCATAATTTTTCTGTTTCAGCCACTCGCTTAGGAAAAATTTGGTTTGCATGCTGGTAGAAAGGAAGTGAAAGATGTTTTTGGCCAAAAGGCAGGAACAAAAAGTAGTATGTATTCAAAAGAGAAAAATAAATAAGTACTGTCTGCTTTTATCTATCAGATAGAGAACTTGCCAGTAGGCTCCTGCGCATACTGCAGAGGATGAAATGTATATTGTCTGGCTGCTGTTTTAGAAGTTGTGTCCTGAATCAAGATGTGACTATCCATTGTTAGTTCACTATTGCAGGCTCTGTTTCTGTTCCCAAACAAAATACAGAATAGATTATGGTTTTTTTAAAAAAGCAATCACAGCTTCAGGGGGACCCAATCCAGATCAGGGCCATGACATACGGGGAGAGCAGGATCTGACTATTTCCCTGCACCATTTTTTTTTAATGAAATCTCCCCCACCCCTTCTTTTTTACCCTTAAAGATGCTATTTCTGCAGTAGTACCTTCAGGGGCAAATTGCACCTTGGAGAGCGGGGGGTAATTTTCTGCAGGGAATAGCATGTGGGAGGCCAGGTCAGCACTCCTCCAGTTGCTTATTTTTTTTTCTTTTAAGCAAGCTCAGGATAGAGGATCCTGTGGTTAACATACAGTCTAATCTAAGTCTCAGTTTTTACTGTTGTGATTCAGTTCAGACCTTTAATTGCCTAATTCTCCAGTGCACTGTGGGCTCTTTCCTCCTCCCACTTGTGGGTGACTTCCCTCCACATCTCCATGGTTTGCTGTAACAGTAACTTTGTTACATCAGAATAGGGCAAGGTATAATTAGCACTAACCAAGAAAATCTTAGAAATCATGCTTTGATAGCACGTAGACCATAATTTTGAGCAATCCTCTTATTTTCTGACTATAGTTGGTCCTGAATGAGAGACATAATAGTTGTGCTTGCCCATAATGCTGAACTATGGTTTAGCACCACGAGCACGAGCTGCAGCAAGCTTTGGGCTCCTGCATTCCCCCAGGATTGCCACAAGAAGAAGATCAGAAGCTTTTGCTTCAGTTTGGAAAATGGAAGTGAAATGTATAAATGAACGCGCATCCAATTTACAATGGCTTCCACTCGGACCATGACATGCCCGTTAATTACCCATAGATTTCTGTAAAGTTAGTTATATCTGGTTGACCAGGTCTCTTTAACTGAAAGTTCTTGATCGGTAGCACTTCTCTGTACTTGAGTATCTGATTCAGAACAACCCCAGTGATATATGATGGCACTGATTTATCAAATTCAAATAAATGTAACTAATATAATGTCCATATTTAGTGCTGTTGGTTCTTTCCTGTATGTTTTCTAAATATATTAGAGGTTCATTGTAGCACATACTGTTGTCTCCTGCAGGATGAGCAACTAAAATCACATGAAAGTAAACTGAAACAAATCTCCACTGAACTAGCTGAGCATCGCTCCTACCCACCGGATAAGAAACTTAAAGGCAAGGAAGTGGAGGATTACAAACTGAAAGATCATTATCTGGAATTTGAGGTATGTTGGGGTCAGCCATAGTTGAGTAGCATTTCAAAGTCAGCCACTGCAGAAACAGTGGAAATTATTATCCTGTTTAATAGGATAATTAATAGTGGCTTGGCATTTTAATAACTGTTGACAGCAAAATGGCAAAAGACATGTTGAGTGGGCATTGGCCAAATATAAGTGGTTCAAAGTAGCTGAACGTGTGTAGGATACAGCAAGAGTGAGCTCTATAAGTGATAAATGGAGATGTAAACTTGAAGGGAGAAGCCATGTGAGCCCTGCCCCTTTCCTATCCGCTGGTTTCAATCTTTAGGGCAGGAGTGGCTAACCCTCACTTCAGTGGTCTGATGTCCTGCCCCCACCTCCAGCAAGTTTTTCTGGCTTCCCAAGACCCCACCATTTTTTTTTACTTTACAGCAGTGGCAAAAAGAAAAAAGAAATAAAAGTAGACATAGCATTGGGTGGGCAAAGCCCCCTTTCCCATTATCAGGTTGATCATTTGATGAGTGAAGAGGGGGCATTAACCCCACTTCCTCAGCTGATCTGCATGGATCAGCTGAGGACTGGGGTTATCGTGTATGTGTTTATTGTGCACAGCTGGTATAGCACAGTGGGGAGGAGAGCCTGGCTGGGGATCCAAAGTCTGTGAGTTCAAATCCCCGCTCATGTCTCCTGGGTGTCAAGGGCCAGCTAAAGATCACCCCCACAGCGAGTGGCTCAGGGGTTACGTGCCCTGCCACCTGTGCAGCCGTGAGCAAGCTGCACAGTCCCAAGGAGCCCAGTTGCCCCCCAGCTGGCAGTTGTGGAGAAGGAAGGGGCTGGCTTGTGCAGCTGTGGCAAGCTGAGCAGGCCCTAGCCAGCTGGGGAGGACTAGCCTCAGAGGGAGGCAATGGTAAACCCCCTCTGAATGCTGCTACCTTGAAAACCCATAGGGTCGCCATAAGTCAGGATTGACTTCAAGGCAGTCCATTTCCATTTTTGTTGTGCATGTGTGTGTAGAGAGAGTGTGGCATGGTCAAACCTACCACTGGCACAGGGTTGGTTGAGGGTGAATGCATCCCCTTAGCTATAAAAACCTCTGCATCAGTTGCAAAGCTTTCTTGGGCATGTTCTGGAGCATGCTCAGTTCATAAGTGACACTGGCCGGGCTTGTTGATTGTCTCTTGCCCACTTACGTTAGTTGCATGGAAAGTTCAACAGTGATAAACAAGCTGTCTTTCAAGAAAGGTTCTCTGCCATTACTGAACTTGTAGTTGAAGGCCCTGGTAAGTTTCCCAAGAGACCTAGGGTGGG
Source organism: Rhineura floridana (assembly GCF_030035675.1). Classification (NCBI taxonomy): domain Eukaryota; kingdom Metazoa; phylum Chordata; class Lepidosauria; order Squamata; family Rhineuridae; genus Rhineura; species Rhineura floridana. Next base: position 137,268,521 of record NC_084480.1, read on the forward strand.
GGGGGGAGAGAATGAGAGAAAGATGCTACAACTTTTTGACTGACAGGAGTGCGGGCAGAAAAACTCCATGGCCTTAGAATTACTGTATGATGACCCAGCATTTGTAGCAATGTTTCCTCTTTTTATAGCTCTCTGGCATATTCATTATCTGATGAAGCATGAATCAGTCCAGAGTACTATCAGCATTCATCTCACTAGTTCCCTTATTTTTGAGTGACATGCTTTAGCTATTTAATTTATTTGTCTCCTCACTGCTGCTGCAAGTATAGATACCAAGTGTATGACAGTCTTTCTTCATTTAATTTTAAAGTGGATTTTTCTTCTGATATTTTTCTGTATTAATCTATCTCTCCAAAAGCTCTTTGGAAAACTCATTCATGGCCATCTTTTTCTCTCGCATTCCTTTTATAGAGGCCTTGAAGTCTTCTTGCATTTGAATAATAATGATTACCTGAATTTTGTTTTGAATTAAGAGAGTGTACATTTTTTCCTCATTGTGGCATGCAAATAACTTGACAACAGATTTTTCTATCCTTTGAAGAATGTGTGGGCAATTGGTAGAACTTCATCAACATTTGCACTGATTCACTGGGGACGGGTCAGAAGACTACATTGTTAAAGAAATCATTCAGGAAGGCCAGAGTATGCATTTTGCATCACTTAAAAGCCTTTTTCTGAATTCCTGTTAATCACTAGTTATTTGAGTTAATCACAGAGCCATTGTGTGAGGCTGCAGATAGAACTGCCCTATAACAGAGGGCTGCATGCTTTACTAGACGGTGAATAAATTCAGCAGTTCATTGCTTGCAAAAATATATAGGATCTCCTGTGGCTCAGTATTTTGAGCCTGGTGTGCTTAGTGGGTTTGTACCTGGAACATGATGTGCTTAAGTGCCACACTCCTCCTAGCTGGGGGGAAACAAGGGTCTGTACCTTAAAAAATATTTAAAGGGAGGTTCATAGCTCATAGTGGTATGCAGTGCACAAAAGAAGGGCCTAAGGGCTGTCCTTGGCATCTCCAGGAATGTCATTTCGACACCATAATACTGAATTTCTCGAACTCTGAACAGAAAGGGAAGAATTAGGTGCTTCAAGTTCTGTGGTAATCTTTTGTAATCTTCATATCTTAATCGAGCATCTGCTCATCTTTGCAAAAGTCTCCTTTGACATACAGATAAAAACCTTTATCAATCAGATAATGGCAAAAAGACAATCATTGACCTCACTCTTTAGAAAGAGTATCAAAATCTTGTGGTCCCTTTAAAAATAAACAAATTATGCCGTTCCCAGCTTTGCGTCCTCAGAAGTTGTTGGACTATATCTTTCATCATCCCTGACCACTGGCCATGTTGACTGGCCAAATTTGCTAGTCTTCTGTGGTGCTCATTTTCCCCCACTCCTTTGCTTTTCTGAGGCTTGTTGTCTAATTCACCTCACGGGGTGCTTCCCAAATTGATAGTAATTACCAAAGTGAAGAGCCAGTGTGGTGTAGTGGTTAAGGTGTTGGACTACGACCTGGGAGACCAGGGTTCCCCACACTGCTATGAAGCTCACTGGGTGACCTTGGGCCAGTCACTGCCTCTCAGCCTCAGAGGAAGGCTATGATAAACCGCCTCTGAATACTGCTTAGCATGAAAATCCTATTCATAGGGTCTCCATAAGTCAGAATCGACTTGAAGGCAGTACATTTACAGTTTTTACCAAAGTGTAATCCTCAAAAGCCCTTGAAATATTAGTCTAATTACTCTTTAGGACAGAAATGCTCTTCAGTCAAACATATCTAAATGGCCAGATTTTCATCAGCTCCTGGGGATCTAGGATGTCAGCATTTGCTATAAATGCGCAGATCCAAAATGAGGGGAAGTCTGTCTGGTTCATGAACAAGGATGTTATCTACTTGCATTCACAGTGATGGAGGATGGTTATGCTGTACGCAGAGATGTAATGCTTGTGACTCAGCTGGTATATTAAGGTTGTGAATTGATTGTGAAGAATTGGATTTTATCGCTTTGTAACAAAACCTGAAGTGAAATATGAAACTCTGCTATATAAGTAGAAGCCATCTATGGATTATAGGGAAAACAATTTAGTTTTTTGGAAGAGGGAGGGGAGTAATGCCTTTAAGAACTATGGTCACATGCACCCACTGAGAACTTTACTAATCTTATCAGCCCCCTTTGGGTTTCCTTCAGAATTACTCTGGTATTTTACCTGAGAAGTCATGTTCTAACTTCTGTGTGTTTTTCCACCCACCAACCACCATATGTTCTGTTCTAGAGGGTACAGGCAGATAGTTTTGCATGTAGCCGGGTTCATGTAACTGCTGCTAATGCAGAGGTCCATGGATCAAAACACTAATCCAATATTGGCATTTGGAAGAGGTGTAGAACAAGATCCTCCTCCCTTAAATCGTGCATAGCTATAGATCTCCCCAAATCAGGTTGGAATGATGGGGCAATTCTTTGAGTCATCACACCCACAGATCTAATGTGAACCATTAGGGGTCCTCTGCTAGGGGCACTCAATCCACCCATATCTTGACTGGTGAGGGGAGAAATTTTCCACAAAGATCTTATTGTTCTGTAGAACTTGTTACCCACCCACCCACCCACTCACCCCTTTCAGATGTTCCTAACAGGTCAAATGAGGCCTAGCCACAGTATGAGAACCATGGCTTTAAGCAAAATCCAATGATAACCTAGGGTATCATGGGACATCTCCCCGCTCCCCCATCCTGCAAAATGTTGTTAGTCTTATTGAGACTCTGATTTCCCTCAGAATTTCTCAGATGTTTTCTCTAAGGAGCAACCACCAAATTGTGTCTAATGTCACTTTAGGAGAAATTTCAGTGGCAACTCTGACCTCTTGTTGCCCAGTGTGCTCTAGTTATGCTATGCATTGACTGTGCAGATGAATAGGTCCTCTAGTCTGGCGAGAGGTCACGTTGCTTGACTTCCTACATGTGTCGTCGTAGTTATGCTCTCGGTTGAATCTTTCCTCTTTTTCTCTTTCAGAAAACTCGGTATGAAACCTATGTGTCTCTTCTTACAGAGGGAGCAGGCAAAGAGTTGCTGAGCACCAGTGAGAACGATGGCCCAGGACTGAAGAAATGCCATTCAAGCCCCTCCTTAAATCAGGAGTCCCCTCTTAGTGCCAAGGTGAAGCGTAACATCTCAGAGAGGAAAGACTATAGACCTGAAACACCGAGCATCAAGCAGAAGGTTACTTAGGGCAACTGAGGCAAACTGAGGAACAACATATCACTCGCTCTTTAATAACCTGTCCTTTGCAAAAAGAAAACAAACAAAAATTAACACATCTGCCTGAATGGGGTGTTAGTGACATTTTCAATTGTAAATTTTGTTGTTTCTGTACAGGTTGTTGGAGATGTTTTGGCTTCTGACTTGCATTTGTCCAGTTAATTTATCATAGAGCAATTGTTCCAATTCTTTAAAATAATATAAGAAAAAAAGGGAAGGAAAACTAGGTGTGGGAAGGGAGAGATTTGATGATTTAATGATTATCTCCCTCATCTTTTTATCTTCTTTCATTGGCTTGTAATTTTCATCTCTCAAGTCATCTGCTGCTTTTCTACAGCAAATAACTGGACAAACAGAAGCTTACTGAGTTGTTTAGCTGTGTGAATGGATTCTTGCATTTGCCAAGGTGGCGTTGACTCACTATTAAGAGAGACTCGTAAAACTGCTCAACCTCGGGGAAAATACGTTTCTAAGTGCTGCAGAGCTCTGTAACTAACGTGTGATGGGAGCCATAGCAGTAGCTAGACTGTTGAACGAGCAGTTTTTGTGATCTCTGAGCCCACACTCTGTAGGAGGCTGAAAAGTGAAGGCTGGCCATAAAGAACAGAAGTGAACTAACAAAACTAGCATTTTAGATTTGGAAACCAGGGAAGGCCTTGGGTGAACAGAAATGGCGGAAACCAAAACTGGTCTTACTTTTCCATTTTGTTGAATGACCATGGGCCTCTCTGTTTTATCAGCAAGTTGTGCTACCTGTACAGTTTTCAACAGTATATTACTCATACATTTGATGTACAGACAGCTGTAATGTGTATTTATTTTCCATTGGCATTATGATTCTCCTCTGGAAGTATGTTCAGGCACTTTATAATCTATTTGATTGCAACTAAGAATTTCCCCCTCAAAGCTGGAAAGTCTGAAAGGACAGCATGTTACCCAGTTCCTTTTGTAAATAATGTCAAGGAGGCCTAGATATATGGTATTTATAATGATAGATTCTTTCTTCCTACATATAAAATCCTGGCTCCATTCCAAACACCCTGTGCCAGCCAGCAGATTCCCCCAGCTAAAAAAAATCATCCACCATAGACAATGCCTCCTCCCACATTCTATTTCCAGTTATCGCAAAATGTATGTGGGCTAAGAACAAGGAGAATGACTGTATGTTTTTCATGCTGGCCTCAGTTTCCTAGCTTAGGGCAGCATTATGTTTGAACCATGACAAAGATGTAGACATCCTGGAGTTCTTACTCTTCCCCTGCCTTACCCCAAGCAAACAAAAGCAAAGGAAAACAACTAGAATAATGTGGAATTAAGTTATAATTGAGGTCCACGGAGAAGAAATCCTAGGAATCAGAATACTTAAAAATGGTTGCCCTATTGGCCCCCCAGAAGAGGCAGCTCAAAGATCAGGACACACTTTAATCCTTTATTCTATGGGTAAGGAGCCTGTGGCCCTCCTGCTGTTGTTGGACTACATCTCCTAATCTCTGACAGTTGGCGATGCTTTCTGAGTCTGATGGGAGTCCAACAGCATGTAGAGGGCCACAGCTTCCCTATCCCTGCTGAATACCATTGATCTGGTGGCAGGGGCCTATGTGTTTCTTGGGCAGAGATTGGGTACAGGGTGAATTGCCACATTCCCAGGAACAGGGCCGGCACCAAAGGGTGGCCAGATTGGGCCTTGACAGAGGGCCCCTGAAGGGCTCCTCCTTAGGGTGGGAGGGTAGTGCTCCCTTTCCATGATCTGCAGCAGTATCGGCTCCCAACCCTTCTGTGGATCGTGGAGAGGGAGCTTCTAGGCACCCCTCAGATACAGTCAGTTCAGGTTTCAATAAGCCCACATGCATGCCCCACCTACCTTTCCCATCCCTGTGAATGATGGCCTGCCATCAACCAAGATGGTGGTGGAAGCTTCCCTAAGGGGCTGATGACCCTGCCGCCATCTTGGTTAATGTGCAGCGTGCACGTCATTCACAGAGAATGGGAGAGGTAGATGGGATGCATGGGTGGACCAATTAGCCCTGTGCTGCCTGTATGGAAGGGTTGGGCTATGGTGCCGTAGGCCTGAGGCAGGCTGGTGCTGGCCCTGCCCAGGAAGCCATCTGCTTTAGAGATGAGCAAACAAGGCTATAGTGACACTCTTTAGAACTCTGAGTACTAAATCACAAGCTACCATTTGCCAGGACACATTTTAGAAGTATTGTTCTATCCCTGCATTGCTATGGTGAGAGTCGTGTATCCCTGGCATTAGCAATTAAAGTGGCAACCAATTCAGATTAATACTAGGAGTGAAAAGGATTGTATTAGGACTGGAATCCCTTGCTGCCTGCACCTTCCTTGGGAAACCCACCTTAAACTCAAGAACCATCTGTGCATCATCATGAAGGGTATGCACTCTTTAATGTAGACGGGTTGATAGTTACTGTGAGAATGAATGAGCCAAGAAGAGTTGCATTTGTGAGGCAGTGGCTTGCGCATTCTTCTGCAGTGGCTCATTTTTCATCGGTGGTTCAGAAAAGTCAGCAGGCTGTCCAGTTATAATGAGAAGAGAGAAACAGCAATAAAGTGACAGGACTAGCATTGTCTTAAAAGAAGGAGTGACCTTGCCTTCAGTGCTGTGTGTGTGTTTGTGTCTCATCTCTGGTGGAGAACAGAGAAAAAGTGAATGTGACATAAAAAACAGAATGGGAGAAAACTCCACGATTTGTAAGATTGCAGAGGGATAGAGGTGAGAAATCCATCAAATAAAAAAGAGAAATTGCAGTTACAGATATGTACGAAGCAATAATACTGTATCATGATTCTGTATGGCATTTTTCATAGATGGAACAAATTGAATTATTCAAGAGCCTTCTGTGTTGCTTGGCTGTTGGCCTCTATGGCTGTTTGCTGAGTATTACTGAGGTAGTGTTTGCAAACTCCAGAATAGCAGTTTTTCTTGGAACGACTGTGATGTAGGTTCTTTGACATAGCATGCATCCTAAAGAATGCAATAGGAATTACCAGGTGGTACTCTCTTTCTTCCACTGAAAATGCAGAGTGACAGAGTATATTCCTTCACCCAGCTGAACCACTGCACCCTGATGATAAAATGAATGGTAGGGACTCTTTTTGTTCTCTTCCCTTAGAGGTTAATGAGCTTTGCATCAGCTAAGATTTGAGTAGAGAGGATTCACAATGAAGTCATGCAGCAGCTGTGTGGCCCAATTGTGAATTCTTTGAAGGAGAGAACTGTGTGTGAGAGAGAGGGTGAGGGGCTAGGGATCAGACACAGTATAATACACTTTACTTGTGTTGGTCACATGTATACTTTAGGGTGCCCAGATGCAAAGGAGAGCTGGGCTGTTGTACCATTTTAACAGTTCTGTAGGCTTTTTCAACTGGTGCTGCTTGTCATGCAAGACTGAGAAAAGTTGCTCTTGCTGACATAAGGCTCCCTCTTCTGCAAACTGTTTAAAGCCACAGAAGTGCGGCTTCCTTTTGCGTTTTCCTTCATCTGCTCTGTACACCTCTTTGGGCCAGACTGCAGTGTCTCAGGGGCTCGTCTGGGAGGTGGGTGATGAGGATGTAGCGTTGTACTTGATGCCTCTTTCTAGCTGTGGATGGCAATGTATTTTAAACAGGGGTGGATTTGTATCCTGGGGGATGGGTTTTTTAAAACAGCAGTTTGTGGGCTAGAAATGTGTTTTGTGCAAACCTGACCCCTTCACTAATGGTTAGGTTCTATAATCCGCACCAGCTAGCTATAAGGCTTTCTGATTCCTAAATGCATGAGTTTGAGTATGATTGGGTTGTTGCCTGTAAAACCCAAAGAGAAGGAAAGAACTTGAAAGTATGGCAGACCCCCCTCTCTCCCTCCCTCCATACATCCCTTCCTCTTTGAATACTATTCTGTTTTCTGATTGATTGGATCTGTGTGTAGCTTCATGGGCTGGATTTGGCCCAAAGGCTGCTGATTGGCCATCTTTACTTTAGAATATCAGCTGGGAGTTGGGAAGGACTGAAGGCAGCAAAGGAGCTGAGTGACAGCGGTCACTGGTACCATGAGGAACAGAAACCAGCCCCTTGGGGAGATCTATATGCTCGAGGGGAGAGTCACAGAGAAACGTGCTCCTTGCCCTTTTGCCCATGGATAAAGCAATAACTAATGACATGTCAGAACCAGCCCTCTGCGTCATGTTTCCTTCCTCTTCTTTTCTCTTCCTGTTGGTGAGAAGCTCAGGATGCAAACTGAGCCCATTGCACTTAGTGGTTCCAGTGCAGTTGTCTAAAAAGGCTGGGTAACCGCTGGAAACCTTCTGCTGATTGCTCTGTGGCACCTCAGAGCACCAGTATAGCCCCCAGGATGACAATTTCAGTTGCGCAATTAAAAGCTGGCATGTGGTTCATGTGGACGCTCGTTCTCCGTGCCTACCATAATGAATGCGGAAGCCTTATTGTGAATGTCAGCGGAGCAAATCATTGAAATGCTGCGTTTTGTGTGTGCGTTCTTGTCTATTTATTTGAAGAAGCATAGAAGAGTTCCAATTATTTATTGCTAGCAAAATGTCCATCATGTTGGTGGACGGAGTGTATGTGTGCCAAGGGAGTGCTTGTAAATTGCGAGGACCCAGTGCACTTCTCAGGCAGCATCCCTGTTAGTGAGGGCCAAGGAGGCTTTGCTTTCCCTGAAACATTGTCCCCAAAGGGCTAAGTTTACATTTCATATACATTTGCTTATATGGAGAAAGCTGCAAATGATGCATTTGAGGAGGCTAAGCTTTTGTCCTATCTCTGATGACATGGTGACCCCTGCCATTAAGAATCGAGCCTCTCCTACATAGCCCCATCTTCAAGTTCTATTTCTTGGTCACACTAGGGTGGGACTAAATAGTGGGAAGTGGCGTAGGTAGGTAGGTAGATAGGTAGGTAGGTAGATAGATAGATACTGCATTTATTTGCAAAACAAACTGTAATTGCTCTGATCTAGCATGTGCATAGTGCTGATAGAGAGATGCCTGCCCAGACAAGGTGTATGTCCATCCCCATATGAGACTATTAGTCATGTGCTAGACCTGAGTTGCGGCAAGTGGACATAAAATAGCATACGTGTGTGTGTGTGTGTGCACAGGGAGGTGGGGATTTCTACTTCTTATTTGGTAGTTCCAGGTATTGTAAGGACTACAAGTTGGCACGCTGGACACGTGTGAGGCTCTTATATTTAAGATCATGCCAACCTTCTCCATTGTTTTATCGGGGTCCATTGTAGACAAGACCTTATATAAATGCATTTTATCGGTCTGTGGAATTGTACTGGCAAAGCTGTCTCTGTGGTATCTCACTTCGCCATTGACACCTGTGGCAAAACATAGATATATCTATATCAGCCAGACTGGTATGTTTCGTGGGCCATGTTTTGGCCCCGTGGAGATAGTGTTACTTGGATGGGTGGGTGTTGGTAGTTGTACATGGTTTGACAGAATTCAGGCATGCAATGATAGAGTGCAAGTGTTAAGACCGGAGGGGTGCCGTTCCATCTAAATCTCTTGATGCACAAGGGATTTCTGTTGCTAGAAGTGCCAGCAACAGTTTTCTGCAGCACAGCCTGCCCTGCAGCTTCCTTGCCTGCTGCACAGTCACCTCTCTTTCTTCTTCCCATCCCTTTTGGCCTCAGATTTTCACCACCAGTCCTGTTCTTTCTGCAACAATACCACATTCCACACCAAAACGCTGCACAGTCACATCTACAACATGTTAACTTGTGTGGTTGCCTTGCATAATATGTTTATATTCAGGTGCGTGTGTTTAAAATTGAGAATCCACATAGTCCTCAGTGTGGTATAAACCTGCATTCTCTCAAGAGGAAATAGGATTGACCGCCAGTGCTTCAGAACAGCTGACCAGCAGCAGAGGCTGGCCCATAGGGCCAGTGGGACATTGCCCCACCAACTTCAGTCTGCCCTCAGCCAGCCCCCACCTGCCTACCTTCTTATTTACATCCAGTCCAGGGGCTGCTACTGCGTGTCATCTTCCTTCTCCTTAGTTTCAAAGTTGCCCTTTGGAGAGCTCAGCAGGGAGAAGGATGGACACAAGACTAGAATTAGTTGGCTCTGGCTCCAGCTACTGTTGCCGTCTTTGCCTTCTGCCCTACCAGTCCCAATGGGCACCGGCCACCGCTGTTGACCAGGTTATGATGAGATGCCCAAAACAAACTTATAAAGTGCCATGTTTCTGCAAGCAAGTTAGAATTGTCTCAAGGCAACCATTCAAGATAGCCATTTGTGTAAACGAATTTTCTAAAGTTAACTTAGGTACATGTGGGCAGGTGGGCTTATAAAACTTAGGGTGCTAATAGCTTTTGTAGGCTAATTTGCAAAGCTGGCCCAAATGCATCTTCAGCCAGTGGGTTTTTGCATGTCAGGTTGCTCCACACAAATTGAAATGGTTGGACCTTATTCCAAAAACTGGTTGCTCTCTAGCGCATTCACATGCTCGGAGCTTCTTAAATCAGTGTTTCCATTTGCCTCTGAGGAATCTGTCAGAAAACTAAATTCTACTAAGCTGAGATCTTGGGGGTGTTTCTGTTTTATTCATTTGGATTATCTTTGCTTTAGAAAAAAAGAACACTCTTTGTTCATTAAAAAGGCACTTTGCAGCCTAGCCATTGCTCAAGGAATTGTTTGTACTCCCCATTCTTTAATTGTGGATATGAAATTCCTAAGCTCAGGAAGCTTCTGGAGGACAGTTTGTATGGCATACATGTTTGCTTTTAGCATCCTACAGCTGTATCTTGCAACTTCTTCAGTGGGCACCTTCCTTGAACCAAATTTGTGATCCGTTCCCAGGGGATACTCCAAATGGTGGATTAAATCAACTTAATTTTTCAGCTTCACAACACATCCTAAGCACCATAATGCATTCACATTCCTCAGCAGACCGACATGTCTAGAAATCATTGCTTAGTTTAAATTGCTCTTTCAAACTGTCATGACTGCTTTAACTGGTACATGGCAGACCAAAACTTTATGAGTCTATTTTTCTTTATCAGGCACTGTGCTGGAGTTTACCAGACTGGCAGAGATTAGGATCTCTATGTGCATATTTTTAGGCAAACCTCTCTCTCTGAGCCACAGCTCCCCATCTGCATTAGGTAGATGAATGCTGAACTTCCTTATAGGGTTGTTGTGAGGGTTGCTGGGCTAATGTATATTAAATGCTGTGAACACTCTGGAAATAGTCAAGTGTTACAAATGATTATATCCACATTTCTGTATTTCCTTTTGAATTTGGATTTAGATGGGCAGAATGAAAATATGCAGATGGGAGGAGCACAGAGGAGTAATACCCCATTTGAGCTATTGCCAAGCAAAATAGGCAAGATTGTGAGCACAAACAATCCTTTGCTACAAGATTGGATTGGGTTGGGCCTTCTACTCCCGATGAAAAGGCCTGTAAAATTATTTTGGGCAACTGGCCAGTATGTCCTCAAAATAAAAAATGTATATTCCTTCTAGAGGCATATCATAGAACTTAGATCATACTGCATGTGAATTTCACCTTAAGAACCTGAATAGACTGATGAGCACAGAGCTTAAATTTCACCTTGTTCTTGTCATTTGTACCATGCCTTTTCAGTGACTATGTTACATGACAGGTAGCTGTTGTTAGGGAATACAATATGCCTCCTATTGAATAGGAGATGGTTATCGTTTCTGGATGGCTCTTGTCTCTGAACGCTTTGTTTTAATTGTTTGTCCTACCTGCCTCCCCCATTTAAACAGCTGTGAATGGATATTAACTCCAGCAAGCAGCTGTAAAGGTAGTTTTAGGAAGAAAGCAGCCACGTGCTTTAGGAACGGAAAAAGCTGCATATAAGGGTATTTCCAGAAATGTTCCCTTGAGCCCAAGCCTTTTCTGACTTTGTGTTCACAGTAGAGATGATACTGAAACCCAAGATCCAGAAGCGGAGTCTTAGAGCCACTCTTGTAGATTTTGGACTAGACTCCTAAGAAGTTCATCTACATTCATGAAATGGTCCAAAAAGACCCTGCCCCACCTACAAGTACCTTCTAGGATGAGGATCAGTGGTGGTGCTCTCCAAATGTCGTGGACTACAGTTCTCATTATCCCTGTACATTGGCCATGCTGGCTGGGGTTGATAAGAGTTATAGTACATGACATCTAGAGGGTACCACATTGGCTGCCCCTATTCTAGGTCCAGCCTAGGGAGAAGCCTGGCACATGGTTACCTACAGCTCAGTGAGAGACCATGTTGTGTGTGCAGAAGGACTCGGGTTCAGTCCCAGTATCTCCGGTTAAAAAGATCTCCAGCTGCAGGGCTGAGGAAAACCTCTGCTTGAGATCTGAGGAACCCACTGACAAACAGCATAGACAGTACTGGGGTAGTTGGACCATGGTCTGATTCAAACATTGATGGACTTTCAGAAAAGTAATCCAATAGGCCCAGATTAATCCTTGACCTCTCAAAAACGGTGGTTGCTCATTCCTAATTAGTATAGGTCAGGGGTACCTATTCCGGATGTTGTGGGACTACAGCTGCCATCAGTCCCCAGCCAGCATGGGCAGTAGTCAAAGATGATAGGAACTATAGTCCAGGAACATCTGGAGGGACACAGGTTAGTCACCTCTCCTCTACAAAAAGCCTCATCCCAGGGTGTATGATGGATAACATTCTTCAGGTATATATGTACATAATCATCAGCACCTTTGTGACTTGGCCAAATATTGGGATTAATATATATTGTTATTGTAGAGGTGGTGGTGAAAATCCATTGCTTCATAATTAAAGAAGAAAAATGGCTCTTTGTTGTTTTCAGATAAGGTGATATGAAATAGGTAAAATGATATCTGCTATTGGATCTAGACGACCCATTCTCTATAAACATTGTGATTCATGTTTAAAGTTTTTCTGTGATTAGAATATCTGTCTAACTGAAGTAGCTAAAGTGATTGCAACCACCTTTGCTCAATATACAGCTGCAGTTAGCTTTCCTTTCTCCTTTATGCAGAGTTCTGTGCAATCCAGAAGTGTACATATTCTTGCAGCATTACAGGTTAGTCCAGTCAAGACTAACTTTACATTTTTGTTACCTCTTGAAGAAGTGGTGTAACTGACTGACATTTGCAGTGACTCTGAGAATGATTTTTATTTATTATTTCTAATAGGAAAATGCCACCTCAAGGTGATCTTTCTGTACCAATGATTTGTGGTTTTTCATTTGGTTACCTGGTGGTGACTGTGAAACCTGATTGTATACACTTACTGAGAGTTTAAAGTAGTGCTGCTACATAATGTGTTAGCAAGAGTAGTGCATATAAATCCATCGGGTGTGCATAGTAATATTGAAGTATAATTACAAAACTTGCTTATGGGATCAAAAATTCCATTAGGGAATTCATGCTTTACTTCTGTTTCAGTAAAATGCCCTTAACGCTTGTTTAATTTTTATACACAAGGGCTGGGCAGGACATAGGCTGCTAAGCCTTGAAAGCCCATGTCCTGAGTGGTAACCCTTTCACCATAGCATGGGAGGGACCCTGAAAAGGTAGTACTCCATTCCTTTTCTTGGACCAACTAGTGGTTTTGGAAATTGTGTCAAGGAAGAACACTTCAAGTCAAGGTACAACAAGGAGATCTTCCCGTCCTCCTAAGTTTTCCCTCTCATCTCAGGTTGTGCTGAGGCCTGCAATTATAAGAGTTAAGATGAACAGCATATCTCTAGAGCAGCCTTTCCCAACCGGTGTGCCTCCAGATGTTGTTGGACCACAACTCCCATCAGCCTCAGCCATTGAGGCTGATGGGAGTTGTGGTCCAACAACATCTGGAGGCACACCGTTTGGGAAAGGCTGCTCTAGAGTATCCCTCACACTGAAGGATACAGCACATTAAACTCTGTAGTGCCTACCACCAATGGCTTTATGAAATTCTCTCAAGATAAAGCATGTCCTAATGAAAACCATGTGGATGGTATTGTAGAAGGCAGCATGTAGTAAAAAGTTTGGTGGTGACGATGAGTGCTGCCATGGACTGTGTTGGCTGGCCACAGGTCATTAGAGCTAAGAACATGAACCTTGAGTGGTTGGGACTCCCTCCTCCAGTTCTGGCAACAATTGACAATGCCAATGTACAAATACACAATTGCCACCAAAATGGTTTTTTCTTGCTGGTACGAGCTTATAGAACATGATCTCTCTGGGGAATGTTGATCATAAGCATAGTAGGAGAACAAAACAGTAATTCTTGAAACAAACAAACAAACAATCCCTCATACGCACAAAAAAATACACACAAACTAATATCCCTTTGTTAAAATTATCCTTTCAAATTATTCCAAAAGAAGGAATTGGCCATCCTAAACTAAAATCTAAGCAACAACTGAGGTTGACGTGTAGATTATACTAACTTTCATCTTGAGGCTGGAACAGCAGCCCTAAGCATGTAGGTTACCTAGACTCCATCAGTCTTGGTCCAGGGGCCATCCTTTCCCTAAACATCCTTCCACAACAACTGTTCATTTGACAATTGTACTATCAACCAATGAGTCTCTTCTTAGGTATGGAGTAGATTATGTTCTGCCAGACAGGAGCCTGAAGCTGTGCTAGGATGCTGTTCCAGAAGGTTAATTTCTCCCTATGGGAACAAAAAGAGGCAAAGCACAACCTACTTCCTTCATACCAGTAGCCAAAGGGTCCAAAGCATTTTGTTAATATCCTCTACAGGTACCATAGAATTTCCTTAAATCTCTATTCCCTCCTTACAGGTACTACAAAGGCAATTTCATATTTAATGAAGGCACTTACGGAGATACTCTTCCACATGGAGGATGGACTCACTTATGTGGATATTGTTTTTATATCATTGAAATAGTATTTTTGAGATTAAGTTTACATTTGCTTTTGTTTTTCTGTATATAAATACACTTCTGTCTGTTTTACCATTGCTGGAGTCGCCCTTCTATGGTATGCAGACCCTAATTTGCCTGATGTTACAAAGCTGTGAGACACCGTAGTCTTCCCCCTCTCCTTTCTTGTGTTCATGACTATGACAACTATGTTTTTTAAAAAACAAGTTTGAATAACGTTGCTTTGGCACAACAAAGCAAAAAGCCTTCTAGATGGATTTTTATGTTTATGAAAATGAACAAGTTGGTGAAGGATTTCACTTATGTATATGATATATGTATATGTAAAAACAAAAAAATTAGAAAAGAAATAAACCAAATGTATTTCATCGGCTGAAACTGAAGGCCCTTATTGAAGGTTGCCCTACATTAGCATTGCCAAAGAACGGTAAAATTATTTAATTGCTTTCATTTTCTCTGAACATCCCCAGATTGATAGTCATGTGCAATAATAACACACAAATCACCATTCAGTTTAGGTAGCAGGTCATTTATCAACATGCTGGCTTTCACTCCCCAAGTTTTTGTGGGCTGTCAATGAACAGTATCCTGAGGAGCCCATTGACAAATGTATTATTCGTATTGCATTCATCTGTGAATGAGTAAATGCAATATCATGTCTTGTCCCTTTGGCCGGGAAATAGTTAGCTTCCATATCACTAGTGGATTACTAGTTGAGAAGATCAATAATAGTGGACCAACTTGAAGTTTGTTTGTCAAGCTGTGGAATGGGATGTACTCCGCAGTATATTGTACTTCTTATCACATATGAAATCAGCAGGCACAGAGAAGCATCCATCACCAGAAAGGGCAGCATATTTCTACAGCATGGGCACCTCAAGGAAGTTTCATGGCAGACTCTTAAGCTAGAGAGACTATATCTAAAATACTGAGGCTTGAAAATTCCAAACAAGAAATCCATTCCTATCATATCTGACAAGGTTTCCTGCTGCTGCTGCTGCTGCTGTTGTTCATGTCATTAGGCATTAAATGCATGATGTCAGTGAACAGCTTGTGGTGAGAACATTGAAGACACTTTTATTTTGGAACTATTTAACAACAACATTTTTTTTAACAATACAAGTTGTAGACTTGTATAAATTCAGATTTGATAGATACAGTTACAACTAATGTCCTTTATAAAGCTTTTTTCTTCATCCCAACAGAGCACACCATAGGTTGTCATGTGTGGAGGGAAGTTTTACAGTTTCATTTGGTTTCTTGAATAAAGCCATATCACTGGCCCACAAAATCATTCTCATAGTCTGACCATCTCCATGTCAAACTTGTTTGGTCAGCATCTCTGCTAATGTATTATTCCAGACATAATTATACAATTCGTGTATTGTATATCCAGCCTCATTCCCATGGAAGACACTGTTGGCACACCTGATGAAACATAGGGTGACAATGATATTTTTATTAAATTGCTATTTTGAAAAAATGGGTTACATAAAAAAAAAATCAAAAGAACTGTTATACTAGGCCAGGTTAGCCAATATGATGCCCTCCATACATTTTTCCCCTTATATTTATACGTCACCTTTCTTTCATCAAGGCACCAAGAAGCCCAAGACCATACATGTAGTTCCCAGGTGGTCTCCCATCCAGGCACTGACCATATCCAGACCTGCTTAGCTTCACCAAGGGGTGGCCTCGTGTGCCTTCAGACCATACCTGGGATGTTGCTGAGAGTCCATCTCCCATCATCCCTGACTACTGGCAATGCTAGCTGAGGCTGATGGGAGTTGAAGTCCAATAACATCTGGAGGGAACCACATCGTCCACCGCTGTACTAGGCTAATGATTCAGGATATAGATTTCATGTGAGAGACTGGCAACTGGAAAGGACAACCTAGTTCATTCATTCACAAAACATTTCACACCATCAATCTGTAAAACTGGAAGGGAAATACATTTTATAGGCTCCCCTGGGACACTATCTTCTAAATCATTGATATATATTTTCCAAACAATATATAACTCCAGCAGTGAATTTCCAGCTGCTTTATCCTCCAGTTTACGAGCCAGTGGGCAAACAGTGGAAAAGATGAAAATGCACAATGAAGGGCTATACAGCAGAGGGGAGGAGACTCCTCAGCATTTGTACTATTTCATTTCTGGACATCTAAACATTTGGATCTATTTGTTCATGGCTTTGTAATTTATATTGTGGAAGTAGTCAATTGATCTTTAAATGTGCACAATGGCTCTGATTTAGTTCAAGTTGTTTGCAACTGGTTGCATACAACCATTCATGGTTTAAACTCCCCTTCTCCGCCTGCTGTGATCCTAGTAATTATCAGTCCTCCTGCCAAGCAATTTGTGCTTAACATGCACTTTTAAAAATGCAAATAGCAGACATATTTAACATCACATCTAGTTTGGCTGTAAGCCTCAATTTGTTCACCCTCAGTTGGTCCATTACTACAACAGCCTTTCTCAAATATCATGGCAAGGAGAGGTAAGAGCTGCATGTCATCCACATACTAACATCACACTCCAAAGCCCTGGAATCCTTCCCCATCAGTTTCACTGGGAAGAAGTTGGAATCCTGTGGAATCCTGTACACCAGTAGCCAAAGTATCAAAAGGACATCCCTTCTGGGACTGTCCCTCTAGGAAGTATCGGAACCACAGTAAATCCCTGAAAGGTACCATAGTTGATGATATCAAAAGCTGCTGAGAGGACCAGCAGTTCACTCACCCTGTCTTGTTCTCATCATAGGGCGTCTTCCAGAGTGATCAAGGATATCTCTGTTCCATAACCAGGCCTAAAGCTAGATTGAAATAATTCACACCATCCCAGAAAAGCTGGAATTGCAATAGCACCACTTGCTTAAAACATCATTCCCAATAATGGAATTTTAGAGACTGGCTGGAAATTATCCCATTCAATGGGGTTAAGGGAGGGCCTAAGAAAAAACTTTCACCACATCTTGTTAAGGCTGGAAAGTACAATGCCATTCAATAAGGATTCTCTTCAATATGGGAAGAGCCATACCTCAGTGACAGAGCATCCACCTTCCATGTAGAAGGTCCCAGATTTAATCCTTGGCATCTTTAGGTAGGGCTGGGAGAGACTCCCTGTCTGAAACTCTGGAGAGCCACTGCCAGTCAGTGTAGACAAAACTGAACTGGATGGACAAGCTGGTCTGATTCAGTATAAGGTAGTTTGTTTGTATAACTTGTATACCACTTTATATTTCAAAAAACATCTCAACAAAAATCAATATAAATTCTACATTCAATACAATTGCTAGTAGTAAAAACAACACTAATCCACATTTCTATGTTCTGAAGGAGGCATTCTCCACTCCCATTACCCACCATCATGTCAATTTCTGGCCACTTTTCCTAGCCCAAAGTGGTATGTAGGCTTCATACATCTAAGAATCCTGTCCACATCCTGATTGTACACACTGAAAAGTATCAATATGGCCTGATGCCAAGACAGACAGGATGCCATACCTTTAGTGTGGAAGAGGGGATTTCAACAGATGTAGCCTTTTTCGTCTCTTCATGAAAGCTTCACTTGCCTAAATCTTTTCTCCTGCACATCTGGTTGACATTGTCTTGCCTAGACCTGACACACTACTAGACACTGAGAATGAACCAGACACCCTACAAGTCAAGAACCTTGGGGAGCAGACATGGTCCCTTAGAACCAGCACTGAGGATCTCCTTGAGGGGCCTTTGAGAGGGACACCCTCTGAAGAACCCATGGATGTATCAGAAGAGGATCTATTACCACTCCTGTGGTCCGTGCCAAAGAGCAGTGACATAGCATGTGTGTAGGGACCCAGAGTCTTGTGAATCTGGAGTATCCTCATGAGTCAGCGTTCCCCTCATGAAAATCCTTGAAACTCCTTCACCATTAGTAGCTGTGGTAAGGGTGTAGTCTATGAGACCAGAGTATAGAAGGTCTGCCTCTTGAGCCTTCCTATTACTGGAAACAGCACAGGTATCTGGCTTCTAGTTCGCAAATATAGTATTCCCCTCCTTGCTGTGCTCCACCTTGCCCAGACTCCCTGTCATAATGACCTTGGACTGTTGCCCAGCCTTGGTTCTGGATCACATTTTGGACTGAACTGATTCTCTGGGTTTGGCCCTGGTTTGTTTGGACAGCACTGTGCCTTCAACCCTGATCTCCTTGGTGTTTTGTTCAGAGGCCCCCGAGGGCACCCACTAGAGTGTGGTGGTCATAACTCCTTCCCAGTATACCTCTTGCCCACTATAGAGTGAAGAATTCCCAAGCCACAATTCAAGGGTTATTTATATATTCATTAATTTTCTGATATTTATATCTGGGCTTCCTGCCATCACGGAACCCAAGATGGCATGCATGTGGTTCCCAAGCAGTCACCCACTGAGGCACTGACCAAGCCCAGACCTGCTTAGCTTCAATAAGATAGTGGCCTCCTGTGCCTTGAGGCAGTACCCTGGGATCATGTTTATCTCTATAACAGGGAGCAATAGTCAGTGTGGTGTCAGTGTGGAATCAACTTGAAGGCAGTACACATACACACACACAGAAGATGAAGCAATGGAAGAAGCTGTCTCTCTTCCCATCCTGCCCCTCCTCTCCCGGTCTCATTCCCCAACAAGTAGTTATGATGACAAGAAGTTTTGCCAATGAGATTCCTGCTTGCAATTCAGCTGTTCAAATTAAGTTGACATTCCAGTCAGCCAGTAAAAGGCACAGTCTTGATTTTACCCAATTTTGAACAGGCTGTTAACTATCCCAAAATATTACCCTTCTACATGAATGTTAATGTGACGGATATTCACCATCTCTATATCCTTCTTTCTCTCTTCCCCCCCCACCTGACAGCTCTGATAAGCATTTTCTGCTGATCCCTTTAATCTTTACTCATCTCGATTGCTCAGAATACATTAAACAAGAATGGAATGGAATGACAAAGCCGGAGCTTCATATTGTAAACTGAAAGGCACCTGTTTTGTCTTCGGCTGCATATTGCACATTCAGGATTCCAGCCAAGGAGAGGCTTTGTTTGTTCAATAAAAGTATACCTCACCTTTCAGGGCAAAATCATCCTAAGGCAGCTTTAAAAAAAATTGAAAGCAGGAACCAGTAATTTAAATACAATGAAAACTATCCAAAAACCAAATGAAAACAGCGGTAGCTAACAACTAGTGCTAATGCTGAACAAATAAGATTATACATTTATGTGTTTGTCAATAGATAGATGCACCATCATGGGGCTGCAGGGCTGTTCCCACCCCCACCACCACTTAAGAGATGGGCGGCCTTCTTTTCTCTAGAGCAGGGCTCCCACTTCAGAAGTTATGGCGAACCTGGCAATGGTGGGAGGAGCCACATGACTTCAGGGATGGGGCTAAATCTGTGAAGAGGACTCAAGTGATGACTGGCCTGTGTGTGAATGCTACTTCACAGATCGAACATCACAACAAGCACTCCCATATAACCTTGCATCATCCCAAACCCCAATGCATTTCAATGGCACTAGATTGCACATTCAGTTGTCGATCATCAAGTATAGAGAAGAGAAGTCAAGGGGTGTACATGCATGTATGAACATGAGATGCATTTAAAATGTCTGTGATTGCTAATAGGCTACATTTCTGTACCAGTAAATAAATACCACATTCACCCCTTTCTTTAGCATCTTCCCTCTGTCAACTTTTTCTCAGGCCCTTTGTGGTTGGCCACAAACTGTGTGCATTTGTGCATATGCAACGATGAGCCGGGGCAATCCCAACACACATTTGCCAATATATGTTTGTCACATGCGTGCATTGATCCAGAAGGATTTTTAAGAAATGTGTGACATGAGAAGCATCCTCTCCGCAGCCTCTTTTTATGGATCAGCGAAAGAAGCTACCAGATATACTGCCACTAGCACAAATGACTTATTTGTCATGGAAAAGAGAATGTGCCCAGGGAGGTGAGTAGGGCTGCCAGTCCTTTTCTGCCAGGTCTTCTGAGACTTCAGCAGCTGCATGACTTGTACCAGCAACCTGTTCAAGTGGCAATCCTTTCCCCTAACGAGGCAGTGATTTGGGGCACTATGATCCTTTTATGCAGCTGTTAAAGGCACCAAAGATGTGGCAGAATAAAAAGCTGGCAACATCACTGGAGACAAGGTCCCTGCTACTGCTAGATACCAGAAGGAGAATCAGTCTCCTCTTGCTGTATGTCTGTGAAAATGAGACTCGTAGTGCCAGATGCCAAGAACAAGAACTCTCCAATGTGAATAGAGGAATGTTTTCTCAAATGCTTAAGGCTAGGCAAAAGCCCAACTGTATGTCTGATTTTAAAAAAGAGGGAGAGAGTGGGAGGCTACTGAACACAGCACGAGGGAAGAGCAGCCAAAAGGAACTGATAAGGTAATCTCAGGCCATAGACAAGGAGGGATGCTAACGATTTATCCCTTCCCTTCCCTATGGCACCAAGTTGGAACCACCATCAGTAGCCTCATGATGGTACAAATGCAACTGAGCAGGGGATGGGGAGGAGAAGCTTCACTCAGAGGAGGGGAAAATGCCATTTCCCTCTGTTTTCCTGTTGCTTAATGGCAACTGCTTTCCCAGTTTCCCTAGTACAACTGGAAACGAAGTGGACCACATCACACCCTTTCTGGTCTGGTCATTTTCAGTTCTAAGGAAAATGTTGCACTTTTAAATTTTATTTCTGAAGAGCTGGAAGGATGCATTGTCTTGATCAAGGGACGGGCAAATCTGTCAGGTTTGGTTTCTCTTAAGTTTCTCATTTTTCCAAACTCAATTTGTCATATTTCCTTATCAGTTTACAATTTTAAAAAATCATAAGATATCTATATATTTGTATGCATTTCTCCTACTATAACATATATTTGTTACTTTCACTAATATGTGCGTTTTAATGCAGATGGTTCCAAATATACATAAAATACTTTTTTTCATTTTAATGCGCACTTTCCTAAATATACAATTTTAATTAATTTAATGCAAATTTATTAAAGAAAAACAAAAGGGGGTAAGAAAAGGGTGGAGAGGAAAAAATACAAGCAGAAGGAAGAAACAACCACCATTGGCTCTTTAACAATATAATAAACATCAAATGTATACAATTTAAAACACACACAAATGTTTGTACATTTTGTTTTTGGTTAGAGAACCACATCACAGAATTTGAAGAAGCGCAACTATCAAAGGAGAGCAACATTTTGGTTTCTGTCCTGTTTCAGGAAGTGCACATAAGGAAGGTTTGCATTAAATGTGAACAGAACAAAATCCCCCTCATCCCTTCATGTATTTAGAAAAATTAAAAACACAACTGTAAAAGTGCTCTGAATCTGAGCATGGGGGAAGAAATTGCTCCTCTTGGGATCTGTCCAGTAAGTGACCATTACTGCTGCACAAAGGGCTGGTGCACACATGGATGCACATAACTGAACAACTGCAGGATCAAGAGGTGAGCTGCGTAAGTTGAATGAGCTACTACGGATATGATATCGGTGTTTCACATCACTTCAAGCACTACGATTGGATAAATGAGATTTCAAGTTATAATTATAATGAGGAATCAAGCTATGGGCATGCATGTGTGAATCTCTTGCTGTAGTTCTAATCATGATTCCGGTTTGGTTTGGTTTTTTCCCGGGGTACAGCTTGAAGGGCAGCAAAAAACAAACAAACCCTAAACATGGTTTGTCCAAAAGTCATGGATCACAATAAATCCTGTAAAGATGGTTTGTCCACAATAAAATACAGAGATCACAACACAATGTACAATGCAGCTCTAAAATGTTTCCTTCGGCTTCTCTGAAAAGCTATGAACTCTACACAGCCTAGCCAAGAAAAGGTAGAAGAATTTTCTTTCTATAATTCTTAAAACCTTTCAATCAAAAGACTGCAGGGTGACCAAAAAAGCCTGCTGTAGTTGCCTAGCAAGTCAGGATGGACTCCCCCCCCCTTGCACTTGAAAGCCTACCTACTGAAACACGGCAGCAATTTGCCTAACCTCTAAAAGCATAAAGGAACAGAAAGATGTGTGCATAAAGGGGAGTAGGAGAACATAAGAACATAAGAAGAGTCTGCTGGATCAGGCCAGTGGCCCATCTAGTCCAGCATCCTGTTCTCACAGTGGCCAACCAGGTGCCTGGGGGAAGCCCACAAGCAGGACTCGAGTTCAAGAACACTCTCCCCCCGAGGCTTCCGGCAACTGGTTTTCAGAAGCATGCTGCCTCTGACTAGGGTGGCAGAGCACAGCCATCATGGCTAGTAGCCATTGATAGCCCTGTCTTCCATGAATTTGTCTAATCTTCTTTTAAAGCCATCCAAGCTGGTGGCCATTACTGCGTCTTGTTGGAGCAAATTCCATAGTTTAACTATGCACTGAGTAAAGAAGTACTTCCTTTTGTCTGTCCTGAATCGTCCAACATTCAGCTTCTTTGAATGTCCACAAGTTCTAGTATTATGAGAGAGGGAGAAGAACTTTTCTCTATCCACTTTCTCAATGCCATGCATAATTTTATACACTTCTATCATGTCTCCTCTGACCCTCCTTTTCTCTAAACTAAAAAGCCCCAAATGCTGCAACCTTTCCTCGTAAGGGAGTCGCTCCATCCCCTTGATCATTCTGGTTGCCCTCTTCTGAACCTTTTCCAACTCTATAATATCCTTTTTGAGATGAGGCGACCAGAACTGTACACAGTATTCCAAATGCGGCCGCACCATAGATTTATACAATGGCATTATGATTTCGGCTGTTTTATTTTCAATACCTTTCCTAATTATCCCTAGCATGGAATTTGCCTTTTTCACAGCTGCCGCACACTGAGAGAGCGGGCCTGGAGCAGGGTGGAATAGCGTGGCCATCCTTGTTTTACTGGCTCTGCTCTTCTGCATTTAGCAGCAGTTTGCCAAACAGAAAAGTTGCCAGTTTTAAAAGAATTGTAGGAGAACTCATATCCAGTGCTTTACTTAGTTCAAAATAACCTTCCCTGGGCTACAGTCTGAAGCTCTTGGCTTGTCGCCATTCATTTTCCAGGAGTAAAATACTTGCATGGCACAATGATTATGTTTTGGTGTGTCTCACCGAGTCAGGGCCATACTAGATGTTACCATCAATTGTGTGAATGCAATTAACACACACTTGTATTGCCCCCCAATACCAAAAGCACCTTGCGGAGAACGTTAACTCTTTTCACCTTGGTTGTGGTCGCAATGAAAGCCTCCCCCACACATCCCGCTGAAGTTGTCATTTGCATCAGGACCAAAGTCTCTATTTGCACCAAAGGAGGTTTCCCTCCTGATGCAAATATCTCAGGCGGAGGGTGAAGGAGTCCAATTTTGTTGGAACCACAGCCAGGATGAAAATGTTAAACTTTTCTTTTCC
Organism: Rhineura floridana; assembly: GCF_030035675.1. Taxonomy (NCBI): domain Eukaryota; kingdom Metazoa; phylum Chordata; class Lepidosauria; order Squamata; family Rhineuridae; genus Rhineura; species Rhineura floridana. Next base: position 137,292,048 of record NC_084480.1, read on the forward strand.
TCCTCACTGCCCTTCCTCCACCAACCCTGCAGTCACCATTTACATTTTTAAGACTCGCATGTCCATTGCATTCATGCTATTAACATCACATCTGCCTTAGATTTCCAGGTATGGAAAGAGGCACAGTAGTGATGGAGGAAATATCCTTTAGAATTTAGGACTGTGTACGTTGTATATACCAGATTGATTTTCCTTCACGTCTGTGAAATAACTGCACCGATTAGGGTGCAAAAATATGCGTGCTTACCTAAGAGCAAGTCCCAGTGAACTTAATGGAACCTACTTCAGAGATGTGCACAGGACTGGACTGTTAGACTTGAAATTACAGAGCCTATGCAGTGTGTACCAATCTTTGTGCTCCTCTTTATTATCTTTAAGCCAGTGCATCCAGTATGCAACCATCACCTTTTTAGTGCATTCTTTCCTCCAGGGGCAGAAAATGCATTGCTTGTCTTGCAACGGCATAGAAGAGGCTTCCCACAGAGCAAAAGATCTAGTACTACTTGCCCTTGGAGTGATATGCCTTTAGGTTTTTGCAGATTCATATACAGAGTTATTTGTTATTTTAAAAATGGCAACACCCTCTGCAATTGCCTATCAAGGAAAACAACTGATTGAAGAAAATGTTGAGGATTGAAGTCGAAAGCTTCAACATTTTGGTATATGAGAATTAAAGCTAGCTAGGAAGGCATACTTTAAGCCTCTTGTGCCAATGCTTCATGGCACGTCCATGACAAAGTCTTTGTTCAGCAACTTATTACAGCTGCAGAGATGTCAGTGGCGTTGTCAGCTAATGAGGTTTCTTGCCTCATTTGTGGCAGGATTTGTACAGTGATTAGGGATTAAGGGAAGGGATCAGTGGAATAAAAGAAACGCAGTCCTTGTTATAGTGAGTAATGCTGATGAGATAATGTGTTTTGGGAAAATGAATGATACTTAGGCATATAGCGTTCTACACTGTCCCTAGCTGCCAATCCATCAAAAGTTGTATATCTATGTAGGGTCCTACATGCTAGCCACATGTTACATTGAATGTGTAGAGGATGGGGAACAGAATCACATATGATATTCTCACTAGGGATGGAAGGATCTGTCCATTTTGATTGTCCCAGTTTCTCATTTTTTCAGTCTTATATTCCGTTCTCCGCATTTCTGCAGGAATCTGTGGCTTTATTTTTTAAATTTTTTTAAAAAACAAAACTCATTAAAATTCATCAGTGTGTTCATGCAGATTTCTTCTAATAAACACATTTTTGCATGCAGTTTTGACTAATGTACACATTTTCGCAAGCAATTTTCCTAATATAATGCACTTTGTATGTTTTTTTCACTCATATATTCATGTTTACCAGTGTTTTCATTTTTCCCTAATAGAGGCAATTTCTCCTAATATAATGCACATTTCCCCCTAACATGCATTTTTGCAAGCATTGTTTGGTTGGAGAACTGCATCACCAAATTCAAATAAGTGTGAATTTCAGAGGATGGTTGTGTTTCAGTTCTCAAATTGTTTTGGTTGCCCAGATGGGAATGTGGCCCATGGGCTCAAAAAGGTCCCCCATCCATGCTTTGTTAATGCTGGAGCATGGGGCTTCTTCTGCTGATGGGGCATGTTAAGGAGAGGAGAGGAGCGGAGAATATGTTCTATCTTGCCTTTTACCATGTATTTTATTTCTATCATTTGTGCAGCAATGCCCTGGAAAAGGAAGCAAGTTCTACTGGGCAGCAGAGACACAACGATCCTTTGTTAACAAAAGCCTTTGTTAAGCAATATTACTTAAGCACCAGAAATCAATAATTGTTGGTCTGGGTAGGCATGATGGAAAATTCCTGCCAGGCTTCTAACTCTACAGATCAGAGAGTTACATGCTGTGCAAAAATATCAGAATAAACTTGCGTTTCATCTCATCTCCAAAGCCAGTTTCTCCCAGCGGCAAAGGGACTGTATGATTCCCCTGCTAAGATAGCTGAGGTCACAACCTCTTCCAAGAATGCCAAGTCTCCTTCTGCCATCCCTCCCACCTAGCCTCTCTCCCCCCTCCCCTCAATTGTTTGTAATTTTAAGCATGCAGTGTTCAAAAAGGCCCCATCATACAAGACCTTTTTTGAATTTTAGTGCTTCTCAAACTAGTTCAGTACTAGGATTCTCTTTTATCATGAAATACAGTACATAAGCAACATCAGAGGAGCTGTTCTGAGCCCGTGGTTCTGAAACCCACTTTGCCAGACAGTCAACTCAATCCCTCTCTCTTTTAATCAGAACTATTTTATTAAACCAGAAAACACAAAGGTATACCGAAACTTCAAAGAAAACATACAGTCTCTGGGGATGGTGAACTGAGGATGGTGATGATGGAGAAGGTTGATAGCAGGTAATTATATTGTAGGATTGTTGAAGAGGTAGACTTCAATGGAGGAGAGGTAACTTCTGAGAGAGACAGCTTCTGAAAAAGGCAATTCTGGCAGAGAAATACTTCTGAGAGAGAGCGATAGGTAAAAAAGGAGTGTTGTCCTCTGGGGCTATTAGGCCTGCTGCTAGCTTCACTGATGACTGAAACAAACGGAGGCAGGTTTTAGAGGGAAAACTAACTAACCAATTAAAGAGAGAGGTGATGTCACCTGACAGGAAGTTACTGTAAGGCTAACGGAACATGGAGACAGACCTCTAGAGTTCCATAATTCTAACCTAATAAATGCCTTCTTTAGCACAACAGAAGGAGTCTCCCTATATACAATTCTAAACCCTGCCGAGGCAGCACAGGAGCCCTCCTTGAGTTAGTCCAGCATCCTGTACCCAACAGTGGCCAACTAAATGCCTCCAGGAAGACCAAAACCAGTAATGAAGGCAGCAGCCCTCTTGCTTTCCCCCAGAGGATTAACTGCCTCTGAACCTGGAGGTTCCATTTAGACAGAGATGAGGAACCCAGTGCCCTCCAGATGTTTACTTATTTGTTTATAAATATATTTGTATACTGCTATTTCATTAAAAACATCAAAGCGGTTTACAAGAAGTTCAAAGCAGAACAAACAACCATACCTTAAAAATATTAAAACTACAATAAAAAACAAAGGTCAACAATTGCAAAAAAGCATCTTCTTAATTGCCTGCATAAACCTGACGAAACAGAAAGGTTTTCAAGAGGCGTTTAAAAGTTAAAACAGAAGGTGCCTGCTGAATCTCTATTGGCACAGAATTCTAGAAAACTGAGCCAATGACACTGAAGGCTCGATTTTGTGTCAATATTAAATGAGTCTTGCCAACTCAGGGGACAACTCAGGGTTCACCCTGCAGATGAACTCAGTGATTGAGCTGGGATATAAAAGTTCAGGTGGTCCCTAAGATACCCTGGATCTAAGTTGTTCAGGGCTTTGTAAATTAATACAAGGGCCTTGAACCTGGCTCGGTAGTGGATGGGCAGCCAGTGCAGATGCTTTAAGCGTGGTGTCACATGTTGTCAGCCATGTGCTCCCATCAGCAGCCTGGCCCCCGCATTTTGTGCCTGCTGGAGCTTCTGAACCAGGGGTAAGGGCAGCAGATGTTGTTGCACTATAACTCCCATCAGCTACAGCCAGCATGGCCAGTGACCAAAGATGATGCGAGTCAGATTCCAATGACATCTGGAGGCCCCCAGGTTGAGCTATCTTGGTTGATGCTGCCATACCCATTATTTCCTCTCCATATCCACCAACATTTTACGGATGAAAATAAGGATTCTCTTGTTCCATCTGCATTTTCTGTATCTTGTAAAACTGTATTTTCATGCAAAGGAATCACTGCCTGAATGCACATATACGCAAACACATGTGCATGCATGCATGGGCGCCAGCGTGCGTGCGCGCACACACACACACAGTTATTACACATTGCTTGAGCTAAAGGATCTTCACTATGTGCTGTTCAAAAACATTACACATGTAGGAATAGGCTGCTGGTGGAGACGATGAAGGTAAGCTATGCTATGGACAGTTGCTGGATCTTCAGCTCAAGACTGACAGTGTAGGGCCTTGTGATGTCGGGGCCCAGAAAATTCAGAAAAGCACAAGGCCCCCCCACCTCTTTTTCCCCAGTGGAATAACTGGAGATTTGGGGAGGAAAATTGGGGTGGATACTTGCTTATGAAATATTTTCTCTTTCAGAATGATAAATGAAATCCTTTTTTAAAGTATTGGAATGAAATAATAGTTAGCCAATTACAGTGCTGCAAAATTCTTAGATTAGAAGACAGTATGTTTATTGCATTTGTTTGATTACTATACAATCCACACTTGACAGAAGCAATGGAGACTGAGTTCTTGTTTTTTCTGTCTAGTCCACACACAATCTAGATCTATTACACATTTTTTGTTCCTTAAAAAGCTTCTTGATGAACTGGCTTCATTCTGAAAATAAAAGCTCATTGCAGATTGATTCTGCACTCCCTGCAGAGTGTCCATCTGAAAACAGATAGAGGCAGTCCCAGCAAGGGGGGGGTGTATCCACCCCTGCCATTATGTTGTGGGTGGGCATAATCAAAGGGAGGGTTTTCAAACATATATCAAGTAACCACACCCACCCATGTGGATGGGAGGATCTACAGTCAATCTGAATTGAAAGCAACATGTTGAGGATCAGCATGAACAATTCCATATTAAGAAAAACTACATTTTTTGTGCTACAAAGGGTTAAGCGTGTACTCACGCTCATAGGACATGATTCTGAAACATCACTCTTAGGCCACAATGTCTTTCAAAAGTTGCAGAATAAAGAGCATATTCAGGAATTTGGCCCAAATTAGAAGTCTGCCAAACATAGTGCTTCCCGCAACATCTTACTCTCCAAATGTTCCTATTCAGGGATAGCTGCCACATTTTTTCAGTGCTACCCAGTGAAAACTTCACCTTCTCTGTGTGCCTGATGAGGCACAGATTTGTGTTGTTGGCCTAGCGGTGAGGCTTGAAAGCCCAAGACTCTGGTCAGGGCCTGGGAACAGCCGTAAAGCTTTAGAGAACTAAGAAAGCCACAGCCTCATCACAGGAGTAGGGAACTTCCGGCCAGGAAGCCACATGCGGTCCTCAAGATCCTTCTACCTGGCCCTCCAGACTCCTCAGACCACACTACTCAATGGCTTTGCCCTGTCCTGAAGTGCCTTTGTCTGGCTGGAATGTGTCCTTGAATTGTGACACTGTCTATTGATTGCCTGGATGGAGAGATGTGTCCGGACATAAATGTGGAGAAACCGCTGGCTTTTGCATGGCTGGAATATCATCTACCATACACGGATAAGTCATGTCCGTTGCTCTGTTCACTTTTGCCTCTGACCATACCCACCATTGGCATGTGGCTCCCAAACATTTGGCTCGGGGTGAAAAAAACCCTTCATCCCTGGTTTAAAAGCAAAGAGGAATTTGCTCTTTTTGATAATGGCCACATTCACACCATACATTTATCCCACTATTATTCCACTTTAAACAGTCATGGCTTCCCCCAAAGAATCCTGAGAAATACAGTTTGTGAAGGAAGCTGAGAACTGGTAGGAGACTCCTGTTCCCATCAGAGAGCTACAATTCTGAGAGTGGTTTAACAATCAGTCCCTCTTCCCACAGAATTCTGGGAATAGTGGAATAAATGTATGGTGTGAATGTGGCCTAAGGGTCATAACTAAATATCATAGTATAGCGATGCTTTTATTATAGGGGTGGACATCTTGCAACCCCAAGACTGCATGCGACCTTTGGGTTAATTTCATGTGGTTTGTAAGGAGGGAGAAATGGGAGGGTGTAACACAGAAAGAGAGAAAATGAGGTGGGTGAGTGAATGGGAATGCCTTAGACTTTACATCGCCAAACTATTTTTAAAAAGAAAAGGAAAAGAGGATCTGTGGGTTCTATCCAGTTGCTAGAGTTTGCTCTTGTCCATTTTCATTACCCTGTGAATACCAATGTATGCTACAGATGATCCTTGCTTTTTTATTATGATTCCCTCTCAGCATAAATATTCCATGGTCATCAGTTGTTTGGGGAGTGGAGTGTGTGTGTGAGTGTGTGTGCACACATGCGCATGGGAGACAAGGGAGTTATGGGTCTGTGTGTCAAAGGGGGAAGGTGTGTGTGTGTGTGAGAGAGAGAGAGAGACAGAGAGACAGAGAGAGACAGAGAGTGGTGGGAGGAAGGGGGAGGTGCCATCCCTGGCCCCACCCATTGCCAGGATTGAACCTGCCTAATGTCACCGCAAATGACTTCAGAGGCTAAAAGGTTACCCAGCCCTGCCCTGAGTCCTGACATGTGTTTGAAAACACCACCCTCCCAGAAAGCAGCAAAACCAGGAGGTTTATCAAGCCCCGTAATATGTAGCTGGAGGGTCACAAAGGGTTTCTTAGGCCCAGGCTAAAACCCAGTTAGTTAGATAGAAAGATGCAAAGAAGGAATGAGAACTGAATTTCAGTCAGTTACCACAGCTCGTGCCCACGTTATGTTTCTCAGGCAACTGAGACACTTGAGTGGTGGGTGGAAGTTAGTTAGCAATTGCGACTGTATCTAGCAAAATTCTGCAGAATGCTAATAAAAGAATATAGGGATGCGACAGAGGGCTGGAGGCTGGACTCCAGTTTCTTTGGCCTTGTGTGGCAGAGGGACTCTCCATTTTGTGTCCTCTGCAGAGGTGGAGACTGATGTCTGTTAATCTCTTCCAGTTTCCTGCTTGTATACAGGTTACATGTTTATCTGTGGTAAATCAATTCCCTCCAGAGGTAGCTGACATCCATCCTGGTGTTATGCTACAGTTACTGTTATACATTTTGATAAATGATTTGATGTGTGAAACCCTTTGACTAATTGAATATGAAGAGCTTTATTGCTCTGGCATCCTAAGAGCTCATTCTGCTGTTTTGACCAGCTGGTGGGGAAATAGTTTTTTTTTTTTAAAAAAGCTTCAAGTTAATTAACAAGAATCGTGGCAATGATTATTTATCACCCTCCTTTCCACACACTCCCACCCCCAAACTTTGTCTTCATGCAAGGGAAAAAGCAATGTATGCTTTGAATTTCAAAAGCAGTCTTTGCTATTTGAGATTGGTCAGGAATTGAGGGCATTCATCTTGATTTGTTTGCAAGGGGATTAGACAGTGTTGGCTGTTGAACGAGCATTCATTCTGATTTGTCTGCAAGGAAGTTAGATGACGCTTCAAAGCATGTGTTACCCCAGGCTATCCGGTGCCTTTCCCCTCCACTTTCCATATCGCAAAAAGTGTAATCTTTTGGGGACGCGGGTTGTACAAGACCTCCCCATCAAATATAATTGCCCCACCTGAATTTGCCAGTATGTGATTTGAATCCCACCCCAGAATAACAACAGTCTTGAACTGCCCTGACTGTAACTGCTGGGCAGACATGCTGTCAGGCACAGTGGTGGGGGATTCTCGTGGCTGGGATAACAAAGGGACAATGGCAATGAGAACAATTATGTTAGAACACAGAGCATACAGATGAAATAAAATCCGAGGAACTTTTTATGACAAGTTACTGCACTCTGGTCTGCCTGTTCCATCTAAAAGCAGTAATTTCCAAACTGTGTGCCAGGGCACACTATTGCACTATGAGAAATAATTTAATAAAATAATACAAGGCTTTTGTAAGCACAAAGGCAGAAGCTACAGAGAAGGCTATCCACTGTGTTTTAGGATACAATAAACTGCCATAGATTAGGTCAGACTGGTCATCTAGTTCACCATTGCCTACTCTGACTGGCATCAGGTTTCAGCCAGAGGGTCTTTCCTATCACCTGACCCTTTTTAACTGGAGATGCCAGGGAATGAACTTGGGATCTTCTGAATATAAAACATATGATATACCACTGAGCATGATTTGCTGCTCTGATCTTGCCTTTGCTAGAGTTGGATTGGTATTCTGCCAGTCATCCTGATACAGATAACATGGCAGAACTGTCCTTCCTCAGATGAAACTGCACATTTTGTCTCTGCATGAGTCACTGCAGAATGGCTACCTATCAGAGATGCTGTAGGATTGGACTAGATGACCTTGAGTTGCTTTCAGGTTCTATATGAGTCTGTGAGTCCAATCCAGAAACACACCCAGAACAATAACTCAGAGAGAAATACAGCAATGCACAGAAATCCCCTGAGAATGGGACATTCTTAATCTTACACACTGTGAAAGTAAAGCACTTCATATGAAGTGTTTTTGCCTCAGAAAAATTATGCCTTCTCAGGTATTAGAAGTTGGAAAACACTGATCTGAACTCTGACTTGACTATGCTAGGCAGTGCTAGACTTTATTGTTCTTTTTTTTAAAAAAAAACAGCCAACAACATACAATGGTGTCCGGTGATTATGATGAGGTTCCTCAATAAATCTTTTTTCTTCAAGAATAGAGAATTGGGTTGGTGGCTCTGAGAGACTAGCTGCCCCTGAGGCTGCCTACTAACAAGTTTTTGTTAAAAAGAAAAGAAAGGCTAGCCACTAGGGTTGCCAAGTCAGAAGCATCCCAAACCCTGAGTTTTCAGGGGCGGGCCTTAGTGATGACATGGGGTATGCCCTAGTGATGTCATAGGGGGCAGGTCCTAGTGATGTCATTAAGCATGATACATTAAGCATCAACTACAGTTGCTTGCAGCATATCACTGAAACAAAAAAATTTCTCTGATTGGAAATTAAGATACAAATCTTAGCTAAATGAGGGTGGTTCCAGGTCCAACTGAAGTGACGAGATCATTCCTTCTAACCTGCTTAGAGAGCCTGGGTAAGGAACATTTAATCTTGCCTACTTGCTTCTGGCAAGAAGGGTTTAAGTGCCCTCGGGCCAGTCCAGTCACCAGAAGGCCACTGTAGGAAAAAGGGAGCCTAGTGTTGTGGAGAAGTTAGATGGGAGCACTCAGGACTAAAGATGGATGCCTCTGAAGGCTGCAGTTCTAAACACACTTACTAAAGAACTAAGCCCCATAGAACTCTTACTTACTTCTGAGTAGATATTGTTAGGATTGTGCTATTGGTAAGGCTTGACTAGGATCCTCTGCAACGATATCCATATCCAAGCAGGATTGGCAATGGCAACCCGCTGCCTGGAATGCCCTGCCTGCTTTTTAACGTGGCTGCTCCAAATTTCTTTACAGACTTGATCTTTCACTGCAGAGAGGTTTGAGAAATGAGTAAGAGTTAAGAAGATTCTCTACTCTTTCCTGCCTACTCTGTGGGCTGCTATAAACTCACTTTGACAGCCACCCCAATTCCAGTGAGTAATAATAGACAGAGAGAAAACACACATGGTTAGGTCTACCTTCATAGGCAGTACATTGGGAACAACAGCAACTGAAGCCACACTTCCCAGTATGTGAATTCTCTTTTACCACTATTGGGCAAGAAACAAACCATCATGCAAATAACAAGGTGCATCATCAGTGGATTTAGGGGGGTTGAGACTTGAGCACCACTCATGTTGCTTCTATGGATGAAAGGAGTGAGGTCAGAGGTAAATGAAATGCAAATAGAAAAGAAAAACAAAAGACAGTGATGATTTCCTAAATGCAATACCATACCAATCACAACAAGACTCCTATGAGTAAGGCAGAAAACTCAGCATCCCACAACCTGTCAGGGTTCCTAACTAAAACTAAAAAAAACAAAAACTGGCAGCCAATCAGCCAAGGTCACAGAAATCTGCATGCAGCGCAACCTGACCCTGGGGCTGCAGGTAGTGCAGAATGCTGTGGCATGATTGCTGACATGTTACACCCTAACAGCCAGGGCCGGCTCCAGGCATTCGGGGGCCCTTGGGCATCAGCTTGCCCTGGCCCCCCGGTGGGTGGTTGAGTGTGTGCGCATGTGCGGCCCCCCTACCTGTCTAGTCTTTACCATTGCCCTTAATGAAGATGGCGGCTGCGGTTTCCCTAAAGGGAATGAAGCCTCCGCCGCCATCTTTGTTGATGGCACACGTGCATGCTATGCGCGCACATCTCTGCCATCAACTAAGATGGCGGCAGCGGCTTCAGTACCTTAGGGAAGCTGCAGCCGCCATCTTCATAAAGGGCAATGCTAAAAAGCCGGCTGACAGGTAAGTAGGGGGTGGGGGGGGCACGGATTGCGGGAGTGGAGGCCCCCTTAGGGGCCCCTCAGGGCCTCCAGTAGCTCCGGGGCCCTCGGGCCAGTGCCCAACCTGGCCGCCCTTTAGAACCGGCCCTGCTAACAGCACATAATACCTCTGCTCTGAAATCCGGACCGGTTGTCAATTTGCTATCAGACCAAGTTCAAGGTGTGCTTTCCATGTTACGGGTTCCACATAGTACTTGTTCAGCTCTTGTAAGAAATCAGTCCTTTACTGTGGCAGCACCTATGCTTTGGAACTCCCTGCCTATTTACATTAGGCAGGAGCCTTCATTGTACTCTTTTCAGCAACTGCTAAAAACATTTTTGTTTAGGCAAGCCTACCCAGGCATGTAGAAGCTATTATGTTTTTCATCTGTTTTTAACTCATGGTTGTTTTTATTATTTTGAATGTTTTTAGATACCTGTCTTTAATTGTTTTTGCCAATAATTTTATTGTTTAATTCCTTCTATAAACCACTTTGAGGGTTTTTTTTTTAACATTAAAGTGGTTTATAAATATTATAAATAAAATACATAAATAAATTTCAAAGTCACTGTGGCCCTTGGGTCTCTTTCCTCTTTTATACCGAGTCAGGCCATTTGGTACCATCTAGCTCAGTATTGATGACATGAACTAGCATTGGCTCTCCAGGATTCCAGGCAATAGTCTTTCCCAGAGATTGAATTCTGGACCTTTGCATGCAAAGTATATGCCCTACCACTGAGCTACAGCCCTGTTTAAAAAAGTATATTTTAAAATTGTTCTTTTCAATTCACTAATGAATGCACAGCATACTAGGGCAGATCCACACCATGCATTTAAAGCAAATTCAATGTACATTTGATGTAGATGAAGCCCACCACAGAATCCTGGGAATTGTAATTTGTTAACTGTGGTGGGAACTAAAACTGTGAGGGAGAAACTACACTTCCCAGCATTCTTTGGCGGATGTCATGCACTTTAAATGCCAGTTGGATGTGCTTTAAATGTATTATGTGGATCTGAATTACTTCATAAATTTTGCCTGCATATAAATCATTTTAATTAAATTTTAAAATGGAAATAAGCTACAAAGTTTATTGGGTGACCATGGGCTATGCACCATGTCTCAGCCTAATCTGCCCCTCAGGATGAAAACAACAGAGATGAACCATGATGACCCCAAGGAAGAAGGGCACACTTAACATGTAGAGGAAATAATAATTTGGAAATAATAATTTACAACCATAATGTGAAAACAGATACTTATCGTGAAAGAGTATGAAGAAATATTTATATAAGCATGACTGGCAAAGATGTTATTTATTTACACAACCTGTAAAGATATTTATAGTGTAATCCTATGCATGTTTACTCAGAAGCAAGTCCCAATGTATTCAATGGGGCTTACTCAGTCAGGGAAGCATGCACAGGACTGCAATTCAGTGATAAGGAACTTAACTCACCCAATCCAAAATTCAGAATCATGCTACTTTAAGCTGTTTTGCAACTGTTTTATACTTCTTTTATGGTTATTGGATTTTAAATGGATTTATTTCTTGTTGTGAGCTGCCTTGGTTTCCAACCCTACCTCACAGGGTTGTTGGAAATATTCCATATACACACAGACTAGAGATGTAAAAATACATACACCCCATTTAATAGTTTATTGTCAAAACCAGTTGGCCATTGCAGAACAGCTTTTTTAAAAAACAAAATTACTTTTCTGCCAAATAAAAGCAGTGACACTAAGTAAGCCCTGCCTAACTGCTTTAAAAAAAAGGATTGGGGTGGGGGGAGAGATTTACAACACAATCTTTTTCTATGTTCACTCAAAAGTCCCATTGATTTTCAGCACAATCCTAACCATGTCTACTCAAAAGTAAGTCCTACTGAATTCAATGGGATTAGCTCCCAGGTATGCGGAATTAGCATTGCATCTTTACTCCCAGAAAAGCTTTATACTGGGAAGGTTTTCAAAACTGGTTATGAATAAGACAAGTGTAAAATTTAAACTTGTTTGACTCCTTAATTACAAAAGTATAGCACTGCAGCATGTACACTCTTTAAAACTTCTGTTCAAAAATTATTTGAAAGATAAAATGTATAATATGCAATTTTTGCAAGCAATTAAAAAAACCTGTGTGCACACTTTTATGCCTACCAAGATCCTGCTGTGATCTTCTCTTGTAGTGCAATCCTATCCATGTTTACTCAGAAGCCAGTCCCATGAAGAATGTACTCCTTATGCTGCTGACAGCTATATATTTGCTGAATTCCTGATGTGAGACAAGCAGGAAAAGAAAATTGTTCTCAGAACTTGAAATGGGGCTTAGCTATCGCATGGGGGTTTTTTTTCAACAAATCTTGTCAATCACAACCCTGACTTTACTTATTGGCTAAAAAACTGAAAGGGCGGGGATTATACCATCCAGCACTAACAGAAGTTGTGGGGTGTGGCTGACATTTTGGTTTATATCTGTTGAACCAGACCGCCTAGAAACTTAATTTTTTTAAAAAAATGAAAGTTAAGAGTCCAGAGATTAAGGTGACTCAACAGAAGACCTAGAGAGAACCCCCAAAAACCCAGAGTTTCTGGACAAAAACCAGAGACCTGCAACCCTACTAGCCACATGAAATAGGTCCCTTAGGGAAAAGCCTAGACTTGTAACCAGCTGATAAGGCACTGGCTACCTCACCTAATTATAAAGAATGACCCTAACACTGATGGTTTGGTCCAATATTCAGATTTAATACATGAGACAGTTTATACGCTATCAACAGCAGCATGAGAACAGGCCGCTTCCTGTAACATTTGAAGGGACCCAAGCATGTTCCATGCTGAATGCTTCCTTGACCTGCTAATTCCCTCCTTTCAGATCCTTCCTGCTTCTACCCCTCCTTCCCATTTTCTTAAATTCTAGCATATTTTCTGATATTCTCTTGGAGTTATCATAGATCACCTTTTAACATTATTATTTTACTCTCTGGATGGAAACCATATGATTTGGGATGCACAGGGTCTTTGTCTATGTCAGGGTCTCCTACCTATTCAACAGGTCAAGCCATTTCTAGTATGGAAATATAATTATGGGGTATGCGTCACTATGACTACTCTCTAATTTTGTGTTATGCCATGCCCCTGTGATAGCCATTTTGTGTTATGCCACATCCCCATGGCAGCCATTTTGTGTTATGCCACATCCCCATGACAGTCATTTTGTGACTGGTGCCCCCCCCTTTCAAAATTTGAAATGTGCCCTACAGTCCAAAAAGGTTGGCGAACCCTGTCGATGTGGTGCTATGGTTTTAAAGTTGAAACATTTATCCCTGTCCTGTTCTGCTGGGACATTTGAACAGCCCAGTCAGTCACTGTTGGAGGCTTGTTCACCACACAGCCATTGCTGTGAAAGTGTTGGAACGGAGGCATAAGAGACAGCTGCTTTTTAGGCAATCTAACAGCCAAAGCTTAAAGCAACTGCTCCTTCGAGGAAGAGGCCTGTTTCATTTCTCTGTGACGTCTTTGGACATTTGCCTCATTCTCATAGCATCTGTTTTCCATGTATTGTAGGTGGTATCTGCTCTCAAGTGAGAAACTGGTTTGTGTGTGTGTAAAATCATGGCTTGTCAGAGTGCTTGACATAACAGTAATTGATCTAGTAGCAAGAAAAGACTGCTGTTTCTCTGGCCAAGGCTGACTTAAAGCAGACAAGCTGTTTGCTCAGGGCTGGCTTAGACATTTTGCTCCTCTGGGCAAAAAGTCACATAAAATTCCTTGCGCCACATAAAGGCCATGCATGACCCAGACCAAAAGAGATGTCATTTAGATAGAAAAACAATAATGTGAAAAAGCAGAACTGCAGTAACTATGAAAGGATTTGGAATGTACCACTGCTGGTAGTATTTGATTTGTGAAAAAGGCACCATCACTATCAACGTTTGTTACCAAATGAAGACGTTTTTATTCACCCGGTCATTTTGCTTCTAATTGGTGCTCATGTTTTAGTTGGGTGGGGTAGGATGTGTCCTTTTTATGTTATTGTTGAATGAGCACTTTTCGTTAATAATGTGTTGGTTTTTTGTTTTTTTGTTTATCTCTGATGTATTTTAAATATTATATTGAATGCTTTTAAAATTGTAAGAAGCTTTGAGACAAACGTTTTTCTAGTAAGTGACAAACAATGATGATGATGATGAAGATGTTGATGATGCATTATTGCTGTCTGGATGAGCCACAGTGCAACAAAAGTTGGACAAAAAACACCCAGAACATTTGTGGTATGAAAAGTTATGGGATTTCAGCGAGAAGCCACAGAATATGCACTGAATGGAGATGTGCAATAAAAAGGTTATCTTCAGGGACCCAGACATGGGTAGGGACTATACAGATGCTAGAGCAGACATTCGTAGGTTGAGAGTGGGTCTTGCTGCCATGGTCCTGCTTCCTTTCCCCTATGTGTGTTCACTATGTGAGCACTAAGTTAACTCATTTGAATAATGCTATTGTTGTGCATGTGCCCATTAAATCAAAGTGGCTTGTTGCATACCAAACCATGAAAAACCAACTTTATAGAGCTGGTCTTACTGCTGAATATAAGTGTCCCAGATCTTACAAGGTGGCCATCTGCTTCTGAAATTAAGTATGATCTCATGACCCAGGACTGGGGGGGGGCTTCAATAAGGGGGACCCTGACTTTGAGTACTGGGGAGATGACTTGAGGGAGGAGGGCTCACAGCATGCCCAGTCACTTGCCCCCCCCATGGAATTGCAGCCTGGGCTGTCAGAGGCTGCTGCTTTGAACACTCCCCCCTCACCTGCTATTGAAGCGCCACCTTGCCAACTTGCTGATCCCCAGATAGGCGCCCAGCTGCTTCCCACGCCTGAACATACTGTTAGTCCCCCTCATTTGGAGTGGGAAGCTGAGGTCCAGCTCCCTTTGCCCCATTCCCAGGGGCTTTGGAGGCACGAAGAGCAAAGGTCGGGGTTAAGGAGCAGCTGGCATCTTTGTGCAAAAGAGAAACCTATTTAAGACGGCGCTGAAGGGGGGGAAGTTGCTGCATAAATGAATGTGGCTGCAAAAACATGCTTAGTCAGTGTTAGGGAATTAGTTCCTAGAAAGTATAGTTAGGTGAATGAGTCGGAAGGCTTTTGACATCGGTAACTCTAATAAAAAGAGAAAACCTCACAGAAACGTGTGCATCTGCATCTCTTGGCTTCGGGAAGGACATATGGCTTATCAGTTCCACTGTAGCAATCCATACAATTTATACCTTTCTCGTGGCCTTCCAAAGTGAAGTTGGGAAAAGAAGAACCAAGCTGCCGCACCTTGATTGTCCTGTCCAAAGAGGCACTAGCAAACTGGTTATTGTCCTTAGGATTTATGACAATCTACATTACATAATGAGTATGCCCTTCAAACACTTGAGAATAGGACCATTTTTTATCCCAGCCCCATAGCTTAGCATGCCATCACTGCTAGTTAGAATGACAGGTTGTTTAGGATGCACTGCAATGCAGCAAATATAATCGGAGTGTTCTCCAAATATGTGAACCTTTCCAAAGTGTTGTAGTTGAAAACCCGAATTTGCATGTCATCAGCTCCTGTAACAACCCAGTTCTTTCTTGCCACAGACTTAGCTGCTGTAACTGACAGGCAGCGGTGTCACTAATGGGAGTGTGGGGGGGTGCGGACCTCCAGCGCGTGCCCTCCCAGGTGCGTGGATGGGGGTGGCTGGTCTTACATATGCACGCGCACACACACTCACCACGTGCTCCAGGCTGGCGGTGGGAGGCCTGTCCCGGCTTCACCGCCAGCGAGCGGGTGCCTGCTTTTGGTCTCGCCCGCCCGCCGCTGAGGAGGATTTGGCACGGGGCAATGGTGCGGGGTGGGGCGGCTCTGGGTGTCACCCCCCTCAGGGTGTCACCCGCCATACCCTCCGCACCCCGGTAGTGACGCCCCTGCTGGCATACATACTTCAAAGGTCTTCACTAATGTCTGTATTCCAGACACAGACACCACCCCTGTAAAGACTAGCCAACAACCATGGCTTTGTGGGATGCAAGTCCACACTCTTCACTCCATCAAGTTGAGCTGTTAGCTTATGCTTTATGTCAAGTCAGAGATGCATGGCTTTGGCTCACGCAGTCTGGGCTGCAGCTACCCCTATATAAGTGAAAGACGGGCAGATCCATTCATATCTGGTCCTTAGCACTTTTGTGTGTGTTCAACCACAGCTCTATCTCATTTTGCATTCATTTGCAAATTTTTTTTAAAAAAACCTGCACTGAAATCCACAGTTAAAGATCCATTGAACACATACTTTTTCTCATGTAGGGGCATATTTTCTCATTTTGGAACATATTTTGATTTGTTTTCCAAACTGAAGATTGTGTCAGAACGTTCAGGTAGTGCAAACAGCTTTGGATAATTATGTTCCAGTTCTTTATGGATCAGGTCAGTTTGTTTCAGAACTCAGGATTTGATTCCTCAAGCATCCCTGACACAAGCTGAGTGAGGAGGAACAGGCAAGCACCCAATCAGATAATGCTGGCCTCTAAAGCAGATCCAGTTCCTTCTAAAACAAGCTTTATGCACTTGGACTTCCTGGCACCTTTTTGATTGCCAGCTGCAAAATTCAGGCTATGTCTTCCTCTTTTTCTGGCTACATTTCATCAATCAAACTATTCCATTGCTCTAACCTCTGCTGAAGGAGGTCAGACATAGCTACCAGCCAACATATGCCATTCATGCTCATTTAGCATGTATCTTCAGCTAGCAAACTATATAGAAAAACGTTGCATGAAAATCATTCTGCACATTGAAAGAATACAAGCAACAATAGTTACAAAGTGGGGTGCTCATTCTCTGAAACCACTTTTGATGCACCCTCATACCTGAACCTTTGCTGATTCCCTGTAGGAGCAGAGGCCACATATCAATATAAGTTATAACTGCTACAGCAATCAAGAGAGGAGTTGGGGGTTCAGGGTAGGGTTGCTAGGTTCCTGGCCTGAGACCGATTCTGTATCTTTAGGAGAAGAGAAAGTCAGCCAAGTGCAGGTGTTGTTGCAACACTGTAATGAGAAAAAACACAAGGTAGAATTCTCTCTTCCCCCTGCACAACTTTTAAAGACACAGAAGACCTGTTGGAGGCTGGGCCTGGCAACCAAGAGGTCTTCTGTATCTTTAAAAGTTGTGCAGGGGGAAGGGAGAATTCCACCTTGCGGTTTTTCTCATTACAGTGTTGCAACAACACCTGCACTTGGCTGACTTTCTCTTCTACAGATACAGGATCAGTCTCAGGCCAGGAACCTGGCAACCCTACTTCAGGATGATCTACTCCTGAAGCTTCCTGTTGGTGGGAGATCTTCAATATACCTTTCCAGTCTTTGGGAGGAGACTCTCCCCATATTCCTAAAAGTTGCAAAGACTTGTCATTCTGAATTTCTCCAGTAAGTGCTCAACTGCACAACTGTTTTGTTTTATTCTTGCAGACATTGTTCCTCTCATTAGATGACTGGTATCCTTTGTGTGTGTGTGTTCTTGCCAGGATACCTTTTATTTATGGGAACAAGGAGGAAATTGGATTATTGTGTTTACTGATATTTTACTTCCGTATTCATTTGATCAGATCAGATCTGGCCAAGAGCATCAAGTGTATCCCCCTTGTTACTCTTGGGAACTCAACCTGAGGCTCAAACCCCCTCATATCTTTGTAAGACTTGACTACCCTTTAGAAAAAGAAAGAAAAGAGAATTGATTGTACTTATAGCCTAAGGAGCTATTAAAATCTCAGCATGGCTTTCCTTGATTTTGTAAAAGGATTTGAAAGGGCGAGGCCCTTGTTCTTGATTGCAGCTTACTGAGGGCTAGATTTTCATTATGGATCCATCTGACACAATGGTCAATTTAAGTCCATGCCATTTCATGCGTCAGTGGGGAAACGTGGCCAATATGTAACACGGGCAGCCCTGTAGCAACTGGAAGAGCATCCTTATTTCATGGCTGCATCATAGTCACTAAGTAGCTTCGACCAAATACGCCGTCGCCCTGTGGGTTCTCAACAGCATAAAAGGAAAAGCTGTTGATTTGGACAGGGTGACAGATTGGTTACAAAAATGTGAAATCAAAACCAATGCTCATTTTTGTCTGTACTGTAGCAAAGATGATGACCCTCAGGCCAAGGCACACAGGATCCCAGCCTTTCTGTCTGCCCCTCAGGCCCCTTCCCAGGCCCCTCTCCTCCCTGGCCTTGCTCCATGCTGTTCTCTCAAGTGCCTGCTTGCAGTGCGGCCTTGAATGATGATCATGCCTCATGCTTGCCTGGGGGGAGGATAGAGTGCGTCTCTCTGTGTGTGTATGTAAAAACCTCTGGCTTTGGCAGGGCTGGAATGTAGCCTATTGCACAAAGGTATGAGTTCTATCTGTTGCTTTACCCCCGTTTGCCTTTGGCCTTGCCCACCACTGGCATGTGGTCCCCCGGGGAAAGTTGCCCACAAGGGGATGTGGCTCTTGAGCTGAAAAAGGTTTCCCGTCCCTGGTCTACAAGGTCGTGATAGCATGTCTGGCACGAAATGTTCATTGTCTTCTCTCTCGCTCTTTCCTCTCCTGTAAGCTCTGCTTCTGAAAAAGGCCGTTTCCTTCTCCAGTAAAGAACTGCTCTGCATCTTACCACCTGATGCCTGCGTTCTGCCTCCATGGTCCAAGGTGGTCTGCTCCTGAATACCAGCTTCTGGAAACTAGCAGGAGGGGAGGGTGCTGTTGTGCTCAGGGCCTCCTTGAGGGTTTCCCATGGGCATCCGGTTGGCTACTGTGAGAACAGGATGTTGGACTAGATGGGCCGCTGGCCTGATGTAAAGCAGAGGTAGCCAGCATGGTGCCTTCCAGATGTTGTAAATTGCAGTTCCCATCATGCCTGACCATTGGCCATGCTAGCTGATGATTATGGAAATTGGGAGTCCACAAAGTCTAGAGGACTAACCCTGGTGTAATGCATAAGGTACCAATGTATTATTAAGGCTTTGGACTTTGGTATATACTGCAGCAGAGTACACAAATAAGTAGTCTGGTAAGACTGATACACGAAAGAATGAAGAAACTTAAGGTTTATTATTACTGGGAAATGTAATTTGACTACAGGCATACATGTGGCCATTGTGGAGCCATGAGGCTCACACTCAAGAGACACCATCTCTGACTGACTACAAAGGAAGAGGAAGGGAGGAAGTAAAGCCTGAAAAAACAACAACCAACAAGTGGTTACTAAAGAAGGAATCAGCAAGGGAATTATAGGTTGCCTTTCTGTCTGTCCCCCCCCCCCACCGGTTCAGGTTACTTGTTACAACCATTGGTGCTTTTCTCCTAGGGATTGAAGACAGGTGTGAGATAGGAAGTCAGACAGGGCTGCAAGTCAGTGGCAGAACATTTGTTTTGCATGCAGAAGAGAAGGGTTCAGGCTCAATCCCTGGTATCTGTGGCCTGGGGGGAGAAAGGCTCCTGTCTCAAATCCGACAGAGCTGCTACCAGTCTGTAAAGATGTAGTGAAAAGAACACACTTTACCAAGTCGTGGAAGCTGCAACTGCGGAAAAAAATTGTAATTTAAACCCAGCATACTGCACTCATTTGCATGTTGGATAGAGTTGAACTTTGTATTTTATTGTAACTGTTGAAATAAGTCACAGAAGGGTGCTTAGGACACTTGTGCCTTCTCGTCAGCTAGCTACCCTCAGGAAGAGGGTTGTTGGATGTCCCTGAACAGATATGGCCTCTGGAGAACAGGGGTCATAGATCTGGTCAGGGAGAGGCTCAGAGTGTTTGGGAGCAATGCATTTCCTTTGTGAAGGTGAAACAAGATTGAAGAGGTGACCTGTTCTCCTGCAGAATGTTTAAAATAGGGAATTGCTAAGCTTTGCTATGCAGATCCTATGCTGAATCACCACTGGAAGAAATCACACCTAGTCATTGGCGATCACTCGTGGCCGAGTAAGATTGTCTTCCAAGATAAGGTCTTTAACAGTGGGTCCTTAAGTGACTGTGGAGGCCAATTCTGGATTCACACAGCCTCCCACAGTGAGGACATAGGTTTCCAGATGGAAGATGGTCGCAATGAGGATTTGTTTGACGTGCCTTCTGCTTAGCTCGTTTGTCCCGTTTGCCCTGTATTCATGCTTCTTCAAAGTCCATAGCACCTTTGATAATAGCCGACCTCCATTTGGGAAGTTCATGGGCCAAGACTTCCCAGTTCTCGATGCTCATGTTACATTTTTGTAGATTCGCTTTAAGAACATCTTTAAACCTCTTTTACTGTCCACCGATATTCCATTTTCCATCCTTAAGTTGGGAGTAAAGTAGCTGCTTTAGAAGACAGTGATCAGGCATTTGAACAACATGGCCAGTCCAGCAAAGGTGATATTGAAGGATCATTGTTTCAACATTGGTAGTCTTTGCTTCTTCCAAAATGCTAACATTAGTCTGTCTGTCTTCCCAAGTAATTTGCAGAATTTTCCAGCTGCAGCATTGGTGGAATCTTTCAAGAAGCTGAGAGTGGCGTTTATAAATGGTCCATGTTTCACAGGCGTACAGTAAGGTCAGTAGTACAATGGCTTTGCAAATAAACATTTTGGTCTCCCTGCGAATATCCTGATCCTCGAACATTCTAAACTTCATTTGGGAGAATGAGGCACTTGCAGAGCTCAGACGATGTTGAATTTTAGCATTGATGTCAGCTTTTTACAGAGAGATGGCTGCCAAGATAGGGGAAGTGATCAACGTTCTCCAAAGTCACACCATTAAGCTGGATTGATGGTGCTACAGAGGGACTAGTTCGCACCTGTTGATGAAGCACTTTGGTTTTTTTAATATTAAGTGAGAACCCAAGCTTTCCATATGCTTCTGCGAAGACATTTAGGATAGCTTGAAGATCTATCTCTGAATGTGCGGGGACTACATTATCATTGGTTGGAGCAATGACGCATCCCTGTTTTACGTCTGATCCAACTCTGAATGGAACACACTAAAAGCCATTGCTATCCAAAATTGTTGCTGTCATGTCATGAAGGTGTTGCAAAATATTCACACATGTATCAGGGCATCCAGTTTTCAGAAGGATGGTCCAGAGAGTGGTTCGATTCACAGTATCAAAGGCTTTAGTCAGATCAATAAATGCCATATATAAAGGTCAATTCTGCTGCCGGCATTTTTCTTGAAGCTGTTGTGCAGTGAAGATCATGTCCACTATCCCCCTGGAAGGGTGGAAACAATTTTGAGATTCGGGGAGGACATCCTCTGAGATCGGTAGGAGGCGATTTGTGAGGATCCTGGTAAGGATTTTACCTGCGGTAGCAAGAAAAAACATACCTTGATAGTTCCCACAATTTGTTCTATCACCCTTCTTAAGAAGGGAGATAATTATGGTGTTCCTAAAGTCTTCTGGGATCTCCTCCCTCATCCTGATTTTTTTGATGAGCTTATGAAGTTGTTGTGTAAGTTCAGGCCCACCTTCTTTAAAGACTTCAGCAGGAATCCCATCAGGTCCACTAGCTTTATTGTTCTTCCATGATGTTTTAAATTAATTTTTCTGATGAAAGAGTGTGCTTGTAATAACAAGATTATGCTCTGCACATTTAGTCAGAAGTAGAATTCCATTCAGGTTGCTACTCCCAACTCCTTTCCCAATGGTTTCTGGCCATAAATCAAAATCACGCCCAACTCTTGCATTGAAATAGTCCAAGAGGATAATTTTATCCTCTTTTGGTATCTCTGATAAGATGGTGTCCAACTGGTTATAAAAAATTTCCTTGATGACTTCATCAGCATCTAATGTTGGTGCATAAGCACTTAGAATAATTGTCTGCTGGTTTTTGGCAAGTTTTAACCAGATAGTTGAGAGTTGTTCATTAATGCCAATAGGAGCTTCTGACAAGAGCTTCACAAGATTATTTTTAATAGCAAAGCCTACTCCATGTATTCATCATTTTTGTTCAGGCAGTCCTTTCCAGAAGAAGGTATAACCTCCTTTTTCTTCCTTCAATTGTCCTTCTCCTGCTCTTCGAGTTTCTTGGAGTGCTGCTATGTCAATATTAAAATGTCTCAACTCCTCATGATGATGGCAGTCCTGCGTTCAGGACATTCACTATCTGTATTGTCCAGCAATGTCCGTATATTCCATGTTCCAAAGTTCAATTGTCTTTTGCAGCTGCTAAGTGGTGACCCCACTGGACGTGGTAATCCAGTCAGGGAGAGAGATGAAGCAGACTATGTTTAGGGCACCTTTTCTAGCCCCCTCCCCATACCGGGTGAGCAGAGTGGATCCTGAATAGGACTGCTAGTTGTGGATATAGCTGCTGAACTACTCAACTGCCTCAGTCCTTGAGCCAGGATGACTGAGTCTGTATCCACATCCCATGTGCCGGTCCATGAAGAGGGGCTTCTGGATTTCACAGTCCTGCCCCTGTCGCCATTTGCCAATCGCCATGGGACTTTTGGATTGGTTGGCTTGGTTTGGTTGGAAGACGCCTGTGCGTGAATTTGTTTTATGTGGGGAGATCGGCGCACCACGATCAACACACAATCTTGACAGAAAAAGGCTTTGATCCAATGGCACGGATACCACGGCAATTGGAAGTCTTTTATCTGCTGCAGCCTTCATCCGCCTTCACAGCCGCTGTAACATACACATTGTTATCATCCACCTGTTCTGCCGTTGAGGACATTCTTGGATCGTTCTTTGTCTGGTTCCTCTCCCTTGACCTTACCGCCATGGGTGACCCTGCTGGGAGCACATGACTCCCGACGTCATCGCTCACAGGGTTCATTGGAACACAGCTTAGAGCTACACTAGTACTTCGTACTTGGCTAAACAATTCCTGTTGACTTGGAGCTGCAGAGCCACAGAAGCCTTCCACCTGCCATCTGCTGATTTGAGCTCCTTATTGCAATGGACCCCAGTCACTGCTGTGGCCCCTCTGCTGGAACAAGATATTGCAACCCTCTCTAGAAGAGCCCCACTCATTGGCTGCCTCACTGACTGTGAGTAAGGCCAGAGGACACAGACCTCTGTTGGCATAGCTGGACCTTAGGAGAAGGTGGGATGTGCTGGACTAAAATATGTTTTTTGTAATTTTTCTTATGTTGCTAATAATTTGTTGATTCACTGTTGTTTGCTAGTTGAGTAACTACTGTTGCTTGCACCTTTCTTAGGGTCTGTGTGTGGAGAGAAAACATCCAAACTGGAGTCCCAGCTTTCCTGGGTGGAGGATTGATCCAGAACTTAATATAAGAGAAGAATGCCCCCTAGACACTGAATCCGGTCCTGGGTGCTGACTTGAGGGTTACAAGTCAGTACTTGCTGATAACAGAATTAACCCTTGGGTTACAAACTGAAAGGTTCCTGCTGTTGGACTTCCAACTTTGACAATACTGAGACAGATTGACCAATAGTCCACTGTTTGAGTCATTAATAAGGCAGCATACTATGTTCCCTCCCTTGCTAAATGCAGCCCTGTTTTCTGTCCTTCACTGTGATGACCAAAGTGGGCTCTGTGCTTAAAAACAAACACACCAAATACATATTTTTAAGAAACGTTGCAGCAGGCACTATCACAGAAGTATTCCCTCCAGTGTAAGTGAAAGTAAAAGGCCTCTTTTAGAATGTGCTCACGAATTTTGTAAGTGCTTGCAGTTTAAAAAAAAACCATTTTTTAATTTTAAACCCTCTTGCCTAGTTAATTAGGAGCACCTTGTTAATTGATCAAAAGGTTTTCAATCAGGGCAGTCTTAGTGGCACTGTTTCTCCCTTGGCCCTCTGCTCTGGTATATGTAACACAAGAATCTTGGCAAACCAAGGATCTCACCAGACAAAACAGATGAAGAGTGGGAGCAGAAATAAAGGGAAATGTGAGATATGTGCATAGAGATTCACTTCTCAATACTTGCTGGTAAAATGACTAAACGCTCATCAGGTGCTTTGACCAAGCCAAGAACCTCAAGCAAAAGGTTAAATGATCACCCCCATGAATCCTTGCCAATCATAACTGTTAATAGCAAGAGCTAAATTCTTGGAGATAGATGAAATCGTAAAACATGCAAGTAGTTCTTTACAAATTCAGCTGGGAATGTTCGTTCCAATATTAATGACTCATCAATTATCCTATCTGTTCTTCACCTTAAAACTTTTTAAAACATTTCACATTTTTCACATTTTAAAAATGTTATCTCTTTCAGATTATCCTGTAATGATATTGCAGTGTCAGGTGAGTGCTAGCCAGAAATGCATTCACGCATACAAACGTTAAACACTTTTGTGCCAATAAGGAACAGTAGTAATTAATTATGTTATGTTGTTGTTGTTGCCAGTTACGATGATTATTTATAAAGTTCCTCAAACTCTAGATGCTGGAATCTTTCATCAGCCCCAGCCAGCATGGTCATGTTGCCTGGACCTGATGTTAGGTATAGTCCAACATCATCTGGAGGTCCTCATCTCTATCCTATGAAATCAGATTCCTGGTTGCTAAAGGGTGGGGAGAACAAGTTGATGATCCCTTCTTCAGATCTGTGGGAATGAGCAAGAAAAAAATGGCTGGTAAAATGTGAGAAATGGCTGTGATTCCTGCATTGGTGCACTGCACGCTTAAGGCAGCTGAGTTTCCCAATTCTCCTTATTAATTTGACTCTGTAAGCAGGCATGAAACATTTAGAGTCTGTATGAAATATTCAGATTCCTCTGTGACAATTTTTGAAAGGCTTCATGCATAATTTAAAGATAAATGTAATGACACCCACCTCATTAAGAGCAGAAATGCTCAGATTAGAAGAGGAGGAAATAGAACCGGAACAATTAAAATCCTTCCAAAGGTATGATAAAAAAATCTCTTGAGTATAAGGTCACACAGCAAAAGAATGGGCAAAAAGTTGTTATATGAATTAGAAGTTTTCAGGCAGGAAAGCTTCATTGACTTCCTATATAATCTAGGCTGCTTAATTTCATCAGTAATTTCTGCTCCAATATATCACTCACAATGTTTAGAGCTCTGAGCATTGTATGCATCCTGCTTTATCTTCACTACGGTCTTGTGAGGTAGTTTGGCAAACAGAGAGATGGAGACTGGACCAAGATCAGCCAATAAACTTTGTGGCTGAGCATAATTTGAACCTGGGTCTCTGTTTGGTCTAAGTGCAGCACTAACCACTACTCCATACTGGCACTTGTATGCCTAACAAATTTCCATGACTGTGAGTACAGTTTGAATTCTGGTAGCTCCCACACAACCTCAAGAATGAACACTTTAATATTAAAGAAAGCACCAGGGCTCTAGTCATCAAGGTAAAATAAAAACAAAAAATTAATTCACAAAGTATGCATATCACTTAGCTTAAATTAATATTTCTTACCTGCAGCAATATTACTTGTAGGGAATCCATATAGCCCCTAAGCTGTTTTACATTTAAGTCCAAAACTGAAAAAGAAGACACATTTTTACTCTTTTCACTTAAGGCAGGTATCCTAGATAACACATAACTCAATGGGACTTACTTCTGAGGAAACATGTATAGGATTGTACTGTTTGTGTAACAAAATTGTAGAGGGAGCAGATATCTTATACAAATTTTGCAATGATTGCAATGTATGTTGACATATCTCTGGCTTAATTTCAACACACTTCTCTGTCTTCACAGCTTTTTTAAAAAAATTGACTTGAATCAAACGTTTGCAAGAAATAAATCAGGAGAAGAAAAGAAAAGAAAAACCAAAAACAATAGACATATATGATGTCATTTAAATCAACACCGATAGACCTAACCATCCTAAATCCAACATTTGATTCCAATAATTTCAAAAGGCTGCTATTTCTGAAAAACTAGAGAGTGATCTCGATAATGTTTTCCCATATGAACCATGACAGTAAATTTGCCCATATATATGATGTCTAATGCTGTTGTCAGCCCATCTGAATGTACAGGTGGAGATTACAAGCAATGAGGAAATACCATTTTTGTAGAAATCAAAAAGTTCATCTTCCAAAGCCGAGTTGTGCTGTGCATTTCCTCATTCAGGTACTTTATTAGAAGAATCTAAACAGTATACTGCTATTGTTGTGCTGACATAAATCTGCTCACTGGTCCCACTCTTCCACCAGTTAGACGTGTTTACATGGTAAATCTTATTCAGTTTCTCAGGAAGGGGTAGGGATAAGGGAGAAATTTCATTTAGTTCAATTTGAAGCCAAATTTAGGCAAATTTGCACTTCCCCAAACAAACCCAGCCATCCTTCAAAATTTGCACTTATCCAAATTTTGCACTGCAGTTCTCCAACCAAACAGTATTTACAAAAATGCACACACTGAGGAAAAATATGTACAAAAATGAATATATTAGAGAAAATAACATACAAAAATGCATTATATTAGGAGAAACTGCTTGCAAAAATGTGTACATTAGTCAAACCCGCATACAAAAATGTGTTCAGTAGGAGAAATTCACACTAAAATGCTGGAGAATTTTTTAAAAATACAAGTTGCTTCAGAACTGAATTTAAGACGGGAAAAATAAGAAACAGAGAAAATGAAAATTGACATATTTCCAGGGTGACTAACCTGTGGGGGACTATAGCCCCCGTCATCCCTGATCATTGCCCATGCTGGCTGGGGCTCATGGGAATTGGAGTCCCAACAACTGGAGGGCCACAGGTTAGTCACCCCTTCTCTGAGGGTATCATTTACAAGAGGGTATACTGTGTCTCTCATAAATAAATAACATTTTAATTATTTCATTGATCTTGCCCCTAGGGACATGCTGGAATTCCACCCAATTAGGATTTGATACTGACTTTTCCATTAATTCACTTATTCCTTATCGTTGCAAATTGGATTTTTATGTTGTGATTTTTTTTTTAAAAAAAATCCACCTCTAAAATATCAATATTAAGAATGATAATTTTATCAATATTTCTTTTCATTTATCAATATTTCCTTTACAATTATTGATATTTCCTTTCAAAACATTGATGTTAATGTCAGGGTTTTTTGTGAGGGGGAAAAACAGATGGGTAAAAGCAGCAATTAGTGGACAAAATCTAATTGATACTGGCTTGTTAAGTTGACGGAATGCTTTCAAATTAGCACTGGCCAACAGATCCCTACTTGCCCCACATGTGATTGGATGCAGCATTCCCTGTATCTCCAGCCCATAATCATAATTACATTCTCTTTTTCAAATCCCAGATGATCTGACAGATCATTCAGTGAAATGTTGAACTGCTTTTTAACAAAACCAGTGGCAAGAGTCTGCTTTTGGACGTTTGTAAAACTGCACAAATCTAAGCAGAAACAGGAAACAGTTATAAAGTAATAAAAACATCTTTTAAAAAACCAATCAAAGGGCTCGAACAGTAAAACACAACCAAAGGCAGACCCTCCCCTCATAGAACAATGGCACAGTTTCAGGTTTCAGTCATACAGCCTTCCCCAACATGGCCATGTTGGCAGGGGCTGATGAGAGTTGGAGTCCAAAATATCTGGAGGCATCTCTGTTGGAGGAGGCTGTAGTAGTGGGTGGGTGGATGGCAAGACTCACCACAAAGGTGAAAGGTCTACTCTTGAATTTATTCCAGCACTGTATTTTATGAGCATTTGTTGTGGTTAATTTTTTATATCTCATAATCAGTGATATAAATGTTTCTGATGAATCATTACATGAGGTTTGAAAAATACACTGTTCTTGGAAGGCACAATTCGAAGGACAGGAGGGTACAGCAATTATATGGAGGCTGACTGTCCTCTCTCCATTGCTCAACTGAAGACCCCTGGTCAGTAGCCACTTTTACAGGAGGTCACTTGGAGTCCATTTTCCAAATGGAGCTGACAGCAAGTTCCACTGCTAGAGCCGCCAGGCCCTCCGCATACCCCTCTCTCCAAGTGAGCAACAGCACAACAGACTTCCTATCCACAAGGCCAGGCCATGAACTGATACACTTCATAAATATTTCATTCCCTGTCGTTCTCCGATTGAACTGCAGGCTCCCATCAACAGCACTGGTGTGTCAACATCATCATCAGCTCCTTCTACCTTGTTCTTGTCACAGCAGACAGTAGACTACAGCGGATTCCCTTCTGAACAAGACCTGCACAGTGTATGCTCCAGCAGTTATTAAACACATCACTCACAGGCCGATGCGACCTTCACAGGAGGTCAGACAGTAGAGTTGGCGATGCACAAACTGATTCTCAGTACCTGATTGGAATTATTTCTAGCATAGGCAGGACTGCCAAGCTGGGGGGGGGGGGGCTCAGATCATTGTACATAGCCATTCTCCCAGTAATGGCAATCTTGCCATGCCTTACTTGTCAGTTTGTCACAAATGGGTGCCTATTCAGCTCAGGATTGGGGGTTGGGGAGAGATAAACCCTGTGTGACCTGTGTGCAGGAGTTTCAGGACCATGATAGATGGAGGTGGTAGTGTAGTGCTTAAGAGTATAACCATGAATGTACTACTAGTTTCAGGTATAGGAAAAGCCACAAGCCTCATTATCTCCCTCCCCCCCGAACCCTCCGGGGTGTTGTTAGGGGATGGCCTAGGGGACCCAAGCCCTGGGCCTTTTGTGCTTGGGCCCCACCTATCCTGCCCGTTCCCCTTTTAAAAAACTTGATTTTTTTTAAAAAAAAATGCTTACAGGATAACAGGTGCACTGCAAAGGGCAGTTGGAATCCACCCATCATCCTAATTTACCCAGAGGCGAATTAAGCTTTGACAGCAAGAGCCAGAGTTTGTTCCCCCTTCCTGCTCTGAAAGTGGCTGAAATTTGCATCTTTCTATATAAATCAGCATATGTATATTTACATTTACGTTAAGTACATAGCAACACACAGCCTGTCTGCCATATGGAGATAACACTGGCCTACCTTACAGGGTTGTTATAATAATGAGATTATATGTACAAATCGCTTTGAAAAGTCAGAGAACTCCACCAGACAACCTATTTATAGAGCATTCATCTTGATTTGCTTGTACAAAGCTTTCACAGAGGTGGGATTGTATCCAGACTGTATTGAACATTTGTTCTGATTTGTTTGCAGGGAGGTTATATGACAATGAGTATTCATCTTGCATTCATCCTGATCTGCTTGCAAGATGCTGATGCTGCTTCCCAATTTAACCATTAATTCATTCCACACTTCTCAGTGCATTTCCCTGTCACTTTCCAAACCACAAATCTCCTGTGTGCACATTTTATTTTGATACATTTTTGTGATGGCCTTTTTAAAATGTAGATTGCACATGCAAGTACAAATGACATTATTTTGCTATTTGTCATGTCTGCTCTGTCCTTTGGCTGCCAGCAATGTAATGAACTTTAACTTAATGGGGACTGCAGTCTGACCAACACCCGTCTGCCCAGGCCTTATGTCTGCAGAATTCATTAGCTGAACTCTGTTGTGAATTTCGTGACTTGAAGGCCAAAGATTGATAGCTCCGGGGAGCAACGGAGATGGCGGTGGCAGCGGTAGGGAGACATACATTTAACACTGATATGGAGGCACCTCAGACAAAAAATAGCAAGTTCTGAAAATATATTAAATATAAAGCCTGCACAGGTTACAGCTGCCCACCATTTAGCTGCTTCCAGGGCTGCATACACACCATACATTTAAAGCACATGGTTTCCCCCAAAGAATCCTGGGAACTGTAGTTTACCCCTCACAGAGCTACAATTCCCAGCACCCTTAGCAAGCTACAGCTCCCAAGATTCTTTGGGAAAGACATGTGCTTTAAGTGTATGGTTTGTAATCAGACCTGGTGCCAGGGTGTGGCCAAGTTGGGCCCTTGCCCTGAGGGGCCTCTGCTGAGGGTGGGAGGGTAGATCCTGCTTCGTGGCAGCGTCAGGTCAGTAGAGGCTTCCAGGCACCCCCCCATTACAGGTTGCACGGGCTTAAATAAGCTCACCTGCCTCCCCACCTGTCGCACCAGTGCATAAGTGTGCAGCCTCCTCAATTTCCCTGCTTTATTCTTGTTAGTGACTAATACTGGTGGTCATTCCTTGAGTTGTGTGCTGTGCTGCTGTAGGAGCTGGTCTTGGGCCTTGAACTAGCCAGGGTGCTTCTGAAACATGGAGAAAAGAAGTAGGGTGGGTGGGTGTGACATATTCTGTGTAGTACTAACAGCACTGCCAATACACATTGTGTCCAGCTCTGCTGCTTCATCTTCATACGAACACAAGTTTTTGAGCAAGGAGCAAGGACTGAGAGAGACAGCTGGTCAAAGACGTTTCACACTGATGGCACAAAGTGTACATTTTTGCCTTGGATCCATCCAGAGACTTCTGTAACTAAAGTAGTTATTATTTGCTAAGAACAGAGCTGAACCTTGACTGTTGAATGCACACCCCACTGTGCTGGTGGTAACGTTTTTATTTTCAAGGGTTACGTACAGCTCCCTGGCAGGGCTCCTAACACAGGCCTGCAGCAGATTTCCTTCTCGTACAGGGATGGGGAAACGTATGGCCCTCCAGATGTGGGTGGATTCAAACTCCCATTGCCCCAGCCAGTGTGGCCAGCGGCCAGGGAAGAGGGGAGTTGTAATCCCACAACCGGGACTGGTACAAGATATTGTGCTACCCAAGTCGGGCAGCTCTGCCACCATCCCCCAAGTCTTCCATGCCCTCTGCCAGCCCCTCCTCCTCTTCCTTTACTCGGTTTCCCCTTTAACTTTTGCTGCTGCATTTGCAGGGGCAGGACTGGCAGCCTATCTGCTTCTGATGAGAGTTCCTGTGCTACTGCTACCTTGAAACAATTAGAAATTCTGTTTTAAATTTGATTAAAAGCTGAACGTTACTAGCGTAAGTTACTAAAACAACGTTCAGCTTTTACCAGAATTTCTAGCCATAATGGCAAAGCAGTGGTGGTGCAGGAACTCCCTTGGTTCAGAAAGCCTGACTCTGAAGAAAGATCTACTTTTCCCAGAGCGAGGCAGCGAGGAGGGGAAGTTGGAGGACCCTGCATGAGCCTCATGGAGCAGATGAGCAGCGAGGCAAGTGGCCAGAGCGCCACAGGGCACAAATCTGTTGCCCCTGCCACATAAGGCAATTGCCTCTGTTTGCCTAATGATAGGGCCAGCCCTGCCAATATTTATTTATTTATTTATTTATTTATTAAATTTATATACCGCCTGACTAGCGATATTTGGAATACCACAAATTCTTGTTCTAAGGATTAGACATCAGTGTTGGAGGTGGAAAGGAGAAGCATGGAGAGGCCTGCCACCCCATATGGCTCCTTTCAACCTCCAATGTCTTCAAACTACAGATCCCAGAATTCTTTGGGGGAAGCCTTGCCTTTTATCTGTGCTTTAGATATAAAGTGTGTACGAAGCCTTAGTCAGAGGACAGTGCAGCTTTTATCTGGCTCCCTCATGCGATCAGAGCAGAAAAACTGAACCTTGACTTAATGATTGCAATTCCATTTGACTTTTGTGTGTTCAAAGCACTCCACGTCCTTTCATCTCAGTAATCCTTCTAGGAGTCAGCGTTATCGCCCCCCATTTGGCAGATGAGGGAGGAAAATGCTTGTAGCTGTAAGAACAGCCTGATGCCATCACCTAGCAAATTCCTGGCGAAGGTGAGCTTTCAGTCAGATGCTTCCCAGCTTGCTTGTCCTATACTACCCTGGCACTTTCATTTATTCCTCTCTTGTGATTTCAAGTACATTTCTGATTTTTATTTATTTATTTATTTATTATTTCAATTTATATACCGCCCTTAGCAGAATAGCTCTCAGGGCGGTGAACAAACAAGATAAAATACAATATATCATAATAAAAATCATAAAAACATATACAAACAAACAACAAAAAACACTACAAAAACACAATACGACAACAATTAAAAAATACGGATTAAAAGATTAAAATGGTTAAAAAAATTAAAATGCCTGGGAGCATAAAAAGGTCTTTACCTGGCGCCGAAAAGATAGAAGTGTAGGCGCCAGGCGTACCTCTTCGGGGAGGCTATTCCACAACTCAGGGGCCACCACAGAAAAGGCCCTAGATCTAGTAACCACCCTCCGGGCTTCCCGATGGGTTGGTACCCGGAGGAGGGCCTTAGATTCTGAACGAAGTGAACGGGTAGGTTCGTATCGAGAGAGGCGTTCCACAAGGTATTGAGGTCCCACGCCGTGTAAGGCTTTATAGGTAAGAACCAGCACCTTGAATCTCGCCCGGAAGCAAATAGGAAGCCAGTGCAGACGCGCCAAGACAGGTGTTATATGCGAAGACCGGCTGGTCCTCGTCAGTAGTCTGGCAGCTGCGTTCTGCACCAGCTGAAGCTTCCGAATTGTCTTCAAGGGTAGCCCTACATAGAGCGCATTACAGTAATCCAATCTTGAAGTTACCAGAGCGTGAACAACGGAGGCGAGGTCGTCCCTGTCCAGATAGGGGCGTAGTTGGGCTACCAGACGAAGATGGTAAAACGCATTCCGTGCCACCGAGGCCACTTGGGCCTCAAGAGACAGGGAAGAGTCGAGAAGAACCCCCAAACTACGTACCTGTTCCTTCAGGGGGAGTGTAACCCCATCCAGAACAGGGTTAACATCCACCATCTGAGCAGGGAAGGCATTCACCAACAATGTCTCGGTCTTGTCTGGATTGAGTCTCAGTTTATTAGCTCTCATCCAGTCCATTATCGTGGTCAGGCAACGGTTCAGCACATCAACAGACTCACCTGAAGAAGATGAAAAGGAGAAATAGAGCTGCGTGTCATCAGCATACTGATGGCAACGCACTCCAAAACTCCTGATGACTGTACCCAGCGGCTGCATGTAGATGTTGAAAAGCATGGGGGACAAAACCGACCCCTGAGGGACTCTGCAATGGAGAGTCCATGGTGTCGAGTGATGTTCCCCAAGCACTACCTTCTGGTGACGATCCGCGAAGTAGGAGCGGAACCACTGCCAAGCAGTGCCCCCGACACCCAACTCTGTGAGTCTCCTCAGAAGGATACCATGGTTGATGGTATCAAACGCCGCTGAGAGATCAACGAGAATCAACAGAGTCACACTCCCCCTGTCCCTCTCCTGACACAAATCATCATACAGGGCGACCAAGGCTGTTTCGGTGCCAAAACCGGGCCTGAAACCGGATTGAAACGGATCTAGATAATCGGTTTCATCCAAGAGTGCCTGGAGTTGGCTGGCAACCACCCGCTCCAAAACCTTGCCCCAAAAAGGGACATTCGCCACCGGTCTATAGTTGTTTAAATTATCTGGGTCCAAGGAGGGTTTCTTTAAAACAGGTCTCACTACTGCCTCCTTGAGGCTACCAGGGACCACTCCCTCCCTCAAGGAGGCATTAACCACCTCCTTGGCCCAACCGGTGGTTCCAGCCCTGCCAGCTTTCACTAGCCAAGATGGGCAAGGATCCAGAACAGACGTGGTCGCCCGAACCATTCCAAGCACCTTGTCCACTTCCTCGAGCTGCACCAACTGAAACTCATCCAATAAAGAAAGACAAGGCCGTGCTCCGGACACTTCAATGGATTCATCTGTCACAACATCAGAGTCAAGGTCCCTGCGGATACATGCAATCTTATCTTGAAAGTGTCCAGCAATTTCATTACAGCGGGTCTCAGATGTTTCCATAGTATCGTGGGGGCCAGAGTGTAAGAGCCCTCACACGACTTTAAAAAGCTCCGCTGGGCGGCTTAAAGATGATCTAATAGAGGCAGCAAAATAGAGTTTCTTTGCTGTCCTTACCGCTTTTGTATACAACTTATTGGTGGCACTTACCAAGGCATGATTGTATCCACTGGGAGTTTTCCTCCATCTGCACTCCAGCCTCCTCCTCTCATGTTTCATCGCTCTCAGCTCCGGGGTATACCACGGAGCTGTATGAGCTCTACAGCGAAGGGGGCGCGCGGGAGCGATCGTGTCAATAGCCCGGGTCATTTCTGTATTCCACAGTGCAACCAGGGCCTCGACAGGAGCACCAGTCCTATCAGCCGGAAAATCTCCCAGAGCCCTCTGAAAACCTACGGGATCCATCCGGCTCTGGGAGCAGATCAACTTAATAGATCCTCCACCTTTGCAGAGGGAAAGAGCCGCTGTAAGTCTAAATCTCAGCAAGCGGTGATCTGTCCATGACAATGGGGTAGATGAAAAACACCCCACCATCAGATCACCATCTCCATGTCCAGTGGCGAAGATCAAATCGAGAGTATGTCCCGACACATGTGTTGGGCCAGTAGAAAATTGAGACAGCCCCATTGTTGTCATGGAGGCAATGAAGTCCTGAGCTGCGCCAGATAAGACAGCCTCGGCATGGACATTGAAATCCCCCAGTACCAAAAGTCTAGGGGACCTCAAAAGGACCTCCGAGACTATCTCTGTCAGCTCAGCTAAGGAAGCTGTTGGGCAGCAAGGTGGACGGTACACCAACAGTATTCCTAGTCTGTCTCCCTGGCCCAACACAAGGTGGAGACATTCCAAACCAGTCGCCGTCTGGACAGGGTGCTTGGTGAGAGGAAAAGAACTCCTATAGACCACAGCGACCCCCCCTCCCCGGCCCTCAGATCTACCACAGTGCTGAACCAGATACCCGGGTGGGCAAAGCTGGGAAAGAGCAACTCCTCCCTGATCAGCCACCCAGGTCTCGGTTATACATGCCAGGTCGGCACCCTCCTCCAGAATTAAATCATGGACAAGTGAGGTTTTATTATGTACCGACCTGGCATTCAAAAGCAGCACTTGGAGATCCGAGAGCTGGCTGATAGGACAACCAACAATCCTGTGGATATGAGGAGAACCGGAACAAGGCACAGACACAATTTGTCTGGGACGAGTTCCCCTTACTTGGCCTGTTCTCCTCCTAACGCCATACCTCCCATTACCCGTCACTATGTTAATTGGGGCCCCCGAGAGCCCCCCCACGAAGGATGGAATCTTATCTCCCAGGCACATGTTAAAAATACACAAAACCACACAGACAAGCAAACATACCAATCATTCACCCCACATTAGCCCCCACACACACCCAAACAAAACGTTAAAATGAGTTAATCCTCGTCAAGCAGCGATGGCAGTCTCAAGTCCCATCCGAAGGCAAGCCGCAGCAACGACACCAGGACAGCAACACAGCCCCAAGCAGCAACAGAAGCGCCACACGCGAGCAAGAAAGCGGCGAGGTGGCAAAGATGTACGCCGCAGTGATAGTGTCCTGGGCAACGGCACGGCCCTCAGCGATGATGAAGACGCCCGTAACCAGCGGCAGCGATGGCGGCAACACAGTCCGCAACAGCGAAGTCCACCGGCAGCAACGTGACACCTCGGCGAAGATGACAACGCCCCGCGCGTAAGCGGGCAGGCAGCAGCAATGGCGGCAGCACGGACCACAGCAACGGAGTCTCCAGCAGCGACACGCCCCCCCAGCAGCAACGACAACACCCGCATGCAAGCGGGCCAGCAGTGATGGCGGCGGCGGCGCAGGCCGCGACGACAGAGTCCCCAACAGCAACACGCCCCCAGCAGCAGCAACAGCGCCTGCCTGCGAGCGGGCAGACGGCGGCAATGGCGGCGCGGGCTGCGGCAACGGAGTCCCCAGCGGCGGTGCGCCTCCCGGCATCGACAACAACGCCCGCACGCAAGCGGGCCAGCAACGACAGTGACGACGGCACAGCGCCCGGGCGGCAACGCAAATGGGCAGGTGGGCAAGCAGCAGAACGACACACACCGTCGGCAGCAGGGCCCAAACGGTCCGCAACAACTCACACACACACACAACAGCGGCGGCAGCACGGCCAGGGCAGCACGAAGGCCGAGACGACGAGCCCAAGCTGCAAAACAAAACGACAGAAAAAGGAGACAAGAGGAAACAAACCACAGCGACGACAACAGCACAGGTATGTGGTAGGTGGTAGGCGGTAACTCAGAACTAACCTTTCTAGTTCTAGTTCCAGTTAAAAGCTGTTAAAAAGATGTTAAAAAGACAAACGGCAAGTGGATACAATTCCAGCGATTGCCAGGGTTGACGTGAGGGAAGAGAAGGATGGTCCTAAGACAGTTTTCATGGTGGTGGTGATGACAGGAGCAGGGGATGCAGGTGGAAGACCAGCCAGAAGGGGCTAGCAAGCAGGGCTGCTCTTGGCTCCTCTCCAAGATGCCATTTAAGACAGTGGTTTTGAAAGCCAGCACCATACCTCCGTAGAAAATAATTTTAAAAGCTAAAGAGAGCAATTTTAAAACCAGCCGTTTAACGATTTATAACATTGCTGGTTTTAAAGGCTCGGCATGGCATTTTAATTAAAAGCAGCTCAGAATAAATGGGATTTCAAGGCCTGCTTACAAGCCAACACTGAGGAGGCCAGATGCATGCCCTTTGAAAGAGGGTTTCAGAAATGTGGAGCTGCCACCAAAAAGGCGGTGCCTGCCCATTTCTAGCACCTGCCAATCCAATGGAGCTTAAAGATGGACTTGCAAGCAGGACCTCTGAGGCAGATCATAAGGTCCAAGCAAGTTCATAAAATTGCTCTTAAAAACAACACACCCTGCAGCCAGAGGGCTGCAGGCTCCCCATCAAGTTCCTTATATACCTTCTTTTTTTTGTGGTCCTGAGGTGGAGATGTCATCCCTTGCATCCATGCTGCCTGGAGCTGGGAGGTGTTGGAGTCCAGCAACATCTGGAATGCCACAGATTCTCCTGCTAGCTTTATTCATTAAATTACCTAAACATATATCCCATTGAACTCAGTGACATACGGAGTTCATTGTTTGTTGCTCAGATTAGTGAGTAAGTCTCATCCAAAGCCTTTTCAAAATGTCACAAACTATCACCTGACACAATTTGGCCTATTGTTGCTAGGAGGCTTCCTTGGCGGGTATAATTGATCGTCTTATTTATTAAATATATATGGCCACCCATCAGTAAATATTCCCTAGCTACCTGACAAACAAAGCAATATTAAAAATACAATAATTAAAACAATAAGCAATAAAAGGCTGCACCCCCCAAAAAAAACCTTTCTATCAAAGACACCATCACAGACAGTTTATGGCTCAGATTAAAAAACAACAACACTAAGCCACAATAGCCCATGGTTCATTGAAATAATAAAAAGGTGAGTAAAAAGGTATTCAGTTGGTGTAAAAAAGAGAATAGAGAAGGCACCAGGAGAGGCTATTCTGTAGCTGGGGTGCCATCCACTACCGAAAAGGCCCTCTCCTTGATAGCCACCTTCTCCCCTCACTTGATGGGCCTCTGAACAGGGGCCTAACATTTGGGTTCTCTTTCAGATAACCTGAGAAATCCTCTTGTAGATGGGTAAACTGAGCAAGATGGGTGCCTTATAGGTGAAAACTAACACTTTAAACTGGGCCCAGAAACTGACTGAGAGCCAATGTGGCTGATAAAGTGCTGGCATAACGTGAGCATTTAATAGTGCTACAGCCCTATTGTGCACCAACTACAGTTCCTGGACCGTTTCCATAGGCAGACCCACATATAAGCATTGCAATAATTCTAAACTATTGCTGTTCTGTCTTTTTAGCAGTTGGGCAGCAGTGGTACATAGCCTGAATCAAACAATAACTGGTACAACACATTTTATTATAAGGTCACGAATCCTGTTACCTGAATCCCATTCTGCTATTTTTGGGTCAACACTTTTAAGACCTGATGTGGGCTTGAGTGCTGACAGTTGTACAAGGATCAGCCCCATAGAGCAGGGGGAGGGAACTTGATTATGCATTTTGTACTAGGCTAAGAAAATCCTCTGCCAGTGACTCTGCTTGGACTAGAATTCTTGGAGGGGATTCTATGGCCCTCCAGATGTTGCTGGACTACAACTCACTTTATCCCTGCCCATTGGCTATGCTGGTTGAGGCTGAAGGGAGTTGGAGTCTAACAGCATCTGGAAGATTGCAGGTTCTGTACCCCTGATAAAGTCGCTATGGTGCCCTTGGCCAATATCACAAGGGAGAGGAAGCCATACACACAATGCAATTGTGTGTGTTCCATAATAAATATTAATGTCATGCTCTGCCTATTGCCTGACCCCTCCCCCAGTTGCTCTTCCTCTGTGGTTAGGCAAGTGAAGCCTCACATTTGACTCAGTCCTACTTACGGCATACAAAAGATACTGGCAGCCAAAATGTGCATCTACAGGAGGATCTCTCAAGGTAGAAAATGAAAGCTTACTGTGCAAAATGGTGCCTGAGCTGCCGCTAATCAATACTTGCCTGATGGATGACCTGCCAGGAGTCTTTCAAGCACATCAATCCAGTGGCTAGATTTTCTGCTTGCTCACTGCTTAACAAAATAAGCAGAGACGAATCAAATCATTTAACATTAGCTCTGATTCAGGATTTTGATTTGTTTAAAATCCATGGGCTGCTCCTGGATTCTGTCCTTGTAAAGAATACAAAGCTCTGAATTGTTTTTAAAAGTGTTTGTGTTTGTGTGTGTGCATGTCAAAAAGCAGAATAGAACTGCACACAAAATAGAAGTATGCTTGGGGAGTAAACCTTTTTCTTGGGGGATGAGGAATTATTCTGTTTTTCAACAGAATCAGGGAAAGTATTCCTTTGGGTTCTTGAGTTTCATGGTCCTTGATTTCTTACACTAGGGATAATCAATTGCTGGTTGGGAAGTGGGGGGTACAAATCCATAAGTACTGTCACTGTTTTCAGAAATATGGCTCAGAGTGGTTAGAAACAGGGTTGTTTTAATGGTATTACTATCTTAATGTTCTGCCTACCGGGGTGGCTTGACCAATTCACTGAGACTGAAATCAGTGGAGTTAATTTAGTTGCTGTTCCAATTATTTAAATTCAACATAAGCAAAATTAACATTCTCTGGATTGGAGCCCATATGCTTTAACTTCTGAAGTCGCCACTACACAAATTAAAGCAGTCAAATGTGGTACTGGTAAAGATTTAAAATGAATAGAGAGGGGGCTTGTTTTGTGGGTTTTTTTAAAGCAACAATTCCCAAATAACATCACTGTTTAGATGGCTGCTGTTAAAATAAAATGTGGTTTTTTTTAAAAAAAAATGTTCAGGATGTTTTCACATTTGTTTGATAGCCTATACATCAGATGTGGGGAACCTTTGGCCCTCCAGATGTTGCTAAACTACAACTCCTATCAGCTTCAGCAAGCAGGGCCAATGGCTAAGAATGATGGGAGCTGTTGTTCAGTAACATCTGGAAGGCCAAAGGCTTCCCACATCTCTTATGCATCATTTCACTGGAAAATCTCTATAGTGGAAAACCCTCTATAGAAGGGTGGGATACTTTCGTCTTTCTTAGGGCTCATCTACTTGGGAGCATTTCGTAGGAAATATACTTCTTTTACCTTCATTTTTCATTTGCATCGTCCACAGTTCCTGTCCAGTGTTACCTGCTGTGATGCGTCCTTCCCTGGCTCTCCCTGTCAGGTTCCTACCTGCGTGTGGCTACTGCCTGTCACTAGGCACCACCAGGGACTCCACCAGTCCGGACCGCTCTCTCTTATGGTTTCCCTATCCGCTCTAGCACAGATCTCAACAGATCCCCCTGCTAAGCAAGCACCAGTAACGTCCCAATACTAGTATTCCCAGAGACTCTGAATACTGGTATTGTTACTCTTTTCACCGCTGCCACCATTTGTTACAGTTCCCCTTCAGCCTTCGTCATTACCTTACCCTCCCTTCTGGTCTGTGAAACCCCAGCCAAGGATCAGGCCTTTGGTAAACCAAATTAAGTATTTATTAAAGATAACAAAGCTAACAAGATTAACAAGATTTCTTCTTAAGGCACATAAGCATATGGTTTTACTCAATACTAATCTGAACTCCACCCCCCTCCTTCTTTACTCTCTCCTGGCAAACAACTCTCTCAAACCCCACCAAGCAACCCACTCTTTCTCTTCTCCCCCCTATTCCACTCTCACTCTTCCTTTTATACATTCAGCCATTTTAAACACTCAGCCAATCATCTCGCATTCTACTGCCCATTCACTCCCCCTCTTTCACTCCACTTACCATGTATCTTCTAAAACAACAACACTTACCATATATACATTAATATAGGAACATCACATTTCCCCCCCCCCTTAAACAACAGCAGAGTATTATTCCTGTTCCAGGATTTATACGTCGCGTTAACAAATAAAAGTCTCTATGGGGAAAATGTCTTTCTTTGTTCCTCTGTCTGGTCACGTCACTGCAGTCCCAGCCACTTGCCTGGAAAGTCCATCGGCCAGTACATTGTCCTTGCCTTTTATGAACTGGAAGTCCACTTGATAGTCCTGTAGGGCCCAGGACCACCTCTGCAGCATAGTGTTATGGTTTTTCATAGTCTGCAACCATAACAAGGCCCGATGATCCGTAGTCACTGTGAATCTTCGTCCCCACACATATGGGCGCAACTTGTTCAGTCCCCACACGACCGCTAGGCACTCCTTCTGGACCGACGAATAGTTTTTCTCCCTCGGCGTCAGCTTGCGACTCAGATACGCCACTGGATGTCTGGTGCCTTCTCTCTCCTGCAGCAAGACGACTCCCAGCGCGAGGTCTGATGCATCTGTAGCCACGATGAATGGTTTCTCATAGTCTGGTGCTATTAATATGGGTCCTTGGCACAAGGCTTGCTTCAGTAGATCAAAAGCCTTCTGACATTCATCCATCCATACCACATGCTCAGAACACTTCTTCTTTGTTAATTCATGCAAGGGGGTTGCTATTTCCCCAAAATTTCTCACAAACTTCCTATAAAATCCAGCCACACCCAGAAATGCCCTTACTTGTTTTTTGGTTAAGGGGATCGGCCACGCTTGTATTGCCTCCACCTTGCTCCATAAGGGGGTGATTTTCCCACTCCCCACCTTATGTCCTAAATAGATTACTTCCTTTAGTCCAAACTGGCATTTCTTAGCTTTTATTGTGAGGCCTGCTTTTCTTAAGGCCTCAAATACTGTTGTCAGGTGTTGGACATGCTCAGGCACCGACTTGCTAAAAATGGCCACGTCATCGATATAGGCCACTGCAAAATCTGACATGCCTCGCAACACAGTATTGATTAGCCTCTGAAATGAACTTGGTGAGTTCCTTAGTCCCATGGGTAAGGTCACAAACTCATATAACCCATCTGGTGTACTGAAGGCAGTTTTGGCTCTGGATTGCTCGTCTAGTTCCATTTGCCAAAATCCTTTACAGAGATCTAGTGTAGAGATAATGGTTGCTGCCCCCAATAACTCTAACATAGCGTCTACCCTAGGCATAGGATACGCATCTGGGACAGTAATTTTATTGATTAGCCGATAATCAATGCAAAACCTTGTCGTTCCATCTTTTTTCGGAACCAAGACAATACTTGAGGCCCAGGGACTGATGGATTCCCTGATCACTCCTAATTCCAGCATATCTTCCACCTCCTTTTTGATCTCATTCAAAACTTTCCCATTCACACGGTACGGATCTGATTGGGGCATGATCTCCAGTATCAATGGAATGTATAACTATACTGGTTCGGCCAGGTTTGTTGCTAAAGAGATTCCTATAGGTTTTCAAAACTCTCAGAATCTCTTCTTTTACTTCCTCCTTCACCTCCTCTGACCATTCCACTTGATCTACCCCTCCTTTGTCTTTGCTTTCCTGTACCAAATCTGGAAGTTCAGGCCCACTTCCCTCAGGGAATAAGGTAACTTGCAACACCTTTGCATCCCTGGTATGGTAAGGCTTTAACATATTTACATGAACCACTTTGCTTTTGTTTAATTGGTCTGTGGTGATTACATATGTCACTGTGTCAAGCCTTTCTCTGATGGTATATGGTCCTTCCCAGTTAGCCTGTAATTTGTCATGTTTCCTGGGTATGAACGCCATAACCATATCTCCCACATCATACACACGTTCTCTGGCTGTTCTGTCATACCAGTAACTTTGCTTCTGCTGAGCTTGACTGAGATTCTCTTTCACCACTTCCATCATTTGTTTCACTGGTTCACATTCATCCTTTCTCTCAGCGGGCATCCACAGTCTATATAAAATCCCATTCTCACACACAACTTGATTCCTCAGTTTGTCAGTGAAAGGAATCTGTTGGGTCAGCGCTTGTTCCTTTATCTGCTTCAGACTTATATCTTTATGCAGCTCTTCCCTGAATTGATCTGCTTCTTCCCCAGAGACCACTTGATACAGTTTGTCTTCTTCAGCAGGCCTGCTAGTGGTTGCTATGGTGACCTGAGGCTGGTTAACAGATTCCACCCTGTTTGTTTCAGCCCCCCTTAATATGGCTTCTTTTTCTCTGCCAATTTGCTGTCTGGTCACTACATATATTTTCCCCTGTGCCCCCATAACATCTCTTCCCAGTATTACTGGTTCTTGTTGCTGGGCATTAATACCAACTTTATATTGGCCCTTTCGGCCTCTCCATTCCATTTTCACT
This sequence comes from Rhineura floridana, assembly GCF_030035675.1. Classification (NCBI taxonomy): domain Eukaryota; kingdom Metazoa; phylum Chordata; class Lepidosauria; order Squamata; family Rhineuridae; genus Rhineura; species Rhineura floridana. The sequence continues at coordinate 137,334,507 of NC_084480.1, forward strand.
AGGGCCACAGGCAAACTCTCTGGTTGACCCCTCACTCCTTGGATAGTCACTGTTTCCTGAGGTAATATTTCTTCAGATTTTATTAAATCTGGCCTCAGTAACGTCTGAGCGGCACCAGTGTCAAGCAATGCCCAATAAGTTGCCCCTTGTACACTCACTTCCTCTCTCAGACTTGAATCAAGGTCTGTTACTTCTGTCCAGTTTATCTGGCAAAACTGAACCTTTTTCGCTGCTTCTAAAGCCTTGGGCTCTGTTTTCACTGCCCTTGTCTGAGCAGGATTACTAATGGAGTTGGCAACCTCACATTGAAAACGTAGGTGCCCCGGTCTACCACATTTGTAGCATAATTTCTCCTCACTTTTAGGGTACACAGATCCACTCTGGGGTGTCCTGTGCCCTTCAGATTTTAATGGAGGACTCACTCGCTGTGGTACCACATCCCTTCTGCCAGCACTATATGGTCTGGGTTTAAACTCTCTTGATGTTTTCCCCACCCAGCCAGTTCTATTGGAGGCGAAGTGATCCGCCATCTCTGCGGCCTCCTGCACAGATGTAGGGGAACCGTCTTTGACCAGGAGCCTTATTTCTGGTGGTAACTGATGGTATAATTGATCCAGTATCATGAGGCTTTTCACCTCTTCCACTGACTGAGCTTTGGCACTACTCATCCACTTTCCAAATATATCCATCAACTTTGCTCCCAGTTCCACAAAAGACCTCCCTGTCTGTATCTGGCAATTTCTGAAAAGCTTTCTAAAATAATCAGGCCCCAGTCTGAATCTTTTAAACACTGCTTCTTTGAATTCAGCATAGGTGACGGGCCTGTCTGAGGGGAAATATTGGTATACCTCAGCCAATTCCCCTTTAATCAGGTTTGATAAATACTGCATGCATTTATCTTCAGGTAGCCCCCACAACTGAGCTGCTTTTTCAAAGGTGCTGAGGTAAATTTGAGGATCTTGACCAGGCTCATAGACAGCAAAGTCCTTTGGAGTAATTTTTATTTTTGCTCCATCTCTGTCTTTCCTTGTCTCCTCAGAGTGAAATTTCTCTCTATCAAATTTTAACTTTTCTCCTTGTAATTCAGCATCCAATGCTCGTTGCTTCTCCCTCTCCTCAAACCCCAATCTCATTCTCTCAATTTCCAACTCCCTCTGTTTTTCCTTCTCTGCACCTTCCATCCTCAATCTCTCAGCTTCCATCCTCAATCTCTCAGCTTCCAACTCCCTCTGCTTGTCTTTTTCCTCAGCCTCCCATCTTAACTTCTCTCTCAAGTACTCTATATAAGCGGGATTGCTTAAATATCCTTCTGGGGTCTCTTCCCTGACAGGTTGTTTTTGCTGGGCAGTTGCAAATCCTATAAGTGCTACCCTCAATTCATCTACCCCTTTACCCTCGTGAGGTAAATTGAATGTTATGCACATCTCGACAAGCTCCTCTCTTTTCATTTTTATGTATTCAGCCATGGTGTTTGAGTTCACTCACTCTTTGCCACACACTCTTTGCCAGTCACTCTCACAAGAAATCTTGTTTTGTTATTTCTGTTTGCCACACCACTGTTCTGGATTCTCTAGTATTCGTATCTGGATTCTCTGTTGTTCGTATCCCACCGCTACTGCCACCACATGTGATGCATCCTTCCCTGGCTCTCCCTGTCAGGTTCCTACCTGCGCATGGCTACTGCCTGTCACTAGGCACCACCAGGGACTCCACCAGTCCAGACCGCTCTCTCTTATGGTTTCCCTATCCGCTCTAGCACAGATCTCTTTTTTTTTTTTTTACAATAATTTTTATTCAAATTTTCATAAAACATACAAAACAAAATCATAAAACATTCAAAGACAAAAAACAAAACAAAACAAAAATGATTAAACAAAAAAATAAAATGTTGACTTCCCATTTGTCGCAGATCAAATCAGTTATAGGTCTACAATATATAACAATCCTGTCTCTTAAATTATATTATAAAATCACTTTCCTCCAGTAGTTATCTTAATTAATCATCAAATCTCATAAACATTACTTTATTCTTTCCACAAAAAGTCAAAGAGAGGTTTCAATTCTTTAAGAAATATATCTATCAATTTTTCTCCTAATAAACATGTCGATTAATCCATCTCAATAATAATAATAATCTTATTGTCATAACCATAGTCCAAATAAACATATCGATTAATCCATCTCATCAAAATCTGTTAGGTCCAATAATTTCAATAGCCATTATTCCATTATCCATATTAATTCCATCTTCCATCTTCAATAGTCCTGTTAAGTCCAGTAATTTCAGTGTCCAATCTTCCATTATCAGTATTCCATAATAATCTTGCTGTCATAACCATAGTCATATAATAAGAGTCTGATGGGAATTTCCTCTATCCCAAATATTTTCTTGCCATCAATTCTGAATAAGTTGCTGAAATATTGTTGTAAAGTCATATCTCTGTTCTTCTTTTTTACAAAATGCACTGGCTCATCTCTTGAGAGTTTTTCCATTGTCACATGGCTGCAGTTAATTCCATAGATTTTCTCTATATCAAGCTCCATCACGTCATTCCAGTCCAGAAGATTATCCAAGCCATTGATAACTTTATCTCTAATATCTTCATTAATTTCTTCAGAGATAACGTTAAATTCCAAACAGTAGATTTTATTTCTAATATCCATAAACTCCAGATCTTTTTCCAATTCCACATTTGTTCCAATCTCCAGGGCTTGTATCTTCCCTTTATTTTTTCTTTTCTCATCTCTGATCTCATTCTCCTCTCTCACAGGATCCCCTATTTCTTTAAGCTCCTGCGTCATTTTGCTCAGTTCAATTTTCAGCTCCTTACTGCCCTGTCGCAGGGTTTGTTTCGTTATCTCAATCTCATCCATTATTTTCTGAAACATAATTACTTCCAGATTCTCAGCCACTTTCTTGATTGCCATTTTTAAAACCACAAAAACAAAGCAAAACAAAAATAAAGAAGAACCACTTCTTATTTCAGCAACAATTGGGTTAATATTCCAGGCTTGATGACATCACAGTATAAACAGAGCAGCCTGCCTTATCTCTCTATGTTCAAGAATACAAAACAAATTTAGTTCCCAGCATCAAAACAGTTAGTGGCGTTGTGAAGAAGCAGATTCGTCAAAATAAAATAGACCAAAAAGAGAATAGTCCCAGACAACATAATGTTCCTCGGAATAGAAATCCCTCTTCTGTTTATATCTTTAGAATGCACTTCCAGGACAGCTTTTTGCAATAGAAACAGAGATAAGCTGTTAATTTCGTGAATAACAGAGAAGAGTTATAGCTCACCCAGGAGTTCTTTAAAGCTGATTCATTTGACAAATCTCTTTTTGCTGCAACAATTTAAACCAAGTAAAAAAAATAATAGAAAGAAGGGTGCTTGCCTGTTAGTCTGTTTTCTCTTTGAAGAAAAGATAAACATATCGCATTAAACAGATAGAGCTTGTTCGGAAGTCCGTCCGGCATTGCTGGCTGGACCTTTTCTCATAAATTAATGAAATCCAGTCCTCCCAACAAAAACAGGCTTTTGAGGTTGATCTCTACGTTTCTCCCTGCCCGGGAGAAATTTCATCAGTCAAAAAAAAAATGTTCTGACTGATTTATATCTGAATAAGCTTCTTTTGAGGCGGGAGCCCGTCTCAAAAGCAGGCACAAGCGAAGTCACCCTTCCCGGAAGTCCGCCCTAGCACAGATCTCAACAGATCCCCCTGCTAAGCAACCACCAGTAACGTCCCAATACTAGTATTCCCAGAGACTCTGAATACTGGTATTGTTACTCTCTTCACCGCTGCCACCATTTGTTACAGTTCCCCTTCAGCCTTGGTCATTACCTTACCCTCCCTTCTGGTCTGTGAAATCCCAGCCAAGGATCAGGCCTTTGGTAAACCAAATTAAGTATTTATTAAAGATAACAAAGCTAACAAGATTAACAAGATTTCTTCTTAAGGCACATAAGCATATGGTTTTACTCAATACTAATCTGAACTCCAGCCCCCTCCTTCTTCACTCTCTCCTGGCAAACAACTCTCTCAAACCCCACCAAGCAATCCACTCTTTCTCTTCTCCCCCCTATTCTACTCTCACGCTTCCTTTTATACATTCAGCCATTTTAAACACTCAGCCAATCATCTCGCATTCTACTGCCCATTCACTCCCCCTCTTTCACTCCACTTACCATGTATCTTCTAAAACAACAACACTTACCATATATACATTAATATAGGAACATCACACCTGCCAATAGCTTTTTCCCATTCACACAAGTAGGGATTCTCTGGGGAGGATTAGTCTCACCTTTTCCTTGTGGCACCGCCCTAGAAGTGCGAATATCAGTGTTTTCTCTTGTAGGACACAGCTGAAATACAAATCTTTGTTTGAGCAGTGTTATGCTTTTACATACAAGTTAGGGGGAAAAGAAAATAAAGGCACAATTTGCAGCAATATAAAAAAGGCCAGCAGAATGGAGGAGAGCAACTGGAAGTTGTTTGTCAGACTACAGGAAACAAAATTAAAGAAGGGAGGAGGAGGGAGTGGGAGTAGAGAGGGGAACAATTGACACACCCACCTAAAAGCATTGGAGCAAAGCATCTGCAAGTACTAAAGAAAAGGAGTGAAGACTTCTTTTCTTCCCTTTTTGTATTATCAGTGGATTAGGTTAGTACAGATTTAAAGGGGGAAAACTATATGATAGCTTCTGTTTGCTGGTAACTTAATGTGAACCATGCAAATTAAAATAAGATGTAAATAGCACCAAATACACTGTAAACCACCATGTAGATGAGCCCTTAGACTAAGCTGGAGTGACTAAGCTGCAGCTTAGGTTCTTCTTGGCTTGTGTTTTAACATGATAAGGTAAACAATTCTGCAAGAAAAGAATAAATTTTGGGTGTTAGAACTTTTGTTTGCAATTTCAAGAACTCCTTGTTCACCTCTGACTGAAGGGTCTTCCTGAAAACTGGAGAAATGTAACAACATTTTGGCTGCAATTCCGATACACACCTGGGAGTAAGTCCCATTGAAGTCAGTGGGACTTAACTTTTCTGAGCAAGATTGCAGGATTGCTTTAAAAGCAGATTAGACACATTAATGGAGGACAGGGCTATCAATTGCTACTAGCCAAGATAGCCATGCTCTGCTTTCACTGTCAGAGGCAATAAGTCTCTGAATGCCAGTTGCTGGGAATCACAAGTGAGGAGAGGGCTGTTGTACTCAGATTTTGCTTGCAGGTTTCCTGTGGGTATCTGGTTGGCCAGTGTGAGAACCAGAGCTTGGAAAAGTTACTTTTTTGAACTATGACTCCCATCAGCCCAATCCAGTGGCCATGCTGGCTGGGGCTGATGGGAGTTGTAGTTCAAAAAAAGTAACTTTTCCAAGCTCTGGTGAGAACAGGATGCTGGACTAGTTTAGCTTTTGACTTGATCCAGCAGGCTCTTCATATGTCTGAGATTAAGTTCCCAACAGCATCAAAAAACTCATTTAGTAGATTTGAGAAAATCATAGGTGGCTTTTCCATGTTCAGAAGCATTTGTGTAATGTAAAGGTCTGAGGTGTGGCCTTGAAGCACACAGGAGATGCAGGAAGGCAACGGTAGGGTAGCCAGATACACCACAGGACAACACTTGTTGTGGTTGGTTCACAATTCTATATCTGGGCACATGCAACCAGTAGTGGTTACCTTCTTGCATGCAGATGGCCTTTGAAACGCAGCGTTTGTCTCAGATCTTGTGTTGCACACAAGCAAGGGGTCGACTCAAACTGCATCCCCTTCTAGACTTTGCTTTCCCCTAACATTGATATCTGCCTTCCTGCCATTTTTGATCTTGTCTGCTATGCTTTCATGAGTTAGTGGCACCATTCACTATAATGGCATTTAGACTAATAGGACCCACTTATTCTGAGTTCCAGCCCAGTGCCCTCATGACTACTTGACAAAAGAGAAGGAGGTAGAACATAAATCAAGCATCTTGTGTTTACAAATGAAAGAATTTGATTTAGTTGTTGGGATGCCAATAAGCAAGAGACCCCCAATGGCACAGATACATTATTATGTTGTTTTACACATGCCACTTTTTAATGTGTCTTACTTTTATATGGCTTATGTAGTTCCATTTGTTAAACTCTTGCTTTGTGATGACCTGACAAACAGATACAAATCAACAAATCTCTATCTTAGTAACATTTTCAGAGCAGCTTTTTATAAGGTCATTTTCCTTGAGAGGAAAGAGAACTGAAGGTTGTGCAAGCATTTAAGGTAACATCCGTTTCCCCTGAATCAAACAGCATGCTCTTAGAGTCCCCAGGCTCTATTTTTATTTTTTGCTAGCCTGATGCAAAAACTCAGACTCTTGTCAATTTCAGTGCTAAACAAGCCAATTAAGAAAATATTGTTCTGTAATAGCTAGTCAATGATTTCTGATTTTAAATTCTTACATGGTTTTTATTGTATAAATATATGATGTAAACCACTTTGATTTTTTTAAATGAACAGTAGTATGCAAATATTTTTGTAAATAAAATAAAATAAATACCACTAAGTCCAGTGACTAAACCTTATAAAGACTTTATCTACAGACAAAAGGATAGTTGACAGAAAGGAATGAAATTGTAATGAGAAGATAATCTTGCCTTTAGAGAAAAAAAGTAGTATTACTGTATGGGTGGGTGTCCAGGGTTGGTGGCCCTGCCATGCAGCAGGGTGATGTGATTTGCATCAGGGTGGCACCATGAGAAGGGCATAGATGAAGGAAGGAACTGGTGACTGAATGGTGCAGCAAGACAGTTTAAAATGTTGGCCCTAGATGGGCAGATCTGTAATTTTGGTTCTCTCAGTTTCTCATTCTTCCAATCATAAATTCAGTTTTCCACATTTCTGTAGCACTTCACAATTTTTAAAAAATCCTTGTGAAAATTCATCAGCATTTTAGTATGATTTTCTCCCAAGCAGCACATTTTTGTACGTAATTTTACCTAACGTACACGTTTTTTGCCAAGCAAGTTTCCTAACATAATACAATTTTGTATTATTTTCACTAGTATGTGCATTTTGGTGCACACTTTACCCTAGTGTATGCATTTTTGTACAAATAACTTGGCTGGCAAATTGCATTGCAAAGTTTGGAGAAGCGCCAATTGTGAAGGATGGCTGCGTTTCAGTTTGCGTATTGTTTTGCAAAGTGCAAATTCCACAGGTTCACTTTTAAATGCAAGCTGCACTGAATTTCTTCTCCATCCCTAGCTTTAGCAAGCCTTGGTGGCAGCAGGGAAACCATTTGCGCTCCGCTTAAGGCAGCAAAATATCTGGGGCTGGAACTAGGTGTCTCTGGGCTAGAAGCTTCCCCAAGAGCAGAAGTAGCCAACTCTCATTTTCTTGGGAGGCTGCCCTGTGTTCTTCAGGCAGTGGTCCAAGAGGAGGAAACACATTTTGTCATGCAGACCGATTTCCTTATACATGGTCCAGCTCTGAAATAAAGCAGTAAGATTCACAACTGCGGTACAAACCTGTGTGCTTAGATGTTCAGGAGCATTGCACACATGCACACAGAGACCACCTAAAGCAAACCAAACTGAGATGGAATATTAAGGTGTGGTGGAATGTATTTCTTACATCCTTTGGAAACAATTGTTTTCCCATTTTGAATGGAACGATGGGCAAGCCTTCTATCAGAACAATGAAAACTGGGAAGGGCCGATGACATTGCCCAGAGTGGGAGAGCTGGAGCTCAATGGCAGAGTGGTAGCGGTGCATGTGATGAGATGAAGCTGCCCTCCCAATGCTGCTGTTGCTCTTGTTTATCTGGATGGAGCTGGAGCTGGAGCTGGAGCTGGAGCAGGGCAGACCAGTGGAGAGGTTGAGGACACACCTGTGGGATCAGACTGGTGCTCCCCCTGGTGCATCCACATGGGCCCAAACTTGCTGTTGCCCTGCCCTGTCCAGGTGAGCAGCAGCGATGCTGGTGTCGGGATGGTGGCTCTGTAGCTGTGCCTCGCCACGCGCACCACTACTGTGGCAGAGCATGTGCTTTGCTTGTAAGTTGGTGGTCCCTACATACAAACAGCAAACAGCATTTGCTGGGGAGAGGGCAATGGTCAGGTTCAAGTTTCTGGGGGGCAGGGAGAGGGACATTAATCTTTTGCCCTGCTGCAGCCTCAATTAAAATGGCCTTTCTGAAGCTATTCGCAATAGTAGCAAAGTTTTTAGTATCACCCAATAGCTTCTGCAATCTCAATTAATTTTCTTAAACTAGTTTATGCATGGGCAACTTGTAAACAGGTGGGTGAATAATACAATCTCTTTCTAGACTGATGTCAATGAAATTTACCCCAATTTTCCCTAGCTATTTTTTTATGTTAACAAAACATTTTGTGATTAATTTTGCCCTTGTTCTTGAATTTTTAGAAGTGTGCTTTAAATATGCAAAGACCACAACATCAGCAATAGTTTATATCGGAAACAAATATATATGGATTTAGCGGTATGCTCTGCTTAACCACCCAGAGAATAGCGATAGTGTTGTCAGCTACAAATTGCTCCAATAAAACAGCAGTGCCATAACTTCACATGGCATTTCACAGGGACACATGTAGAATACAAGCTAAATAAATTACAGTACAGCTTTGTTATTTATCCTGTGTCTCAAGACAAATTGATCCTTTATTACATTTTGCTTAAAATGCCCAGTGACAAGTTGGACCTGCCTTTGGGGGAGGGGGAATATTGGTTATGAAAACAAATGATTCCTTAAGTGTTCAGCTCTAGCTGTTTTGTTCACTGGGCTATCAAAGTTCAACAGAGCATTTAGGATCGCACAAAGCTGCCATATACTGTGTCAGTACATAGTTTCTACATAGACTGACACATCCCTGTCTACATTCCAGCCAGCTAGCAAGGAGACATCTGGGACCGGCAAAAGCACCGAAGGAAGGCGCAAAGTAGATCCAGTGAGAGGGGTGGCAGAGAAGGAGGTGTAGTCTGGGGAGATCCCTGAGAGCCAGAGAGAAGTCTGGGGGCCTGAAGTTCCCCACTTCTCTTTTGGAGGTGTTAGGAAATATTTTATTTCTAGGCCCCGAGAGTTGTTCAGAGATACTAAATTGTAGTCAGAGCTAGTGCCACAATGAATTATGGAACTAAGAGAGGGTGGGGAACAGAAGACTCTAAGTTTCGTTTCTCTTTCTCGTGAGAGATAACACCCAGAGGCGCCTCTCAGGCTGTAGCATCTTGGAAAAGAGATAAAGTGTATCCCATCTGGATTGTTGTTATTTCCCTTGTCTTGCTTCACTATACACATCCTGTGCATTGTAGCAAACTCAGCACAAAGGAAGAAGTGTTCACCAAATGCTTTAACTAAAATTGTATCCATAAGATTTACGTCATGCTGCTGAGTGGATAACTTTTACAGACATACTAGCCCTATCTTTATCTCTTCGTGGTGTCAATCTAACTCTCTTCCTCCCTTCCTTAGTTCTTATCTTAAATTTTGTTCTCTTGGATTGACAAGTGTATTAATTCTTTATCAATTTCTCGCTTTTTGAGGATTATTAGCAATGTAACAAGGATAAGATGATGCGCTTGCTTTATCTCTGTAATACTGTATTCCCTTTGTTATGCTTTTAGTGATATTATACTTTGTTTTGCTTATGAAACTTATATAATGGTGCTTCAATTAATAAACGGTGCTCTCTTCCCTGTCAGACTGCTGTCTGTGCAGTTTAGAGACCCCTCTTGATCAAGCAGTATTGTGTATCTACTTTCTGTTTATGTTTGGTATCTGGCTGAACCACTGAGACAGGTAAATTACATTGCCAAGCCTGCATTCCCATCCAAGGCAGAGGGGTGCGTTAGCTCGCCCCTACAGTAAAGGGGGGGCGCTTAGATTTGGACCCAACAGAGGAACCCCACGTTCTTCTGGTATGATGACAGACAGAAATTTCTCTCCATTCACACTGTTAGGGTTTTTTTTTCATTTTAAAATGTTTTAATTAGGCTTACACAAAGATAGAAAATGAAAGACATACAACCTTAAGACAAAACAAACCAGAAATCCCAGGTAAGGGAGGTGAGTGTCAAGCGTCCATAGCTGTAATTGTCCAGTATGGTTATGTACTACAACAAAATGCAGTCCTAAATGCAGGTCCCTCCAAAGAGGACCGTGGGTAGATGGAGGAGTTGGCATGTGTTCCTTCCTTTCTATGTATTGAATGGGGGAAAAAACAGTTTGCAAAAAGAAAATTATCGTGTTCTTTTAATGCTTTCAACAGTTTAGAGAACTTTTGGATTAATGCAGAATGCATTATCTTTGCAACCATGTCTCCAGTGCAGAGCTTGGAAAAGTTACTTTTTTGAACTACAACACCCATCAGCCCCAGCCAGCATGACCACGCTCTGCTCCAGTGTCAAGATTTGCTGAATTCTTCCAGATATATTCCATTCATGTTGTTCATGATTTTATAGACCTCAAGTGTGTCTACCATTTGTTGTCTTTTCCCTTTAAATGTTAAAATTCCAAATGCTTTGGCCTTCCCTTAAGGGGAAGATGCTGTCAGCTCCCAACCTCCTGATCACTTTGGTTGTCCATTTTTGTACTTTCTCCAACTCTAACGTACCCTTTTTGAGATGGGTTGACCTGAACTGTAGGGCAGAACACATGCAGTGTATTTTGCATCTCGGTCTCCCCCAAGAACCCCAAAGCTCACCTGCCACTCACAATAGACCTAATGATAGGCTATGCCATCATGTTACGGTGTTACGGAATGCTTTTTCTGAGAGACTCCATGTGTTCTGGGCATTCTGCTGGCTTTTAAAGATACCTTTGTTTACACAGGCATTCCCTTGATCTGTCAAACTGAGTCTCCTGTTTTCATCATTGTTTTAATGAGATTATTTTATTGTGCATTTTAACAGTGAATGTTAATATTTTAATGTTTATGTAATTGGCATCTATACTTGTAATCTGCTTAGCCTATTTTGGCATTAAGCAGTATAAATGGTGGTGGTGGTGGTGATGATGATGATAAATCTTGTGGCCATTAAGTGACCTCTCTGCCTCTGAGTTATAGCAGCCCTGATGAAGTACATCTTGATTCCTCCTACTCTCTCCTTGCTAACACACTGTTCTGCTAAAAGTATAAATACATGGAAGGTCAAAGCCCTCTTAGGCTCTTAAAGTTCTATGATCCCATGAAAAAGAACTTTCTGAAATAGCATTTCTCATCACTGATACTACTGCTGAAATATATCAAAACCTATTGGAATAACATTAGCATTTCTTCTTCTTTTCTTTATGTTTTATTTTTCTTTCTTGTGCAACATCTTATTCTCCAGCACCAGTTTCTACATCATGTAAACATTATACAGCAAGAAGGTTATTTCTGAATCTGTAAGTCATTAAGATGACAGGTGATAGTAAGATCGCCTGCCATATCAGCTTCTGCAGTGCCTGATAATTGCTGAATATCAATGCATGTCAGGCAGGAAAATTAACAGCAACAAACTGTGTTTATGCATATTTAATAAAGTGTTCAGTGTATTAAACCATATGATTTATGCCTAAATATAAATATTTATGACTTAATATGACTATTGGGGGCCTGGGTCAAATCAACAGATTATATACATTGATACAGAAGCAAACACAATTTCAACAGATGATTTAATCAAGTGCTGGTCCAATGATGTCATTATAGCAATGATGATCTCATCATGTACTTAGTGTGTAGAACCAGTACTTCCTGCACATTCAGGGCTTCTATGGGGAGAGCAAAAAGGCCTGGATCTTCATAGGGCCAAAACTTTTCCACTGAGATAGGCAGGCTGTAGCATCTGACTGAGAGACAAGAGGTAGGTCAGAGAGCCAAGCTGAGATCCTAGGAACACAGGAAGCAGCCTTATACTGAGTCAGACCATTGGTCCATTAAACTCAGTATTGTCTACACCAGTGTTCTGCAACCTTGGAGGCCCAGATATTGTCGGACTACAACTCCCTTGATCCCTTGACCAGTGGCTGAGCTGGTTGGGGATGATGGGAGTTGTAGTCCAAGAACATCTGGGCCTCCAAGGTTGAAGAACAGTGGTCTACATTGACCAGCAGCACCTCTCCAGGATTTCAGGCAAGGGACACTCCCAGCACTACCTGGAGATGTTAGGGATTTAACCTGGGGTCTTCTGCATGCAAAGCAGATGCTCAAGCACTGAGCTATGGTCTCCCTGAACAACAGTTTAGGCAGGAGGTGACAGAAATCAGGAGAGAAATGGGCATCAGAAATGGTGGGAACAAGAAACCAGGAAAAACAGCCTTGCAGGACCAATGAACAAAGTGGCAACTAGCAAGATCATGGTAAGGAGCAGAGCCTGTGAGTTCAGCTTCAAACAGGAAGTGCTTTGGTGCTGCTAACAAGTTGGGTTGCCAATTTTTGAAATAGAATCATAGAATCATAGAGTTGGAAGGGGCCTTGTAGGCCATCGAGTCCAACCCCCTGCTCACAGCAGGAAATCCACAGCTAGAGCATCTCCCGCAGATAGCTGTCCAGCCTCTACTTGAAGACATCCAGCGAAGGGGATCCCACCACCTCCCTAGGCAGTCGGTTCCATTGCCGAACTGCCCTTACTGTCAAGAAGTTCCTTCTAATGTCCAATCTGAATCTACGCTCCTGCAACTTAAAACCATTAGACCTAGTCCTACCCTCTGGGGCAGCAGAGAACAAATCTGTACCCTCCTCTATGTGACAGCCCTTCAGGTACTTAAAGAGTGCAATCATGTCACCCCTCAGCCTTCTCTTCACCAGACTGAACATGCCAAGTTCCTTCAACCTTTCCTCATAAGACTTGTTCTCCATATCAGCTATCATCCTCGTCGCCCTCTTCTGAACCCGCTCTGACTTGTCTATATCTTTCTTAAAATGAGGCGCCCAGAACTGAACACAGTATTCCAGATGAGGCCTGACTAATGCAGAATATAGTGGAACTATTACTTCCCTTGACCTGGAAACTATAGCTCTGTTTATGCAGCCCAAAACCACGTTTGCCTTTTTTGCCGCAGCATCACACTGCTGGGTCATGTTCAACTTGCAATCCACTACAATTCCAAGGTCCTTCTCACACGCACTACTGCTAAGCTGGGTATTTCCCATCCTGTACCCATGCATTTTGTTTTTGTGGCCTAAATGCAGAATCCTGCATTTGTCTTTATTGAATGTCATTTTATTAATTTCAGACCAATTTTCTAGTCTATCCAGGTCCCTTTGGATTTTATTCCTGTCTTTCATTGTGTTAGCTATCCCTCCCAGTTTCGTATCATCTGCAAACTTCATAAGACTTCCCTCCACTCCATCATCTAAGTCACTGATAAAAATGTTGAAGAGTATAGGCCCCAGGACAGAACCCTGTGGCACTCCACTCAATTTATTATTTATTTTTATTTATTTATTAAATTTATACCCCGCCTTATGGCCAAAAGGCCCTCAAGGTGGCTTACAAAAGAAAATGAACATAACAATACATCAATAGAACATAATACTTCAATAAAATAATACAATTCTCAAAATTAAATAACGATTCTCAAAATTAGATAACAAATAACATTATTAAAAGCAAATTATTGAGCAAGTGTTACTTTAAATACTTGTATATATATGTCCACAAGGCAAGAACAAGAATAACTCTGGCAACTTTTTTCTTTGTTATCAATCAAATTACTCATCATTTCCACAAGACCTCCTTCCAGTCCGAAGCAGAGCCACCGACGACCACTCTTTTGAGTACAGTTTTCCAACCAGTTGTGAATCCACCTGACAGTATTTCCATGTAGTCTGCATTTGACTAGTTTGCTAATCAAAAGGTCGTGGGGGACTTTGTCAAACGCCTTGCTGAAATCTGGATAGATGACATGTACAGCATTTCCACCATCTACTAAGCTAGTGACCCGATCAAAAAAAGAGATGAGATTAGTTTGACAGGATTTTTTCTTGACAAACCCATGCTGGCTCCTTCTAATCACAGCATTGTCATCTAGATAGTTGCCAATGGACTCTTTTATTATCCGTTCTAATATCTTTCCCAGTATTGAAGTCAGACTGACTGGCCTGTAATTCCCCGGATCTTCTTTTTTACCCTTTTTAAAGAGCAGGACGACATTTGCCCGTCTCCAATCCTCCGGCACCTCTCCCGTTCTCCATGATTTCTCAAAGATGATGGCAAGAGGTTCTGAGAGTACATCCGCAAGTTCCTTCAATACTCTGGGATGCAGTTCATCAGGCCCTGGAGATTTGAACTCATTTAGGTTAACTAAGTATTTCCTGACTATCTCCTTATCAATCTTGAACTGCAATCCCGACCCCTTACTGAGATTGCTACCGATGCAAGGTTGCACACTGTTCCCTTTTTGGGAGAAAACGGAGGCAAAATAGGCATTGAGCAGTTCTGCTTTTTCCTTGTTATCTGTCAACATTTTGCCATCCTCATTGAGCAGCAGTCCCACCTTTTCCTTGGTCTTTCTCTTGCTTCGAACATATCTGAAAAAACCCTTTTTGTTGTTCCTCGCTTCCCTCGCCAGCCTCAGCTCGTTCTGGGTTTTAGCTTTCCTTACGCTATTCCTGCAAGCCCGAGCCACTCGTCGGTACTCTTCCTTGGTGATGCATCCTTCCTTCCATTCTTTATACATGCTCTTTTTTACTTTTACCTCCTCCACCAGTGTTCCGTGTAGCCACATTGGCTTTTTCCGATGTCTTCCATTTTTCTTCCTCTTTGGAATTGTTTGCGATTGCGCTTTTTGTAATGCCTTCTTCATGAACTCCCACGCTTCTTGGGCTCCTTTTTTCTTTAGTCTATCTACCCACGGGATCCTACCCATCATTTCCTTGAGCTTGTTAAAATCGGCTTTCCTGAAATCCAAGGTCCATGTTTGACTATATTCTTCTTTGGCTTTCCCCAGAATCCCGAATTCCAGCATTACGTGGTCACTTTCCCCCAAGGTACCGACCGCTTTAATTCCCGTGACCAATTCATCCGTGTTAGTTAAGATCAGGTCCAGGATTGCCGATTCCCTTGTTCCTTCTTCTACTTTTTGAAAGAGGAAATTATCAGCAAGGCCCATCAGGAATTTGTTGGAGGCTTTGTGCTTCGCAGAGTTTGTCTCCCAGCAGATATCCGGGTAGTTGAAGTCCCCCATCACTACTACTACCATGTCGGTATTATTTGTTTCTCCATTTATTTTTACCCAAATGGTCTCTACCGGACCCCTTTGTTCACTCTCTTGGATTTCCATAGAGGTGTATTTGTCTTTGACGTATAATGCTACTCCCCCTCCTTTTCTGTTGCTTCTATTCTTTCTGTAGAGTTTATATCCTTGAATGGCTATATTCCAACCATGGGAGTCATCCTACCAAGTTTCTGTTATCCCTATGATGTCATATTTGCCTTGATGCGCTAAGACTTCAAATAAAATGACTTCTTTCACCTCAGTGCGAAACATGGTTGGGGGGCAGAGCCCTATGGCACATCTGAGAGCCTTGAAGGTTGGGGTACCATAGGGGTGAAGCCCAGCATTTTTGGGTAGATCTGCGGGTGAGTCTAGGGACAGTGCTAAAAAGTTGCCTAGTCACATCTTCAGGGGGATAACTTATAAACAATGGCTAAGGAGAAAGATCATTGTTTCAGTGGCAAACAAGAAAGCCTAGAAGGCCATTTCTTTCCTGGTCAGCTGGCAATAACTAGAAGGGGGAAGTTTATGCAGGAAAAAAAGATAGTAAGAAACAGTAGGATCAAGGTGATGGCTGGTGGTTTCTCATAGCTCTCTAGGTCCAGGTTCTAAAACACCTGCAGTTCAGTCATGGTGTGAATGATGACCCTGACACATCCCTCTCCTCTAATCTTGCTTGAAGTTCCATAACATAGGCTGCTGTCAGACTGCACTTCATTCTGTTATTCTGACGATTTCTTACCTGGTAATTTGCACATTATATTTGAGCTTTCACACGACATACTGGGTAGCTCCGGAATTCTGGTGGAATGTAGTGCAGGTATAGTGCTAATTTCCTCAATAAATGATACCAGAAATAGTCCGTTAGCAAGGCTGGGAACCCGGAAGATTGCAGGAGTTTTTCACTAGCTGCTGCCACTCACGTAACAGGCATCCCAGCATGCAGTGCATTCCCATAGTGCATAGTCGCGCAGTTTTGTGGGTTTTTTTGCCTGACGAACGTTGTACTGGTATTCTGGAATCGGCACAGATAGCAGCAGCATTTCCCACACCCCCCATCTTGTTACAACTAAAACAATTAAAAAAGTCAGATCCTAAGGGGAGAGGGCTTGCATGGCGACGGGATGAGATCTTAGTCCTCATACACAGTGGGGGAAAGTGTGCATGGGTGAGGGAAGAAAAAAAGCTGTGTGAAAGACAGTTGCATGAAATGCTGCTATATTGGTTGAAAATGTACTGTTCCTTATCGCAAGAGGTATTGCAGTGTGAAAGGGATTTTAGAAATCGGGACAGAAGCGCTACCTTTTTAATCCATTAAACTAGCGCTATTAGCCCCATGAGTGAAAGCAGCCATAATATTTTTCAAAGCTAATCTTTGCATCATGACAGATATGTGTTTTAAAGGTATTGAGAGCCTGGATCAGTTATGCATTGCCGGAGAAGAGGAATTGCTTCACACACACACAAAGGATGAAAGTGGACACCAATTTGCATAAAATGTTCCAATGATGATTTATATATATAAGCGCAAATTTAGAAATAATTACTATTATTTAAATAGAAATACAGTATATCTCATCATAATGGGAAGGCACCAGGTGACTTGTGTTCCTGCTTAGTACAGACCAGGTGATTCTCACTGCTGATGGGCAACTTCAAGGCTCCCATTCTCCCTGTTTATGGTTCCTTATCTTTAAACCAGACTTGGACTGGACAGCCCTCAAATAGTAGATGCCTTCAAACAGAGGACTGTCTTCTGACAGCTCTTCAAAACAGAGGACTGTTGCCTGGAAAGTGGGACACGTGGCCAATCTAACGTGGATGGATGTGACATTCATCACATGAAAAGCAGTCCCATGTTAAGTCAGCCTCTGACTAGAGTCTTTGGCTGGATTTATCTAACAGTTGTTTATCTCTCAGCAGATCTCATTTGTCCAGAGCAGATTGTCTTAAAGGGGTCAAGACGGGGAGGAACAAAGACAACCAGCTGCCAAAAGAGATAAGCAGAAAGAAACAACAGGCAGAACCAGGCATACAGAGACTTCTGTTGCCGTGTGTGGGTTTTCCCATGATCCCCTCCAACTGTGTCTGCCTGTCTCAGGAGGAATTTCAAAATTTTCAACAATCAGAGTCAGGCTTACGCTGGGCTCCTGTTCAAGTCACACAGCAAGGTTCTTAGCTCCTAGGCACATATAGCGAGGAGGTAGCAGCTGGGATGGATCCCTGAGTGGGCTCATGGTTGTGACATCCTTTTCACTGAAACAAGGAACATTTAAAAACTGATTTGGCCTGATTTCTGCTTGCCCCTTCTTTAGGACTTGGAGCACATCATGATATGGATAGTTGTTCATGCTGGACTGAAGCTAGAAACCGGTTTCTTCAGATTGGCAATCATCAGGCAGTCTTAAGTTTTGCCCTTGTTACCCCTGTGAGGTGACCAGCAATAGCAAAAAGAGAAATTCATCTTTAAAAAAAAACACAAAAAGGGGGCACAGATTTGCATAAAATGTGCGTGTACAGATGCAGATTTAGAAATAATTATTATAATTTAGATACAAACATCTCACCATAATGGGAAGACATGAACCATTTACCTGCTCTGTCTGCTGTCAAGATAATAACTGTTGATGGGCACTCCCCCTTCTGTTATCATTAAATCAGACTCTAAATCAGACTTAGACCAGGCAGTTCAAATAGAGGACTATCTTCAATAAAGTAGGACATTTGGCCATCTTATCTCACTGGTTGCTTAGCCATCTATATATCGTCACCCACTCCATTCCCCCCAGGGCAGGAAGGCTGCAGCTTGGATGAGAGCTGATATTCTAGCAACGATGTAGCTCAGACCAAAGAAGCTGGAGTCTCTGCCACTTCCTGGTCCTCAATCAAGCTGTGCTCTAACCAGGTGTTTCCATGCATCCCCTCCTCTTCCTTGACTAGCCTCTCATGGAGCTAGCTGGACACTTTTATGGCAGCTCTGAAGTTTCTGTCTGGCTTGCTCCTGTGGCCTGGGGGACATGAGGGGGAAGGGTCTGAGAACCTGCCAGGAGCCCAAGCAGCTGAGGCAGGGATGTCAATATTTGATGGCTGCCTCAGGAGCATTGGCAGTGTGGAGATCTGTGGGGAGGTCCTGCTTCCTATCCTTCTCATCTGAGGAGACCTCAGGCTTGAGGTCTTGGCAAGGCTGGATCTTGACACCTGCTTTGATCTCAGCTTTGACCTCCAGTTCCCAGTCCCTTTGGCCTGTTGAAGGGTGTGGGCTGGTTCCTTGGCTATAACCAGCAATCCCTGACCTCTCCTCTGCTGAATCTTAGGTGGGGCCTGATCATTACACCACATGTGGCTCCGAATCTGTGCTGAGAGCTGCAATGGAACATTATTTTCCTAAGCATGTCAAAAGTTAGCCAAAACAACAAACTAAGCAAAAACCCTGACACTGGTCAAATTATGCACCTCATGGAAGATGAATAATGGTTTTGCTGGCAACAACTTAGGTGCTTACAAAAGTCTTGACACCCTTATTTCTTTGGGGGGGAAGAGCGCCCTCTCTCCCCTTATTTTCCAAAAGATTAACCATTAATGAAAAATACCTGCTTTCCCTCACACAACATGGGGTCAGAACAATTTTGTATATGCTGCTTCTTTTCCCTAAAGCCTTTCAAAAAAGTTTAGTCCTGTCTTTACATTCCCTTGTAACTTCTTGATTGTCACAAACCAATTCAAAGCATATGCAGGCAAGCTCTGTTTGAAGTTTCTGAGGGAGAAAGGGATGAGACACGAGGGAGGGAGGATTGTGGATGTGCTCCTTTCCCAATTCCTTGGAGCGTTTAGTAGTTCTCCTCATACAATGGGGGCCAGTCTCCTTAGTACTGGTGTCCTAAGGCCTACATCAGGTGTGGGGAACTTGTGGCCCTCCAGATCTTGCCAGACTACAACTCCCATCATCCCTTGCTGATGGTCATGCTTGCTGGGGCTGATGCGAGTTTTAGTTCAGCAGCACCTGGAGGCCCAAAGGCTCCCCATACCTGACCTACATCCAGTAGTAGCCAGTGAAGTACTGTGGGTGAGGCACTGTGGCTCTCTTGGCTTTTGAATGGCAGATTGCTATTGCTGACTGAAAGGAGGAGGCATGGGAAGTGTGGCACCATGCAGCGCACTGCATCAGATTTGCTCCACCGCTGCATGCCATGCCAAGCAACCCACACCTCGCTCCACCCTTCCTCTCGGTCAGCAGCAGTGACCCACCATGTTAGGAAGCCAGGAGAGCAACAGTGCCCTACCTGTGTTGCCTCATCAGCCACTAATGCCTCTATCATAAAGAAACACCCAGTGCAATATCAGGATTAACTCATTGCTTTGGATGCGTGGCCCAAGAAAATGGAGATGTGATTGAACGGTGGAATTGCTAAAGTAGAATTTCAACAATAAGGTTGACTGTTGTAGCCACACCACATGTAGCATCGGAAATGGAAAGGGAGATTACAACAGGATGGCAACTCTTAGGGATCCCACAAGCCAAATGCCCATGTGGAATAGGCAAATGGCCATGTGTTGAATGGATGGGGTGGGATGCCACCTCAATTCTTTTCAGGTGGACCTATAACCATCCCACTTCTTCTCTCGGCTCTGGCCTAAGCAGCTCATTTCCTCCCCCCCCGCCACTTATGACACTGATGCAGAGCCCCTCCATCTGATTCTGGGCGTCAGATCACTGAACCACAGAATTTGGCTGGTGATACTCTGTCCTAAGTGTGATTAGACAGCCTCCCTCTGGTCAAGTTTTAAGCAGGCTCTGAAAACCTATTTGTTCATGGTGGCTTTTTTGTAATGATTTTAATCAGGCTGCCGAAATCTGTGGTGCTGTTTTGCTGTGATTGTACTGTAGGGTGTCCAGGTCTCCTGCTTTCCAGAGGACTGTCCTCTGTTTTGAAGAGCCGTCAGGAAACAGGAAAGCATCCTCTGTTTGAGAGCTGTCTTGTTCAAGTCTGGTGTAAAGATCAAGGGGCGTAAGAAGGGAGAGCAAAGGCGTTGAAGTTGCCCATCAGTAGTGAGCACCTAGACAGCAGACTGAGCAGACACACAGGCCACTTGGTAACAGTCTTTCAGGGATGTAGTCGTCAGGGGTTGCAGGTGGTCATGGACCCGTTACTTTTTGAGGAGCAGCGTCCCAGCCAGGCCCCTGTGTATGAGCCAATCAGCATGAAAAGGAAGCATATTAGGCACTGAGAAGAGTCCTTGTCCTTCTGTGCTGATTGGAGTCAGAGGAAAAGGAGGTGAGTTAGCCTCATTGGACGTGGTCTGTGTTTAGGTCTCTCACCATCACTGTCACCTTCGGCAGGATGCTTTCCGGTTTCATGATGTCCTTCATAAGCTGCAGTGCTTCCAGACATAATAAACATTAAAAAATGATGACACATGGAAACAAAATAAGGCACAAGAAAAAGAGAGTGAGATATAACATGAATGTTTTTGATTTAACAAATGTCTTCCTAGATTTCTTTTGTGCTTAATTTTGCAGGTCTTTAGCTGAGTGTGTGTGTCACATTTTGGTCTGATGCACATACAAACAAGTTGTGATATATATCAAATGCCAAAAAATGTAACAAATGTCTAAATTTGAGGTCCCCTTTGAGCTTGAGACCCAAGGCCAAATGACTCTCCTGGTTCACCCTCTGATTGGCTCCAGTGCCCACAACTAGACACAATACTCCAGGTGAGATCTGGCCCAGTAGCAGCCGGCAGAGTGGTGGCACTCACTTGACCTCCAGTTGTCCACGATGATGATGCTTACCGGGAGGTAGAGGGGCAAGGCAACAGTGAAGTCAGCGTAGCGCAGACACACTGTAGGAGCCAATCTGGCACTCCTACCAGTGTTTTTGCACCACACCAAACTTGACCCTCCCCTCTACCTCCTGTTTAGCAGCAGGAGGTAAAATGAATGCTGCCATCCTGCTAACCTCTGCTTGTTTCACCAAAGCATAATAGACTGGTACCATTACTACTTGTGATATGAACACATTGAGTTGTATTCAGCTACGTCCTAGTCAGAGTAGACCCACTGACATGAATGAACCTAAGTTAGCCTTGTCTATTAACTTCAATAGGTCTACTCTGAGTAGGATTAGCATCGAATACCACCCTGTACTTTTGTTGATGCAGCCTCAAACTGAATTTGCCTTTTTAGTTACTGCATCGCACTGCTGACTCATGTTTAGCTGGTGGTCTGCTAAAACATCATTTCCCCCCTCAAGTTAACTTTGAGTTAAATTCCACATTTAAAATCAAAAACATATAAATGGCAAAACTGGGAAATGTGTCAAGTGTTTGCTTTGGTGAATATTAATTCCAGCTCTAAATAAGACATGTTATACAACTTATAGGTGTGTTTGCAAAAGGAAGGATGCCAGCATTAGTTCAGCATCCCTCCGGTACAGATGTGTACTAAGCAGTGTACTCCAGCTCAGCATCCCTGCAGAACAGTACATGTATGCCCCTGCAGGTTATGCTATGTTTAGAACAAATCTACTGTGAGAGACGATCATCACTCACTGTAATTCGATTTTTTTCACCTACACAATCTATCTAAACATTTCCTCATGTTAGAAATGTTTTAATGTATCATCACATGCTACAGAATTTCTGTGAGTATACCATTTCAGATCGTAGGGTGGGGGACTTCATATCTGAATGTTCCTACAAGCAAAAAACCCTCACCTTATGCAGAAAAGAATTTCCCCAAATACTACACCTATGACTAGTCCAGGTTGATGAAATATAGGTTTTTAAAGTTTTCCTCTCCATTGCCACCAGAGGGCATTGTTTACTTTCATACGTGTAAATAATTTTTTGGAAGTTATGTAAGTATCTGCTAAGCATGCTCAAAAGGAGAGATGTGTATTACGAAAGACAAATGGGACCGGCAACAAAATCTTGCAGTAGATTCCTGATACCACCCCTCTCCAAACAGGAGTGCTGACGTTCAGGGTTTAAGCCATCTCAACCATGTCTTCTTCTATACTATAAGCTATTAGAGGTTTAAGCAAGCTAATTCATCCCTCCCCTCGGTTGTCTGATTTTCCTTTTCAGCTGACACTTAGTATTCCATAACTCCTGATGTATGTGAGGAAAGCTCAGCCCTCATTGGGTTGGGGGGGATCTGCCTCCTTTTTTTATTGGATCACTGTATCTTAAGGTTCCCCCAGACATCCTCCCGCTTGTATCTCACTGGCCACATTTTGGCTCCAGTCCTGTTGGCACGATGCCACTGAGTTCGCTATTAGAGTGAGTGTCGACTGAAGTAGGTTCTAGGGGCAGCTTCCCCCAACCTGGTGCCCTCCAGATGTTTTGGACTACAACTCCCATCAACCCCAGTCAGCCTGTAAGGTGCCGAGGTGATTGCTAATATTAAGATGAGTGGAAATGTCAGTAGTACAAAGGGAAGTGGGAATGAACTCTAAGTGTGTGTGTGGGAGGGAAACACAGAAGTGCTAAGACCAGTCACCTCAGATGCTTATGAACCAAAAATAAATGCTCATTTAACACTATGATAGCAATCTGTTTCTAATGACTGAGGAGTCACATGTGAAATCCCATATGCAGAAATGCATTGTGGGTGCTGCTACTGATGCTCGGTTGGCACAAGTTATAACTGAATTTGGAAAAACCAAGGAGTTTTGTTTTGTTTTGTTTTGTTTTGCAAACTTGGACTTGCTGTGGTGAAACCAAAGGGTGTGATTGCTGTCAGATGCTTCATGGGCATCCACCCAGCAGTCATTCTGGGCTTGTTTGTAGTGCACTCTGCACTCTGATGGAGTCCTGTAAGCAGATAACAGGTTGCTGGCAGCAATACAAAGATCCAGTTTTGCAGGACCTGGGACAGCTCCAAGGGAAGAAAGATGTTGATCCAACACTCAATTGAGGTCTACATTGCTCTTGCAGTCTCTCTCTCTTTCTCTCTCTCTCTCTCTCTCTCTCCCCCCCTCCCTCCTCTCTGGGCAGGGAGTACCAATCAATGGCCAGGAGGGAGTTCTTCATTCATCTGCACCCACCAATTCTCCTCTGTCAATATGCCCATGCCGTTTTAAAACATGTCACCCCCCTACCAGGCTCCAGAATGTGGGTCTGGGAACACATTTTTGCCATGATGACATGCAGCACCATTAGAGATGGAGGAGACTTTAATTCAGTCCACATTTGAAAACAAGCTGACCTATTTTGTGCCTTCCGGACCAATACATAGCTCGGGATTGATATACTTCAGATGTTGCAATTCTCCAAATGTTGCTATATAGTTCTTGACTCAAAAAAAAAAAGTACCAAACTGTGTTTAAAATGTGTATCTTAGGATAAACTATATTTAGAGGTGTATTTAAATATTATTTTGTGATAAAATGTGTACTGAAAGAAAAGTGTTTAAATATTATCTACGTACTATTCGTTCTATAACTTTTTTTAAAGTCACAGATTAATGTGGCAGCAGGATGAATGAACACATGTGAAACTGATGTGGACCAGAAGTAGACCAATCCATTCCTAACTCTACCCTTGGCTCTTAAATCCCCAAGCAGTGGTTGGTGACTGCCAGAGAGCCCTGACCCTGAAGTCTACCTTGCAGGGAATTTAAAGGAGGAAGGAATCTAGAAACAGCCCAACATTCAATGGACACAGACTGTTGATTGACCTTTTGGGGGTGGAGGTGGTGGAATGGGAGTAGAAAAGTAAAGGGGGGGAATGCAGTATCCTGGAAAAGGGCACGACTAGCTGGCTAGCTAGAACCCTGAACAGAAGTACTCCATGCAGGGCCGGCACTAGGCATGCCAGGGTCCTTGGGCACCAGCCTGTCCTGGGCCCCAGCACACACACACACATGCATGCACGCCCCATCTACCTGTCCCTCCTGTATTTTGTGGCTGCACGTGCTGTGCTGCCATTAATCAAGATGGTGGCTGAGGTTTCCCTAAGGAACTGAAGCCTCTGCCACCATCTTGGTTGATGGCACGCATGGTGCTACACATGTGCATCCCTGCCATCAACCAAGATGGCAGCAGGGGCATCAGCACCTTAGGGAAACCTCGGCCACCATCTTGGTTAATGGCAGCCTGCACAGCCGCAAAAGACAGGAAAGACAGGTAGGTGGAGCCAGCGAACAGGCATGTGGCTTGCAAGCTCCCTCCCTGTGATCTGCAGCAGCTACCTTGCCATGAATCACGGAAAGAGAGTGCTACTCCCCCACATCGAGGGGCCCCTGTGGCCCCAGGGGCCCTTGGCCATGGCCCAACCAGGCCACCTTTGGCGCTGGCCCTAACTCCACACTGCAACAATCCCCCTCCCCGCAGATCCCACTTTTAATGCCTTTAGTCTTATGTCAAGCATGACTGTCTAAGCTCTCCCCCTGGCTCCACTTACACGTTGCTGAAAGCTATATTCCATCTGCTGCGTGCTGGATTTATTTATTCAGAAATAAATAAATGGCCTTGTCCTGACCTGTTTTAAAAGCCAAGAAGGTGTTTATTCCTTAGGTTAAGGGCATGTGAATAAACATAATTGTGAAAAGCAAATCTATTACCAACAGTTCAAAATGACCCTCACCAGGATGTGAAGCAGTAGGTTGTGTATTGTGTGTTGTCTTAGTGTTCATGCTCATGGGCTGGGGGACCTGTGGCTCTCCAGAAGTTGCTGGGACTCCCAACTCCCTTCAGTCCCAGGTAGCACACCCAATGGTCAGGGATGATGGAATCCAACAACATCTGGAGGGCCACAGGTTTCCCAGTGCTGCTCTACATGGATGCAGCGGTGGCTGGCGGCTCCATGTCACTGGGGCAGTGGAATCTGCTCTGGGTTTTAGTCTGAACTTTCAAAGAGCTCTAAGGTGCTGAACCTAGGTTCAGAATCTTGGACAGCGCCTTGAAAGTTCAGACTAAAACCCAGAGCAGATTCCACTGCCCCACTGACATGGAGCCGCCAGCCGCCACTGCATGGATGTGCACCACAGACAATATGCATTTACCTTCCACTGAGAGATTTATCTTCTGAATGCCTGGGGAGATGGCTGAACCATAAGGAGAACTCAATAAATTAACACCAATCTTGTTTTTTTTAAAAAATGTACCTCCCAGCACTTCCCCAAAAAAGTCAAACACAAGGACAAAACAAGGACAGCGATTTACCAGCCACAGGTTCCAGAAAATAGGGGCTGTACTTGCTCAACAGTGGCAATCAGAGTGCCTTGAGTTCTTAGAGACCGACTGCCACTTGGAGTCACGAGTATTAGGAGAGGTGGATCAATTCTATTTGGCAACTTCATATGCCTGTCGCCTGCCTCTTCTCTTCTTCTGACAGGTCTTCAGGCAGTTCTTGGCAGGGATGGCAGTCTGGAGGGAAAACAGGGACTGATCAAGCAATCTGTCAAACTAGTAAACACACTAAGCAGTGAGGAAGTCAATCAAGCAGGAAAGTAAATTGGAGTGGGCAGTCCTTAGAGGAGCCCAGTATTTATAAATTGCCCAAATGGGAGAGCCAGGACAGTGCCAGGAGCAGTACCACCCCTAGGCACTGGGACGCGGGGCAGTTGCCCCAGGACCCTCACTTTGGGGGCCCCCCGCGCTTGGCGATCTGCGCAGTGGCGTACCAAGGGGGCGGGGGAGTGGGCCGCCCCAGGTGCAAACAATAAAGGGGTGCTGCCTCCAGAGGAGGAGGAAGCGGCAGCCGCTCAATGGGGACATGCTCACTGCCGCCTGTCCCGCTCCTGCCACCGCCGCCACGGTCAGCCTTGGCCAGGCGGCACCAGCGCTCAGGCGCCTGCTGGAGGTCTGGGGGCGCTATGCTGCAGTTGCTGTAGTGTGGCGGGAGCAGTGACCTGGGAAGGAGCATGTGCACCGCGCCGGGCTGCAAGTGAATAGGTGGCTTGCTGCGGGTTGCAAGACGGCACCCTCCCTCCGGTGGGCAAGCTGAGGGGGTGTAGTTCATCTGCAAATGGAGCCCAACAGGGCAAGGAGGCTCCTGGCAGTGGGCACCAAGCGAGCCCAGCGTTGGATGGTGGCGTGACAGCCAGGCCCAAGAATCAGCGACAGAGCAGGCAAGCGAAAGCCTATATCTAAAACAGCCCCCAACAGACACCCAACCTGCAGATAATGTACCAAAAAAAATCACAATTGTTTTAAATCAAAGTGAAAAATAAGAGAGCTGGATTTAAAGAAAAAGAAAAAAAAAGCTGAACTCTTATTAGGTGTTCTGCACAGAAGCACCATTGGAAGACATTCATATCTGCAAATCCCAAAGTCATAAAATTGCAAAATGGTTTAGTAAGTACGTAATTTCTTCCAAAGAAAATGGTAAGTCTGCAATTGGTCTCCAGATGTGGGTTTATCACTTCCCTGTCCAATTCACAGAGTGGTTTTAAAAGCTATATTGTTTTTAAAAAATGGACAAAGTACATATTATGCAGTTGCTTTACTATTTATTTATTTTTATTTATTTATTAAATTTATATACCGCCCGACTAGCAATAGCTCTCTGGGCGGTGAACTAGCTTTTTATATAACTCCTAATAAATAAACGAACTCTTTAAATCTTTTTTATTAGTCTATTAAGGAATGCATTCAATTTATCCTTTGTTTGTTTTCCTTTGGGGTATGTACTGTATGTGTATTCTTTACTTTGACACAATCCCTCATCTTACTTCTGTCTCATAGGTGGGCCACAATATGTTACTAAGGTCACAGGGAATGGCCTGGAATAGTGCGGAGCTGAATCCTGACTCCTACTTTTATAAATGACTTTGCTCTCTCAATATGAGGCCGTTTTTTTTCCTGTCTCATTTGCAAAAGGAAGAAATTTGCTGAAGAGTCAAGGAGGGGTTGGGATTATGCTTACCATGGGGTTGCCAGTAGGGATGTGGGAGGAATTTGATTCTGTTTGCATTTAAAGGCGAACCTACCTGATTCACACTTTCTAAGACAATACACAAACAATACACATTGAGGTTACACCCTGCAAAACTAAAAGAGGCTTTCTCCAGCTTAAAAAGACCTCAAAGTCTATTTAAAACACACACACACACACCCTTGGAAAAGCATAGTGGATCATCAGAGTGCACCGACTGATGGTGTGTAGACAATCATAGTATCCAGCCAATATCAATGCAAATTTAGGCCAGTTTACACCTGGAGTGACCTGGTAACTATTTCTGTGGTTCTTCCTCATATCTGGGTGATGTCATGGTGGGCTTTATCTATTGTTTAGCCCTATTCATTGAAAATAATCAGCATGACTACATGTGGCCCATTGGTTCTATCTTGAATATACCTTAGTTGTCTAACAACCATGAGTGTCTCTGTTGTGATCACTATATTTTGTGAAGAATAGGTCTACACAAATTTGGAGGGTGAAATTTTTCAGTCTAGTAAAGGGATTTTTTTTGGGGGGGGATGCCCCTTGAATCCTTGCCATTTCACACCTCCCCATCTGTTCACTGCCCATCTCAACAGATTGTACTTGGGCACAGTCTATCTTAAGAAAAGGTTTTTCTAGTTGGCTACATGGTCAAGCCAATCAAGGGTCATGACACCAGTGTAACCAATCAGACTTGGTTACATGAAGGCCTATTTTTTTCTTGAAACATCTTCTCTCAAGTGTGGGCTTTGGAGTCTCTCACTTCTTCTTTCCTCCCAGACATGTATGTAGCAGAATAAAGTGGCTAGTTCTTAAGCAAATAAAAAACCACCGGGCAGCTTCATTCCTTCAAAGGATAGATAGCGTATGTTGTTGCCGCCTTCTTCCCCTCCCCTCCCGGGGCAAACTGGAGCGAATGTCTTCCACCATTTCGCACTCCTTGGGAATTTGTAGGTCAGACTTCTGAATTTGCACTACAGTTGGCTTTTTCCTTCCCAGGAATGGTCTTGAAATGATACTGTTTTGTAAGCTATTCATAGCTGTCTCTGTTACATTGAAAGAAGGTGGGGGGCCCCCAACTATGCTTTTGCTCCAGGCCCCGCGCATGCTAAGGGCGGGCCTGGCCAGGAGCATAACAAAGGCATGTGAAGTCACATCAGCACCTTGTGTCACTTGACCACTGCTAAGTTCATAGCTGCAGTACCACCTTATGACCCTCTCTCTTGGCTGTGCCAAAG
Organism: Rhineura floridana; assembly: GCF_030035675.1. Lineage (NCBI taxonomy): Eukaryota > Metazoa > Chordata > Lepidosauria > Squamata > Rhineuridae > Rhineura > Rhineura floridana. The sequence goes on from NC_084480.1 coordinate 137,362,835, forward strand.
GACAAGTGGTGAACCAGCAGCTTTCTCCTCCACTAAGGTGCAGAGAGTGAAGGCGCATGGGTCCAGCCGCCAGAATTTCTGGTGTGAGAAATCTGACTGCTCCCCCATGGACTCTAGGTCTGGAGGATGTGGGGGCTGTAGGACCTCTTTGGGAGACGGTTCTGGCTTATCATCAGGGGAGTCAACAGCAAGACAAGTCTGGGGTTCAAGGCCCAATAAATTATTTGGCTAATGATAAGGCTGGCATAATAGAATTGTACAAGAAGCTTTTCTCCTATTCAGATCTCGAGACGAGACCTTAGGGCTGCTTCATAATTCAAAGACAGTATAGGGGTACCTGTATCTCAGATCAGGCCCAGAACACAGCTGCCATGAGCTTATTATAATTAAAATCCATACAGCTCTTTTCAGTTGTTTAAAGTGGTTTGTCTGAATTGAATCCCTCACTCTAGATTCCACTAGGGCTGTGCATGGACATCCTTCCCAATCAGATTTGTGGCTCCAATTTGTAAATAGAAATCAAGTGGTCTACTTTAAATTTAACTAAGGCTGCAATCCAATACACACTTACTGGAGTAAGTCCCATTGAACCCAATAGAGCTTACTTCTGAGTAAACACATATTGGATTGCAGCCTAAGTCTGGATCCAATCAGTTATTATTTATTAATGTCATCCATGGGCAGAGCGCTTTACAGAATCACATAAAATAGGCAGGTCCCTGCCCTGAGAAGCTTACAATTCATGCTGTTGCTCCTTTGTAGAATACAGTCTGCCACAGAGTTGGAGGCATTCAACTTCAGCCCAGGGATTACAATGGGCTTAAAAATGCCTCACGCTATACTGGGCTATGGCCTCTATTGACATCATGATGCATCTTAATTGTGTAATTACTGTGCCTTTATTTTATTTTCCAATGTGGGTTTATAATGTGCTAAGTTGCCCAACCTCTGTCTGTCAGATGACATTTGTTTGCTGTTTTGTACTCTCGAGTTTCCTGGAAGTCACAGAGTAATGCCACGGCTGTTTAGATTGGGTGGATCACCCCCTCTGTCTTAGGTCTCTTCCCCACCTCTCTGTATAGAAGGATATCTATGCTGTTTTGTTACCTCTGGTGCCCCAATGTGTACAGCAAACCTTCCTCTCCCCCCTTATTTAGTATTGACACAAGGCTTACCAGTGCATCACAGCTGCCCTTGGGCAACTTGCCTAGCACATGAAAGGCTTTTGCTGAGGCAAGCATGCATAGTGTACTTAACAAAAGTGTGCAAGATGCCTACTTAGATCTTGTATGACTTGGATAAGGGGAGCAAGTAAGTAACCCACCAGTAGTAGTTTTACTGACTTGACCATAGCTAATCATCAACCAAATCTACAATTCAAACAGATAAGCCCAGCACAAATAAATACAAATCTGACTTGGGCTGCAAGCCTAACCCCACTTATGTGGGAGGAAGCCCCACATACTTCTGTACGTAGACATGGTTGGGATTGTGCTCTTAGATAACAAAGCCACCCAGGTTTTCCCTGAAGGTGCCAGTAATGTTTCCGTTTAATATTAATTTATTATTTCTTTTGATGATGTACATACTGTAGTTTCTAAGCAGTGTACAACAGGAATGCAGCACATATAATAAATACTGTTGACCATGAGATCACTTTAACAGTCTGCTGAAATAAAAAGTTAACTTAAAGGATTCAGGTTTAGTTGAGTGGGAAGGGTGGTGTGGTGTACTTTTAACAACTCATGTAACCTGCTGGGGCAAGTTTTGACGCATGACATATATAGTAAATCCATTCAACAAATGGATTTGTATCATGTCTGTTAATGTGCTCTGCTTCCTATCCACTGGAACTGAGCCAGTATAAGGCCATCTAGCTCACTATTGTCTATCTGCATGACTGGCAGAAGCTCTCCAGGGTTTCAGACAGGAGTCTCCCCCAGTCTGACCTGGAGATGCCAGGGATTGAATTTGAGATCTTCTGCATGCAAGGCAGATGCTCTGCCACTGAGCTACGGCCCTCCCCTTAAGTGCCTACTCCAAGTGTTTATGAAGTGCACCACATCCTCCATGCTGTTGTATTCATTGTCCGTTCACTGGCCATCTTCCTTTGTCTCCAATCTATGTGCCCTACTTTACAGTCTTCTAGATGAAGGCCTGTCTGGTTCAAAGACAAAAAACCTTAAGGGAGGGGGGAGAACAGGAAGCTTTGAAGTTGCCCACCTTGAGGACCTTGGCAGCAGACTGAGCAGGCAGCCACATATCGGTCACTTGGTCACATTCTTCCCCATTCTGCTGGGATGTTTGGAGTTTTTATTTAAAGTATAGTAGTTTCTAAATATTTACCTACACATATAATCTGGCATGCAGAAATGCTATGCTAATCTGTGTCCTCTTTTTCTGGATGATGCATTTACTCATGGGGAAAGTGATGGCTGATTCTCTTCCACCTCATTCCTGCTGCTGCTCACTCACTCAGGTTGGGCAAGGTGTACAGAGATCAACGGCAAGGCAAAGGAACAGCAAGGCCAAGAGGATCCAGAGACTGCCACTGGGTCCCCTGGAGAGACATGGGCCTCAGCAGGTGCCCATTGATATCAATCTCTGATGCCAGTCCTATCTATCCATGAGCCAGAAGTTTGTGAGGTTGCTATTGGCCTGGAAAAACCATCACCATACATTTATTATGATCAACAGCTCTGAAATAAGACCAAAAATACAACCATACAACATACCACAATCTTAAGTACAGAGCAAACTACAAAGCAAGGTATAACATAAATGCCATTGGCTCAAGTATGCATATATACATGAAAACAAATGGCCTAAGTAATACCCCAAAAATGATCCTTTCCAGCCTTAGCTGGCTAATTGCCTCCTTGTTTTCACTAATCTTGGCTATAAGGTCACCTGTCAGTGTTTCACCTTGCATATTTCACTCAGGCACAGCTCATTGATGCAGCATGTGCTTTGCCTGAAGACGGGTCCAGGTTCAATGCCCAACATAGCCAGGTAGGGTAGGGAGAGAAGGTTCTTGTCATAACATCCCTCTAAGGCAGGTCATACCAACAAACCCAAGTGGGAGAGGAGAAGAGCAGCAAGTTAGGCCTCTCAAGGGGAACACAAACAACGGAGTTCCCTTGTTGCAGTGCCGAAAGAAACTGCCTTGGAGTGTGATGTGCCAGTCAACTGTGCAAACGCGAGCTTTGAATCCTTTGCACTTATGGCCCAAACCTGACATAACATTGAGGTTGCAGTTTAGGAATTCTAATGAGCTGCTGAAAGAGCTCTCTGCTCACGGGGATTTCCCTGGCCTCTTCCATGAGCTGCAGAATGACCCATCCACAGGTTGATGAATGTCAGTGCAAATGCAAAGCATGTTCTGTCAGAGAGGAAAAGGGGAACCCCCTGCCTGTGCAGACTTTTCACCTGCCCTCTGAACTGTGGGGGCAGGCATCTGTTGAGATATGCAGGGAAAAAGACATGTAGAGGGGAAGATTGGGGCAGGGAAACAGTGGGCAGGGAAAGGGGTGTGCCCCCTCCCATTGTTACGTGTATGCTGCTCCCAACTGTGGCTTCCCAAAGCAGCTTTTTTCATGAATGAAAGGGTAGTTGATCTACCATTACACATATTGCATTGGTGGTGTAATGCTTCCCCTCTCTCCCCCATTTTGATGGTAATTGCATATTACTTCACTTAGTGGTTAGAGAGTTAGACTATGACCAGATTTTGTAGCCCCACACAGCCAGGAAGCACACGGGTGACCTTGGGCCAGTCACTGCCTCTCAGCCTCAGAGGAAGGCTATGGTAAACCCCCTCTGAATACCGCTTACCAAGAAAACCCTATTCATAGGGTCGCCATAAGCCAGGATCAACTTGAAGGCAGTCCATTTCCATTTCCTTCAAAAAGTGGTAAACTAGTCCTACTTAGAGATGATGGGCAAATCTGTCAGTTTCGGTTTCCTCTCAGTTCCTTGGTTTCTCAATTTTGAATTCAGTTCTCCATATCTGCACCTCTAATTGAGGTTTGTGGGGGTTTTTAACTCAGCAAAGTTCGGCAAATGTCTCCTTACACACACATCTTTATATGCAATTTTTGCTAATATACACATTTGGGCAAAGCAACATTCCCTTATATGATGCCAGATGTTATTTTCACAAATACATGCATTTTTATGCACACTTTGCCCTTGTATATGCATTTTTGTAGACATTGCTTGGCTGGAGAACTGCATTGCAGAAACAAGAGAAGTGCAAGTTTCAAAGGGTAGGCTATGTTTTGGTTCTTTATTGTTCTGGAAAGTGGGAATTAAGTAAGTTCGCATATAAATGGGAAGTGAATTGAATTTCTACCCCCATCCCTAAGCCTACTGCATTTGGGGGCCTTGCTGCTCATTCTGCTGAGTTGAGTCCTGGGCTTCTGCCCCAAACTCCTGCCCCGACAGCACCAATGATTTGCATGGAATGTGTAGTTTGGCCCAGTGGTCAGAGCTAGACATTCTAGAACGCAATGAACAAACACAGCATTCTTGTGTCCAGTTCCCCATCCATAATGATGAGTTCAACTTACCTTGTATTCTCCTGGTGGTAATGTGCTGAGCATTCTCCTGCATTGGGGAACGGGCGTAGCTCAGTAGTAGAGCATGTGCTTTGCATGCAGAAGGTCCCAGGTCCATTCGCAGGCATCTCCAGATAGGGCTGGGAAAGATGCCCTTCCTGAAACCCTGGAGACCCCCTGCCAGTCTGTACTGAGCGAGATGGACCAACGGTCTGATTCCATATAAGACAGCTTTCTTTGTACCTGCCAGTGATGGCAAATCAATGCTCTGGAGTGAGGGCACTCTAATAGCATTAGGACTAAGAGGTAAGTTGACCTGAACATTACAGAGGAGGAGGAACTTAACATAAGGGTGCAGTTTTTGGCAACAGTTTCATGTATTTTCCTTCTTTGCAATATCTGACTTCTCAAATCCATCTGAGTCAACAGGAGATTTCATTCACAGAAGATTTCCTAATGTACAACATATTGGAATGTTTACCATTCACTGGCAGTGTAATGCCACACATGTCTGCTAAGAAGTAAATCCCATTTAACTGAATGGGACTTACTCTGTCCCAAGCAACTATGTATGGGATTACAGCCTGAATCATAAAAACGAAGGGTCTTGTGGCACCTTAAAGATGAACAAATTTAGTATGGCATAAACATAACTCCGAATAGCAGTTAATATATCTGAGGAAGTGAACAGTAGTTCATGAAAGCTTATAGCATAATAAATTTGTAAGGGTTGAATCTAATGCTGCTATTCTGCTTGCACAACAGACATCTGCTTGCACAATGGAACGTCCCCTTCGTCTCCTCTGCAGCTGTCCCCAACACCCTCAACAACTGCTCCAGAGGGCTGGGGGACTCTCTGGAACAGATCTGGGGGGCATGCATGGAGGGAAGAGGAAGTCTCATTGTGTGAGCAGAACTCCACTCAGGCAACATTGGGTATAACAACCCTTTGTCTCAGAACTGCCACGAGACTCCCTGTTTTTGCTGCAACAAACACCTCTCTATCCCTGTAGGAGCCTGAATCATATCACCATTTATTGACGAAATTAATGTTAATTTTAAAAAGCTACATTGAGAACATGATTTAAACACAGGCATGTTTGATGACATTTGCCCTCAAACTGGATTACATTAATTAGCCAGCCAAAGCATACGTATTTCTGGACTCATTGATTTCAATTTGAGTAATGAGAACATGTTTAAATTGCTCCCTTAGATAGCAATGGGTCAGAGAACTTTAGCTGGATTGTATACTCTGTTTTTATAGGATTTATTTTGCAAATATTTACCATGTGAGAGGACTGACCGAATTCTCCAAATTGAAAGTTAAATGGTAACTTTTCATAATCCACAGTTCTTATCAACATTTATTTTGTTGCTAGAACTGTAATAACAAGCAAATTAAGGCTGAAATACTATTATACACACTGTTAGGATTGAACTTAAACCCCCAGTGCCAGTAAAATCTATAAGTTCACTTGTCTTACCTAAACCAGCTTGAGCATCATGGGAAGTAGAACCAAAGTGGCCTTTATTTGACTTTTGATATAAAATGTCGATTTATTTCCTGGTGACCTGACCCTTACCTACATTCCAGTGGCTCGAATAATAAAAGCCGGTTTAAGCTGGAAACTTCCCTACTATGCATTTCTGTATCACATCTATGCCTATAACCTTGCTTATTGTTATAAATGTGCCTTGCATAGAAATGTTAAAAGCTGTTCCGATGCCCCACAAACCTTGACTTGTAAAACCCTTTGATATGTAAGCAAAGTAATATCATGCCTGTCTCCAGTTTAGGGGGCGCCTGGTTGCAGCTGGGCCTCCCCTCAATAGTTGCCTTTGTCTGCTCCTGCATAATGCTTATCTCAAGGACATGCGAAGTATGCAGACATAGAGTCTGAGAGATAGTCTTAATGTTTCCACTTTTGTCCTTCCTCCTGTACCCCTTCACCTCCTCACATATGCCCCAAAGCTATAACATTTAGCAATTGCTTCTTTTGTATTTTATGACGTAAACCCGATATTGTAAACTTCGGGGTGAGCCTATATAAACCTTAAAACACCAATAAACGAGGTTCCCATGCTGGCCTGCTTCGGCTTGTAAGTATTGGGTCCCCTTTGCAAAGGTTTTTGTCTCATGTTACTTGATCTCTGATAGTGGGTTCATTTGCACTCAACTCCGCACTCTTCCCGGGTGTAATAAGCGAGTTGGGGTTGACAGGACGACTTGCGTGTTGGGTTTGGACCTAACAATTGGGGGCTCGTCCGGGATCCCTTGTGCGGACCCCCTTTTTGCCATTGCACCCCTTAATTTGATAACAGGCGCCACGAGAGAATTTTCTCGGTTATCAACAAAAGCGGGCGGCTTTGACACTTTGGGGATAAAGCACAGTTGAGGAAAACCCGCTATCAGACGTCATGGGAAATAAAGGGAGTGTGCCGGTAAAGGACAGCCCTTTGGGAATAATGTGTATGCTGTGGCAAGAGGAGGACTTGCCTGTGCGTAAGAGAGGCCTGAAAAAGAGAAAGATGATTGAGCTCTGTGCGGTAGCGAGACCGCGGGTAACTGCAGTATTGGCACCGGGTGAATGGTAGCCAAAGAGTGGCTCCTTTAAACCCGTTCCTTTAAGAGGAGTAGGGGAGCGGATTGAGGTAAAACATTCAGATTAATTGCATTTCTGGCTCCTATGGCAGATGGGAGTGCAGAGATTGCAGGGTTTTTACAATGCTGAAAGGCAGATCTTTGACCGGTGAGGCCCCCCCTCCAAGTTATTTTTCTGAGGATGACTCAGATAGAAGAATGATTTTAAGTCATTCTATTATGCTTTCCGCGCCAGCGCCTCCTTCCAGCCCCGAAGGCGGGGCTCCTCGGCCGGCGCGGAAACAAGTCTCTTCCGATTCAAGTGCTGAGACGGAAGAGAAGGATCCAGGAGAGGGGCCCTCAGGGGGGAACGGTCACGCGCTTGCGAAAAAGGAGAAAAAGAGAAACGGTTATTGACTAAGGAAACGCCATTGATTGTGCGAGACCAGCTGTACCTGGACACCCAGGGACGGGTCAGACTCCTAGGTGTGTAAGGCTTGTGTTTTCCTGGGAAGTAAGAACGTAAGAATGGTAGTAGGAAGGATTTGCATAAAAGAAATGTGTGTGAGTTGGGTACCCAAGTGAGAGGTTGTATGCGTATAGCTTTTTTTTGAGTTTATGTATGAAAGTTTTTCTGTGGGTTTGTTTTCAAGGGAACTTTCCTTCCATTACTGTCGTTCATAAATCATGCTGATTTTACCTTTTCCTCTTTTAACTGCTTGGATCAGCTGCGCTGCCCACCTGGATCAGCTGCGCTGCCCACCTGTTCTCTTAGTAGTTCTTAGCATTTTTTTTAAAGAAAGTATAGGATTTGAAGTAAGCGATTCCTTTTAGAATGTCAGGGTTTCTTTTTCTTTTGTTCCTGTACTGGGTTAACTCCTTCTTCCCTTCCTCCTTATTTGATATGAATTTAGATTATTAAGGTCTTTTTTTGTTTGTCTGTCTTGCTTGCTACAAATTACTTGTGTGCATCTTCCTTCCTGATGTAATGTTTTATATCCTCCTTATCTCAGTCCTTGCCATTGAGGAACGTTTTATTTCTTTGGAGCTCCCTTCCTTTTCAAGTTTCTTAAAATTGTTTTCTCCAGTCTGTTTAAACAGTGGGATGATTGTTTTCTCTGCAGCAGTTTTATGCTTTAAGTCTAACGTGATCCCTATGGTTTACTATGTTTTATATAAAGACGGATTGGCTGTGTTTTCCTGATTATTGTGCTGTCTGTTATGTGATTGTAACTTATTAAATATAATTTCTTATTTCAGCCCTTGCCGTTTGACATTAATCCCAATAGCAGATGTTCACAGAGGGGGGGATATTTGTCTAGAATAAGTTTTGCTTTTCATTATTTGTCAGTTATTTCTTATCTTGTAAATGTTACGTTTCTTTTGACGTGGTTCTGTTTTGTTTGTTTGTTTGTTTGTTTTGTTACTGCATGTTGAGCCAGAATTACAGAAAAGGGAAAGAGATTGGTTTCCCCCCCCCCTTGTTCTCTAGATCTAGCACAAACGTATTAAGCATACATCTTGAAATCAGGAGAAGATACTAGAGTTCCTTTTGTTTAGATTAGACCTGAACCTTTGGCTGTTGCTTGTAGATAAAAGCCTGGCACAGTTAGTTTTTCTGTCAGTGGCCAAAGAGGCAAAAATAACAAAATTACTTTTGAAACTACTCTACCCATTTACCTGTATATAAAGGGAGGCAATTGTAAGTGCCAACTAAATTTGTATGTAGTGCCTTGTGGGTAGAAATGTTTTCCTCCCCCCATACACTTTGACAGGGAAGAGATACCCATGAATTAGAAAGGTTGTAAGTAAAATGAAGGATTCTAGGAAATAAGTTATTTTGATGGTAGAGGAAGGATAGTTTGAGAAATATTTATTGATGGTAATAAGAAAAGGGAAAAATGACAGGAAAAGGGAAAAATGACAGGAAATAACAAAATGTTGTATGTGGGTTTTTTTTCTCTCTTCTTCATCATTGTTGCTAGATTGTGGATTAGAACCTATACCTGTTTAAACTTTTGAACTTGGGTAAATATATATATATATATATGTATATATATATATATATATATATATATATATATATATATTTGGAAGTCAACAACAAAACTTCTTGAAGGTTCTTTCTTCCATAAGGAAAATAAAACCTCTTCTTGAGGTACTCGATCCCAGGTAATTGTTTTCAATTTGTCTGTGAAATGTATGATTTGCCCATTTCCTAGATAGGCAAAACTGAGGCCACCTTGCTGTTTAAACCTAATGTGATGCCCTCTTGTGACTAGGTAAATTCATTATCAAAAGGGGACCAAAATGCAGAGCTTCCAGCCACAGTAATTGTCTACCTCATATTAGAATTCACATTGGGAATCAATATTACTTTGCTTCCAAAACAGAAACTCATCCCCAGTTGCTCTTTGACTGAAGATGGACCAGGACTTTCAACAGGAAAATGCTTTCCTCATTGTCATACCTTGTGCATATAAATCACACTATTACTAATGAACTTTTTTCTTTTAAAATGATGTTCACAATTCTAACGCATGTTAGTGCATTTATTCCTTGACAGGCACTTAGAGCAACTGCTCTACATACAGGATGAGCACCATTGGAACTCCCTGCTGATTTGGAACAGAACTTAATCTATTTGTGCCACTAACATCTCTTTGTTTTGCATTCATAGCAAGAGGTATAAATCCTTTTTTCTCTGCTTTCCGTGGCTACTTTTCATGAGCAAGGCTCTACATAGCCAGAGGATGGGGAAACTCAGAAGTTTAGAATATGTTGTACTGTTGTGTGTTTTGTCTGTCTGTTGCAAAAACAATATTTTGGTTTTGTCCACTTTGATCAGAAGTCTCATCTGTGGCCATGGATGTTTTATTTTTATATTTTCTTTCCTGCACTGAAGTGTTTTCTCCCCAAGGAACATTTTCCTTTTGCGTGTGTATCACAGAAGATTTTTATTTTGAGACATTTTGGACTCGATCTTTGAATTGCTCCAGGACCAGAACACGATATGCGACTGGTATGCTATTTTCCTGTATTGCTGCAATAACAGCATAGAGGCCTGCTTCATTCTACCTAACCACAGAACTATTTTCGGGCCTATTTTGGCCAGCAACCTGAAACGGGCACCTTGTGCAAGTTTGCAATCTTTTCATACAGTCACTCGGGGGGAGGGGGGGAATGAAGATTCTTTCATTATTCCAGTTTCTCTGCCTAGCATCAGCAAAAGACACACATGTTCAGTGGAAGCTGTAACTGAACATGAACAGGAACAGGATGAACTTTGTGCAAGCCATCCCACAGTGTGTTTATTTGTTTTATTTACTTGTATTCTTTGTAATATTTCCATTGTAATATTGAATGTAACTGTTTATGCACTGCCCTTTAAGAATGTGTTGTTGTTATTGTTTTCCCTTCATAATTTATATGTTATGGCTGTTTTGTTCTTTAGATGTTTTTACTTTTCAAATCCTTCTGAGTGATTCTGTAATAGGGGTTTACTGAATTTGGCTACTTCAGATGTGAGGTTCATCAATGTGAAGTTTTGACCCATTTGTTTACTTTCTCACTCTGTCATTACAATGGCTAGGAATAGGTAACAATTAATGTGAATGGATGTCAACACCATAAGAATCTAGGAAGATGATAGTTTGGAATTCCATCAAGATTGCTTTTCTCTCAAAATGATTAATGTATCTTATGGCTTTTTCATGCTAAGAAATGAATTAAGTTCAACTATTGTATATTCTGGACATGGGCGCCATGTGCCTTAGAACATTTTGTGATTATGATGTTATTGATAAGTACTATACACAACCTATGCTAACATTTCAATAGATGCCTTTGTGATATTAAGGAAATGGTAGGATGTGATTTTCCATTCAAAGTCCCTGTATGGATCATCCAGAGAATATTAGTTAATCCAGATTTGTTTCAACACCTCAAACCCATCACATTAGGTTATGACCTAGCTGATCTTCAGACACTACTTTCTCATCCTATGTACAGAAACAATTAGAAGCAGTTAAACAAAGGGGGGAGCAAGTACACTCTAGATAGCACATGATTGCCATACAGTCATTTACATTATAGATAAGCACTCACAGATATAGGAACATGGATGTATTTGGTATTCCCTGTTTGGCTGGGATAAGGATGCCAAAGAAGGTTTAACCCTTATAATGCACCCCATTGTGGTGATTTTGAATTCTGATCTTTGTCTAATTAGCCCTTGTAATGTGTATCCATCTCATATGGCACAGTCACACCCTGGAAGTCAGTATTGGAGCCAGGGGGCAGAACGGTGCTTGCTAATATGTGAAAGGTCATCTGTGTACATCTGCCTTTCACATAAAAGGAGGGAGTGGTACGGCTTGGCTAACCCCGTTTTGGTTCAAGTGGAATCTAGGAGGTGCAAAAGCCAAGAGCTATAACTTCCCCCCAACTCACACATACCCCCACGGCTGGTAATGCGTTCCAGAGGTTTTGTGCATAGAAAAACAAGGTCAGAGTTAAACGCTGTCGCATAAATGTTATCTTAATCCTTGGCGGATACACCCCCATCCACAGGGAATCCCATTGCTCGTTAGAAATAGCATTCGCCAAATGCCTGCTGGCCCTTGGTGGCTCTGTGAATTTTGGTCTAGCTGGCAGAAGATATTGTTTTATGTGATTATAGTAATAGTTTTTTTATTATTATTATTACTGGATGTTGTTACTTGCAATGTATTTCTAATGTTATTCAGTTAATGTCTATAGGTCTCTGAGTTTAGTTTTAGGGACCAAAACCAAGCAAACGGGCCATTCTAGTAGTATCAAAAGGTCCAGTCATACTTGACAGTTCCTTGGTCGATGTACTGAAAAGGGAGTTGAGCAGACTGATGCAAGATTGTGTTTTATGTTGTAATAGTTATAGTATTATTAATAGCTGTTTGTTGCTGTATACAATGCATCCCAAATTTAATCCAGCTTGCTTCCGCCTGCCTGCATAGGCTGATTTCTTCATTTTCCCGAAAGCCTCAATCTGCTATTCCAGATTTGATGCAATTGGCCTCACACTGTGATTTTTCAGAAAACTGCAACCAACTTACATGGAAATGGCTTTGAGACCGATTTGGCGACCTAAGCAAGGTAATACAGCTACCTGAGAGACTAGTTAGTTTCTCAGGGCTGAAAGGGGGGACTGTTAGGATTGAACTTAAACCCCCAGTGCCAGTAAAATCTATAAGTTCACTTGTCTTACCTAAACCAGCTTGAGCATCATGGGAAGTAGAACCAAAGTGGCCTTTATTTGACTTTTGATATAAAATGTCGGTTTATTTCCTGGTGACCTGACCCTTACCTACATTCCAGTGGCTCGAATAATAAAAGCCGGTTTAAGCTGGAAACTTCCCTACTATGCATTTCTGTATCACATCTATGCCTATAACCTTGCTTATTGTTATAAATGTGCCTTGCATAGAAATGTTAAAAGCTGTTCTGATGCCCCACAAACCTTGACTTGTAAAACCCTTTGATATGTAAGCAAAGTAATATCATGCCTGTCTCCAGTTTAGGGGGCGCCTGGTTGCAGCTGGGCCTCCCCTCAATAGTTGCCTTTGTCTGCTCCTGCATAATGCTTATCTCAAGAACATGCGAAGTATGCAGACATAGAGTCTGAGAGATAGTCTTAATGTTTCCACTTTTGTCCTTCCTCCTGTACCCCTTTACCTCCTCACATATGCCCCAAAGCTATAACATTTAGCAATTGCTTCTTTTGTATTTTATGACGTAAACCCGATATTGTAAACTTCGGGGTGAGCCTATATAAACCTTAAAACACCAATAAACGAGGTTCCCATGCTGGCCTGCTTCGGCTTGTAAGTATTGGGTCCCCTTTGCAAAGGTTTTTGTCTCGTGTTACTTGATCTCTGATAGTGGGTTCATTTGCACTCAACTCCGCACTCTTCCCGGGTGTAATAAGCGAGTTGGGGTTGACAGGATGACTTGCGTGTTGGGTTTGGACCTAACAACACTAACCTAGGAGTAATTTTAATTTTAGTACTCAATGGAATTTACTTCTGAGTAGACATTCCTCAGATTGCACTGTAAGAGCATCATAGTGCTTTTGTGCAGCTACCATTCATTTCGCTGGAGTTTGTGCAGGAGAACTTCCCAGTGGATTGTGCCCTAAACATCTGGGATATCCTTTACAAATGCATACCCTTTGCATTAAGTTCCATGAGACTTGAGTGGCAACATTTGAAAACCAAGAATCTCTCAAAGGGTCTAGCTGTTTTCTTCTGCTAAAGCTGGGGTAGCCAACGTGGTGCCTTCCAGATGTTGTTGGAATACAGCTCTTGTAATATTGGCCAAGAGCACCATAGTGACTAGATTAGGGGTGGAGAACCTGCGACCCTTTAGATGTTGTTGGACTCCAACTCCCACCAGCCCCAGCCAGCATAGGCAATGATCAGGGATGATGGGAACTGTAGTCCAGCAACATCTGGAAGGCACCACGTTGGTTATGCCTATGCTAAATCTAGTGTATTGCAGAGGACAGTTGCTACTTTTAGGGTTGCAAACTGATCAGAAAGAAACAGTGTGGCCTCCTCTTATGCTTTTGACTCTAATCTGACCTGCAGAAATAAAGAAGTGAAGCATCTCACAGTACCGAGATAAGCATTAGTATCTGTTAATGTCTGCAGAACACGCTACTGTGAGAGGCACAAGAGCAAAGACAAATAAAAAAGTTGGCAGCTCTATGTATACTTAAGCACTGTGATTATTATTTCAGCAGCGGAAGAGGTAAGATTCAGAGTGTTCTTGGCCACATTTGAGATTAACAGAAAGAAGAAAAAAAGAGTATATTTAAGAGCATGTATTGCAGTTAAAGTCTGTTTATAACTAGCAGGACTGGCTCTCAGTTTGATTCTGGGCCCAATTCAACGTATTGGTTTGGACTCTTCTTTAGCTTAGGAATAAGTTAGCCAAAGGGACACCTGTCTCAACATGTTCCTGCCTGTAGACTGAGATCGTCATCACAGGGCCTTCTTTGGGTTCTGTCTGCATCTGACATTCGGTGGGTGATTAACGGGTAAAGGGCCTTTTCTAGTGGTGGCTGCTACTCCTTGGGACTGGTAGGGTAGAAGGCAGGGAGGCCAACAGCAGGTGGGGCCAGAGCCACTGAAAGGCAGAACCAAGAAATTCTCATTTTTATTATTGTTTTTAATGATGTTTTTATTGGTTTAATATGTTTTTGTATGTTGTAAGCCGCCTTGATGTACTTTTATGATGTACTTTTATTTTATTTTACTAAAATAAACAAATATATCATTTTGCTCCCATCCTTCTCCTTGCTGGTTTCTACAACTGCAACACTGAGACTAAGGAGGAGGAAGATGACAGCCAGGGCCACCCCTTGGGCAGGTTGTGAGAAGGCAGAGCGGTGGGGGGTTGGCTGCGGCTGGTGGGGGGCAGCACCCCATTTGCCCTAATGGACCAGCCTCCATTGATCTTTTCAGTGGTTACACCCCAACTCTAGAATGCTGACCCCAGCTGAACCCATAGTGGTTAATAGCTATAGGTGGCATTTCCTGGCAGCCACTCCCCCTATACAAAGGGATGTACAACCACTGGAGGCTTCACGTTTTGTATTTCAATAAATGTTAAGGCAGTTATAGTTGTTCCCAGAAGGGCTTGCATGTCTACTCACTCTGATGTCTTTAAAACCAGTGGGTGGCTAGCAGAGAAAGGGCCTTTTCAGTGGGGGCACCCTGACTCTACAATGCTGTCCCCAGAAAGGCTTGCCTTGGCTGTCACCCACTTGGGTGTCTTTATGATGTCAAGTGAAGGCCTTTTTATTTCCCCAGCCGTTAAATCCTTACTACCAACCAGAGCCAAAGACTAGAATGATACATTTAGAATGAAAGAACAGGGTTCCTTTGAGCACATTCTGAGCCTAGGCATTTGTTTTCAGAACCAGAACTGAACTGTGCTGACAGTCTGTTCACACAAAAGTCCACTCCTGGTTAGCTTTCTTCAGTAATTTGGGAAAAGTCATTTTGTTGCTATCCTTAAAACAATTGGAAGTCAGAAACCTTTGCTGAACTACTGCAAATCATACAGAGATCTAACAGTAGATCTTGGTCCACCTTCTGCCCATCCCTATCGTAAAAAAACAATAACAACCAAAAAAGCACACAGGTGTGTGTGTGCATTATAATGACAGTGAGCACATAATATTCCCTGTTGCTGCAAGACACTTCATTTATTCTTTTAGCCCTCCAAGGAAACAACTGATTCTGCCTCCTGCAGCGTTAAGTGGATGGCAACTGGAGCCTGAATTTGATTATTACAACTAAGAGCCAAATTGCACCCCTGAGAGCCACACTTAGAGAGGAGGCAGACCACGTAAGCATATGCTAAAAGCGCCTGGTGTGTGTGGGCGTCTTGGAAAAGAGACGGAAACAGCGTTTGCAGGCTTCCCTCTCCTGCACACACATGCACACATAGGTTTGCAGTTGCAGAGTTTACAGGTGGGCATGGCAAGAATGCATGTCTCTCTCTGTTACCCCCAGCACTCCATTATCATCTAGAAGGAAAAAGAATAGACAGAAAATGAATTGTTGCCTTGTACAGAAGACAAAAAAGATTAAAAAAAAAGAAATTGTAAAGACACAATTGCAAACAATTTCAACAAGGAAAAACGGTGGAATACAGCAGAAGAAGCCAATGTGGTTTCACAAAAAGCTTTTAGATGACCTGAAAACAAAAAGGAGACATACAGAAAGTGGAAGGAAGGGCAGGCCACAAAGGAAGAGTACAGACAGGTAGCGAACTGCAGGGATGGCGTCAGGAAAGCTAAAGCGGAGAATGATCTGAGGTTAGCGAGGGATGCTAAAAGCAACAAAAAAGCTTTCTTCAGGTACATCCATAGTAAAAGACAGAGCAAAGAAATAGTGGTTCAGTTGCTCAATGAGGATGGGAAAATGATAACAGATGACATAGAAAAGGCAGAAGTCCTCAATTCATATTTTGGCTCAATCTTCTCCCCAAAGAGGGTCTATAACCCTCCTGGGAAACATGAAGTAGAAGGGGCAGGATTGGAGCTTGAGATTGACAGACAATTGGTCAAGGAATATCTAATTATTTTGAACGAGCTCAAATCTCCAGGGCCCGATGAACTGCATCCCTAGAGTAATGAAGGAACTGGCTGAAGAACTCTCAGAACCACTGTCTATTATCTTTGTGAAATCATGGAGCATGGGTGAAGTGCCAGATAACTGGAGGAGGGTTAATGTCCCTATCTTCATAAAGGGTAAAAAGGAGGAAACTTGGGAACTACAGACCAGTCAGTCTGACATAAATCCCTGGGAAGATCCTGGAGCAGATTATAAAGCAGTCAGTCTGCAAGCACCTTGAAAACAATGCAGTGATTACTAGAAGCCAGCATAGATTTATCAAGAACAAATCCTGTCAGACTAATCTTATCTCATTTTTTGATTGGGTGGTCTCCTTGGTCAACTGTGGAAATACTGTGGACGTAATATATCTTGACTTCAGCAAAGCTTTTGACAAGGGGTCCCATGATATTCTCATTAGCAAGCTAGCTAAATCTGGGCTGAATGGAACAACTGTCAGTAGATCTACAGTTGGCTGCAGAATCATACAAAGAGTGCTTATCAATGGTTCCTTCTCAAACTGGGGGGAGGTAACAAGCAGGGTACCACAGGGCTCAGTCCTGGGCCCAGTGCTCTTCAACATTTTTATTAATGATTTGGATGAGGAGGTGCAGGGAATGCTTATCAGATTTGCAGATGATGCAAAATTGGGAGGGATAGCTAATACCCTGGAAGACAGAAACAAAATTCAAAGGGACCTTGATAGGCTGGAGCATTGGGCTGAAACCAACAGAATGAAATTTAACAGGGATAAGTGCAAAGTTCTGCACATAGGAAAAAGAAACCAAATGTACAGTTATAAGATGTTGAGTACTTAGCTCAATAATTTTACATGCGAGAAGGATCTTGGAATTGTTGTTGATCATAAGCTGAATATGAGCCAACAGTGCGATGTGGCTGCAAAAAAGGCAAATGCTATTTTAGGCTGTATTAACAGAAATATAGTTTCCAAATCACATGAAGTGCTAGTTCCCCTCTACTTGGGACTCGTTAGGCTTTGAGTACTGTGTCCAGTTCTGGACACCACACTTTAAGAAGGATGCAGACAAGCTGCAGGTTCAGAGGAGGGTAATAAGGATGATCATGGGACTAGAAACAAAAGCCCCATGAGGAGAGACTGAAAGAACTGGGCATGTTTAACCTTGAGAAGAGAAGACGGGGGGGGGGGAGAAAGAGATTATCTTCAAGTACATGAAAGAGGAAGGCCAGATCTCTTCTCGATCATCCCAGAATGCAGGACATGGAATAATGGGCTCAAGGTACAAGAAGCCAGATTTTAGCTGAAAAAAACTTCCTAACTGTTGGAGCAGTACAACAATGGAATCAATTACCTAGGGAGGTGATGGGTTTTCCAACTCTGGAGGCATTCAAGAGGCAGCTGGACAGCCACCTGTTGAGTATGCTTTAAATTGGATTCCTGCATTGAGCAGGAGGTTGGACTTGGTAGGCCCCTTCCAACACTACTATTCTATGATTCTATGAACTGAGAGGATGCATAAGAAAAGGCAAAAATATGGTTTGCATGCTGTTCAAAGATCTCTACCCCCCTCCCCACCTAATTATGTTTACAATGCATAAATAATTTCAGTCCAGCACTGCACTTAAGGATGTGTGGCATATAGAATGTCTTCTCCTGTGTAGATAAAATCCTGCATTGTACTGAGTCAAGGCCTTACCAAAAGTCCTCATCCATTTTAGAAAGTTTCTCTGAATGAATCATATGTTCCAGATATGGGAGCTGTAATATGCCCATGGAGTTCTCCCACTCACAATGGATTCATCTGGTGACATAGCTGCACCCCAAATTTAAAGAGGTTTCATGCCAATTTAACTATCATGCCAGCCCCCTGAAAATTCTACAAACTGAAATGCAAAGATGCTGATCATTTGTTGTTACAGTTCTTGGAGCTTCATCACTCAGCGAAAACTGAATTCCCACAGGCTATGGCATTTAAAGGTGTTTAAATCTGATTAAAATATGTAATGTAGACATATGTAGTAGAGAGATGCCTGCAGGCATATTGAACTGGATTGAGATTAATAAAAAAGAAAGTCAATGAAACAGTATGATCAATGAACAAGAACCACAGTCGTGTTTAAGCAATTAATCCAGTATATTTAGGAGGCTCAATGAATAATGTCAAGGCCTTCTTACATGCCGAAAGAACTAAATACATCTATGACCGTGTAGATTAAAATTAGGCAACTGAGACAAGACTCCTGTCCTATTTAATAGTTATGTTAATTGCTGTAAACTGCCCAGAGAGCTTCGGCTATGGGGAGGTATATAAATGTAATAAATAAATAAATGTAGGAGAGGGAAACAGTGGCTGCAGCTCTTGTATGGCTCATGACACATCTGCCAAAATTCCCTCTTCTATATGACTATGGGCCAGCATTAGGGATCAGTATTGTCGGGCACCTGCCAAGGCCCATACCCCAGCAAGGCCTCCACTGCTATTCCCTCCCCAAAGTCTCTTGGCCCTAGTCCTTCACTTTACTGCTGTTGCCTGTTTATCTGCCCTCTCTACATGAGTGAGTGAGAAGCAGTGACAAGGGGACCAAGAGGAAGGAGAAGGAACAGCACTTTCTCCCTTTGCTTTATCCTCTCCTTGTGGGCAGTGGTGAGGATTGGGGCTGGAGGGAGAGGCCAAGTGTATGGGCAGCAGTGAGAGTGGTAAGGAGGTGAGCCCATGAGAACTAAACTCTGATATAGCTGCTAAAGACTAGCAGCATGTATACTACAAACCCCACTGAAAGCGCCAGTGCTTCTACACATGAAGACACATTCTGTGTCCTCTACACATGAAGACACATTTCATCCCACTGAGGGGTCTCTGCCAGCAAGGCCAGGCCATCACCAGGCCACCCAGTATCTTCATCATACCTAGCTGCTCCTAGAGCTGCCATAATCCTAGACTCTTGAGTCACCATGAACCACAGGAAGGTTTCTCCTACTTCTCTGCCCCAGTTTGTAACAGGGTGGTTTTTGGCACTTGAACCTTTCTCTTTTGCTCCCATTTTCCTGATTGCACTGTCCTTTCTCACATGGCCCAAGTCCCTCCCATTTGCATGTGAGTACCCCCCTCCCCGCAGTTAGGCCTCTATTGCAGTCTGCTGGTTTCCTAGATTCCCCTCCTCTGCCTGTCTCTCTTTCTATAGATAGACATCAGCATGTATAAGCTGTTGGGTGGGATGTGTGAAATCTATCCACAGAGTTTACTCAGATTGATCATTTGATTCTCTGTAGCCATTTTGGTGTTTACTATGACTAACTATTTTACTGTTTATAACCATTCTATTACAAACAGAACTTCTACTGTACCTAAACTGGGACTCAGTTATCTTTTGCTAATCTCCCTTTGGTAGCTTTGGTACAGGCAACATCCTTGCAGTATGACTTTGGGGTCAAGATCTTGGAAAATCATGCCTCCATGTGGACGCATGTTTACACGTGTGTTTTCTGTAATAAGGGACACATGTAAGATTGACAAGTGTGATGGAATGTTGGAAACTGGCTTTTATTCATATAAAAAATATGGGAGCTCCATCTGCCTTTGCATTTGTTCGCATTGCTCCAGATGTTGAGCTCCAAACCCTGGTATAAAATTATTCCAAGATACTTTGCTCTACTCTCCATAATTTTCTCTCCCCCCCCATACATAGAGAGCGAGCGAGAGAAAGAGAGAGTGCAATGGCTCAGACTATTTCCTAAGTCAGTCCTACCATGCCATCAAATCTCAGACACACTCCTTTCTCAGGGGGATTGATTGTGTCAGAGAGTCAACGCTCAGAAATGTGGAATGTATCTTAAGTACAGCAGCAATAATCAGCTCCCTCTAGGCCCACCATGGCAGACCTTGGTTTCATCACTTGTGAAATAAGTAGGCCCTTCTAAAGATCTGGGGCAAAGATCTTGAAAAGATCTGGAACAAAAAGACTGCAGATTTTGAGAGGACGCATTCTGGATACGAAGCTGTAGGTAGGCAATTGCTTTTAGGGGAAGTTGAAGGTGGTACAACTTAGACATAATTTTTTAGTGGAATGAAACACAAGGCCCTTATCAGAACCAGATGGTGGGAGTGTATGTGTCTCCAATATGGCTTGGATCATATTGGGATTCATGAAAAAAAATAGATCCACTGGTGGACAGTGTTGCTCTGGATTCCTAGTGTCCCAAGCACAGTCAGCCATTTTAAGTGGCAAGACTATACCAGGACAATGCTTCTCATACTATATACAACAATTGCTGTGCTGTTTTAATGGGGTTGTTTCATTGTCTGTTTTAATTATGGATGTTTATATTTTAATGTTGGTAAAACTGGTTATTATACTTTCTAAACCACTTAGAAACCTATTTTGGCATTAAGTGGTATATAACTAAATAAATAATGAGGAGTAGGTGACAGATGGACAGCAAGCTAGGGGCTTTGGAAAGGTGTGCATTCATTTAGTAAAGAATGAAAATTGAGGTTGTTAGGAAACAAATTCTGTAAGTAACAAATTACTAATGAATTGGGTTGTTCTCATGAGCTCATTTTTAGGGTTGCCAGGTCAGAAGCATCCCAAACCCTGAGGTTTTGGGGGCGGGCCCAAGTGATGTCATGGGGCGGGTCCAAGTGATGTCATGGGGCAGGTCCAAGTGATGTCACGGGGCGGGTCCAAGTGATGTCATTAAGCATGATACATTAAGCATCAACCACAGTTGCTTGGCGCATACAGTTCATACAACAATATTTATCTGATTGGAAATTAAGATAGAAATCTTAGCTAAAAGATGGAGCCTGGGTGAGGAACATTTAATCTAGCCAATTAGCTTCTGGCAAAAAGGGTTCAAGTGCCCTCAGGCCAGGCCAGTCACCAGAAGGCCATTGTAGGAAGAAAGGAGCCTAGTGTTGTGGAGATTAGATGGGAGCACTCAGGAATAAAGATGCCTTAAGAAAAAGAAACCAAATGCACAGTTATAAGATGTATTTTTGTGTGGGTTTTACATTGTTGTAAGCCACTTAGGCAGTCCAACTTAGTTGAAAAGTCAGGCATCAAACAAACAAACAAACAAACAAAATAAAATGGGCAGAATTGCAACCTTTGTTTCCGCCACCCGTCCCTTTGCCTGTCCTTAAGTCAGCTGACTAATCCTGTGAATTTAGATCAGGTGAAAGCCAAGGTCTGCTTTTGTAAACAGCCTTATCAGCTTCTCTGAGCTTCTTGTTAAGCTTACACAGGGTGAAGTGTTTTTTTTTCCAGGCTGGTCCACAGACAGGGTCAAAACTGTGGTTGAGAGCATTATGTCCATGGAAGTGTCACCAGGGTTGCCAAGTCAGAAGCATCCCAAACCCTCAGATTTTGGCGGCGCACCCTGGTGATGTCATAGGGGCAGGCCTGAGTGATGTCATGGGACAGGCCTGAGTGATGTCACTAAGCATGATACATGCAGCATCAGCCACAGTTGTTTAACGGATACAATTCAAACAAAAACATTTCTCTGATTGTAAATTAAAATAGAAATCTTAGCTAAAAGATGGAGCCTGGGTAGGGATAATTAATCTAGCCAACTTGGTTCACACCACAGAATCATGGGAACTGTAGTTTGTTAAGGGTGGTGGGAACTATAACTGTGGGGGGAAACTACACTTGCCAGGATTCTTTAGGGGAAGTCATGTGCTTTAAATGTATTGTGTGGATCTAGTTAATAAACTTTGCCTGAATGTAAATTGTTTTAATTAATTTTTTAAATGGTAATGAGTTATAAAGTTTAGTAGATGACCATGGGCTATTCACCATCTCTCAACCTAATCTGCCCTTCATGATGAAAACAACAGAGGGGATCTATGACCACCCAAGGAGGAAGTGCACACTTAAAAAGTAGAGGAAATAATCACATACAACCATAGTGTGAAATCAGATATTTATCGGGACATAGTATGAAGAAATATTTATATAAGCATGACTATCAAATATGTTTATTATTTACACAACCTGTAAGGATATTTATAGTGCAATCCTATGTTTGTTTACTCAAAAGCAAGCCCCAATGTATTCAGTGGGGCTTACTCAAACAGGGAAGCATGCACAGAACTGCAACCTCAAGTGATAAGGAATTTAGTTTACCCAACCCAAAATTCAGAATCATGCCACTTTAAGCTGTTTTGCAACTGTTTATACTTGTTTTTATGGTTATTGGATTTTAAAGTGATTTATTTCTTATTGTGAGCTACCTTGATTTCCAGTCTGCAACCTTATCTTGCAGGGTTGTTGGAAAGACTCCATATACACACACATACTGAAGATGTAAAAATACTTACACCCCATTTAATATTTTATTGTCAAAACCAGTTGGTTATTGCAGAACATTTAAAAAAAAATCAGTGTTTGTTTCCAACATAATAAAAACAGTGATGCCTAAGTAAGCGCTGCTTAATTGCTTTAAAAATAGGATTGGAGTGAGAGAGAAAGATTTACAACACAAACAAAATTGTTTGCTATGTTCACTCAAAAGTCCCATCAATTTACAGCACAATCCTAACCATGTCTACTCAAAAGTAAGTCCTATTGAATTAAATGGGTTTACTCCAGTTATGTGGGATTAGCATTGCAGCTTTACTCCCAGAAAAGCAAGTACTGGATTAAAGCTTCATATTGGGAAGGTTTTCAAAACACTGCCTTCTTCAACAGCCCAAGAAAATTTAAACTTGTTTGACTCCTTCAAACAAGAGAGAAAAAGACTGAAAGCTATATACACACTCAATTTATGTGATTTTCAGAAAAGCAGCGAAAAAACCAAGTTTTCTGACTTGCGAAGAGGTCTAGCTGCTGTCTTGTCAATCACAACCCTGACTTCACTTATTGGCTACAAACCTGAAAGGGCAGGATTAGAGCAGCCAGTTACAAGCTCATTTAACTGAAGTTGCTGGGGGGCAGCTGACATTTTGGTGTAGTATCTCAAGAACCAGATCACCTAGAAACGTGTTTTTTTTTTTAATGAAAGCTGAGAGTCTGGAGATTAAGCTGACTCACCTGGAGACCTGGAGGGCACCCCAAAAATCTGGAGTCTCAAGGCAAAAACCGGAAACCTGGCAACCCTAGTCCATACCTTTTCCTAGGCTCACAAAACTCTCTACTCGTGTTTCCATTTTCCTGCTGCTGGCAGGGTTCTTGTACCTTTAGCAGCAGAGTTGTGGGGGTGGCACTATTTCAGGATGTGTCGGAATGCTTAGCCATATTAAATAAATAAATGAAACAGAAAATTAGACAAGGCGGAAGCTAGGCTGTAACCAGCACCTAGCAGAGAATAACAGCAACATTACCACAGAATCACAGAATAGTAGAATTGGAATGGGCCTCTAAGGCCATCAAGTCCAACCCCCTGCTCAATGCAGGAATCCAAATCAAAGCATTCCTGACAGATGGCTGTCTAGCTGCCTCTTGAATGCCTCCAGTGTTGGAGAGCCCACTACCTCTCTAGGTAATTGGCTCCATTGTCGTATGGCTCTAACAGTTAGGAAGTTTTTCCTGATGTCCAGTTGAAATCTGGCTTCCTGAAACTTGAGCCCATTATTCTGTGTCCTGCACTCTGGGATGATCGAGAAGAGATCTTGGCCCTCCTCTATGTGACAACCTTTCATGTACTTGAAGAGTGCTATCATATCTCCCCTCAGTCTTCTCTTCATAATGAACAATAAGAAAATATCCCCTTTGTTGATGCACTAATTTTCTGTGGGCAGTAGAGTTGTGGGGGAGCAATCAAACATGCCATCCATTACCTGCAGTATAGGGTCTCAGAAACCCTGTGCTACATAATTTATCTGAATGAGTAGACTGGCACATGTCTTTGACAGCTCTTGCTTAACACAGCCCAGGTCCCAGGTCCATATTGATTGATTTCAACAAATTGGAACTATCTACCTATTAAGAAAATAGGCTGCAATCCCATGCTAACTTACTTGGCAGTAATTTCAGTGGCACTCAGAGAGTGTTTCTTCAAATAAACAAACATATGGATTGGGCTGCATGTTATCGAACTAAAATCCCTGGAGTGCTCTCATGATGAATAATGTGAAACAAACTGCAACTTCCCGTTTTCCAGGTATTTGTGACATTTTCTTCCAAACAGGGCTATTAGCGGCTCATCCAAGGTAGACTGCATAATAACTATAGCTTGTAGTTAACTCATACTTGGAGTTTGATCTTTGCAGAGCATTTAATCCTTTTAGGAAGACACTGAATGGGGTCTTTATGTATGTCAAACACAGAGTCATTTATTGCCTCCCAGGGTCATTGCATAGTGAGTTAGCAGAGTGCTTTGAAAGAGTAACTGTTTTCATTTATCTGCATTCCTCTATGACAGCATACAGATTATATAAACCTACAGATGCAGATTAACTATTGCACCACACCCTTGCCTGTTACCAGTCACAGTCATTAACAGTAGCTTTGTGCAACATTTAATACTATGCAATTTAGGGCGCCTCCAGATTAACAGTATTGCACCAGAAGGATTCAAGCACATACTGACATTTTAGGTTTGCGCAATTAAAGTGGGTTAAAGCGTTCTGTTGCTTAGGTGCAACAAATCCACACACACAAAAGACACACAAACATTTGGTTTTAGGAAGACAATGCAAGGAAATCAGGTTAAATACTCAATACACATGTAATCTGGAGGAATCCTGACAGTTACTAACTGACGCCTCTGTGTGTGTGTGTGTGTGTGTGTTATAGTAGAAAATCTGGCAATCCTTGTTTGTGAGAGATGGACCAGAAGGGCACTGGGAGTCCAGAAACTTGAAAAAGAATTACTAGATATTCACCGTAAGGCTGGCATCTTCTGGACAGATGCCATTTGTTGGCAACCTGGCTCTGTTTGGCAAACTTGTGCAGGGTTTCTGTCCAGTTTTTGCAATAGAATTACTTAATCTGAGTTTGTTGAAAAAAATGCAGAATTTATGCTGGTAGTGTCATTACTGGAATTTAAAAATTTCTGAATTTGTGTGGCTGCCTTATATACAACAAAATGTTAATACTTCACAGGGACATCTGAAGCTATTTTAGATCTTGGTACATTATTTCCCAATATCTCTATAAGCATTTCATAAAAAGTGTATAACACAGAAAGGTGATTTGTTCTTGTTTTTTTACTGAATTAAATGACTTAAAAATGTTGAATGAGTTTGGCCCACCTGAGGACTCAACATCAACCCAAATTTGAAAAAGTTGCAAGGATGTAGAGGTTTCATAATGAGCAAGAGAGCAGCATCAACTTCAAAACTTTCACTGAAGAACTCAATAAGAGAGTCAACCTCTTCATTACAGACAGCATCAACCAGTGGCGTCACTAGGGGGTGCGGGGGGTGCAGACCACACAGGGTGACACCATCAGAGGGGGGTGACACCCAGAGCCACCCCTAGGCACCGGGAAGCAAGCCCCCCACCCACTAGGGAAGACATCCCCTGGGCCTAGGGGGCTAGTCCCCACCCCCTTTTTGTGGGGGGTCCCCTGAAGAGGTCATGCAGCCGACACATGGCTGAGGAGGGCGGGGAGGGCAGGGCAGGCGGGCGAGTCTGAGTCTGGCTCGACAGTCGAGGCAGGGGTGGTGGCTCCTCTCTTCCAGGCTCTCTGGCAAGGGCTGACCGCCGACAGCGCCCAGAGAGCCCGTGGCGAGCAGGTAAGGAAGGGGGCAGGCGGCGTGGGGGAGAGAAGCCATGCCAGGCCTCAGCTGGGCTGCCACGCTTGCCAAATGGCAGGCAGCCATCTGCCAGGGGAAGCTCTGTGCTGCGGCAACTAAGTCAGACTCGATGTGTGTGGGGAATTGAGAGGCAGTTAGCGTGGGGGGGACACAGGCCCCTGCTGCCTTACCTGGCCCCCACTGCAGCCTGATGAGGAGCTTTGCCTTTGCCTCCCTCGCAGACCTCTAAAAGGGCCAAGCCGACCCCGCCTCGGCTTGCGCCCCCTCCTCACCCCAATCACGCGCAAGGAAAGGTGGGTAAGAGGTTCAAGCTCTGCTCTGCCCATGCAAAACACACCCCTCAGGTTGTAGCGGATGCCGATCACCTTGAATTGCCCCCTCAGAGCCTCTCCCAGGCCACAGCAGGCGTCCAGTTGCATGCAAAGTCCGTGTGGCTTCCATTAAAATGTGTTTCACATACTCGCTTGCTGCTCAGAATGCATTTCTTCGCTTGCATTATTAACCCCTTTTGGAAGAGCATGGGCTCGTCCTTGCAGCTGCC
The DNA here is from genome assembly GCF_030035675.1 of Rhineura floridana. Taxonomy (NCBI): domain Eukaryota; kingdom Metazoa; phylum Chordata; class Lepidosauria; order Squamata; family Rhineuridae; genus Rhineura; species Rhineura floridana. The sequence goes on from NC_084480.1 coordinate 137,389,369, forward strand.
CTTTATCTTTCTGGGTGGAGCCCGAAAAGCGACCGTAAAACCATGGGGGGGGGTTTCCCTTCACTTAGGGCCAATTCTCATTTCCGTCCGGGGAAAGGGAGAAGGGCGTAAAGAACCCGGAAGCTGGCCACGTGCGTCGATCTACTCAACCATTCAATCTATGTGCCACAGCCGGTCCCGCCATGCCTTTCCTGGCAGCTGTGACGGAAGCCCTGGTGGGCCAAATTTGATCGAATACATCACCTTGTTGTTATGTACCTTCAAGTCGATTATGACTTAAGGTGACCCTATGAATCAGTGACCTCCAAAAGCATCTGTGGTGAACTGCTCTGTTCAGTAGGTGAGGTATTTTGGATACTCTTATACCTCACCTACTAACGCCTAAAAACCGTGTACTGTAAACATAGGCGCAAGTCCTCTTGACTTCAGCAGGGGTTACTCCCCTGCAGGGGCTTAGTCATCCAGGGTCTCATTACTAAGGATTCTGTATGGTCTGGTACGGAAGGAGGTCCATGGGGGTGACACCATGAGTTACCGCACTGGGTGACACCAACCCTAGAGACGCCACTGACATCAACATCTCTCCTGTCAGACACATACTGGTGGTGTTTGTTGGGTCAGTTTGTGTGCTTTCTCATCAGCTGAATTCCTTGCAGCATCATGGTTCCATCTAGGTATGCAGTGACTTCATTCTTGACAACACTGACTCACCCACCAATCAAATACTGTTCTTTCAATGGTGACAGCTTTAATTGTACTGATGCAGTCAACTTCTCTTTGTCAGGCATGGTGATCCTATCTCCTTGTAGCTGCTTCTGGCACCTATTAAAGACCATAGGTACCCCAGCCAGAAAAAGAGCAAGTAAGAGATTATAAGGAGAATAATAATAATAACAATAATAAATTTTATTTTTCAGCCGCCTATCTGTCCGGGTTAGGGACACTCTAGGCGATGAACAACAAGAATAAAAACAATACATATAGATCAACGTAATCAAATTTTAAGCTAAAAAACCATTCATTACTTCAATTGTAACATAAGTTAATCTGTCCCAATCTTGTAGGCCTGCCTGAACAGCCAGGTCTTCAAGGCCCGGCGATAGCTGGACAGGGAGGGAGCATGTCGGAGATCGAGAGGGAGGGAGTTCCAGAGGGTGGGGGCCACAACAGAGAATGCCCTCTCTCTGGTCCGTACCAGCCTAGCTGTTCTCACCGGTGGGACCGAGAGAAGGTTTTGCGAGGCTGATCTCGTCAGGCGGCACAATCGGTGATTCTGGAGGCATTCCTTCAGATATACTGGGCCGAAACCGTATACGGTTTTAAAGGTCAACACCAACACCTTGAATTGAGCCCGGTAGACAACTGGTAACCAGTGAAGATCTAATAACACTGGGGTGATATGATCCCAGCGACGGCTATGCGTAATCAAGCGTGTAAGAGAGGATAGAACCCTGTGGCACTCCACAATGAAGAGGCCAAGGGTCTGAAACCTCATCTCCCAATGCCACCCATTGCTGCCTATCTGAGAGATAGGAACGGAACCACTGCAAGACAGTGCCTCCTATTCCTAATCCCTCTAGGCGGTTTAAAAGGATACCGTGGTCAACGGTATCGAAAGCCGCTGAGAGGTCCAGGAGGACAAGGAAGGTGTATTCACCCCTATCCAATGCCCTCCGCATATCATCTACCAGAGCGACCAAGGCTGTTTCCGTACCATAACCAGTCCTAAAACCCGATTGGTATGGATCTAAATAATCCGTTTCCTCCAAGTGTGTCTGTAATTGCGCAGCCACCACCCTCTCAATCACCTTGCCCAAGAATGGTAAATTAGAGACTGGGCGAAAGTTGTTTGACTCTTAGGGATCCAAGGACGGTTTTTTAAAGATGGGCTTTATTACCGCTTCCTTGAGGGCTGATGGCATTGCACCCTCTTGCAAGGATGCATTCACCACTGCCTTGATCCCTTCGCCCAGTCTCTCTTTACAGCTCATGATGAGCCATGATGGGCAAGGATCAACCAGACAGGTGGTCGGCTTCACAGTACAGAGCACCTTGTCCACTTCCTCAGAGAGAAGAGGCTGAAACTGATCCCAACAGACCGGAATGCAACTGGCCGACTCTGGCCCACTTCCTGTCTCCACGGCGAGCGGAAGCGTGCTCTTCAGACATTCGATTTTGTCGGCAAAGTGTTTAGCAAAAGTATCACAGGAGATTTTAGAATGTTCCATGGGTTCCTGAGCAACTGGACCGACCAGGCTTCGGACCACTTGGAACAATCTCCTGGGACAACACTCTGCCAACGCAATAGAGGCAGCAAAGAAATTTTTCTTTGCTGCCTTTGTTGCCACCTGGTAGGCAGCTATTGCTGCTCTAACCCGTGTCCGATCGTCTTCAGTGCAAGATTTCCGCCACCGGCGCTCAAGTCGTCTCACCTCCTGTCTCAGACCCCACAGCTGTGGTGTATACCAAGGTGCTGTCTGAGTTCTGTTCAGGGGGAGAGGACGTTTCGGAGCCACCCGGTCCACCGCCCTGGCGATCTCCTTATTCCACTCCATCACCAGGGATTTGACCGGGCAAGAAACCCACATGCTACCTTCTCCTCAGACTTCTTTAAGATGAGGACTAAAGAATGCCAGGACAGTAGCACTGAATTCACCAGTGAGAGGGAAAACTCCACCCACCTGACCGCAAAAAGCTTGGGGAGTGTAATAAGGCAGTTGCTGCCTTCTGCAATGTCCCAAGTTCTCTGGATACAAGGCCTAATATATAGAAATATGTGCTGAGCTGAAAGAACACATGCCCAACTTCACTAACTGAGTTATTGGCTGACTTCCACACCAGATCTTCAATAAGGGGGAACATATTTGAGCATTAATGATGAAGCAGTAGGTGTTGTATTGGTAGGTGCTTGATGTTCATCTGCAGATAGAGATGACAACACAGCTGCAAATATTGGGGCTGGCAGGTGGTTCATGAGACACATTGGCAAGCACACCTGCAGTTGGTGGTGATGAACTGTTGGATGCTGTTAGCCAGTGCTGAAGGGGAGTTGGTTTTGTACCAGCAGTTATGGACTGATTTTCCCCCCGTTCTGATACAGTGTTACAACAATAAACTTGGCAAAATGAACTTTTAGGTTGAAAGGATATACAAAAGATTAACAACTAAGTGACTGAATGGAACATATGGGTTAAAAGAAAGCTGTACAACTACTTTTCCCCATCTGTTCCTATCTAAACATTTCTGCAGACACAAACTTTGTGTTTGTCCTAGCCAGCAAGGAATTATTTCCCAAAGCAAAGTGGTACAGTTTAGTGTTCCAGCAGCCTGTGGTCCAAAAACTGTCCCCAGCAGCTACACTTCTCCTCAGGCCTTGAAATGACTCCTCTTTTCTCAGCCCGTCAGTAGAACTTAGGCCTGGTAGTACAGTTACTGGTCTCTCTTTCAACAGGCAGCTTGGAAATCACAAAACAGGCCCCTGACTCTCCTCTCAGCAATTTGTACAAGCTCCTAGTCCTTCCTTCACCAACCCTTCTGTTTTCTTTTCTCAATTAAAAGTGCAGCTGCAGCATAGGTTAGGTCTCTGTTGTGTCATACTACAGTTCTCAGGATTCCCGGAGCTTTGTTTCTGTTTGCCCTTCACCTATCCAGGAGAACTAATCCTTGAAGAAGATTCTTAACACATGACTAGACTTCTGGAAAATTCAGTTTAATAGAAGGCATCATTTCAGAGAGACTCCCAGACTTAGACATGGCCTCCCTCCTTCCCTCCACTAGGCCCAACAGACTGCAAGACTTTTGAGCCTGAATTCGGTAGGCCACAAAACACAAGGTTCTCAGACAAATGGAAGGACAGGCAAATATATTGATATTAATACGATTGTGGCCTGGACCTTATTCCAGCCAGTGTTACAAATAATACATGGGTTAGAGGCAACCACTATGTAGTTTTTGAGCAGCCATTTTGTGAAGATCTTCCATTAACCCTTAGTATATTTTTTTACTGTTAATATAGCAAAAATATAGTACTGTATATATATATTTTTACTGTTAACAGAACCTTCAACATATTTAGGGATAATAGCCATTTTGTAACGGAGGACAAATCCTCATCAGAAATTTTTTAATTTGGGGTGGGGATCCAGCTCCAGTTATGCTTTATGAGAGAAGGGAGTCTCAGTACCCAACTACAGGTTAAAGAAGGGAGATAATATCTTCCCAAAAATGATGGAGGGGCATCCCCTTACTGTGCAAGGCACCACTATTTCTCTTGCTCCCTCACTGCCTTTTTCATTTTCCCAAATTTTTCTCTTATTTTTTTCTTCCTTCCTGTTTCTTTGTTAATTCTTATTTTCTCTTCTTTCATGTTCTTTCTTTCGGTTACAAAAAGACAGAGGGCGGGCTACTTGTGCCAGTCATTACTTGCCATTTATTACCTCATGTATCAAAATCACATCTCTACAACTTGACTGTAGCGTTGGGGAAGGGAGGAAGAAGAAGAGGGAAGAGACATTGTTATTCAGCACTATTTGCCATCTCTTTAGGTACAAGCCCACTCCCTCGCACTTCATGTTACATGGAGTTACATAATTCCTCCACTGAGTTTTAAGAACACCAGATAGGCCTGTGATGCTAATAGGCATAGTTTGGGAATTATAGTATATGTAGTGTTAATTTGACATGGTACAGAATGTGTTAACTTGAGATAACATAGAAGCGGAAAAACAATGCCTAAGGTGCCTGTGAATGCAAAATGTTCTGCTAGCTTGTTCATCCCATGTAACAAGATACTGTTCAAGTAGATAATGGCTCACTGGAATGTGTCTTGTTAGAGAGGAAAGGGGGAGGTAGGAACAGCACAAATGAAGCGCTCAAGGTTAGAAAGCTAGCTCAATGCAAAGACAATGGAGAGACTTGGGAAAGTTACTAACAAGAAGGAGGGGCTGTTTGAGGAGGACTTGAAAGCTTATGTCACTTGTGACTCTGTAATAATGCTTAGACTGGTTTTCAGGCACTAGCCGGATACCTGGTCTCTCTTTTGCAAAAGATAATCAATAAAGGTGTTGTCTTATATCTTGGTTTCCCATCTGGTGTGTATTTTTGGAGCTTCCTCCAGATGTAAAGAGCCTTTTTGGTGTAACAATTCTGGTGAGCCAGCCAGGAGGTCTGGCTGAACTGCTGGCCTTCTGGGTCGCCCATGCCGGGCCAAGGAGAGTGCTCCAGGTTGTTTGAACCTGCCTTGGGGGCCAAGGGTGCAGAGAGCAGAAGGCACAGCAGTTTCAACCGGAGCTCCAATAGTGAAACCAGAGAAGCCAACACCTTGGGGGAGTAACGGAAAGCTGTCGGTGACTGCAGTGGTCGTGAGAGTCAGGAGGCCTACTGAAGCCCGGTAAGATCCGCTTGAGTAAGGGTGACTTCACGGGAGGGGCCTGTGAGACGAGAGCCTGTTGAAAAGCCCAGGGAACTGACCTACAGCAGGCAGTTGAAAAACCCAAGTAAAATGGGAACAGGGGCGTCTCAAGAAGAAAAGCTGCAGAATCCACTGGGATGTTTCTTGAGGAATTTTAAAGATTTTAAAAACGCATATGGTAAAGGTGCTATGAATAAATGGGGTCTGATTAAGTTTTGTAATAGGGAATGGAGCATGTGGGGCTTGGGGTGGCCTGAGGGAGAAACGTTGGAAAAAAGAATGTGCCATCCTAGCAGCAGAAATGGCCACTGAACAGAGAGGGAATACCCCAAGGCTCAAGTGGCCTCGGTGGCACGGAATGCGTTTTACCACCTGCGCTTAGTAGCCCAACTACGCCCCTATCTGGACAGTGATGATCTCGCCTCGGTTGTTCACGCTCTGGTAACTTCTAGACTGGATTACTGTAATGCGCTCTACGTAGGGCTGCCCTTGAAGACTGTTCGGAAACTTCAGCTAGTGCAAAATGCGGCAGCCAGGCTGTTGACAAGGACCAATCGGTCTGCGCATATAACACCTGTCCTGGCTCGCTTGCACTGGCTACCTATTTGTTTCCGAGCTAGATTCAAGGTGCTGGTGTTGACCTATAAAGCCTTACACGGTGTGGGACCGCAATACCTTGTGGAACGCCTCTCCCGCTATGAACCTACCCGTTCACTTTGTTCAGTATCTAAGGCCCTCCTCCGGGTACCAACTCACCAGGATGCCCGGAGGACTGTTACTAGATCTAGGGCCTTTTCTGTGGTGGTCCCCGAATTATGGAACAGCTTACCGGAGGAAATACGCCTGGCGCCTACGGTTCTTTCTTTTAGGCGCCAGGTTAAGACCTGGCTATACTCCCAGGCATTTTAATGTTTAATGCTTTATGTTTAATGTTTTTAGTTTAATGTGTTTCTTTGTTACTGATTTTATTCTATATTGTATTTTAATTTCGTTTTGTACACCGCCCAGAGAGCTATTAGCTATGGGCGGTCTAGAAATGAAAATAAATAAATAAATAAATAAATAAGAGGATCCAGAGTTAATACCTCAAGAGGGCCCAGACGTAAGTTGGAGAAAGATGAATGTGCAAGATGCCATGAAAAGGGCCACTGGGCCAAGGACTGTCCCCGAAATAGAGAAGGGCGCCAAGAGCGAACACCAGGTCCCCGTCAGCCTAAAAAGCAGGAGCCTGGAGCTCACCAACTTGAAAGGGAAATTCGCCAGTTTGAAAGGGAAATGATGGGGCATGAGGAAGATTCAGAATGAAGGTGGTTGGGCCTGTCCCCCAAGAGGCTAGAGGAACCAACAGTGCCTCTTAGAGTTAGGGGACAAAAGTATAATGCCCTTATTGACACCGGGGCAACTTATTCTATTTTGCCAGGGGCACAGCTTGACCAAATAAGCCCCCACGTTAAGAAGGTGGAAGGCATTGATGGGATAAAGCAAAATCTTCACTTTACATGGCCTCAGCTGGTCAAAATTTGAGATGGACATATACAACATGAATTTCTGGTATCCCCAAATTGCCCTGTTGCCTTACTGGGCAGAGACATTTTAACAAAACTGCAAGCTTCCATTTCCTTTGAAGGAAACCTGATGAGAGTTACTATTCCTAAATGTTGTAGCTCTTCATACCAGATGGCCCCGAGGGGGGTGATGCAACATAAACCTGCCCCAGCCTTGGAATGGGGGGCAGAGGCAGAAGGCATCCCAGAAATAGTATGGGCATGCAAGGATAATCCAGCGAGGGCTTTAGAAGCAGAACCTGTGAAAGTTATCTTAAAACCTGGAGCAAGGCCCCAACCAGTGAAACAATACCCCCTCAGGCGCGAGGTTCGAGAAGGTCTCCAACCCCTTATTCAACAGTTCCTGAAGGATGGATGGCTATGTGAGACAACTTCACCCCACAATACACCCATAATGGGAGTCCCAAAAGCAGGCAAACCAGGGGTCTATCGTTTGGTGCAAGACCTCAGAATTGTTAACTCCAAAGTGGCCGGAGACCACCCTGTAGTTCCAAATCCACACACCATTCTGACACAAATCCCATCCACAGCCTCCCATTCCACTGTTTTGGATTTAAAGGATGCGTTTTTCTCGATTCCCCTCCACAAGGACTGTCAGAATTTGTTTGCTTTTGAATGGGAGAACCCCCAAACAGGTAGAATTTGTCAGTACACTTGGGAAGTCCTGCCCCAAGGATTTTTGGGGTCACCCTCAGAATTTACAAATGCCCTGCAAAAGGACCTGGAAGCATGGAGAGAAAGGAACCCCCAAACCCCAATTTTGGTTTATATGGATGATATCTTGGCCTGTGGGAAGAACAGGCCCAGAAATTGCTTCCACCCTGCCTGTCAATGGTTCCTTCTTGGGATTAATTCAAATCCCCTCCCACCTCCCCAGCTAGTATTAGCAGGAGACAGGAATGTTTACAGGCCTAAGATCTAAATGCTGCAATCGATCCTAAAGACATTTCATTACTCAGCAAGCCCCCTTGAACATAGTAGGACTTGCTTCTGAGTCTATGAAGCTAATGCACACTTGGAAGACCTCTTGAAAAGATTGGGTCTGGGTGGGAAAATCAAATATATTGCCCTTGAATAAACCCTCTCTCCCTGCTTCACCCATTGCTTTTCCCTTTGTCTTATCAGCAAAATCAAGCCTCTGCTAGACTGGGAGAGGGTTTCAGATATTTTGAGGCTGGCATGTCGCACCATTTTTTTCTATGGCCACAGAGGATCCCCACAGTAAGGTAGATTCTGGTCCATTCTATTGTGGAGGCACATTCCATCCTTGGGGCTACAGTGAGCAAATATATATATGTCCCAAGGAAGGCATAAAGAGGCAAGTGGCTTTTAGCTACAGCAGCGTACATCCCTTTCATGTACTGCATCTGTGGAAGAGTTTCCAGAAGGAGGGCCTCACATGGACAGACTTCACTATGTGACTTTGGGCTCATCTATATGGTGGTTTGCTGTGTGTTTGGTGCTACTAACATCTTTTAATTAGCATTGTTCATATGATGTTACTGGCAAACAGAATTGATCACGCAGTTTCCTCGCTATAAATCTGTACTAACCCAATTTGCTGATAATATGAAAAGTTTAGAACAATATGGCTCTACTCCACTCCACACATCTTTGCAGATAGCTTGGTTCAATGCTTTTTAGTGGGCTGGTGAATCATCAGTTTCTGGTACTCCCCTTTCTCTGCCCATTAACTCTTCCATTAATTCCATTTTGTTTCCGGTGGTTTATCCAGCAACGTCTGACTGCTCTGTCATCACCCCTTCATAGTTTGCTGTAGCCCTCCCTTCTTTCCTCCCTTTCTCCCCAAGTAAACAGCCACCAGGCAGACTAAGCAGTAGCATTCCTCTGTGTTCCTGGTTTGAGATTTTTTTTAATTTTTCAGATTTCTTTTTTTTAAAATGTGCTTTCAAATCACTGATAATGCGATCAATACTTTCATTGATGTATTTTCTATCATTACAGAGTTGAGAATAAACATCAATACCAGTGGAGAATCATGAATAAATATATAATATTGATAATTCGTCGCAAAGCAAAAAATAATGATTAAGGAGGAGATTGGAAGAATAATAAGAGCGAAGGGAAAAGGAATGGGATCATGAACAACCACCAGGGGGCCACATTTAAAACTAAATGTAAAAAAAAGAGAGGATTACATCCCTGTAACAGACCAGGAAAAAGAGGTGGTGGCTAGTGACCCTACTTCTCATCAACTCCCAAAATACATTCTCTCCTCCTAACAAACTAGTGTAAAGAAGGGTGAAAAGGAAGAAGAGGAGTGGGCAGATGATCCCACTTCTTTTCAACTGCCAAACTTTAGGAAGCAGTGGGAATAGGAGAGAGTAGAAATACTGCACAGGTCAAAAATATTTGCACATGCCCAGTAACTGAGCAACCGGAGGGAGTAAAAATGTAAAATTAGGGGGTGGGGCCCTGAGGAGACAGTGACACTAATCCTTCCCAGAGAAACGCCTACTTGCGTGAATGGAAAACAATGAATTTGCAGCTACCATTGAGCATGAAGTGTGGATGGTGCAAATCTATTATAATGGTAAAAGCAATGTATTTGCTATGAAGAAATGCTCCCATGTGGATAAGCCTTTCCTCTAGCCTAGTGCAGTTCTGCTCTGTTGGCAGGGAGAATCATTTAGCCTCCACACGCTGACTTACAGCTCTCTTTTCAGGTTCTCTACAAAATATCAGCAAATACTTTATAGCAACTGCTGAAGACCTTGTTGGATTAGGATCCCACCATGAGACAGCTCTTGTTCTTGTTGAAGGTGAGTGGGTAGCAGGGATAACCATACAAGGGAGACTCCACCAGAGAAAGCCTGTTTTTAGTTGTCACCACTTTAGGTACTCTCGATCAGCAGAATCAACTCTTGGGGCTCATCTACACAATGGTTTACCGTATGTTTGGTGCTACTCACATCTCCTTTAAATTTGTACTGTTCACATACATTAACAGTAAACAGAAGCTATCACACAGTTTCCCCCCTGTAAATCCATACTAACCCAATCTGCTGATAATATGAAAAGTGGGAAAAAAAATATCTGCTTCTTTTCTCTAGTGCTTGCACATGCTTTGCACTGATGCTTTTAGGTGCGTGTGTCAATTGTTCCCCTCTCCACGTCCACTGTCTCCTCCTCCTTTCTTTCATTTTTATTTTATTTATTTATTTATTTGTTTCATTTATAGACCGCCCATAGCGAGTGGCTCTCTGGGCGGTGTACAAAAAGGTTAAAATACAAAATATCAACAATAAAATCAGACAACAAACAATAAACACAAGCAGCAACTAAAGAAAAAAATAAAAAATAAAAAAAATAAATTATAACATAAACGCTTAAAATGCCTGGGAGCATCGCCAGGTCTTAACCTGGCGCCGAAAAGATAGAAGCGTAGGCGCCAGGCGTACTTCTTCGGGGAGGCTGTTCCACAGTTCGGGGGCCACTACAGAAATTTTGTTTCCTGTGGGCTGACAAGCAACTTCCAGCAGCTCTCCTTGGTTCTGCTGGCCTTTTTATGTTGCTGCAAATGGTGCCTTTATTTTCTTTCTCTTTTTCCTTAACTTGTGCACAAAAGTATCTCAAACAAAGATTTGTATTTCAGCTGTATCCTACCAACTATAGGCAGGGAAAACACAGATACTTGTACTTCCTGTTTTTGTTTTTTTAAGGGAACCTACTGCAGCTGGTAGAACAGACTGAGCATATTTGGTCACCTAGCAACCAGAGGTAGTGGAAATGTATTGTTAGAGGGTGGGGCCACAAGGAACCCGCAAGACTAATCTCAGAGGAATGCTATTGTGTTCAGTAACAGGGCTTGGGTGTGGATGGGGTAGGGTGAAATCCCTCTGCAGATGTTGCAGGGATTCTGAGGTGCTGCTTCCTTCTACAGCGCATTAACTTCTGGATGTGTGCCAGAGGTGAACAGGAAATGCAAAGGGTGATGAAGACAGCAAGAGCATTGCTTTGCTGTGCTGTCAATTTGAGAGGGATGAATGTGAGTACCTCTTGTATCCCCCTTGCTATCACCTTGCCTTTAGCAGGAAGAGATATGTTTTGCATGCACACTACAGCTAAACAATGCCTCTGCTGATTGCTGTTCAGGCACTAGAAAAGTGTCAGCCCCCCTTTGTATCTTTCTTTGTGCCCTTAAAGGACCATAGCTATGGGCTGACTTCCTATACCTGTTAGTGTTATTCTCTCAGTCTCTAGGGTAATTTCACTGCCACCATTCATTTTAACTTTAGTTCTCAAGCATGTGGCTGTAGTTTTAGTTCTTTAGTTCTTAAAAGTTACACATAACTGAATTCTCACAAACTAATATAATTATTTAAGCCCTGCCTCTTTACCCATCTTCTAAACCCAATTCCTGGCTATCTCATAAACACAGCCTTATCTAAGTGTCTCAAGAACCAAGCGCTATTCTTTCCAGAACTGTTCCCTATCTAACTGCCAACTGTCATTTTCTCAAATATAAACCACCATCCCCCATTCTCTCAACCAATCACACACAACATTCATCAACATTCCACCTCACTCACCCTCCCTTCACTAATTACTTACCATAAGCAACCTAATACCAAACTCTACTGTAAATAGCGTAATATATGTACATGGCTTGGTGGTGGGAGAGAACTAGAAGAAGTGGCTGGCCTTGATTCTGAGAAGTCTTTCCCACTTAGACTTGGGCAGCTAACATTGGACTCTTGGATGTGAGAGGGAAAGAATACCAAAGGGCCAGGACTTGAAGGGGACCAGCTTTGGTTTTGCCTGTAAGAGATCAGTATTCTTGTTTGATATGAGATCTTGTTGCCCCAAGAAGGATGTCAGATGGGAGATGTCTCCTTTGTCTGGGAATTTTGGGCAATGGCATCTGAGCATTTTCTTTGGGATGTTTTGTACTGGATCTCTTACCATCTTAGCATCTTGGTCCAAGTCCCTCTTTCCAAACCAGTGGCACCTTTAGCTGAAAGCAAGTATGCACTGTAGGATTTGTTCCTCCTAGCAATGTGCTTTTAGGCCCTATACTGAAGATGGTTTATCACTCCAACTTCTTTTCTTTAATATTAAAATATGGAGAATTTCCTGCCATGGGAGGCCAAGTGGCAGAATTTGCCTCGATTTTTAACCCACCCAGCAGAAACAGTTTCAAGAGCAGAAAAAGAGAGTATCTGGAGATGGCTTTGCTCACCGTGCATCATCATGAGATAAGGACTGGGCAGGCTGCGATACTTTTGGTATATTTCATGACTGAGAAATCCAACAAATTGTTGAGAAGAAGGTGAGCTATTTTCATTATCAGGACAGAAAGTAGGCATGTCACAAGGACTATCCACAATGGAGGGCACAAGACCTTTGAAGTGTGACAGGCAGGTGAATATGATCACAGTACAAATATTTTAAAGTCAAAGCCACCAAAAACCCTTTGAAGGTGAGTATGAGTGCAGAAAATGTTTGTGGATAGCTACCGAAGAAGTGCACTCTCCATATTTTGGGCATGCATTCATTATCCTTGTGTGAATCATGCCCTGGAGAAAACTGTTCTGATTTTTAACAGAAGATGGATTTCCACAGTGCTGTTTGCATGGTCCTTGTGTTGATCACAAAGGTATCTCCCCCTTCTTGGAAGTGGGATCAGATCAATGGTTTTACATCCCAGCATGGCTAGATCACTCATGACCGAGTAAGATTGTCTTCCAAAATATAGTCTTTAACAATGGATCCGTCTGAATCTGTATCCACCGCCGATGTACCAGACCATGACTAGGGGCTTCTGGATTTCACAGTCCTGCCCCCATCACCATTTGTCAATCGCCATGGGACGTTTGTTATGGAAGACTCCTGTGTATGAATTTGTTTTATGTGGGGAGATCGGTGCACCACGATCAACACACAATATTGACAGAGAAAGGCTTTGATCCAATGGCATGGGTACCATGACAATTGGAAGTCCTTTATCTGCTGCAGCCTTCATCCGCCTTCACAGCCGTTGTAACATACACATTGTTATCCTCTGCCTGTTCTGCCATTGAGGACTTTCCTGGATCGTTCTTTGTCTGGTTCCTCTCTCTTGACCTTACCACCATAGGTGAGCCTGCTGGGAGTACATGACTCCCGACGGCATCGCTCACAGGGTTCATTGGAACACGAAAGCCCACTCACCACTACAAGGTGACGAGTGTGAATGGGTGGTTGTGTTTTGGGATCAAGTGCTAGCAGAGATCTGGGCTATTATTGGCAAGAGGCTGGTTCAGGATCCTAGGTTGTGTTTGCTATCCAGGTTCTGTATATAATTCAAAATCTAATTCTGATATTTTGTTTAAACCTTTGGTGGTTTCTTTTGTTGGTGGTGGCAGCTCACTTAACCCTAGGGATGGAGAGATGCTGCAAATTATACAATGGAAACGTGGTGTAAAATAGCCACATTGGAGAAACTGATTCACAAACTTAAATTACTCAGGGGAGAGGCAGTACCAGAGGACTTCAAGGCAGTGTGGTGGCTTATTTTAACATATATGGACAAACAAATGATGTCTTGCCATCTTCCAGGGAAATATAATTTAGTTTGGAATAATTAATGAGTGGTAATTGATTGAAATAATTAATGAATCATAAAGGAAGCATATATTTGTATTAATTAACCTGGTACAATGGAGATGAACACCTGTCTGATTTTTGGTTTTGTTCAGTATATGAAATATTCATTTGTTTATGTTCGTTTATTTTTTCTTATTTTGTACTGTATGGTTTTAGTTTCAATAAAGTGTGGGAAAAAAATCTTTTAAAGAATAAAGTGCCTGATATGTGAATGTATAAACATATCAAATATTTGGGGAGGGGAAACAAAGCAAACAGGTCTCCAGAACCACTGCAGGAGAGGTGAAGATGAGAGCACTTGATCCAGTGACTGTACGTTTGTCATTACAAGAGTAAATGGAGGAGGAGGAGAGCTCTCCCCACAGGACAAAAGCCTAAACCCACTCCTCTTCAAAGTTATTCAACAGGCAGCGTGATTGTTCACTTGTGTTTTCCTCCTTTCCAAGCAATGGGTGATAAAGAAGAAGGTCGGCTGGCACCTCCACCTTCTCAGGGATCAGAGGCTGGTGTCAGCAGCATTGAGAAGCCTTCTCTCAAGCAAAGGTAATTCTACAGGTTCCTCAACAACCCAGATTTGTACATAAACCAGGCATGTTCAGCCTTAATCTCCTTTGCTAACATGAATGTTCACATCTCCACTGGGAATGACCAAATTCTTAATCAGGTATGTTTTCCTGGGGGGACGCTCCGGGATGCAGACCTGTTACTTCTTTTGCAGCCAGCCCCTTGCTAGCCCACTGCTGGAGTCCCTCTGTCTGTCTCTAAAGCCACTGCAATTCCCCAACGCCCTTTCCTCTTGCTTTAGGAGAGCTGGAGAATCCAGAAAGGTCAGGAGTCGCTACAGATAATCAGCAGTCAGTATGAATCTCCTTGCATGCTGATTGGCTGCTACCATCTATTGTTGTGGGGAGGAGAGGCATGTGAGGAGGGAGAGATTCAACAGGAGTTAAGAGAGGGAGGTTTACTGAGAAGAAGAGGGACAGCCAAGCCTGATTTAAGAGGGGGTTTGCATCAGAATCTTACTAAAATGAAGGGCTTTCAATCAGTCCCATAGAGACCCATAACGGCCACTTGTATTTTACAGGCATCATGTGCAAGAAAGAAGTCCTTCTCTCAGCTGATATGCAAAATGTAGGGGGAAGAAACCTGCCTTTTGCAGATCAGCTGTGAGAGGGACCTTTCTTGCAGGCAGCAATGCGGTAAAATACCAGCTTCTTCCCCCCCCCCCCATGGGGAGGGGAGAAACAACCACTTTACTAGCTCTATGTTTGGTGCTTTGGGAAGCACTGAGCACAGGGCTAGCAACGCCCCATGTGCAGAAATCTCCAAGCACTTGATTGCCTGCAGGATGTTGTGGCTTGGGAACCCCCTGCAAAGGGTTGGATAATGATGTCATGGGATTGACAGGTGGGTGCCCCTAGTCACCTGTCAAATTTGGCCTGTGAGGCTGATCCTGGTGACTCATGAAGGGACCCTGGACTTCTGAATTTGCACCATACTCCTGTTCTTAAGCAATCATTCAGTTTTCAATCCCTCAGCATGGACCACCATTGTTCATACTTAGCACAACAAACCCGACAGTTACAGCCCTTTCCAGTTGGCTGCATGTCACACCATACAAACACACAGATCCCATTGACAAGGAAGGGTTGAATAAGAAACACCTTTTTTAAAAAAGCACGTATTTCACTCTACCTCCCCGCCCCCTTGATCCTCAACAGGCTGCAGCTCAGTGGTAGAATATATGTTTTGCAGGCAAAAGATCCCAGGTTCCAACCCTGGCATGTTTAGGTAAGGCTGGGAAAGATTTTTTACCAGAAACCTGGGAGAACCATTGCCTGTCACTGCAAGCAATACTGGGCTAGATAAATTGATGGTCTAATTCTGTAGAAGGCAGCTTCCTATGAAAACACAGCCTGCACTTTTTCAGGGTGGGATATTGTTCCCCTAATTAGACTAATCAACTTGTGCTAATTATGATTAACTACAATCAAATACTTCAGGCAGCCCTAAACAAGGGCATTTAAAAAAGTTAGCACTTATAGTGACCCCCACCTAAATCAAGTAAAGATGGTATAATTAGGTGTCACTTCTCTTCCTTCCTCCAGAGGACATCATCCTCGATGATATGGAGGATATATCCCAGGATGTCATTTTGTGGATCCTTCCTTATCTTTTTGTCTATTTATTTATTTAACACCACAGAACTTACAAAGCACCCCCATGCAACTGCCCCTCCACATTATGTGTTTCTCCTTTAGTGGATATTATAATCTGTTCTACTAAACATTTCTCCCTCCAGTATTCCAATATTTCACTAATTCCATCTCCACAGCTATGAGAATGAAAGTTGTAACATCTTTACATTGTATGGTCTTGTTATTGTGTCCCATATGCTAATAAGGATGTTAATGGAATACTGTATGCTGTCCTGTAATATTTCTTATCTCCGCAAATACCCCTTACATGCCAAGGTCATTCTGTCAGATTCCTCAACAACCCAAATTTGTACAGAAACAATGCATTCTAAAAACAACTGCAACTATTACTACGTCCTAAAATCAGCAAAATAATTCTTAATAAAATTCATCCTAAACTCTAAAAACAGTAAAACCATTCCTACCATTCTGCCATTGATATCTTATAAATGACGTGGTCATACCTCAGGGATAGCTTTCTTAAACCAAAACATTGTCAGCAGGCACATAAATATAATTCAGAGAGGCCAAAACACTGTAGGCTAAGAGAGAAGTGCTAAACAGATTTGGAAAGAGACACTGTATTCATGCGCTAATGCTAGAAGCTTCCCAGTCAAGATAGGCGAGCTGGAGTGCTTGTTCTTAGAGGATAGCATAGGTCTAGTGGGCAGCATAACAGAAACCTTGTGGAATGGAGAGAACCAGTGGGATATGCTTATTTCTGGATACAAACTCTTTAGGGACGACAGGGAAGGGAGTATTGGATGTGGTGTTGCTGTATCCATCAAAGAGGACATAGAATCCAACAAGCTAGAAATCCCACAAGAGACCTTGGAATTGCTTTGGGTGGTGATATTGGGCCTGAAGAGGAATTTAGTACATTGGATGTGTTGTCTTTCCTCTGACCAAAATGCTGAGGGTGATCTTGAGACGGAGAATTAAATCAAGGAGGCATCCAAACGAGGAAGTGCTGTGGTAAGAAGTGACCGTAATTGCCCTCACGTAAAACTAGGGACATGTGTATTCTACTCAGAAAAAAGAGTTAATATTTCTAGATACCTGAAATGACTGCACCCTAGAGCAGTTTTTCATGGAACCGATCAACATGGCAACCCTGGTATGCAACTAGCGAGTACACTGCACATCAAGAAAGGCAGCACTGGGGCCAAAAGGATGCCAGCATGGTTAATAGTCAAAGAAGCTGTTAGAGGCAAGAAGACTTCCTTTAGAAAATGGAAGTTTGTCCAAATGAGGTGAACTAAAAGGAACACAAACGTTGGCCAAAGAAATGCAAGCGGACAATAAGGGAAGCTAAAAATGAATTTGAGGAGCACATTGTTAGACCACCAATAAAATATTGAAATGCATTCATAGCAGGAGATGGGCTACAGAGGCAGACAAGGGAGGCAAAGGCATGCTAGATGAGGATAAGGAGATTGCAGAGAAGCTGAATGAATCTGTCTTCATTGTGGATGATATAGGGCAGATCTCTTGGCTGTACTAGCATTCACAGAAAGGTACTCTGAGGAACTGAGGCAAATAGTGGTGACAAGAGACGAAGTTCTAGATCAGGTGTGGGAAATCTCCAGCATACAGGCTAATGTGGGCCCACCACGGGTCTTTTGGCTCATGAGACCATATTTCCTCAACCAACTGGGAAGACCACACCTATTACTTTTTGAAGCTTTGGCTTCTTGAACGGGAGTGCAGGGCTTATCTGGTCCTCCAGGAGGTCCAGTTTGATTTGTGAGGCCATTCTTCCCAAATCACACCCACCTGCCAATCAGCTAATGTCAATGGTGATGTTAGCTGATAGGCAAGAGGACAGGGTGTGATCCTGCACTGGCTTCACCCTGTTCCCAATGGAATAGGATTGCATAGAGCCGAGGCAGCAGATTGAATTCTCTCTCATGAGCTGATGGGTAGGGCTTAAGCCTTTTGCAAAAATGCTATTTGCTTCTCTTTTAAGCCAGTGGGCTGATGAGAGGACAAAGAGCCTGTAGGATGCAGGGTTTGTTATGGAAAAATGTATAAACAGTAATTTATTTATTTAAAATATTTCTATCCCGCCCTTCTAGCCTATAATAGGGCACTCAGGGCGGCTTACAAAAATAAAACCAAACATGTACATAATAAAATTGTAAACAGTAAAATCACAAAAACATTAAAATAAATTAAAATACATAAAATACAATATATATATATATATATATATATATATATATATATATATATATATATATATACACAGTACACACATATATACATATAATAATACTTTATTGCAAAGTCTACAGACCATCGCAAACACACAGAATACAGGAATGGACACATAAGAAAAACAATTAGCAATCATAAATTAGCAATTATAAATACTCAGGAGCCCATCCCAGTCACGACCTTCCTAATCATCATGGCCTGATTTAAGTATTTAGCCACTGTCATGGTGATTGCTTCGTCAGAGCCCTGAAGGAGAATTGTTAAAAGTGCGCTGGGAGTACGACCTGGTATATTTGAAAGAATAGGGATTAAAAGGTCATTTCTAACTCCCTCATAAAATTTACATTTAAAAAGAACGTGCGAAACCGTTTCCACCTCATGTGTATCGCAGGGGCAGTACCTGAGCATTCTCGGGGTCTTATCGTACCTACCCTCCAATAATTTCGAGGGTAGGGCTTCAAAGCGAGCCAACGAGTAGGCCCGCCTATATTTGGGGACAGTAAGCCAGTGTAGGTATCACATCCCATCATTACTGGGGGATACTACCAAACCTACAGCCTGAGGAGAGCATGGACCTGTAGCTGCTATAGAAAGCTCTTGGTTGTCTATGTCTACTAGGCGACATTTCACCATTGCCTTGGTCACGCTAAGCTCCATTTTCAACAGTTCCGCTGGGGAAAGCCCTACTGAAACAATCTTTTCTAGGACCAGTTTCGGCCAGGAGGCATTAAAAGAGTCTTTCAGAGTCTGTTGCACATAGGTCTCTTGGGTGAGCATGGAAAAACACCGTAGCCAGTAATAGATGGTATGAAGCCAGGCTAGACAGTTTAAGGAGTTTAAACCAACTTCCAGCATAAGAGTAGCCCGAGAGACACATCTGGGGACGCCGAGGATAGATCTTAAAAAAGCGTGTAGTGGTCCCTCTAAGTGTCCCTTGAAATATGGAATCCATATCAGAGCCCCATACAACAACATAGGGATAATTTTGGCTTTCAGGATGCGTATTGCTGCCGGAACAAAGTTCCCCCCTTTAAAAAAATAAAATGGAGTTAATGCCCCCAGGTTTTTTTCGGCCTTAGCTTTAATATAATTGGCTTGGGAGTTCCATTTGCCCGTCTCTTGGAACCAAATCCCCAGATATTTAAAAGAGTTCACCTGATCAATTTTGACGGAGTCAAGATGCCAGGGAACTCTGACCTTCCTTTTAGAAAACACGATGACTTTAGATTTTTTATGATTAATTGTTAAAAGGTTGTCTTTACAATACTCTGCAAAAACTGAAAGTAGTCTTTTTAGGCCCAGCTGGGTTTGGGATATGAGAACCGCATCGTCAGCATAAAGCAAAATATTGACTTTAGCGGTACCTAGTTTAGGAGGGTGCGATTGTATCCCTCGCAAGGCAGAGGGGAGGTCAGCCAAGTATAAGTTGAATAGGGTGGGTGCTAAGACACGCCCTTGCCTGACCCTTTGGGAGGAACATATATCTCGAGAGAGATGGCCATGATGATTACAGCGGACTTGACTCGTGGTATTATAATAGAGAGCCAATATCAAGAACAGAAGTCTCTTGTCAATAGATAAATGTTCTAGTTTGCTCCACAAGCGACCACGTGAAATAGAGTCAAAAGCTGACTTCAAATCTATAAAGGCAGCAAATAATTTGCCTCCACGGGGCTTGGAGTATCTATACACCAGCTGAGCTAGAACCAAGCAGTGGTCAAGAGTAGAATGACCTGATTTAAATCCAATCTGCTCTTCACCGAGAATGTTATTGGAGCTAACCCACTGTTTCAGCTTAGAACCTAGATAGCTGGCATAGATCTTACCCACCACAGAGAGCAGACTGATAGGCCGATAGTTGCTCGGATCATGTTTTGCACCGTTCTTATAAATCGGGATAATATACGCTCTCAGCCAGGACGCCGGAATCATACCAGAGTTATTAATTAGTGTGAAAAGAGAGGCCAACATAGGGGCCCACCAGCTAATGTTGCATTTCAGCAACTCTGGGGGAATGCCATCTGGGCCAGAGGCCTTACCCGGCTTAAGTTGTGTAAGTAGATCAGCAATGATGTTAGAATCAACTGGAGGCCACTCAGGAGTATCAGGCGGAAGGGAGAAAGCTGAGTAAGAGCTTGAAGAGTCAGCATTATTGAACACGGCCCGGAAATGCTTCTCCCAAACATCAGCTGGAATACAACAGTCCAGTCCGCCCTTATAGCTGGTCAAGGCTCCTGTAACTATCTGCCAAAAGGACTTGGAACTTCGTGTGACAGTTGCCGCTGTGAGCATTTGCCACGAGTCTTGGACTGCCTCGTACTTCTTTTTAACGATGAGTTTCTTGTACTCTTTTCGGAGTACATAGTAAGAATGCGGGAGCTGTCATTCATTGTTGCTGCAATAGCAACGGTATACAGAACGAATTTCCTTCCTTAGATCCCTACATTCTGTATCAAACCAGCTGTTACGGCTATCTGCTGGGTGTCCAACTTTAGAAGAGGAAGTGGTAGGGAACAAAATATTTATTCCCTGTATCAATTCCTCAAATACAGTCAGCCCCAAGGAGGGCACCTTAGTCGAAAGCAACCATCTCACTAACAAACTTATTTGCGGAAGTTGTATGAAATTAAGGAATGCCTGGCCTATCTTGGTGGACCACTTAATCTTGTTATAACCAGACGATGATGGTAAGTTTTGGGATACCATAGGTGATTTATATAGTCGGGCATCCCCAGAGGTTCGAAGGAGAAATTCCAAGGGGAGGTGGTCGCTATCAGAACGAGTAGCAACTCTAAATAGATAGTCCCTAGAGCTCTTTGAGAACTCATATGTGAAATTCCAGATCTTCTAACAAAAATATGTACCTTGTCTCTAAGATTGTCAAACTTGTAAATAACAGAGGATTGGAACGTGGCCAATCTAATACTGATTTTTTAAAAAGGATCTAGGATGAATCCTGGAAATTACAGGCTTAAATATCTGTCTAGAAAGCTATGGAAATCATGGTTAAATTTAGAATTACCAAGCATATAGAAGAACATGTCTTGCTGGAGCAGAACTAGCATGATTTCTGCAAGAGTAAGTCTTGCTTCAATAAATTTTTAGAGTTCTTTGCGAGTGTTAAGAAGCATATAGAGAGAGGTGATCCAGTTGACATTGTGCATTTAGAGTTTCAGAAAGCTTTTGATAAAATGCCTCACCAAAGTCTCCTGACTCTGTTTAGCAGTCATGGAATAAGAGGAGAGGTCCTCTTGTGGGTAAGTAATGGATTAAAAAACTGGAAGGAAGAGGAAGAATAAATGGACAGCTCCCAGTGGAGGGATATAGAATGTACATTGCTTCCAATGGAGAGATGTAGAATGTAGATCTTAATTTCACATATATACTTATGGAGTCTGAACTGGCACGGTGACTGACCAGGAATGAGACCTTGAAGTCTCAGTGGATAGCTTGATGAAGATGTTGACCCAGTTGTGAGAAAGGCCAATTCCATGCAAGGAATTATCAGGAAAGGGACTGAAAACAAAACTGCCAATATCAAATCACATCACATTCATTTCTCGTTAGCACAGTGTTGCAGTGAAAATGTATACACTTTGACAGGCATGCACTGTAGTGATATGATTGCTATCCACTTGGAGACTTTACTATTCACTTGGGAATCCTGGGAAAGGAGTGAAATCCTCAAGACTGACAACAAATATCTCACCCCCTCCCTCAATGCCACAGCTGCCTCTGCAGGAGCACCAACGTAAATGGACAGGCAGGTGGCTGGGGGAGGGGTTGGAAATTTGTGAGTGAGTGAGAGATTGTTAGGGACAAGCCTTTAAATCGGCCTTCTCTGCCAGGTACCCTCCTGATGTTTTGGACTCTTGCTTCCATTAGTCTTAGCTAGGGGTGTTAGAGGAAGTCGTCAAGAACGGATTTCCTTCCCGCCACCCATTCAGCACCCCCCCATTGCAGCACAGACTCGTGCTGTGAAAGTTATTCACTTTAGTTCTTTAAAGCAAACATTCTTTTTAACACACACACACATTATATGTAAATAGATATGTAAATTGATTGGCAATATTTGTTATTTACATATTAATTGACATACTCAGGGGTCTCTCTGCTTTTCTTGTTTCTGAAGTGTTGAATAGTGGATGAGAGCTGTGCAAAGCACACACACACACACACACACCGATCCAAACCAGGCTGTGATTCAGATTCAGCTCTGGCCTGATTAGGTTCAAATCTATGTCGACCCGATTTGGATCTGGAAACACCAATATTTGGCAATCCCATTCACTTGCGTTTGGAAATCAAAATGGACATAATGTTTTTGTTTTGTGACATTGATGCATGACATCTGGTGACAAAGTAGCCCCTATAGAGGGTTTTAACTTTGACTAGTTACAGACAGGTAGCTCCAGTTTTCACGCTAGCCACCTTTAAAGTTTCTTTGTTTTTTCAAAAAGTTCTTTTTAAGAAAAGACTATACTGCACTGATGTATGTAATATTGCACTTTATGAATAATGCTTGTGGACTGATTGTATACAATTCACTGGATAGCAAACAATGCACTCACAGCATTTCCTGACTCACTGACACACCACAAAGTACTAATAAAGACAGATACAGAACACAGATGTAAATAACCTTTTCATAAAAATTTAAGCCAAAATAGGTTTTTTTGGGGGGGTTGACACTGCCTAGGACTAAGACACAGATGAGAAACTACTACTTCTTCTTTTTGGTAAGGATAGAACTGGGATAGATTTGGAAAGGATGGAAAACAAACAGGTATAAGGATGGGAAGGGTATTCTGAAGGAAACAAACAAGCTGAACAAATGCTACTAAACCCTTTCTAAGAGACAGAACTTAGAAAAGAGTGAAGGCAGTGTAAGCTTGCTGCATTTTATGACTTCACCATCCCTCCCCTCAACCAGTGTGACTGGAGAGTGCTGGGTGAGATTCTAGCTCTGTAGATCTCAGTAAGAAAAGTCCAGCCTCCCTCCACCCTGGCATTCTCCATATATGGTGTTCTAATTAATAATAGCAACAGTTTGGAGACAATCTGTCTGGTTTCCTGAGAAGCCATTTTGAACTACAGATTGATGCAAATCGCTACATATTGATTCGGGCCAACCAGACTAGCTCTGCTTTGAGTTGATCCAGAGAAGGCACAAATATGCACATTCTGGATTCGGACAGATGGGTTGCAGAGCCCTAAACATGACGGTGCTTGTCTAAGATGTAACAGAAGGTAGGTGCCACTAGACTAAAAGTCTGATTCCTATATCAAACAATATGTACCTTTTGATGAGATAGTATCTGAGCACAATCATCGGTTGAGTACATAAGGGGTGAGATGATCTCTTAGATCACCCTCCTACCAAGTGGTAAGGGCTCCTGCCACAGAGTTGCTTGCTTGCCTGTTGTATTAGGAATGGAGAGTATTCTTTCTGCCATACATTTTAAGGTGTGTTCAAGTGAGAGGGCCTTGTTGAGGGATAAAGCTTCCCTGTGTTATTCACATGGTAAATCGGTCACCTGTACAGTAGGGCCCTGCTTTACAGTGCTTCGCTTTACGGCTCAATTAGATGCAGTTAGACTAAAGCCCCACTCACACGGAGCTTCTTCCACTTTTAAGGCGGTTTTGGGACATCGCGCACCATTCTATTCAATGAGTTCCACTTTTCAGCGGTTTTCACTTTTCATTGGGGGTCCGGAACGTAACCCACCATATGAGTGGGGCCCTACTGTATTAGTAATCCATGGCAGGTGGCACAGAAAGGGGAAGGTGTTTCCCCAAGCTACACAGTCTCTTTGAAGACACAGCTTGTCTTCCCTGCTTTTTCTCCATGTGTTCCATTTTTACTAAAGGAAGACTTCATATTTCTATTCTAAGTCTTGCTTATACGTTTTTCCATGACTGGGGAAAATGGATCAGGGTGGAATTTTGCTTCAGCACATAATGAGAAGTGCTAAAAAAAAAAAAAAAGATCCCACAGCAGTCAGAGTTGTAGAGGCTGCTTGGGATTTTGCTACTTTTGTTTTGAAAAGTTATGAAGTGAGAAACCAATCATACCCTAGGTCAGATTTCTTCTTTTTCCTGCATGTGGTGAGAAGGCAATCACCATGTCTAATGGAGTTGTTTTCTGTTGCTCCTTGTCCCCCCAGGCTGCTCCCTCAGTCTCTTGCAGGGCATGTCTCCACCCAAAGACCAAACCAAAGAGTTCGCTGCCTGCCTACCTTGCATGGAACTTGGCACCCGTACAGCCTCCTTGGCTGCTTAAGGGGTGGCGCCTGGCATAGCATCCCTCTGAGCAACCATACAGCCCAGCAGTGCCCAAGGCAACCTACCTGCTTTCCCCACAACCTGGTGCAGGAGAGATTTCTAAGAGGGGAGGGAGAGAACTTGGACAGCCACCATCTAGGGCTTAGCTAGCAAGGCCAGCCAAATATTGTAGAGCCCTGTAATGTACATAGGTAATACATAACAGGCTTAATGAATGAAATGCCATAAAAAACTAAGCTGTTATTAAGAGGAATAATGCTATTTGTTGAGGAAGGTTGCTAAAAGTAACTTGACATGGCCTGCATTGTGACACATTTCTTGCTGAAGGGCCTACCAAAGGCCTTTGGCAAGAGTATTTCTTTGTGGGTTAGTGAGGAGACGTAGAGGGAGGAGATAGAGCAATTTAGAGTGGAGGAGTGAGTTAGAGAGAGGCACAGAGTGTGCAAGCGAGTGAGTGTGAGTGTGTAAGTGAGTGCAAGTGAGTGAGAGTGAGTGAGTGAGTGAACAATTGTGAGTGTGTGAGTGAGTGGGTTGGTTATGGGCTTGAGGTTAGGGCTGGAGTTAGAGCTAGTGTTAGAATTAGCCTTAGAGTTAGGCTTAGTTAGAGAGAGAGGGATCTCTAAAACCAGCATATCCCTTAACATGTGAGTTGTGTTCCTTCTTTCCTGGTTTCCAGTTTCTTGTTCCTAACACTCTCCATGATCATTCAGAATCAGGGGTGGCGGTGATCCTCCCTCCCCAGCCATGTTTGTTTTCCCCTCAAAACATGCTATCTTTGGAACTGCTTTAAATGCTTTAGCCTTTTCCTTTGAGGATGTCCTCAGGACCATATACAGGCTTTTGAGGACCTTTGGACTTTTGTTTCTCTCTCCCTCTGGGCCCAATGAGCCACACTGGTCAGAGGGAGAGATGAGAGGTGGCAGCTCTTCCTTCTGTTCACTTAGGAAGGGCAGGCAAAGAGGAAGCAGCAACAAGGAAAGAGGGAAGAGGGCTGGGGGCTGCAGGAGTTAGCAATGCCCCCCCTGGTGAAGGATGGGTCTTGGTAGGGGCCCTGTAGTGTCAAACGTGACTCAGCCCCTGGTGCTGCTTCTGGACTCCATGTGGGATGGAGCTGGAATTGAACAGATATGAGATCTCAAGCTGCCCGTTCTTACAGTCAGCTGTTCTTTATTGCACTTGCCCCAAACCCGTAGCAGTCTTAAAGGCACATCTTCATAAAAAGGTTGAATGGTAAGCTGGAAAATAACATCTAAATCATCAGAAAGATTATGAGCATCGTCCATTTTAGGCTAACCTTTCATTGTTTTCTGAACCCTTCAGTGCTGCTGCCTGGTGGTGGATTTAATTTGCTTTTGTATATTTTATTGCTTTAGACTTAGCTTTGAGGCTCCCTTGTTTGATCGAAAAAGGCATTGGGGGAGGCATGGAGTAACTCTTTTTTCTTCCAGCTTGTTCCAGGAGACCCTAGGAATGTGTGGAGGGTGGTCATACTGGTTGGGAATGGAAGAGCAGGCGGAGCATTGAGTAAGGAGGCACAGCTGAACTGGAGTGAAAGGAGAGGCCCTGAGTGGCACATCATCTGATGCATGCATTTGGGCTCTTCATAAGAAGGGAATGTGTCCAGCATTAACTGCTGGATCATAATAATGGGCATAGAGATTTCGCTACTCAGCTAAGAAATGGGCTTCACTTCTTTGTTTAGTGAACCTTGGGTGTGAGGACAACCTTTCTATGGAGGGAGTTTCTATCATATTGATACACATTTCCATCGAAGTAGATGTTGATAGCAAATTCATGTCAATCCTGGAGGTTTGAAGTGGCCCAATCTCAGTGCAGCCATACTGAGCATGAAGACACTGAAAACTACATTTTTTTACCTTCTCTCCACCTTCTTCTAGGCTGGAAAAGTTGTGGAGGGTCTGCAGAAACTGCAGTATCTGTCCAGTGGATGATGTGCCAAGGGAGCGCCCTGATTTCTGCCAGCTCTTCCTAAAAGTCAATAGTGTGAAGAAGGAGAGGCTAGCAGCCAAAGTGGCTTTAGATGGGAAAATGTAGAGGGGCAGGTTCAAAAGGATTGTTGGGAGGGCACTGAGAACCTGGCTAATAGGATAAGAGGAAAGCGCGTTTGGAGCTTCGGGACTTTGACTCCCAAAGACTTCGAGGGAAAGCAGTGGCATCCCTTTTGAAGAAGGAAGGAAGGAGATATGATTTTTTTCTGAAGCAAGCGGAACTTTGGATGTAGACACTCTTGGATGCAATTAAGTATCTTGACTCATTCCTGGCTATGTTCAGGCCTGGCTTGGGGAGAGAATCGGCCTTGGTCACCGTTGTGAGAGAAGGGACGGGGAAGAGAGAGGGACAGGGGAAGTTTGACTCTATTGAGTCTCCTGGATCTCTCAGTGGCTTTTGATACCATCCTCTTGGACCATCTCCATGAGCTGTGCCCATTTCAAGGTAATTTCGCTCTTACTAATGGGGTTGGTTCCAGGGAGGAGTATCAGGTGACTGTGCTTCAGCCCCTGCGAGCGGATCTGCAGGGTCCTACAGGGCACAATTTTGTCTCTGGTGATACTTGATATTTGTATGAAGCCTCCAGGGCCAGTCATTAGGAAATTTGGGGCAACGTGTTGCCAGTATGCTGATGACACCCAACCCTATTTTGTTGCAACATCTGAACCCTGAGAAGATGTGCATGTTCCAAACCAGCACCTGGATGCAATCATAAGCTCAATGAAGGCTAATAAACTATGGTTGAATCTTGAGAAGACAGAGAACTTATGGATTGACCATTTCCAGGTCCAGGAATACGCCTATGGATGGGTTTGCAGTCCCTCTGAAGGAGCAGAGTTTGGGCCCTCCTATATCCAATGCAGTCACTAGAAGCCCAGGCAACCTCAGTGGCTCAGAGCACCCATTACCAACTTTGATTGGTACACCAACCACAACGGTTCCTGGACAAGTATAGTCTTTCCATGGTGGTCCATACAATAGTAACTAACCTCACAATTAAGCTATTGTTATATAGCCTGTGTGGGGCTACCCTTACATCCTGGTTCAGAATTTCAGCTGGTGCTTGCTTAGTGGGATGGACATAGACACCCAGCTTCACACATATTACAATGGTGTTGAAAGAACTGTGCTGGCTAATGTGATGTTCCTGTATTAATGTAAATATGGTAAGTGCTGTTTGTATAGAAGATATATGGTAAGTGGAGTGAAAGAGGAGGGGGGAGTAGATGAGCAGTAGAATGCTGGATGATTGGCTGAGCGTTTGAATGGGTGGGAGTATAAATGGAAGAATGACAGTTGAATCTGGGTGGACGTTAGTAGGGGTGTGTGAGTTGGTGGATGTGAGAGGAAGAAGGTGTTTGGTAGTGGATGTTAGGAGAGTGTGGAGAAAGAGGGAATTGGAGTTCTAGTTAATAATAAGACAAGTATCACAGGAATAGATGAAACCATATGCTTATGTACCATTATAAAAGTAATCTTGTTATTTCTGATATTTAATAAATACTATTTTGGTTTACCGAAGGCCTGATCCTTGGCTAGGGTTTTCACAGACCAGAAGGGAGGGCAAGGTAATTACCAAGGCTGAAGGGAAACAGTAACGAATGGTGGCAGCGGTGAAGAGAAGAATAATAACATTACAAGTATCCAGCGCAACCCAGAGTTATATGAGTTATCTATATAGATACAAAGAGGTTGGGAACAGCATAAGCACGGAGTCACAAAAGTAACCAGATAGAGAGAGGCTCAGGCAACATTGGTCTCTGGGAACATTGGTTATAGGACGTGACTGGTGGTGCTGCCTAGCAGAGGGATCTAGTGAGATCTGTGCTAGAGCGGAGAGAGAAACCATAAAATAATAATAATAATAATAAATTTAATTTCTTCGTCGCCTATCTGGCCAATGGCCACTCTAGGCGACTTACAAAATTATTAAAATACAATTAATAAAATACAGTAATACAATAAAAACAATAGATCTACAACAACAATATTAAAACTGGGTAGGAGGCATTACAATTATATCGATTAACCCTCCCCGGATACCCCGAAGGCCTGCTGAAAAAGCCAAGTCTTTAAGGCTTTCCGAAATACATTTAGGGAAGAGGCATGCCGGAGATCTTGTGGGAGGGAGTTCCAAAGAGTGGGGGCCGCCACTGAGAGGGGCAGCCCTCTCTCTTGTACCCGCCAATCTGGCTGTTTTTGTTGGCGGGATTGAGAGAAGGCCCTGTGTGGCCGATCTTGTCGGGCGGCATAATTGGTGGCGTTGAAGGCGCTCCGTGAGATAAACTGGGCCGAAACCGTGTAGGGATTTAAAGGTCAATACCAACACCTTGAATTGGGCTCGGAAAACAACTGGAAGCCAGTGTAGGTCGAACAACACTGGTGTGATGTGATCTCGGCGGCGACTATTCGTAAGTAGTCCAGCTGCCGCATTTTGTATCAGTTGTAATTTCCGGACTGTTTTCAAGGGTAACCCCACGTAGAGCGCATTACAGTAATCCAAACGAGAGGTAACCAGGGCGTGTACCACCAGTGGGAGCTGATGAACAGGAAGGTAGGGTTGCACTTCGTATGAGGTGTAGTTGGTACCAGGCTGCCCGGCTCACTGCCGAAATCTGAGCCTCCATGGACAGCCTGGAATCAAGCACAACCCCAAGGCTGCGGACCTGGTCCTTTAGGGGTAAACTCACCCCATTGAACTTCAGGTCAATGTCACCCAACCTTCTCTTGTCCCCCACAAGTAGTACCTCGGTTTTATCAGGGTTCAACTTCAGCTTGTTCCTTCCCATCCATCCACTCACGGATTCCAGGCAGTTGGACAAGGTCTCCACAGCCAACTCTGGTGAAGATTTAAACGAGAGATAGAGCTGAGTGTCATCCGCATATTGATGACACTGCAGCCCAGATCTCCTGATGATTGCTCCCAGCGGCTTCATATAGATGTTAAATAGCATGGGAGAGAGGATAGAGCCCTGTGGCACACCACAATTGAGAGGCCAAGGGTCTGATACCTCCTCCCCCAATGCTACCTGTTGGTACCTGTCGGAGAGAAAGGAATGGAACCACTGTAATACAGTGCCTCCAATTCCCAATCCCTCCAGGCGAAGCAGAAGGATACTGTGGTCGACAGTATCAAAAGCCGCTGAGAGATCGAGGAGGACAAGAAAGGTGGATTCTCCCCTATCTAATGCCCTCCTCAAATCATCAACCAGAGCGACCAAGGCTGTTTCAGTTCCGTGACCAGTCCTGAAACCCGATTGGTATGGATCCAAATAATCCGTTTCATCCAAGTGTGCTGACAACTGGTTGGCCACCACTCGCTCAATGACCTTGCCCAGAAATGGTAGATTTGAAATTGGGCGGAAGTTATCTAACACTTGGGGATCCAAGGAGGGCTTCTTTAAGATGGGCTTTACAATTGCCTCCTTGAAGGCTGATGGCATCACACCCTCTTTCAAGGATGCGTTTACCACTGCTTTGATCCCCTCACCCAATTTCTCTAAAAAAGACAGTCCGGACTGGTGGAGTCCCTGGTGGTGCCTAGTGAAAGGTAGTAGCCACAAGCAGGTAGGAACCTGACAGGGAGAGCCAGGGAAGGGCGTCACAGCTACCTATTAGCTACTGAGCCAAGTTTAAGGTTTTGTTGCTGACATTTAAAGCCCTAAACAATTTGGGAAGAGTTTACTTAGCAGCCTGCCTCCCCTGGTATGGACCAAGCTGAACTGCAAGATCTTCGAAGGAAACCCTGCTTGCAACCATGGACTGTCACTGGTGGCAATGCAGAAGCAGGCATTCTGGGTGATAGCGGCTACCCTCTGGAATGCCCTCCCTCAGGTCATTTCTGAGATGGAGAAAGTTATGATACTCTCAAAACTTACACGTTTACCCAGCTTTCTTACAAGTGTAATGTTTTGTCATATACACTGCTCAGGGTCAGGGCCAGATTAAGCTGATGAGGGCCCCTAGGCTGATTGGTGTTTGGGCCCCCTATCCCCATGCTTCACCTACCTTTCCATTGTTTTTTGCAGCGCACGCAGGTTTGCCATCAATCAAGATGGCGGCCGAGGTTTCCCTAAGGAGCTGAAGCGTCTGCCGCCATCTTTGTTGAAACAACGCGCGCATGTAGCGCGCATGTGTGCCATCAGCCAAGATGGCAGCAGAGGCTTCAGCCCCTTAAGGAAACCTCGGCCGCCATCTTTATTGATGGCAAATTTGCGTGCTGCAAAAAAACAACGGAAAGGTAGGTAAAGCGGGGGTATAGCAGGGGGATGGTGGTCCATGGATGCTTCTGCGGATCGAGGAGGGCCCCCTGTAGTTCCAGGGGCCCTCGGGCCAGTGCCACATGGGCCCCCAAGAGCTCTGGACCCCTAGGCTTCAGCCTACTAAGCCTAATGGATAATCCAGCCCTGCTCAGGGTTGTTAGTGATATATAGGTGAATATTGTGTTTATCTTGTCTAGGTTTTAGATAACTATGTTGAATGCTGTTTGCATTTTTATTCTTTTCATTGTATTGGTATTGTAAATTGCTTACAGTTTTTTGTAATGTTAAGTAATCTAAACATTTTATCAATCCATCCATACATCCATGGACATTTCCTTTCCCCAATGTTTAATTAACAGGCAAACCATGAAAACTTCCAGTGACGCAGCAGAAGGGAAAGTCTCAGATGATCAAAACTGCATGATCCAATTTATGAACAAAATTAAGGAGGGACATCTGTCCCTTTCTTAAATTATTTCCAGAGCCATCTTCTTTTCCCATGGGACTCCAGAGTATCTACCTTTGAGGCCATCATTTCCTGAATTATAGGAATTCATGAGTCCTCTTCCCATTCAGAACCTTGGGCAGGGGGACCTGAACTATGGCAGCTGAGGCACAGAAATCTTCGCCCAAACCTTACAGCCTAACTTTTTCTTCTTCCACAACTTCCTACACAATAGCAAAAACCAAGAATGTTTCCTCAGAGCCATCTCCACAAGCTGTCTGGCAGCTGAAAGAAAAGGCCAAGGCACACGAGAGCTGCCTGTCTGCAAAAGCAAACTTGGCGGAGGCAATTGTAGTGAGTGAGATGCAGCAGCTGAAATGCAGTAGGAAGGAGGCAGCAGACAAAGGGTAGGTGAAATGGAGCCCTGGATTTCAACATTTAGGGGCAAAGAAGGGCAAAATTAAGAATGTAGGGCTTGTGGGTGTAGCAGAGAGCAGAAATGTGCAACCATTCTTGGATCCAAATCTATGGAACTCTATAGTTAAAAGAATGCCATAAAGCTGTAATGCCCTGCCATAAGGATCTTTGCAGAAGGCATATGGATGAAGAAGAGGTCACACAAAGCCAACTGGGTTCTGGGGTTAGAGGAACGTTCGGAGAAGCCCTATTTTTGTAATTCTCTCCTGGGGCACCCTAGGAGTTGAGGTGTGTGACGCCCTTCCCTGGCTCTCCCTGTCAGGTTCCTACCTGCTTGTGGCTACTGCCTTTCACTAGGCACCACCAGGGACTCCACCAGTCCGGACTGTCCTTTTTTTATGGTTTCTCTCTCCGCTCTAGCACAGATCCCACTAGATCCCCCTGCTAGGCAGCACCACCAGTCATGTTCTATAACCAATGTTCCCAGAGACGTTGCCTGAGTCTCTCTATCCGGTTACATTTGTGACTGCCTGCTTATGCTGTTCCCAACCCCCTTGTATCAATGCAGATAACTCATATAACTCGGGGTTGCTCTGGATACTTATAATATTATTCTCCTCTTCACCGCTGCCACCATTTGTTACTGTTGCCCTTCAGCCTTGGTAATTACCTTACCCTCCCTTCTGGTCTGTGAAAACCCCAGCCAAGGATCTGGCCTTCAGTAAACCAAAATAGTATTTATTAAATAACAAGATTACTTTTCTAATGGTACTTAAGCATATGGTTTCATCTATTCCTGTGATACTTGACTTATCATTAACTAGAACTCCCACTCCCTCTTTCTCCACACTCTCCTGACATCCACCGCCTAACACCCACCTCCAAACACCACCAAAACACCTCTCAAACTCCTCCAAACACCTCCTCGATTCAACTGTCATTCTTCCATTTATACTCTCAGCCATTCAAACACTCAGCCAATCATCCAGCATTCTACTGCTCATCTACTCCCCCTCCTCTTTCATTCCACTTACCATGTATCTTCTATACAAACAGCACTTACCATATTTACATTAATACAGGAACATCACAAGGTGGCATTCAGTCTCATTTGTATTTGACATGTTGACCTTTCCCAGATGGTGACTCTGCCATCAGAATCCACAGCATCGTCCATTCTCTCCCAGTCCATGCTTATAATTTACCACCTCAGGTATGAAAATCCTTGTTGTAGGAGGGAGGAAGAAGAAGAGAGAACAGACACTGTTATTCAGCACTATTTTCCATCTCTTTAGGTACAATCCCATTCCCTTGCATTGCATGTTAGTTTCATAGAATTCCATAATTCTCCTCTGAATCTTAAAAGCTCCAAATAGACCCAGAAATCACGCCCCCTACCTCCTCTTCAATTGTTACTTTTGGGACCAATCCAACTCCACCTCCCCCCTGAACTAGTATTAGCAGGAGACAGGAAAGCTTGCAGGCCTATGACCTAAATACTGCAATCCTAAAAATATTTTACTTCTCAGCAACCCCCCTTGAATATAGCAGCTCTTACTTCTGGGTCAGTGATGCTGATTAGCAACATCCATGGAGGGCCTCCCTGCCTCTAACCTATTGCTTTTCCGTTTGTCTTTATCTGCAAAATCAAGCCTCCACTGGGCCTGGAGAGGGAATAGGATATTTTGCAACTCTTACTTCATGCCATTTTTTCAATGGCATCAGAGGATCCCCATAGTGAAGCAAGTTCTGGTCCAACTCATCATTGCTGGGACAAATTTACTGCTCTGGGTCTGTGATGCAAATGAAATGATATTCTGTTGTGGAGCAAGGCTGATATTGCTTTAGTTCTCAAGACTTCCAAAATACACATAGAACTAGACAAATTCAGGCAAATTTCCCTGGAAAGATATCCGGGGCCTCTCATGAGTTCCTGCATCAGTGGAAATCAGTATTTATTTGTCTATTATTAAATTTATATCCCACCCTTCCTCCGAGAAGCAGCCCAGGACAGCAGAAAACAAGTGATAAAATGCTAAAAACATCTTTGAAAGCATCTTAAAAACAAAAATCTAATAAAAACAAACCTTAAAAGCAAAACATCTTTAAATAAAATCTTGAAAACAATACCAGTACAGATGCAAACTGGGATAAAGGTATCTACTTAAGGCATGTTGGAAGAGGAAGGGCTTCAGCAGGCACTGAAAAGACAACACAGAGATGGCACTGGTCTATTATTTAAGGAGAATGAATTCCACAGTGCTAAAGGTCTACTTTCTATGTTGTGCGGAACTGACCTTCTGATGAGATGTAGAAGGCCCTCAACTGCAGAGCGCAATGATCAAATAGGTATATAAGGGGTGAGGTGATCTTTGTGGTATCCTGGTCCCAGGCTGTATAGGCTGTATTGGGAAAGAAGAAGTTGGCAATAGCAACCTGAATGGCATTCTACTTCTGACTAAATGTGCAGAGCATAATCTTGTTATTACAAACACTCTTTCATCAGAAAAATAAATTTAAAACATCATGGAAGCACCCTTGGTCAAAACACTGGCATCTTCTGGATTACGTAATTGTCCGTGCGAGAGATCATCGTGATGTACTCCTCACTAGGGCCATGATGAGTGCTGATGAGTGCTGGACAGATCGCCGATTAATTCGATCCACTATGGCCATTAATATTGTTCCTCAACGTAGGCTTCAAGGAAGAAAATGAAGGCGTAAAAGGAACATCCATGCCCTTCAAGATCCTATTAAGCGAGCCTGCTTTCAAACAACTCTCAAGAAACATCTACCGACGGAACTCCCTGAAAATGCTGAGGAATGCTGGATTAAACTGAAGACATCCATTATTGCAGCATGTGAACAAACTATTGGATACCAAACTAAGAAACATCAGGATTGGTTTGATGAGAATGATAGTGAGATTGAACATATTATTGACAAGAAAAGGAAAGCCTTCCAGATATGGCAGAAAGACATTAACTGTGCTGCTAAGAAAAAAATCTATGCCAGGGCCAACGCTGAGGTCCAAAGAAGAACTCGAGAACTTAAGAACGCCTGGTGGATAAAGAAAGCTCAAGAAATCCAGCACTTTGCAGATGCTCACGATGCACAGGGCTTTTTTAATGCCACAAAGGCCATCTATGAACCAACAAATTACGGTACAAATCCCTTATGTTCAATGGATGGTAGCAAACTTCTTAAGCATAGTCTATTGCACTGCGTTGGGAAGAACATTACCACAATCTCCTTAATCATAACTCTATTGTGGCTGATGAGGTCTTCTCGCAAATTCCACAACAACAAACTAGAGACGAGCTTGCAGTATCCCCTAATTTGGATGAAGTCAGTAAAGCCATCAATCAAATGAAGAACGACAAAGCTAGTGGACCTGAAGGGATTCCTGCTCAAGTCTTTAAAGAAGGTGGGCCTGAATTTACACAACAACTTAATAAACTCATCAATAAAATCTGGATGAGCGATCCCGGAAGACTTTAGGGACGCCATAATTATCACCCTTTTTAAGAAGGGTGATAGAACAGATTGTGGGAAGTATTAAGGTATCTCTTTCCTTGCTACCACAGGTAAAATCCTTGTAAGGATCCTCGCAAATCGCCTCCTGCCGATCTCAGAGGATGTCCTCCCTGAATCTCAAAATGGTTCCTGCCCTTCCAGGGTGACAGTGGACATGATCTTCACTGCACAACAGCTTCAAGAAAGATGCAGGGAGCAGAACCGACCTTTATCTTTGGCGTTTATTGATCTGACTAAGGCCTTTGACACTGAATCGAACCGCTGTCTGGACCATCCTTCTGAAAACTGGATGTCCTGATAAATTTGTGGATATTTTGCAACTCCTTCATGACAACATGACAGCAACAATTTTGGACAACAATGGCTTTCAGAGCGATCCATTCAGAGTCGGATCAGGCGTAAAACAGGGATGCGTCATTGCTCCGATCTTATTTGCTATCTTCATTGCTATGATTCTACACCTTATTGAGGGGGAACTTCCTACTGGTGTGGAAATCATATATCGAACAGATGGAAAGCTTTTTAATCTCAGTAGGCTGAAAGCAAAAAGTAAGGTAATGTCAACCTCTGTCATAGAACTTCAATATGCCAATGATAATGTAGTCTCTGCACATTTAGAGATAGATCTTCAAACTATCCTAAATGTCTTCGCAGAAGCATATGAAAAGCTTGGGTTCTCACTTAATATTTAAAAAACCAAAGTGCTTCATTAACAGGTGCGAACTAGTCCCTCTGTAGCACCATCAATCCAGCTTAATGGTGTGATGTTGGAGAACCTTGATCACTTCCCCTATCTCGGCAGCCATCTCTCTGTAAAAGCTGACATTGATGCTGAAATTCAACATTGTCTGAGCTCTGCGAGTGCCACATTCTCCCAAATGAAGCGTAGAGTGTTCGAGGATCGGGATATTTGCAGGGAGACCAAAATGCTTATTGACAAAGCCATTATACTATCAACTTTACTGTATGCCTGTGAAACATGGACCATTTATAAACACCACTCCCAACTTCTTGAAAGATTCCACCAACGCTGTGTCTGGAAAATTCTGCAAATTACTTGGGAAGACAGACGGACTAATGATAGCATTTTGGAAGAAGCAAAGACTACTAGTGTTGAAACAATTATCCTTCAACATCAGCTTCCCTGGACCAGCCATGTTGTTCGAATGCCTAATCACCGTCTTCCAAAGCAGCTACTTTACTCCCAACTTAAGGATGGAAAACGGAACATCGGTAGACAGCAAAAGAGGTTTAAAGATGTTCTTAAAGTGAATCTAAAAGAATGTAACATGGACATCAACAACTGGGAAGTCTTGGCCCATTAACGTCCCAAATGGAGGTTGGCTATTATCAAAGGTTCTATGGACTTTGAAGAAGCACGAATACAGGGCGAACAGGACAAACGAGCTAAATGGAAGGCACGTCAAACAAATCCTCATTGCAACCATCTTCCATCTGGAAACCTGTGTCCTCACTGTGGGAGGCTGTATGGATCCAGAATTGGCCTCCACAGTCACTTACGGACCCACTGTTAAAGTCCTTATCTTGGAAGACAATCTTACTCGGCCACGAGTGATCGCCAATGAAAAATGAATGAAGGGCTTCCAAAACTAGCATCTTGAATTTAGCCTGCTAGCAAATGGGCAACCAGTGCAATTCTTTCACCAGTAGGGTGACAGGTTGGTGATGTTTGCCCCAGTGAGCAGTTGTGCCACCATATTTTGCACCAGCTGCAGTTTCTGGACCAACCTCAAGGACAGCCCCACATAGATCATATTACTGTAATCCAGCCTGGAGGTTACCAGCAAATGAATGACAGTGGGCAGGCTATTCCGAAACAGAAATGGCCACAGCTGTCTTACCCGCCAAAATTGGTAAAAGGCACACCTAGTCACTAAAGTCACCTGGGCCTCTAGTGACAAAGATGGATCCAAGAGCACCCACAGACTATGATCTGCTGTTTCAGAGGCAGTATGTCCCCATCCAAAGCAGGCAATTGACTAATTACCTGGACATCCAAAGGGAACAGACAAAACTAGGCCATTATGTTAGAAAGCCCATGATGTAACAAGCAAGAAAGATTGAGCTGCTGGCGTCTCCCTGTCAGGGCTGGACGCTAACACAGCAGAAAAGCTGTGGAGCCACAAAGTGGAAGGAGGGAAGGACCTCCTGGGCTATTTAATGCCACCCTGGGCTCCTTCTGGGAGGGTGGGATATAAATTGAATAAATAAATAATAATTTAAACACCTGCAGTATCTGTCAGGTAAGGAGATCCCTCTGCGAAAGCACGAAAGGTTTTCACATGGCAATATTGCAGTTAATCTTGTTGTTCCAAGATTAGACTGGTGTGGAAGGGACTATCAATTGGAAAGTTGAGGATATCCATTGAACGGAAGAAAATTGGGAAGAAGGGAAGTGGCTGGCTTTCATCTGACAGCCTTCAGGAGTGGGGCTTAGGATTTAGCTGGATGCATGGTCTTAAAATGGATTGAAAACGCATATATTAGACAAAATGTGAACAAAAATACTTGTATTAGAAGAAACACACATAAAATGCATATGAATTTTCATGAGTACTTTAAAAGTCTCACAAGCTGATGATACGGAGTGAAATTGAAGGCTTTGTCCATCCTTACTCCCCTCAACAGTCAAACTGTTTAATCCTGTCTGCCATCTGACTTGCCTGTTTGTGTCTGGAGCTCACAGTGAGTAAGAACATTTAAAGATACTCTTATCATCCAAGGGGAGGAAGAATGTGCTCATCCCCCTTAAGAATGTTCTTCACTGCACCATTTTTTAAAGTATCCCATGTAAAAAGTAGACGTAAACACCAACTTTTCTTCCAGCCCTCACTACCCAAGACCCAGTTCCTAGCTATCTCATAAACACAGCCTTATCTAAGTCTCTCAAGAACCAAGTGCTATTCTTTCCAGAACTGTTCCCTATCTAACTGCCAACTGTCATTTTCTCAAATATAACCCCCCCATTCTCTCAACCAATCACACACAACATTCATCCACATTCCACCTCACTCACCCTCCCTTCACTAATTACTT
Organism: Rhineura floridana; assembly: GCF_030035675.1. Classification (NCBI taxonomy): domain Eukaryota; kingdom Metazoa; phylum Chordata; class Lepidosauria; order Squamata; family Rhineuridae; genus Rhineura; species Rhineura floridana. The sequence goes on from NC_084480.1 coordinate 137,427,384, forward strand.
ACCATAAACAACCTAATACCAAACTCTGCTGTAAATAGCATAATATATGTACATTGAAGCATCATAGTACCCCCCTGTACTGGCCCTGCTTTGAGCCCTGGATTGGTGGTGGGCGAGAACTAGAAGAAGTTGCTGGCTTTGATTCTAAGAAGTCTTTTCCACTCAGATTCAGGCAGCTAACACTGGACTCTTAGATGTGAGAGGAGATTACCAAAGGGCCATGATTTGAAGGGGACTGGCCTTGGTTTTTCCTGCAAGAGACTAGTATCTTCTTTGACATGAAATCTTCTTGTCCCAAGAAGGATATCAAGATGGGACATGCCTCCTTTGTCTGGGAATTTTGGGCAAAGAAAGAAAGAAAGAAAGAAAGAAAGAAAGGTGCTGAATGAAATGGCAAGTTGTATTTATACATTTGCACAACCTTTGGCAAAAGAAACACAAGCAGGCAATAAAGGGATGCTAAAAAAGAATTTGAGAAGCACATTGCCAACCACCACCAATAACATCTTTAAATAATGTTCATAGCAGGACACTGGCTACAGAAGCAGTTAGATCTTTGGATGACAAGGGGGCAAAGGAGACAAAGGTATGCTAACGGAGGATAAGGAGATTGCAATGAAGCTGAATGAATCACAATGGAAGATATAGAGCAGATCCATCTGCCTGAATTATCTTTCACAAGAAGGGAGTCTGAGGAACTGAAGCAAATTCAGGTGACTAGAGACAAAGTTCTAGACCTTACTGGCAAAATTGAAATAGGCAGATTTCTGGTTTTGGATGTCATCTACCCAAGATTTTCAGATCTTCTAACAGCAATTTATAAGTTGTCCCTAAGATCACCCTCAGTACTGGGGGATTGGAAAGTGGCTCATGTAAGACCAATTATAAAAAAGAAATCCAGGAGGACTCCTGGAAATTGCAAGCTTAGGTGTTTCTTTGGGGAAACTGGTGCAAATCATTATTTAAGACTCTCTTGTTCAATGGAAGAAAGCATTATGCTGGAAACTGCTTTATAGAGTCAGACCTTTAGTCCATCTAGCTCAGACATGGGGAATCTCAGGCCTGTGGGCCAAATGTGGCCCTCAGGGCCACTCGGTTTGGTCCTTGGAACTCTCCTCAGGCCACATCCCTCACTGGCCCTGCTTCACGTCCCAGAATGCTTTTGCCTAGCTGGAATGTGTCCTTGAAATCTGATAATAACTCTTGCTTGTCTGGATGGACACATGTGTATGTGTAGAAACTAGACTACTGTACAGAGGTAATATTTACATTCATTGCTCCACCCAGTTTTGTCTCTGGCCCCACCCACCACTGGCATGTGGCCTTCAGAAAGTTGTCCAGAAGGGAATGTGGCCCTTGGGTTGAAAAAGGTTCCCTAACTCTGATCTAGCTCCTGGGGCTCCTGGGTTTCAGGTGGGGAATATTCCTATCCTTACCTGGAAATGCTGAGTATGTCCTTAAGTATGTGCTTCACTGCACCATTTTTAAAAGCATGCCATGTAAAGACTAGAGGTAAACACCAGTTGACTTTATAGCTCAATCTTTATTGCAATAGTGAAGTGTGCCAAACTCTGCACAGGAGGATGAGTCCACATGACACATTTTGGCTGGGTTCTGCTCTTATTGAGAAACAAAGGAAATATGGATAAATTCTGTACTTCTGAAGCGGATCAGAGATAAGCAAAAGGGGCTTGGGATATTACATCCTGGGATATAAGAAGCTGCATTTATCATTCTTGGGTATTCTTTGCTGCGTTCTCTGCTTATCCTAATTTTATTTTCTTTGGAAAGAAAGACTGCACTCAGTGGAGTAAAGGGAGATCTGTTCCCATGGCTCATATGATTTGTTTGATAAATATATGACGACAGAAGGGAGGGAGGTAATTGGCTGGTTCAGAGCAGGGTTGGCAAGTGAAGCTACTTTGTCCATGAGGGAGCCAGAGCTCTGTAGGAACTAAACATTTTCTCTTAGACCAAAACAAAACCACCACCCCTCCCCCCCCAGCCCATCTTTCCCCTATTCTTGCACTTTTATGTAGTCTGGCACAGGGCTGGAGAAACGGCATCTTTCCCATGCTACAGAAATAGCCAAGGAACCATGTGAGCCTGATTGACAGAGGAGGGAAACAGCCAATAAGAGAAGGGACTTGGCTTCACACCCACCACCCACCCCTAGAATGAGAAAGGGCCGGCACCCGTCTGTCTCTTTACATTGCGTGCTTTTAAAAAATGGCTGGCAAGACAGCCAGATGCACTGGGCGGCTGGTATCTGGCTCTGTGGCGTTGTTAACTAAACTCAAGCAAAAATGCAGCATGGACTGTTTTAAATCCAGTGTCTGGATTTTCAGGGAATGAGCCTTTTGTTGTCTAAATCTACTTCCTCGCCTAAATAAAACAGAAGATTCCATACTACTGAAGTCAAAGAGTTAAACATGCCCCTAAACTGACCAATAGATTGAAGAGATGCTGACTTTAGAAGCTAGAGAAATTGTGTCTGTGTGTGTGTGTGTCTGTGTGTAAGGGCATTTGGAGCACTAGACCAGCAACTTACCATTCTGCTTGGAAGAAATTTGAACAGATGTATCCAAAAGAGACATATTGCCAAACACTAAGGATTGGATCCAGACTAACAGTGCAATCCAAACCCAAGATCTACCAAGATGAGGAAGCTTGGAATAAAACAAAACAAAACTACCTTCCTCCCCCAGCCCATCTTGGGCTGTCCTGGATGAACTGACATAACTCCTTCATCCTGGCTCAGCCAGGGCTATATTAACTCAGCTAGTGGAACTTAAACTGGCAGAATTTACACTAGTGTAAATCCCCAAAAAGGGCCATTCTGGAGGCATGGTGGGAGGAGAGACACCTGTTCCAAACACTGTTCAGCTCGGTCATGCGATCCAGAGCCCAATCCTCAAACCCGGACCCAAGCAAACCTGCCAGGTCATCAGGCAGTAGCCCCTCCTAGAGGCTTCTGAACAAAGTTTGGGATGGGGTAATTTATGCCCGTGTCAGCTACACTGGTTTCCTATAGTTAGGACTGCTCTGTTAGAGCTTAAAGTTCTGCCGGCAGAGCCCCAGCAGAGCCAGCAGCACCCTGCTTGAGTTGGGATGAGAGACATATGCTTGCATAGGTGTTGGGAAAGCTCAAGATCTGAATCCAAACTCTCTCATCCCAGCAGATCTTGGGTTTGGATTGCACTGATTGTCTTTATTCACCCCTGAGTAATCTGGACAGTCTAAAATGCAAATAACAAACAAGGCCACCAGTGGCCACACTACCACACAAGAAGCCTCCTCAGTTTCCAACCCCAAAGCCTTACCTCCCCCATGTCTCAGTTTTGTGCGTGAAATCGTGTTTTTGTTTTTCCTTTAAAAAAACAACCCTGTAATTAAACTATTAATAGTGAAAAAGGGAAAGGAAAGGAAAAGGAAACAAAGGCATTAAGTACCAATATTCAATTAATCAATTTAAAATATAGAAATGGAAACGGACTGCCTTCAAGTCAATCCTGACTTATGGCGACCCTATGGATGGGGTTTTCATGGTAAGCAGTATTCAGAGGGGGGTTACCATTGCCTTCCTCTGAGGCTGAGAGGCAGTGATTGGCCCAAGGTCACCCAGTGAGCTTCATGGCTGTGTGGGGATTCAAACCCTGGTCTCCCAGTCATAGTCCAACACACACACTGGCTCTCATATATAGAGGGGGAACTTAAAACTTAAAATAATGTTTTGATGTTTATGTTTTAATGGAGTAGGGTAGGATTCATCCTTCTATAATATTGCAGGATGAGCCCTTTTAGTAAATAATGTTGTTTTATTCTTTTGATGTTTTAAATCTTTGCATTTGTATGCTTTTTACAATGGGGGCAGAGCACTCCAAAGTATAGGAAGCCAGCAGAATTTATGCTGGTTTAGGTTAAGCCAGTGTAAATTATCCCTATTCCAGACTCCATTGAGCAGAGATACTGCCGGCTGAGGCTGCCCACCTGGCAGAAGGAAATTAGCCTTTAAAACCAATAATGCAGTGGCAAATTCAGAAGTGCAGGGTCCCTTCATGATAGTCATGCCATGCTCTCTCACAGCCATGCCCCCAGGATTCACCGTCTATTCTGAAATTACTGAATTACAGAACCAGAATAAAACTGCTATGTGCATACGTTCCCCCACCCCTGTTCAGTCTCTCTCTATGAGGGTTACATGTTGCCAGAAATGTTTTGATTTTAAGAACTCTGAAATAAAGCCGAATGTGCGTCTAGGATTTGGGAGGCCAAGGTACTTTTCCATGAAGCTCATTTCTCAATTACTCTACGAGCCATCAGCATGAAAGGGAAGCCATGTGTTAGCTACTGAGAAGAGTCTTCTCAGTGACTGACTCACCTCCTTTCACTCTGATTGACTCCAAGCAGCATGAAAGGACAAGGAAGCATGTTGTTAGCCAAGTGAGAAGACTCTTCTCAGTGGCTAATGTGCTCCCCTTTCATGCTGATTAGCTCGTACATAGGGACTGTGCTGGGGCCTGGCTCCCAAAAAAGTAAGACTGACAGAGCAGGCACACAAGTTCACCTGGTGTTTTCCTCACTGTGGTGAGATGTACTGTACTTCTGTTTAAATTTCTAAATCTGCGCCTCTACATATGTTATAAATTATCATATACAAATCATACGCAAATTGGTGTCCTCTTTTGTATTTCTTTTGGTGATGCAAGTCCTCTTTTTTGCCAAAGCATTGCTGGCCATCCTAGAGAAGCTGCAACTTCCTAGTCCCAGAAGTCAGAGCAAACACCCTCTCATATCCCCAAGCATGTGTCCCCGCCGGCATTCACATGGACAGAAGGGAGCAAGGCTCAGTTCTCCACTCTTCAGCAAGACATGGGGATATCCAACCCTTAAAGTGTTCTTGAAAGATTCATGTCCAGCCTATCCGGGATAATCTCAAAGGAAAGAAATACCAGAACTTTCCGAGACAGATTGTTCCATCGCTGAGTCGATGTTACAGTTGGGAATGTTTTCCTCATATTTTATCTAACAATACCTTCCTGCAATTCAAATCCCATTACTTCATTTCCTATCCTCCTGTGGACAGACTGAACAATACATACCCTTCAACATACCACAGGTAGAAATGGGCATCCCTATGTACATGTCATCTCACACCAAGGATCACTATACAGTAGGGCCCCACTCATACTGTGGGTTACGTTCTGGACCCCCGCTGAAAAGCAAAAACCACTGAAAAGCGGAACTCATTGAACAGAATGGTGTGCGACGCCCGAAAACCACCGCAAAAGCGGAACAAGCGCCTTTTGAGTGGGGCTTTAGTCTAACTGTGTCTAATTGAGACTGCTGCATTAGCTAAGCGCCGTGAAGTGAAGCGCTGTAAATCGGGGCCCTACTGTATAGAGCAGGATGTTGCTTGCTGCAGGTATAATGGTAGTTTGAATTCACTTTACCTGAAGTCCACACCCACTCTTTTATTTGTATATTTTATTGAGAATCGCGTTAAGGAAACTACCTTCTTAGTACACTATAAGGCATGCTGACTTATCCAGCACAATGTTAAGTACAAGTGCAACAGATTCCTATGCATATTTGCTCACAAGTAAGTCTCACTCTGTTTAATGGGGCTTACTCTCTATTACTCCCATTGAAGTATGTTTAGGGTTGCAGCCTTATGGGCTAAATGTAATGTGACATCATGCAATTAGCAATTTCATGAATGGTTTTTAGAGTAAATAGCAGACATGTTCCCCAGTCCAGATTAGGACCGTGATGGGGAGAGGGGCTTAGGTATTTTTAACCCTTTGCCCTCACTATGGTTCCAGTCCAGATCAGAACATATACACCCCAAACCCCCATACAATTACTATTTGCATTGGGAGGAAAGTTCTCACTTGCACCAAATCCATTGAATACAGGCACTGAATTAATTAAGCCAAATTAATGGCTGTCCATCTACCTATCCACCTATTTTGTGTTCTGCTCTCCCTTTAAGGTCTTTAAGATGGAAATATTTCCATTTTATCCTCACAACAACCTTGTGAGGTAGATTAAACTGAGTGCTGATGACTTGCCCAAGGCCACCCAGTAAGTTTTGGAGCATGCATCTCTTATTGTAGCCAGATTTGTGTATGCGATTCCACAATGGGGGAACTATACACATTCCCTTGTGCACAATGGAGAAACACATACAAATTCCTTGAGCAAATGAGCTGTTTAAATCAATCATTTTCCAACTAGTTTATATGAAAATTTAGCTACACAATGCATATCATATTACTCCAGGATGCTTGTTCATTCCTGGCTCTGTGACTCTTCCAGTATTTATAAGAATTTTCTTCCAGCTGCAGATAATTGTAATCAGATTGAGAAGAGTTTTATGCCATGAACTAAATATGCTCAATCCAATTTTAGCTGGCTTTGAGCCTTAGATCACTGGTAAAGTACATAGCTAAACATTATTAACTATTCAATTTAACTCTCCCACTGAAATCAGTAAGACTTCAAAGTGCTTAACTAAGGCTGGATCATGCCCATAGATGATTAATGTGTAGTCCTGGAATACGTGGGTAAGACCTGGGATCCTCCCCCTGCATACCGCCTCATTCCCCCTCTGAATAAACAAAAAATAAAGTTTACTGAAATGGTCCATAATCCAGCCCAAATCAATCATTTAAGACCCATTAGTCTCCATGGAAAAAAAGATGTTTGAGAAACTAATAATATTTAGCATTAACGGCAACAGCAAAGGGAAGATCAGGGTGGCCCCAGCCATTGGCCAGAGGACCCTCAGCAGCCAAGTGCCTGCTTACCCTCCCTTCCAGAGAGAACTCTTGTTGCAATGGTTTGTTGCTCTGCAGTTGCAGAGGCAAAGAGAAGGGCAGTCTGGTCCCAGGTAGCCATCACTTAAATATTTAAATATGTTAAATATCTGTGTAGTTGCTCAGAGCTTTGGGGATGAAACGGTATATCGATCAATTTTAACAATTTAGAGTTTGCAAAGGGCTTCATATACTAAATTTCAGTAATCCTTGAAACAGCATTGTAAAATAGGTCAGTACTTTTAGGAAGGTGCCTTACACTGAGTCAGACTAATGGTCCATCTAGCTCAGTACTGCCTGCACTGACTGGCAGAGGCTCTCCAGGATTTTGATCAGGATTTTCTTCCAGCCCTACCTGGAGATGCCAGGGACTGAACCTGGGACCTTCCGCATGCAAAGCAGATGCTCTACCACTGAGCTATGGGTCCTCCCTATATTACAAATGGCAGGTGAATGATAATTGGCCTGCATAGGACCACCTGGAATGCTGAACTAAAGTCCTTAGTTCACCCTCTTGACCACAATCTGTGCTCTCCTATTAGAGGTGGACTCAAGTGCTGCCTCCTTTTATCTCACAGACCAGTCCACTGCCACCGATCAGGAACACTGCTGTGATCAGGAACATTGCTCAGCTAGTGAAACTAATCAGAACAAAGGCAAAGTTGGGAGGTCAGGTGTCAAAAGATGGATGAAGACAGAACAACCCCAAACCAGGAAATCACTCAAGCAGATAGGGCAGTTGGCAATCTGTGCCAGAGTTCTGATTCTGTTTCTCAGAGATTATTTCTGATTCTCTACATTTCCAAATTTACACAATTCTTTCTATTTACACTATATTTCTGTGCCTTTTAAGGTTCTTTCTGTACAACTGAGACTTGGCTGAATGAAGCATCAGGGCTGGAATTTGGAAGATGGTTCCAGCTGGATATTTGGTAGAGAGCACCAATGAAGTACTGTATGGTAGACTGGGTGGTAGAAATGGTGGTGATATGCAATGATAGGATGGCCTGCTGAAGGAATCCAGTGCCTGACATTTAACAGCTGCCCTGCTGCGCCACTGATTCCCTAGTCCAGGTGGCTCAATTTGTTCCAGATATTAAGGACATCTGAACTTATGTGCACACAAGCCAGCTTTTTAGGGGTGGCATGGAACTTCATAACCTCCATGAAAACAATGGGTTGGCCCACATATGTGGTGTGCGCTGAAATATCTGCTCTGATCATTGGGACATATAAGGAAGACACCTGTCATGGGCAGACCTTTACCTTCTGAGGGATTGGTTGCGACTCTCCCATATTCCCACTAAATTGATAGCCCAGACCTACATGGGTCATATGTTCATGTGTAGAAGTTGCCCGTGCACTAACAAATACATGATTCATCTTGGCCAAGCCATAGCGTAATGGCCATTAAAAAAAAAGATTTCTCCTTAGCTAAATATTTTTTTTTTGTCAATAGGCACTAGTTGCTAGAAGACGTTTCTTCAAGTAGTCACTACAGGATGCACTTGTTTGCCAGGTTAGGGGCAAGACCAATGCTCTCCCTAGGAATTTGGAGCTAGAAAGCTGGAGAGTTGGAATGTAGTCAGTGAAAGACAGATGCTTTGCAGCTGACTGAGGAGGTCTCCAAGGGTATGATGTTTGCTTCTAGGGAATGGGCACTGTTTTAAAATCTAGCAGTGTCAGTTCCATGTACAAGCACTTAATATCCTGCTACTATAACATAAGTTAGGAAACCAGATGGGCAGATCTAGGTGGGCAGGGGGCCTCTGTCTTTAAAAAGCAATGTGCCAAGTTGTATGACAAACATGTCATATACTAAGGAAGGAATATATTTAGGTCTTGAACATCCTTTAAGAAATGGGTGGTTCCGCTCACCGATATTGCTGAACTCCAACCAACCATCAGCCCCAGCCAGCTTGGCCAGTGTTTAGGGATGATGGGAGTTGTAGTCCAGCAATATCTGTAGGGTCACATGTTAGGGAGCAATCTTAACTCCTGACTGGGGAGCAGCGGGGGCTGAATAGAGTGGAGGAGCCACTGCAGCATCTGAAGACCTGACACTTGTGCTGGCCAAAGCAGAAGGAGTGGCAGTATATTACCTAATTATTGCTATACCAGCTCCAGGCTGGCTCAGCAGAGAGGTCCCAGACAGGTGTTAGGATTGCTGTGCCTGTCATCCCAACTTTAAGACATTGCTTGTTTTTGGTGGCTATGGTTAAACTGTTTATAAGGAATGGGGCCTTACAGTGTTTTCTCACAATACACTGAAAATATTTAGTATAGATATTTGATTTTAAAATGATACTCTTCCGATTTCTGTCCATTTTTCAACCAGATGCACATAAATAACACTTGAAAGGCTCAAAGGTATTGTTGTGAGTTTGGGGGGTTGAGACAGATAATTCCTATGAGTCCCCTTCCAGCCTCTGATCTGGAATCCTGTGCCTAGGGTGAGAAACTCACTTTGCTGGTCAGATGAGTTTCTTTGTTAAGCTAATAGAGTAGCCAGGTGGGTTAACGGGTCTATCAGATGCCCATCAACTGGTGAATGGGCCAGGGAGATCCTTTTGGCATTGAAACTCTTCAGGAGAGCCTTCCCCCCCCTTCTGGGAGCAGAGGCTTTTGTTTTTCCGTGTGTCTTGGAAACACTGGGAACTAGAGGCAGGCAGAGAGACTGGCTCTCTGCACCATGGCTTTAGGATGCCTCCTGTAACCCTGATGGAAAAGCTGGATATTGGACTGCTGATACCTTGAACCCCTCCATCCTAAGCTCAGGTTGGAATATGTGTAAATAAATAAACCATATTTCATAAAGACACCACAGTCTCTGCTGACCTTCTTCCCAAGGAAACCAAACCCAGGGTGAGCGCAGGGACCCCTGGAGATCTCACAGCTCGGAGATTGGGGTGGTGCGCAACAATATTTTTAATAGTGTCAGGGGTGGAAATGCCCTATGTAAGAGTATATTTTGACTTTTTAATATGATTTTAATTAACACTTAATATATTTCTAAATTGGTACTTCATCTGTGTCCTAAGGATGGGGCAAGCTTGAAATTAATTCAAATCAAAAGTAAAAACCAAATTTGGCATCCATAATACCTAAATAATTAAATGATGTTTATTTGTTTTATTTATTTATTTATTGCACTTGTATACTGCCCCATAGCTGAAGCTCTCTGGGCGGTTTACAGCAATCAAAAACATTAAAACAAATATACAATTTAAACACATATTTTAAAAACAATTTAAAACACAATTTTAAATTTAAAACAATATAAAAACAATTTAAAACACATGCTAAAATGCCTGGGAGAAGAGGAAAGTCTTGACCTGGCACCGAAAAGATAACAGTGTTGGCTCCAGGCACACCTCGTTTCATACTATAATTCCCACATTACAGTAATGCGTCTCTGTATAGTCAGTATCCCCAAGTCTGAAAGATGCTTAGATCTCATCAGCTGTTTGAGCAAACTTAGCACATGTGATGGCATGCAATTAGATGCAATGCTTCTTCCTAGGTGCTAGGGTAGAGACATCACATGATATACTTGTGGATTCATGTGTGCTGATTAGGTCTTGGTGATGTTACATGGCAATTTTGTTTATATTGCTATATTTTCAACAAATATGTAATTGCATGCTTGAGATCATGCAAAAAAAAAAGGTTCTGTCAATCAGCACTTAGGGTGTTGAGCTGAACATGTTGAGTAAAGGCAAAATTTTGCAGCTGAATTTACGACGACTTTTTCTAGCACAATACCCTGAGGATTATAGGTAAAAGTTCCCATAAGATAAAATGGTAACATATCACTCTTCTCCCAACAGTTGTTAGGACAAAAACTTGTTTTACATTAAATGAAAATAGAGTTGCCATCAAATTTCACCCAAAGTGAAATTTTGCACCAAATGTTAAGGATCTTGCTAACGGGCAAAGCACCCCAACTTCAAGCAAACCCAAAAGAGGTTTCATAAGACTGGCACAATTTCTCAGGAAGGAGGTTCATCACATCCCTACCTGCATACCCAACAAAAATATGAATGCAGTTTAATCAAAGTGTGCATTCTGTCTTTCATCTGTCCTTTTGGCAGTGTGGAACTTGGAGAACTCTCTAAGCAGTTGTTGGCAAAGTTGCTAAAAACTGGAACTGGAGTTTCCAATGCATTCTGCCTACCATAAACTTTTGACGGAAGTTTGGAGACTCCTGCTCAGAAAAATTTACAAGGAAGGATGCAGGATAATTTCAACAAGGCTAGTGATATTTCTCAGGAGAGTTCTGCATATCCCAAATTGTGACACAGGAGAGAAGACCAAGGCAATGAACAAGGGGTATAATGAAGCTACTTCTGTGAATTCTGTTATATCTTTCTTAAGGGATTTTGGGCACAACCCATCAGAAAGCTCTCCCATGAAAGCCAACTGATATGAATGGGGATCTGCCCTCCTATTGATTTCAATGGGACATGTGCAGGAGAGATTCTTGATGGACTGTGCCTTTTATCATTGAGATGTGTTTTCCAGACCACATAGAACGTATCTAATGTGTTTACATTTAAATGCCAGAAATCTGCATATTTTTTCACCATATATACTGTGTACTATACTATATGTGTATTACAATTTCCAGAAGTTCAAATGCAATGAGTTGTATCCAGTTCTGCTAATGAAAATGGCTAAGTTAATTTTAATGGGTCTTACTTGGATACAACCTAATGAAATCAGTTATCATATCCAATTGGATCTGATGCTGGAGCAAGAAAACTTCATAGGCTATCTATTGCACTTGGATACAAAACAAAATTTAAGTCCAGAAAAAGTTGGAAGGTGAAAAGCTGCTGTCAGAAAGAATGCCACTTGTACAGTGTGTGCATCTTTTCAAACCATTTTTTGGGGAGGGAAGGCAAATATGGAGCTGGAAAGTAGGCAGAGAAAAAATTAAGGTCCCCACCCACCTCCTACAGGTTTGCTATTGAAGATTGTAGTCTGGGCAGCTGCTGATAATAAAACAAGCAAGCAAGCAAATCAGCCAAGAAACAACAAACCAACCTACTTGCCATTGTTGTTGTTATGTGCCTTTAAGTTGATCACGACTTATGGCGACCCTATGAATCAGTGACCTCCAACAGCATCTGTCATGAACCACCCTGTTCAGATCTTGTAAGTTCAGGTCTGTGGCTTCCTTTATGGAATCAATCCATCTCTTGTTTGGCCTTCCTCTTTTTCTACTCCCTGCTGTTTTTCCCAGCATTATTGTCTTTTCTAGTGAATCATGTCTTCTCATTATGTGTCCAAAGTATAATAACCTCAGTCTCCTCATTTTAGCTTCTAATGATAGTTCTGGTTTAATTTGTTCTAACACCCAATTATTTGTCTTTTTCGCAGTCCATGGTATCCGCAAAGCTCTCCTCCAACACCACATTTCAAATGAGTTGATTTCTCTCTTATCTGCTTTTTTCACTGTCCAACTTTCACATCCATACATAGAGATCGGGAATACCATGGTCTGAATGGTCCTGACTTTAGTGTTCAGTGATACATCTTTGCATTTGAGGACCTTTTCTAGTTCTCTCATAGCTGCCCTCCCCAGTCGTAGCCTTCTTCTGATTTCTTGACCATTGTCTCCATTTTGGTGAATGACTGTGGCAAGGTATTGATAATTCTTGACAAGTTCCATGTCCTCATTGTCAACTTTAACCTTACATAAATCTTCTGTTGACATTACTTTAGTCTTTTTGACGTTCAGCTGTAGTCCTGCTTTTGTGCTTTCCTCTTTAACTCTCATCAGCATTCATTTCCAATCATTGCTGGTTTCTGCTAGTAGTATGGTATTGTCTGTATATCTTAAATGATTGATATTTCTTCCTCCAGTTTTCACACCTCCTTCATCTTGGTCCAATTCCGCTTTCCATATATGTTCTGCATATAGATTAAACAAATAGGGTGATAAAATACACCCCTGTCTCATACCCGTTCCGATTGGGAGCCAATCAGTTTCTCCATATTCTGTCCTTATAGTAGCCTCTTGTGCAGAGTATAGGTTGCGCATCAGGACAATCAGATGCTGTGGCATCCCCATTTCTTTTAAAGCATTCCATAGTTTTTCATGATCTACACAATCAAAGGCTTTGCTGTCATCTATAAAGCACAGAGTGATTTTCTTCTGAAATTCCTTGGTCTGCTCCATTATCCAACGTATGTTTGCGATATGATCTCTGGTACCTCTTCCTTTTCTAAATCCAGCTTGGACATCTGGCATTTCTTGCTCCATATATGGTAAAAGCCTTTGTTGTAGAATTTTATTACTTTATTTGCATGGGATATTAAGGCAATAGTTCAATAATTACTGCATTCCCTGGGATCCCCTTTCTTTGGAATTGGGATATATATTGAACGCTTCCAGTGTGTGGACCATTGTTTAGTTTTCCATATTTGTTAATTTTTTGTCAAAATTTGGACAGATTCAGTCTCAGTAACTTGTAGCAACTCTATTGGTATGCCATCTGTTCCTGGTGATTTGTTTCTTCCAAGTATTTTAAGAGCAGCTTTCACCTCACATTCTAAAATTTCTGGTTCTTCATCATATGGTTCCTTCGTTTAAGAATTTGTCATCCTTGCATCTCTGTGAACAAATTTGTCATCCTTGCATTCTTCAGTGTATTGCTTCCATCTTCCTTTTATTTCATCTCGGTCAATCAGTGTGTTCCCCTGTTGATTATTCAACATCCCTATTCTTGTTTTAAATTTCTCTTTAATTTCTCTAATCTTTTGGAACAGGGCTCTTGTTCTACCTTTTTTGTTGTCCTCTTCTATTTCTATACAATAACTATTGTAATAGTTCTCTTTGTCCCTATATACTAGTCGCTGTATTGCATTTAGGGTTCTAACCATGTTTCTATCTTCTTTTGCTTTTGCTTTCCTTCTTTCTTTAACCATTTTAAGAGTTTGTTCAGTCATCAGTTGAGGTCTTTCTCTTCTTAACTAGAGGTATTGTCTTTTTGCATTCTTCCCTAATGTCTCTGACTTCAGTCCATAGTTCTTCTGGTTCTCTATCAACTAAGCTTAAAGCCTCAAATCTGTTCCTTATTTGATCTTTATATTCTTCTGGGATGTTATTTAAATTGTATTTTGGCATTATGATTGGTTTGTTCTTCTTCTTTAGCTTTACTCTGATTTTCGATATTATCAGTTCATGATCTGTACTGCAGTCTGCTCCTGATCTTGTTTTTGCAGAAAGTATGGAACTTCTCCATCTTCTGCTACCAATTATATAATCAAATTGATGCCTGTATTGACCATTTGGTGATGTCTCTTGGAAGTGGGGCTAAAGCAACTCCTGTTTGGGTTCTTTTGTTTGTATTCCAGAAGGAAGATTGAGTTAGGGTCCTCCAGCTGGCTAGGCTTGCCTATATTTACCTGTGCTGTTCTCTACCTAACTTCCTTCCGTTGTAAACTGATATGCTCAGGGAAGCTGACTTGCCCCTCCTTCCTATGTCATTTTGTAGAGAGGAGACATCTCTGTCTTTGTTCTCTCTCTTAAGCCCTAAGGGCAATACCCAAGTCTGGGCATTGTGCCTCCAACTTAGTTAGGTGGAACTAGGTATACCTTTCCTATCTACTATGTATTTCTATAAAAGAAGTAGCTTTTCTTATTTTACTAAGTCTTAAGTCTCAGTGATCTAAATGCAGGGTAAAAGCCTGCTGCTTAGGTAAATACACACACTGGTACACACACAGCTCAGACCGCTGAGGATCTCTGCATATATATATATATATATATATATATATATATATATATATATACACACACATTTCCATAACAATGTCCATGATATATATACACATTTCCATAACAATGTCCATGTCTAGTCATCTTTTCGGTTGCTCAAAAAATGTGTTTGCAAGAAACAAATTATTGGTCTCTTTCCTGCTTCATTTCTATATCCTACGCCTCATTTCCCCACAATTTCTAGTTCTCCTCTGTTCCCTACTTTTGCATTCCAGTCCCCCATGATTATCAGAACATCTTGTTTTGGTGTGTGATCAATTTCTTCCTGTACTTCTGAATAAAAGTGGGCAGATTTCAGGAGGTACATTTAGCATTGTGAGCTCTGGAATTTGTTTTGAGGATCAGAACAGAATGACATCCATAGTACTTTTTAACAAAAAATTATTCATGGTGAACACCCACCTTTTCTTCATTTCCACGGTTTATATTTTTTGGGGGGTGTAATTTTTGTATTGTCATAGTTAAACAGTCGGAAGTAAGAGATCCCTGCTAGCCAGCCTGTTGGAGATCATCCAGACCCCAATCCACCTTCTACCGACCCTGATTTATGTAATGTGCGGTTTGAATCTGATACAGTCCTAAGGCTGCAATCCTATCCAAACGCAGTGGGACGAGATGCACAGAAACGGACGAGCATAGTGGCTTTGCGGAAGGAAAGTAGATGGGAAACCAGGCAGAATTGGAGATCCTGCCACTTTCAGATAAGGAGGGAAGGAAGATCCGATCAAGGATCTCCTACATCGAGCCTGGTTCGGTCCAAAAGCAAGCTTTCGCCCCTGTATCTACGTCCAAGCTTCGGAAGTCTCTATAAGGTCAAACGCAGCGGAGTCACTAGCGGGAGTGCGGGGGGGGTGCTGACCTCCGGTACGCGCCCTCCCAGGGGCATGGACAGGGGTGGGCGGCTGTGCATGCGTGCGCGAGCGCTCACCACACGCTCCAGGCTGACGGTGGAAGGCCCGTCCAGGCTTCACCGCCAGCGAGCAGGCGCCTGCTTTCGGCGCGCACCAGACCGGGTGCCGGGGGGGCAGCGGCGTCACTAGCGGGAGTGCGGGGGGGTGCGGCTCTGGGTGTCACCCCCCTCATGGTGTCACCCGGGTGCGATCCGCAGCCCCCGCACCCCGGTTGTGACGCCCCTCGTCAAACGCTTTACACTTGACATCGAATTCAGTTCTCAGGTAGTTGTGTCCTTGTACCCATTTCCTCAGAAGCTGGTTTCAGGTTTGCAAGGCATAGTATAGCTGCTTTCTTCTCCACTTTCAAAGCAACTCATGCTGTCCGAAACTACAGCAAAAGCACAGGAGAGAGCAAACCAGAAACGTTTCAACACAGCTCCCTTGAGCCGCCTGTCCGCCTCGGCCAGCCACTTTTTCTCGGACCCCTCCTCCCCTCACTTCTCCTTCGAGCCAATAGATGCTGAGCTTCATTTGCATATTTCTATAAGGCGCTGGGTTGGTCGGGGGGCCAAGCGCGAGAGGATTGCCTTCCTGCGATTCCGAGGGAAGCCTTTGCACTTTTTCTTTTCTTTTTTTGCACTCAACTTTCGGGAAGTTTCCCGCACTGACGGCTCCCGCTGCCTTGCGCTCGCTTAGCTTAGATCCGGCCGGTCGTATCGTCTCTCGAGCAATGGACAGGCGAGCTCTACTGGCAGCCCTGTGTATCTGGAGCCACTACCTCGTCGCTCTTTGCGCAGACCTCACCACCCAGAGCAGGCTTGCCGCCGCCGCCGCCGGCACCTCGGTCCCAAGTAAGTCCGGACCCGCGCGCGCCCAAAGGGTAACACAAACACGCGCCAAGCGCAGAGACGGCGCCGGGGGGGGGAGAAGCCCCCCCCACCGAGAAGCTCGCCTACCACCAAGTATATTTTGCCCACATAGAAATATACTTTGCCCCTTTTGTGCCCCCCCCTTTATTTGATTTTCTGGTGCCGCTGCTGGCAAAGCCCTGCCGGAGTTGGCGGGAAGAGGAGAAAAGCAGCATTGCCTGCCCGGAGCCTCTTGCTATAGACTTGCACAGCGACAAGAGGACGGGAACGGGGGGAGGGAGAGACAGCGGCGGCGGGACAAGTGACAGGTAGACGCGTAGAGCTGAGGGAGGGCGAAGGGAACCCGTCTGGGAGGCTGAGGAGGGAGAAGGCGGGAGGACAAGGAACCAGCAGGGAAGCCTGAGGGCGCTGGTCGAGCAGAACTAAAGCGCGGGGCTCGCCGCCTCCAGGGCATCACTTGCGGCGGCGGGAGAGAGCAGAACACTGACAGGGCAGCCCCAGGCACGTTCACGCGGGAGGAATCCCCGCTGACTTCAAGTGGGCATGGGAGGGAGGCCTTAGGCGGTCAGTGGAATGAGGGGAAGCAGCCTGGCCAGTGGGCTGCGGGGTGCGTGCGCGCGTCCGGAGAAGTTCACCTCTGAGTACGGCAGGGCAAAGATACGTGCTGAGTCTTAGGAGCCCCGAGGGCAAGCCATGACCCTGCAAGCCACTAGCCACGCATGGGGCGCGGGATGAGGGCTGTGTGCGACTACCACAACCTTCCTTTTTGTGTGTGCTGCCTGCCTGGGACTGCAGAAGCAGGTGCGTTGTGCAGTAGTTGCCCGGCCCCACTGGGGTTTCTTGGTGGTAAGGTACTGCCGGGAACATCCTTGGGGTGGGTGGGTTACGGTTGGTCCCCTCGGCGCAGGTTTGTCCTCCCGGGCCGCGTATGGAGAGGGGCGGAGCTTAGGGAAGACCCAAAGTGGACGGGCTAAAAACAACAAGAGGAATTAGGGTGGTGGGGTGGGGAGAAGCGGCTTTGGAGGCACAGAAGAGTTTTGGGTAGAGAAGGCCGCCGGCTCAGGGGCGCGTAAGCGGCTTGGCGGGTCCTTTCGCAGCTTGACGCGCTGTTGCGTTTGAGGGGAGGGAGAAAGAAGCGATAAAAAGAAGGGCACCGAGGGCTTGGTGGGGCTTGGCGCCCACGTCGGCGAGGCAGACTCAGTGGCCCAGGGCGCGGGAGCTCCGGAGCGCGTGCCCACAAGGCAAAGGCTTCTTTCTTTCTTTCTTTCTTTCTTTCTTTCTTTCATTCATTCATTCATTCATTCATTCGTTTGATTGTGGCTTCTGCGCTTCCTCGTGTCAGTCCCGCCGCGTAAAGAGTAAGCAAGGCAGCTCCCCCGGCATCCATGCGCTCTGGGGGAGTGTGCTGGGCGGGGAAGGGGCCAGCCGGCTGCCTGCCGCTCTTGGTGACCGCTAGTAACTCCTCCGCCGGCTAGCCCAGGAATGCCTGGAACGTGGGCCAAGGTCACCCTGGTTCAAGGGCTGCTGGGAGCTGGTGCAGGCAGCCCTGCCTTGGGGGGAAGCGGGAGATAGTATAGCGCTGAGGGAGAGCGGCCAGTGTGTGGTTCAGCTTCCCTGCCCGGGAAAACCTGGCTGGTATGCGCCCTGGAGGATGAAAGCGCCAGGCAAGAGAGGGGGAAGGAAGTGCGCTGTTTCCTGAATGTTTTGCTTTTCACAGAGTACATATATAAATAGCACGTTGGAAGCCAGTCATTTGATGCTCATGCACGTGCGTTTATATACATGTGCACATTGGAAGCAAGATATCCCCCCCCCCAGAATCCACTCATAGAGAGCCAGGGAGAAAGCTGATTCATGGAGGATGGCAGAGAGAGATTTACCATAGGAACTGGCCATTCAAGGATGATGGGCAGTGGCAAAACTCTGCCCTCACATCATCCTCAAAAAAAAAAAAAAAAGCTTGGCAGAGCATTGTCAAAAGGCTTATCAAAGGGCAATAGGCACATTGCGGAATTTGCTCCCACAAGATGCAGTAATGGCCACCAGCTTGGATGGCTTTAAAAGAAGATTAGACAAATTCATGGAGAACAGGGCTATCAATGGCTACTAGCCATGCCACCCTAGTCAGAGGCAGCATGCTTCTGAAAACCAGTTGCTGGAAGCCTCAGGAGGGGAGAGTGTTCTTGCACTCGGGTCCTGCTTGTGGGCTTCCCCCAGGCACCTGGTTGGCCACTGTGAGAACAGGATGCTGGACTAGATGGGCCACTAGCCTGATCCAGCAGGCTCTTCTTATGTTCTTATGTTGTCCCTATATGCCAAGAACACACACACACACACACACACACACACACACACACACACACACACACACACACACACACACACACTCCTTGGGGAGAATTTGGTGATGTTTATAAAAAGTTGTAAAGTTGCTAGAGTTGTTGGAAGTCCAGAGTTGTCTGTCAGTTTCAGGGTGCTTTTCAGGAAAGAACTTGGGAACTGTCAGTTTCACCATGGCAAGAGATTGGATGATAAAGGAAGGGCCCTAGCTCGGTGGAGCACCTGCTTTGCATGCAGAAGATCCCAGGTTCAATCCCCAGCATCTCCAGGTAGGGCTGGGAGATATTCCCTCTCTGTTCTGTTATAGTTTATTTCTAGGCCACCTTTTGGGCAAAAAGGCCCCCAGGAGGCTTACACACAAATAGAAAAACACAAATAAAAACACCACAATTTACAAAAATTCAAGCCAACAAAATCCTAGCATTTCTAAAAAGCGACAGCAGCTAAAAACCAAAGGCATTCATCTTCCTGGTAAAGGACAGTCCCCAGAGAAATGTCACTAAGAGCAGGGGTGAGGGGGCAAAGCAGGTGGACAAGCTTGCCCCTTGATGGCCCCAGCACAGTGGCACCCCTGCAGCAATCTGGAATCCTGGAGAGCCACTGCCAGTCAGTGTGGGCAATACTGAGCTAGATGGGCCATTGGCCTGACTCAGTATAAGGCAGCTTCCCATTTTCCTGTGATGGTGCCAACACTGGAGCTGTGGCGGGCTGCTTTCCTCTTTGCATTGATACTAAATAAAGCACAGTCACTACTGAACAGAGTTAATGCTTGCTAGGATAGAAAATCACTTTTTTCTTGTCATCTGAAAGCAACCTTTATTACCATAGTAGGTTATCAACTAGTAAAGTGTCATTAACATTCAACCAGGTTGAGCATGATATTCAGGTTTACTTATTACAGATTAGTCACCCCTTGACCACATTTCAGCTATTTCATGTTAATTAATTGTGCAATATTTTACTCTGATTTTATGGCTGCAGGTGCAAAATGGCAGGATTCATGTGCTTTTAACAGATTTGTGATTGGGAGAAACGTATTAAGTTCTTCCGTCCCTAAATCTGCATATTCTGAAGTCAAGGTTTGCCCTATAGTTATAGGTCATGGTTGAGGAGAGACCTGAACCAGATTCCTGGGTTCAGACAACACACAAGCCAGACCATGGCTTAGCCGCTGGGCCACACTGACCTGAAAAATCCTAGGAAGGAGCAAAGCTGGTGCACACTCCTCTCTGGGACCCAGCACATTAGCATGGTAATGGTAAACCATGTGAACCAGGTCCATAGTTTGAGCAAAGTTGACTCTTTCAGAGTTTCTGCTTCATGCATCTTTGTGAATAGCATTAGCAGGCATGTCCTGCTCAAGTTTGTGTTCTACTACTAACAGCTGGAACACCAGCATTGTAGGCCAACACTGTAAATCTAGAGAACAATGCAGATAGAATACTCTTTCCCATATTGTTATGTCCAATATACTTCACCAGCATAATTTTAAGCCACCATACTGAGGTGGGCAGAACAGGACCACACAGCAGCAGCTTCTTATGTTCTGTGCTAAGCTGTGAAAGCATACATTTCTAAAATGCAGAAAATGAGAAGAATGGCAATGAGAATTCTTCAGTGAAGTACAAAAAATTACGCAAAGCTTTTCATAATCCCCCTTGCAAAATATCTCACTTGGACCCAACTTAAGCACCCATTCCTCAAAGATTAGGTTTGGTTCTAGTTCAACAGTGGGAGTAATTGTGTGGGCTTTTGTTCCTAATCAGTGGACCGGTGTGTTTGTAGCATTCCATCCATCCACTAGTGATCATAGAAGTAGATTCACAGAAATCTCTTATTTTATGAGTGTTAAATAAGCTCTGTCCTAGTGTGTTAGATAGTTAAGTAAGTTATACTGCAGGAAGTTAAGAGTATGGCATATTTTAAATATATATTTTTACTTCCAATAAACATATTTTCAGTTTTACTGACAAGAGACTTTGCAGGTCACATAACTTTTTTTACTGTGGATTGTGAAGTTATGCAAAAACTCTGGCCAATAACTTAATATGACTGATGACTGATGTCAGTTAACAGCAGAATTACAACTCCTTATCTGCAGCAGAACCAGTTTCTGGAATACGCTGTTTGTGTAAATGCTAATATTTGCAAATTGTAAGTATTGCTACTTGTATAAATTGCATTAATTTGGACTTATCCATGTGCATAAAGTCCAATAAATGCTGCTGCTCATGTGTTCAGTTGATATGAATGATGGTTGCATTGTTTCATAGAACATGCTCTTTCTCTGATCTTAAACTAGCAGACTTCTTTTCAATTCTACTGGTCAGTGCAAGCTGCCCTCCTGGGGTTAATAAATAGCAGCTTCAGGGGTAGAGGATATGGTTCATTGGAAAAAGTTAACGCCTTCCCTGATTGGAAGTCCTGATTGGGCCTCCTAATGTTTGGTATTACAATTTACAACAACAACAACAACATGCTAATACAAGCAATGTGTTTAGTGTTGCATGTAGGTTGAGCCTGGTTTTAACAGTTACTAGCATTCCGAGAAGTAATTGCACTTCGTGGTAGGAGGAAATGTCTCATTCACCTTTACTTGGTGCGTAGACTGTTTGTGGGTCTTTGCTACGTATACTTAGCTAGCAGGCAGTAGTTCAAATGAAACAGCTTCACTTTTCATGCCAATGTGTCTTGCTAGGCACAAATGGGTAGAAGCTTTATGTTTATGAAATAATGTTAACACATTGGAGATGTATAGTAGCTAAATATTGAAAGAGAAAGGTATAAATAAAATGCAGACATGGAGTTCTTGTTTGTTTTCCTGTTTGGAACAAGAGCCTTTCATGCCAAAAGTCTATTATGGGTTTCCTGTATGTATTCTGTATAGTTGAAAGCTCTTTTTATCCCGTTCAGAACTTTGTTGATTCATCACTGAGTGGAGCACCAAAGAGTTTATGCTTTAACTTAAGGGCCATTCAGCCATGAGGCCTTTCCTTTTATTGGTGGGTAATATGAATATTTATTACCTAGCAACTCTGTGATAAACCTAAAGATGTACTTAAAAATTGGCAATAGGTTGAGGAGATACAGCCTTTGTGCTGCAATGGTACTGTAAGGAATGCTCTTTGAAATTTAAAACAGATGTAAAAACTACCATAAAATATTCTAAGCAGTAACACAAACTAACACCAGCCAGCTTTAAAAAAAAAGTGCATCATTCAATAGCATAAATTCTTCATGTAGTGGCAGAAGGTGTAGAAAATGAGGGAATAAAATGCATGTCTCTTGGAAGGGAGCTCCATGAAGATGGCAATGAGCTTTAGCAGGATGAAAGACATTATGTGAAATAAAGAAATGGAACTTCATTCTAAAACGTATATAGTCCAAATAAACGCACAGTATGGTAAGTGCAATCCTAGTTGCATAACAACATTTTCCTTCAGAGGCAGGGGAGCCAAAGAGTCATAGATTCCATTTGAGAATAATTTCCACAAAAACAAATAAGCTTTAATTACTTCCTTTACTTCCTTCCTGCTACACACACCTTTTAGCCTTTCTGGCACCATTGTGCAGGAGCCAGTGAGACAAAGTTCTCCTGATTTCAAACTGAGGAATATGGT
This sequence comes from Rhineura floridana, assembly GCF_030035675.1. Lineage (NCBI taxonomy): Eukaryota > Metazoa > Chordata > Lepidosauria > Squamata > Rhineuridae > Rhineura > Rhineura floridana. The sequence goes on from NC_084480.1 coordinate 137,449,716, forward strand.
GCTGGACTCATTTTGCAAACATACCTATGCTGAACTTTCATATTGTAATACGTTCTTTGAAAATGGTGGCATGCCTTCAACTATTATTAGTTTATTAAGGTAACTGTTAGGGGACCATTGGCTTGCTCGGATATGTTGGGCCAATTTATCAGCCTGATTTAATTCTGGCTCGGAATAGTAGCAAACAAAGCTGACTTAGGAGGACGCCAAGAGAAATATTTATCCCCCCCCCAAAACAAAACAAAACAAAACCCCTCAGCTTGGTAAACAACGAACGAACTTTACAACTCACTGGTATAATTTATGAACTGTGGCTTAATTAAGACATCTTCCAATACAAACTGAGCCTACAAGCTGCCCTTTGTACCAGAGTTCTGCTTACGGGAAGAGAGCGTATTTAAAGATCTCTACTTAAGCTACTTAAGCTACAAACTGATGGTTTTTACAAGGAAAAAATGCAAGGAAATGGGCATTGTCCCTGAAGATGAGATATTCTCTCCAATAACCTCTCAAACTAAAATAACTCATTTTTTTTCTACACAAACGGAAGCGACCCAAGTCTTGCCTGCACCTTTAAGTAACCTTAAGACTACTCCACAACATCTAAGCCCCCACGAATGGTCATTAGACCGGCAACTAACAACTAGACCTTTCAAAGAAAATTCACATGTCAGAAGCCTAGCAGAAGAACTACAAGATGCGGGCCTTAATTGCTCATTAACATCAAGGGCAGAAGATCTTCCATCAGAAATAGTTATTAGCGACCCGATAGAGGAATTCCAGGAATCAAGAGTCTCTGATAACTACATTAAAAACAACTCTATCCTGAATAAGGAAAATCTTGGTCTCAGTTTACTCTCTCTAGGATGGGGCAGGGCAGTAACTGAGGAACTAGGCTTAATAAAGTCGTATATTACGGAAACAAATAGCCTATTAACCACCTTAATTAAGTCTATGGGGACTCTCCTCCCTGATCAAGACAAACCCACTAACAGTTTTCAAAACAAGGATACTCTGAAACAGAAACCCAGGATGAGGTCTAAGGCAAAGGGCTCCAAGAGAACATGTCCAGATAACCGAAAAAAGGAAAGACTGAAAAAATCTAAAAATGTTAAAAACTCCAAACTGATTTCAAATAGAAAAATGAACTTTAAACCTCTTTTTAAACTACTGGATACTCCATCTAAAACTCACCAATTACCACCTGAAGGTGAAAACTCATCACCAAGAGTAAGCCCCACAAGTTCGACACATATAAGCACCACTGTAGGAAACGACAAAGCTGTAGCTAGTCTGGTCCCAGAGCTATCACCCAGTGGAATCAACGCCAAAGATACTACTAACTTGCAACAAAAACATCACTTCTCCCCAAATAATCGCAATGACTGGAACTGGGACCTACAACTACAAAAAGAAAAATTAGTGGTATCTCTCTCAGTAACAACGTTGGATCGATGGAGGACTACTTCAATAAGACAATGCTTCGATACTTGCCTACAGACCCTTCTACCAGATATCCGGTATAAAACTTACATTAAACACGTGACCTACCTATTTTCTGCGGAGCCAGATAAGCGTGCCATTTTTACCTTACATTCGCCACATTTGGCTGACCGTATTTACAAGCTCAAGGGAGATCTCCTTGCAATTGGCATTTCATTGCAACGCTATTTTGTAAATAAGGCTCCACCTAAGCCACTGTGCAGACATTTCTCCTCACACACAAAGACTAAGATGCATCGAATTCAGACAACCCCTAGGGGGCTGAATAGCCAAGGACAACAAATTACTCCTACCGGACAAAGCCATTGCCAATATCGACATAGAAATGCTGCCCTGGAGCGTCGGAATTTGAGGCAAGAAGGACTTGTCCCAGAAGAACACTTCCTTATGGAATCGTACGAGCGCTTACCGAAACCCGATCAAGACGACATAATTTTCAGTTTGGTCAACCTCATACATAATCTAATGAAGCAAAGCTCCAAGACAAATGAAGATAATTATTCCCCAGACCAGATGCTAATCCCAAATAACCTAAAAGCCCCCTCTCTTAAAAACCTAACTCAACAACTTTTACCACAACATTCGACCTCCAATAGGGAAATTAACTCCTCTCCATCTGGAAGACAGTGGAGACCCTTCAGCCCACAACCTAGGGAAGTAGTCCCAGACCAAGAGAAGCCACCAACAGAACCCACTTGGTTAGAGATGCGAATGCTACAACCGGAAGAAATGGGATCCCCGGTCCAAAACCAAACTATTAATCCTGACCCCTCCAACATTACCAACATATAGAGTCTCGTCCAATGTGAGTACACTTACGCCAACAGTGAATATTATAACCCCATGCCCATGACAACAGCCAAGAACAATAGACAATGCAAACAATCTAATAATTTTATCTAGCCATTGCAAAAGTGATAAACCCTTGGACACCTCCCAAAAGGACTCCCTTATATCTATAATATCGTGGAATATAGCTGGCTGGAAAAACAAAATACTGGACTTGGCTCTAATGCAATTTTTACAATCTTTTGAAATTATTCTTTTGCAGGAAACGTGGCTAACACCAGGAGAGCCTATTGAACTTAGAGGGTATAAAACTTGGCTAAAACCAGCCATTAAAATCTCATCTAAGGGTAGAGCTAAGGGTGGCATAGCCACCTTGGTGGCCACTCACCTCACTAGCTATATAACAGATCTTACTGCAGAGACACAAACTCCTCTCATAGTCTTGGGTATAAAGATCCCTGGCCTACCACCCTTTATCTGTGCAAATATATATATCCCCCCAGCAAACTCTACCCATCAAGATTCTTCATGGCTGATGTTAGATACATGCTTGGAAACGTTACTATCTAAGTTTATATCTCATGAGCTTCTCCTTGGAGGTGATTTTAACGCCATAATGGGTCCTTGTTCCTTATCGGATGAAGATAGTTTAAATAAACTTATCCCGGACCCCCCAATTTTAAATAGAACTACTAAAGACCAAGTTGTTAACAAATACGGTACAGCCCTCTCCCAGTTGATCCTAAAATTTCAATTGGTATGTTTAAATGGCTCCCCATGGGACTACTCTAGGGGCGCCTTTACATACCTAGCAAGAACGGGGGCTAGCGTAGTCGACTATTTTCTTGGTTCTTACCCTTTGTTAAATAGAATAAAGGAATTCAATGTTTTATCAAGACCAGAGAGTGACCATCTACCAATAAAGGTTACTCTGCAGGCCACTCAAAGACGAAGTAACAACCAAAATGAGTCCACCTGTAGGCGCAGGTGCCTAAAATGGTCGCAAGAAATTGGGACAAAAGCCCATCAATTGTTGTCCAGCCAACCCATAGCCCAGTTACATCAAATGGCCATAACAAACCCCCAAAACTGTTTAAAGGCGTATGAATTATTATTAGCTGAGTTAAGTCCACGAATTGCGGACCTCGCGGAGACAACAGCTCCGCCCCAGCCTAGAACCTGGTTTGATAAGGAATGTAGAACCTCCAAAAAACAACTTATTAAGCTAATTAAGATATTTCGCTTAAACAATTCCCCAGATACCTTCCAGCAATTAATAACACGAAGAAGGGCATACAAAGTACTAATAAAACAAAAGAAAAATCTTTTCTATCAGACAAACTGGAGAACTCTAACAAGAGTAACCCGTGAGAAGAACGAAACAGAATTCTGGAGATTCCTCCAGGGAAAGATAACCCCAATAAATTACATTAATATTCCCCCTATAATAAATGACGAATGGGCGGTGCACTTTAGCTCAATTTTTGGAAGTCTCCTCCCCCCAAAACCGGCGACTATCGCCGAGAAGCTGAAGGACCTTCCTCCCTGGCCTCCGGTGACACCGGAAGAAATTAGAGAGTTAGTATTCCACTTAAAAGCAGGCAAAGCACCAGGTGAAGACATCTTACCACCCGAATTTATTATACAATATCTAGCATGGTGGGCTCCTCTTCTCGCATCACTTTTTACTTACATAATCAACACAGGCTTAATTCCACAGGGATGGTTGACTAGCATAGTGGTCCCAATTTTTAAAAAAGGTGACCCAACGATCCCGTCAAACTACCGACCCATAAACCTATTAAACATAACATCGAAATTGTTTAGCCGAATGCTCCTTAACAAACTCATGGCCTGGGAACAAACAAATTTGATAATCTGTAAAGAACAAGCCGGGTTTAGGCCACACATGAGCACAATAGACCAAACATTTATTTTGCAACATCTCATAAGCAAAACTAAAGCCAAAGCGAATCAATCCTTATATATTGCCTTCATAGATTTTGCTGCGGCCTTCGATAGAATAGACAGAGACCTTCTCTGGCAAAAATTGTCACAAACAAATATAGAGCAAAGACTGTTATGGCTGATAAGAGCTCTCTATCAATCAAACATCATACAGGTACGACAAGGGACTAATAGTGTTCTATCATCTAAAATCCCTGTCCATAGGGGAGTAAAACAAGGGTGTTTGCTGGCCCCTTTTTTATTTAATTTTTTTATTAACAATATGGTGGAGACTCTATCATCGCCTGATTTCCCCCCCCTCAATTAACACACAAAAAATATCAATGCTTTTATATGCCGACGATCTTGCTCTATGTTCATTAACAAAAATAGGACTTAAACGAATGATCCTAAAATTGGAAGAGTATTGCCACTCCCAGAAGCTACGAATCAATCAAGCCAAATCTAAAATCATGGTATGCGGCAAATTTAGGAATTCAAAGAATAGCTGGTCAATAAACGGGGTCCCATTGGAACAAGTCTCCAATTTCAAATACCTGGGTATACACTTGTCAAACAGACTTTCCTGGACAACCCAGATTAAGGCTATGTCCTTAACCGGCTCCCGAGTCCTTGGTTTAATGAAAAAAAATTTCTTTACAAAGGGAGGCCAACTTGTCCCCCCAATCAATGTTAAAAATACTAAAAACCAAAATACTACCGAAGATCCTATACGGATCAGAATTATGGGGGGATACAGCAAAAACTCAATTAGACACTATTCAAAATAGTTTTATGAAACAAGTGTTAGGCCTCCCCCCGGGAACACCGGCTGCCCACCTCAGAGCAGAATTGGGGATTCCCTCAGTCGAGGCACGTATTGACTTGGCATACCTAAGATACTGGCTCCGAATCCTAAAAACGGAGGATTCAACCCTAGTGAAACATTGCTGGTATGAACAAATGCGAGTGGGAGGTTGGGCAAAGTTTTATCAGACGATTCTAGCTAAATATAACCCCCCCCTGGAAAAGTTAATGGAATCAAGCAATATTGCGCTCCGTAACTGGATTTTTGACAAGGATGCTGAGCAAGATCGTCTACATATAGAAGCGGCTGCCTACTCAATCTGGTCCCCATCTTTTAAACTTAACCATTTTATGTCTAACTATTTAGATGCCCTTGACTCTGCCCCCATCAGAAGAGCTTTTACATCCCTCCGATTCCAAGCTATGCCCACGGCTTATTTAGAGGGTAGGTACAGCGGCATACCAGTGGCTCAACGCCAATGTGTCTACGGATGTAAGGCAATAGAAGATTTAGTCCACTACCTACTTTACTGCCCTCTACACGAAAACCCCAGAGGGAAATTTTTATCTTTAATTTTAGCCCTTTTAACCTACTATACAGACGAAGAGAAGGTCAATTTTCTTTTATGCGATAATAACAATTCAGTGACCCTGGCAGTCGCCAACTTCGTCTTGGCTGCCCAAAATCTGAGGAAAATTTTTGTAAAAGGGCCAACGCCCTGAAATAGTTAACCCATTTATTTTAGCAAGACACTGATTTTAAAAATATTTCTATCTAATGTTCTTTTACTGTATATTTGTAACCTTGCACATGGCCTATGGCTTAGTCTGCAATAAAGTTTGTTGTTGTTAATTCTGGCTCAATATTTGTGATTTTAGTGGGAAAAACTGTTGGTGGAATCTTTTTGTATATATACATCTTAAGATATAGATAATATAAGGGAGGTATTAAAAACAATACCTCAGCCTAATCAAGAGTAGTCCAAGCCTCTGTTGTACACAAATATAGTACACTGTACTTTTGTCATTTCCTTTGCTAGTTCTGAACAACAGTCAACAAATATGTTCCCAGAACATTGTGAAACCCTTATGGAAAACGATGAATTGACTGCACAATTAGATAAACAATGCAGCTGTGGTGACATTTTGCTCTCTTACGAAAAGGTGAATAAATATTTGATAGATGGAAGTAGACCAAGAGCTGACTTAGCCATAGCACTCCTGGAATAGACTTATGGTCGTTCCTATTCATCAGAGGACTCAGCCTGAGGGCTCAGCCTGATATTAGACCATGTATTGTGTTAAAATGTTTACCTACTTCTAGATCTCATATCCAAGACATATGTAGAAGCACAACATGTGGCATAGATGCTTGCTGTAGTAAGACCATTTCATGCACCATCCATTAAAATGGGCTAGGGTCCCCAAGATCATTTTACTTCATCAATGTATAGTAGTGTAGTGGCAAATTCAGAGGTCAGTGTCTCTTCATTATAGTCATGCCACAGCCCCTTTTCCACTTTTCCTTGTCTCCCTTGCTCTCTCTGTCATCTCATGAGTCCATACTCCACTATAACAGACATTCCTAGGAACCAATCAGCATAAAAGGGGAAGCTGTGTGCTAGCTACTAAGAAGAGTCTTCCTAGTGACTGACTAGCCTCCTTTCACTCTGTTTTGCTCCAATCAACACAAAAGGACAAGGACTCTTCGCAGTGGCTAACATGCTCCCTTTTCATGCTGATTGGCTCAGGGACCTGGCTGGGACCCCAATCCCAAAAAAGTAATGGGTCAATGACACACACACTCATTATCTTGGATGACTACACCTCTGTCAATATACAAAAACGAGTTCAGAGAATTTTGTCACACCAATAAATGAAACCCACAACATGCAGTGGAAGGTGTGGAGCTGGCTCAGTTCTTAGTGGCTCCTCCATGACAATGATATAATTGAGTCAACACCCTTACTTTTATCACAGATGAGTGAATGGCTGCCTTTCATGTTGGCTGAACTTGAGGAAAATGATGCATTAGTAGCAAATCCCAGTCATTGTTCCTGTCAGTAAGTGGCCTGACTTTGTTGATGGGACCTCCCATCAGGAGCTGTCATGAGCTCTTGGCCATGTTCCACACACACTGCCTGTTGTAATGGTGAGCATTTCACTGATATTTATTTGGGACAGATTTACTCCTAGCCAGTATATGGTGATCTGTGTTAACTGATCCTTCAAAGTAGCCATACTTTTCACAGTTAATTTATTGTATTTATATCCCAAGCTCAAGGTGGCATACATAGTTCTCTGCTTCCCCATTTTATCCTCACAACAACCCTGTGAGGTAGGTATTGGGCAGAGGGTCTTATCTGCAACCCTTTTAAGTGGAGGTGCTGGGGATTGACCCTGGATCTCATGCATGACTTATGTGGGTAATCTGTGACTGTGCTATGGCATATGTCTCAGTGTTGTAGAAGGTCTGTAAACATATGGTGTGTGTGGATTTTTAAAGCAACTTACATTTTTACTCTGAATTAGTATAATATGGCCAATTATCCTACAAGTAAAACTACATTCTTTCTAAGTTGGCATTTCTCCTTTGGTGAGTTAAAATGCTTTCCAGTGGAAAGTGTTTCTTAACAAGTGCGGACAACTTATTTCTCTTCTTCTTAGCCTTTACCATTTTTATTTATTTTAAAAACAGCAAACCTTTGTGTCTATGTTTGGATGACAATATTTTCTGGAGGGTTCTTCAACACAAAACATGTTGTCCACACTTTTGTTAAAGAGCAAGATGGAAGCTGCTAGTGAAAGTGAAAATTTTTTGATTGAAGTAAAGTAAAATATATGGTGAAAGCGGGACAAGTAGCTCTGCACTTAGTCCAGAAAGCTTTTGTAAAGTGCCTGAGAACTGTGTGCATGTTGCGCACACGTAAGTGCAGGTGGGCTCCTAACTTTTGTGAATTAACTTGCAAGGCTGAGCTAAGGAGAAGAGAAACCATATATAATATATTTAATTTATAGTGGTGTGAGTTTTCTACATCTCTGTGCTGAATATGATTTGAGTGCTTCGTTTCATTGTTGATATACGTTGTTATGGATCAGAAACTGGATGGTCCATCTAGCCCCTTCAGTGGCCAAATCAGGCTGGCAGCTGGCACTGAAGCAGTGGTTACTGTGGACATGGGATTTGCCAGGGGTCTGAAGGGCGTGTGTGCAGCAGGCTGGCAGCCCTCCACCCTACATGCCATCCTCCAGGAGACCCTCCAGTAGAACTAGGGCTGCATACTCTATGTAGAAAGACCACATTATTTGCTGACATTCCTTTTCCTTCAAGCTAATTTTGATGTTTGAATATTTTGTTTTCAAATCAGGAAACACTATAGAAAAAAAGAGGGACTTCAATTATATTGAGAGCAAATTTTCTTTAAGGACACCTGGAAAACCTGATGAAGACACGTGCTACATCGTTCCTGGCCAAGAAACAAGTACATCGCAATGCAACTTCAATCATACCAGTAAAACGTTTGTGGTTATACATGGATGGACGGTAAGATGGGCTCCAGTTCTCTGTTGCTTCAATTGCTTTCTGATTTGAACAGAGGCCTAGCAGTGAATTTGCTGCATTGTTCTCATACAATATATCACTTTTTCTTTTTCTTTTTTTAAAATAGTTGCTTCCTTTCTGGGTGGTGGGTAGTCTTTTAAGTTCTATTCAGTGTTGAAAACATTTTAGGCTTGTGTTTTAGAAATTAGAAATTGTGTGATTTTTATAAGTAACTTTTATAGCACAATCAATCTTCATTTAAACTTTGGTTTAAAAAATAACTGTATTTATTTATTTATTAAATTTATACTCTTCCTCCTAGAAGAAGCCCAGGGTGGCAAACAAAAACACTAAAAACACTTTAAAACATATTAAAAACAAAAGACTTTAAGACATATTAAAACAAAACATCTTTAACACAGATTAAAATGGAACATCTTTAAAAACATCTCTAAAAACATCTAAAAAACTGTATCATCATCATCATCTCTAGCAAAATAAGAACAGTAGAATTCAACAAAATGAGAAAGCAAGGGTCAGTCTAGTCCAGCATTGTGTTTCCACTAGTACCAGCCAAATACTTCTGGAAGCCAACAAGCTGTAGCCAACTTGTAGGCAGTTGTCAGAGGAGAGCCAAGGCACGAAACTAGGAATCTGCAGTGCAGGGGGCACAGAAACACAATGGAGCAGGAAGACCTTGCCAGCCAGGCAGTATCCTATCCCAAATAGGAAGCCTTTTATAGGCTTCCTGATTTATGAGGGCCCAAAAGTCAGCCTGAGTAGGCAGTACCAGTCCAGAGTGGAGAATATTTCTCTGCCAGGAAGATGTTCTGAGCTGCTGTTCTGATATGTTATCACATCAGACAGCCTCATATAGAACTGAAGGCCCCCAGTTCTAGCTCTGGCAGCTCCTGACACAAGCAAGGCATGAAGATGAGGGCAATTTCCAGTTTTAGTTTCAGCATCTGGTATTTAGGGACAGGCCCAGTGCCAAAGGGCAGCCAGGTTGGGCCCTGGCTGAGGGTCCCTGTGGCCCAGAGGGCCCCTGAAAGACCCGGATGAGAGGGTGGTACTCCTGTTCTGCGATCTGTGGCAGCATGAGGTCTTGCAATCCAACGCTGCATCAGATCACAGAGATGGAGCTCCTAGGCACACCCCCATATAGGGAGCGCAGGCTTCAATAAGCCTGCCTGCATGCCCTGTCTACCTCTCTGCTCAGGGTAAAAGCCGTGCGTGCTGTGTGTGCATGCCTGCCATCACCCAAGATAGCGGCAGGGGCTTCCCTAAGGGAGTGGGTGGGACATGCGGGCAGGCTTATTAGCCCTGCACTGCCTGTATCAGGAGTGAGTGTTGGGATACAGTGCTGCAGGCCTGGGACAGGCTGGTGCCCAAGGGCACTGGCCCTGTTTAGGGAGAGATTGCCTTTGTACATGGCTATTCCATTTAGCTATTGTTGTTAATAATGGACTTCTTGGTAAATGTGACTGTTTAGACAGATTTTTATTTAAAGTCATCTATGCTATAACCCCAGGGTGGTTCATGACAGATACTATTGGAGGTCGCTGTTTCATAGGGTCGCCATAAGTCGTAGTCGACTTGAAGGCACATAACAACAACAAAATGCTATAACCCATCACCACATCTTGTGAGAGTGAATTTCCTATGTTAATTATACTAATACTGCTGAAATCTCTTATTTTTTTCTTAAAAATGGCTTAGATGCTGCTGTGACATAATTCCATGGTCAAATGTACTTCCCATTGATGTTATGTCCTGGAAATCTTTGAAGATGCATTAACCCTGGCCTCCTACTGGGAGGAAGGGCAGGATATAAACCAAATAATAAATAAATACATTGCTTATATTGCTTGTTTGGGTCCCTATTGCAGATTGAGACAAATACTGTGGTTTATATTCTTGTCTTCTAGGTAGCTGGCATGTTTGAGAGCTGGGTTCCCAAGCTGGTAAAGGCGCTGTATAAAAGGGAACCTGACTCAAATGTCATCGTCGTTGACTGGCTTGCTCGAAGCAGCTTACATTATCCAGTATCTGCTAGCCTCACAAAGCTGGTGGGAGAAGATATTGCCACATTTGTTGATTGGCTGGAGGTAAGTAGTTGTATTCAATTTCAGTAAAGAAAACATTCAGGAAGATTAAAGATGTAGCATATGTGAATACATATATAGACACACAACACACACACAAGATTTTTGTGTGCAGGGATTTTTAATATAAAAGTGTATTCCAATTTTAGCTGCAGTTGTAGTACATTTCAGCAAGAATTGCACCCTTTTTCATGTGTAGATTGGCTCCGCCTCCTAGTCCCCTGGATTTAAATGAGCAGTAGTCATACTCTAGAGCAAATTGCTTCTTTTTCCATGGACAGCATAAGCAAGTGTGTTGGGTAACTTGCCTTACTACAAGTTAATATAGTCAGATAGCTGAACTGTAAATAAAATGAGACTCAGTCCTCAATGCTGGTTAAGACTGGTGGAGAGATCTGTTGATCTGTAGTTGATGTTAACTCTTTTCTGGATGGGGTTGCCCTCACGTTTAAGGAGCAGGGGCAGGGTACTCCCTGGTCTGGTTGTGCTCTACTCTTGGATGCCCAAGTGACATCTCTGGCCAGGAGTGCTTTTTGCTAGCTCTGGTTGGTGTGCCAACTACAATCTCTTCTGGAGAATAAGGAGTCTGCTACTGTTGTCCTCAATTTGGCAATTTCCAGACAGGGAACTAGATTATTATGGTGCACTCTCCCAGGAGTTGCATTTGAAAATCATTTAGAAACAGTAGTTCTTCTAGGTTATAGTGGCAAATCTATCAGCACTCACTGGTTTTTGCACATAAGGCTGGTGTTCAGATATCTTCACTGGCTTTCAGTTGGTTTCTGGATGAAATTCAAACTACTGGTTTTTACCCATAAAGCCCTAAATGATGTAGGATGGGACTGGACTGGGATATTTAAAGGACCAACTGCCTCCATGCTTAGATCTTTATCTGAAGCTCTATACATTGTGCCATCTCCAGGAGAGGTTAGACAGATGGCCACTTGAAGAACTGGGCACTTTATGAGCATCCCACTCTTTGCCTCCAAAGGGTTTGAACTTTTGTGAGTGTTGTAAGCGAATCCTTACAAAAGTTCAAGGCCTTGCGGGTGTTCACTTCAAATGCTTGCAATGTTCCTAACGCCTCTGCCACTTTCCCTTTTCCAGGGACTCCCCTCTCCCAAAAAGTACCTTGGATAGAGAGGTGGCAGAGCCAGTCATAAGCATCTTCTCCCACTGGGGGACTGGACTGGAGCTAGGCTCTATCCTAGTCTCTGGCAAGACAGCACACTTGGGGGGGGGGTGTCCAAAGAGCAGGATGTACACCTCCCTGATTAGTCCACTTGCAGCAGGCTATGACCAGGACAGTGTTCGTCCCAAACTTCCTTGTGAGTAATTGATCGGTGGCATTCACAGTTTTGACCATCTCCCACCAATTCCCTGACATCTCTGGGCATTTCTTTAAATCAGTGGTATCCAGGTTATGGAATTTCCTCCTCAGGAAGCTCCATCTTGCCGCAGGTTCCTCTCCTTTAGGAGACGAATACATGCAGTGCTGTTAGGAGAACCAAGGGGAGAGGGGTTAAGATGCTGTATAATGCTGCTTTTTATTTTGTCTGCTCCAGCTGCTGTTTATTCTGTTGTATTATGAGGCTTTTTTTTTTTTAAGAGTATATTTAAGTGGTATTAACTCTTAATGCAGTGGCTGCTTTGGGCCCCGTGTTGAAGCTCTGGATATAAAAATTTTGGAAGTATATCCCATTGACATCAATGTGTCTTACTTAGAAACAAATACAACTAGTATGAAAATTGCAGTCTGCCTTTAAAAAAAAGATCCCTACTTCTGTTGCTTCTGTGAAGCTACCATCCTGTAATTGACTTGCATATGCATATAGATTTGTGGTAGGGTTCCTGCTATAGTAGTTTTGGTGTAAATTAGCCATGAGGAACCTTTTTCAGTCTGAGGGCCGCATTCCTGTCTGACCAAATTTCCAGAGGCCGTGCACCAGTGCTGAGCAGGGCCAGTGGCAAAAGCGGGCATAGCAATTAATATGGTTTTTACCTTTGCATGGTAGGTTAGTTTCTACACACACTCACCCGCCCCCACTACCTGCAGGCAGGCAGGCAAGAAGCACAATCAGAGTTCTTGGGCACACTCCAGCAACGCAAAAACACTCAAGAGAGGTGCAAAAGAGGGCTGGTGATGGGAGTGACTTGGGAGGGTGTGTAGCCTGTGGCAGTCCTCAGAGCTAGATAGACTGGCCTGAGGTCCCCATATGTGATTTAAATGAATGCTTTAAGACAGATGCCATAAGTCAGTTCATTTGCTGTTTAGTGGCAAGCAAGATTTGGAGACAGATCTTAATATTTTAATAATGATCATTCACAGGAGCAATTCAGTTACTCACTGGACAAAGTCCATTTACTAGGATACAGCCTCGGTGCTCATGCTGCTGGCATTGCTGGAAGTCTGACCAATAACAAGATTAATAGAATTACTGGTAAGCAAATATTGATGATGTTTGGGTAAAAAAGAGAAGCTAGAATGTTGTGATCCCTTCCATGTTATAAATGTTTTCATGTGAGAATCTGGTGTGGAATTATGCTGGTAACTGTTGAATAATGATTGTGATACTGGAAATAAAGTGTATTTTCCAGTTTGCATGCCATTATTTTTCATGATTCTGTGCAGGTATTGTTTTTGAAAATGACCTTGCCATTTTTTTTAAAGCAAAGATTACAACCTGAAACCCCAGATTAATTGGCATCTGATCTGTAGAATAAGCTAAAATAGATGCAACAGGTTATTTGGTTGGCAGTTCTGAGATTTTATATCAGATTGGTACTTAAATTGAGTCTTAATGATGTCTTAGGTAATAGAGGCCTTCAGAGTACAAATTATGCAATTCATGTACAAATGCTAGAAATGGAATCTTATAACTATTAGGGTTACTTCACATTTCAGAAAGATTATAAAGCCTTTATGTAACATTTTGATGACTCTTTCCTGGTTTCTGCCTAATTTTTTTTTCAGGGGTGCACTCCAGCTTTCATTATGAAATCCTATACATGTCTATTCCTTTAATTCCCATTAAATTCAATGAGGCTTATTCCCTGGGAAGTGGGTATGGGATTGTATCCTCAGCCCCTTTGCTTTTAATGGGAGTGATTTTAGAATGTTTGGGGAACGCCCAAACTATGGACTGACATTTCCCTCCCAGTATGTATCTCTTGTTCAATAGAGAACAGAAGGTGCAACTGAGGGCTTATCCAAACGGAACGGGATAATCCACAGTTTCCATATTCGGTTTGTCATCTGATAGTCCTCACTTTGCCTTTTAGTTCGCTCCTTCCCAATTAAAAAAAACGCTTTTTTGCACCTGCACCCGCAGCGGTAAGACCCCTACATTCTTTTCGCTTTTTCTAAGCTCCGCCTCTAAAACCTCCCCCTATCAACCAATTGGTCAGCAAAAAAATGACCTATGCTCCTCTCCCCCTTTGCAACGAAGCACAATATGGCTGTAAAGAAGTTCTCCCCTGGGAAGGAAAGGCTGCTGGTCGGTTTCATGCCTGCTTTGCCAGGGAGAATGAAATTGACACCCTTTTCTTGTTTGCATTTGCGATATTACACTTAAACAAATGTATGCTTTTCTGCCTTTATTGATATTTAAGGAGATACACACGTTGGCAATGCACTTATTTCTCCAAAAAAACAAGAAACCTGCCCCCCCCTTCTCCCTTTCCTTCCCAGGAGAATGAAATTGACAAAGCTTTCTGGAGCAGGCTTGAAACCAACCAGCAAACCTTTTCTTGTTTGCATTTGGGATATTACACTTAAACTAATGTATGCTTTTCTGATTTGAAGCAAAAACCCCAGCAGGTAGAATGAAATTGACAAGGCTTTCGGAGGCAGGCTGAAACCGACCATCCCCCCTTTCTCGCTTGCTGTGCATTCCAGATCTCACCCAGAGCGGCCGCCCAGTTTGCAGGCTGGCAAAAAATAAAATGCATCTGCGCAGTAGTTGCAGACCTCCCCCAGCGCCCCACCATTGCGATGATTGGTTCAATTTTCCTGGGCTTATTCTCACACATGTGCAAAAGTGCAGATACGTGATTGGCTGGAATGAGGAGAAGGGGCAAGGGGAAACACCCAAGAACCGCCCATCAGCTGTAAAGTCCGCGGTATTGCATCCTAACTCCTGAAGGCACAGCGGATGATTCCCGATTTTAAACAGCAAATTGCATTTTTGCCGGTATTGCAAGGAGCGGATTTAACCCGCGAAAATGCGTAACAGCGCGAGACGTCATTTGGATGACCGAAAAATAATGAACACACATAGCGGGTGTGTCACACATTTTGCAGTTGTCTGGATGAGCCCTGAGAGCCATTTATATAAATGGGAATGTTGCCATTGACTTGAATGAGATATGAAGTGTACCATTAATATAGACTACATCATACAGGGAATTCTAACATAGTTTTATTTTCTCCTTCCACCTTCCCGTTAAGGTTTAGATCCTGCTGGACCTCACTTTGAATATGCTGAGGCCTCTGTACGCCTTTCTCCAGATGATGCTGTCTTTGTTGATGTCTTGCACACTTTCACAAGGGGGTCCCCAGATCGCAGTATTGGGATACAGAAGCCTGTTGGGCATATTGATATCTACCCTAATGGAGGTGCCTTCCAGCCAGGCTGCAACATAGGACAAGCCCTGCGTCTGATTGCAGAAAAAGGGTTTCAAAGTAGGTTTTCAAATCTAATTGACTGTTTATTTATCTGTTTATTTATTCAATTTATATTCTTCTTTTTGTGAAAAGAGCACAGGGTAGTTTACAACATAGAGCATAATAAACAACATTTGTCAATACATAATGTGATATCTATACAATGCATAAAATTACAATTGTAATAATAAGAAATAAAAAATAAAATACAACATCTCATAACATCAGCTATTACCTACTTATTTCAGGTACAATTGTAAAACAATACAAATATAACAGCAACAACCTAAGAGATAAGAGAGGGGAAAATCAGGAGCAGGATATATAAACCACAAAAACAATGTACTAATAAAAGCATAACTATGACTGAAACCCAGTGGCCGCTTGCATTCATATGTGCTACTGAAAATTATATTCTTCTGAAAATTAGTTGCCTATCTTATATCCTTTAAAGAAGCATCCATTAGTTCAATAAATTTTTCTTATTAGAATTTACACTGGTTCCACGTTTAGCTAGATTTTTGATTTCACAATCAAATTATCTATTCACAGCCTGGGGGATATTGAGTTTTGTCTTAATTACCCTTCAAGAGAGGCAATGGTGAGCAGTTAAGACAATACACAGTATTTCCCAGAGGTGTTACACATTAGAGAGCTGCTCATGTTTATATTGTTTCTCTGGTACATTAGCTAAAAATTGGGACTTGACCCACAATATTTTACAAGTAAAATATGATCAACAGTGTCATATGTTAAATTGGTCTGTTTCTCTTGTAGGTGCTAAATCATAGAAACACTCATTATTTATTTATTTATTTAATTGTTATTTGATTTATATCCTGCCCTTCCTCTTAGCAGAAGCCCAGGGCAGCAAATTATGGTAGCTTATTATTTATTTATTTATTATTTGATTTATATCCCGCCCTTCCTCCCAGCAGGAGCCCAGGGTGGCACCTTAATTAAGCAGCAGTTTAATTAAGGAGCTTAATGGGCTATAGGCCTGAGAGAGTGATAGTACTTAACCTAGACCATATATATATACCAATAATTCTTTGATATTGGTCCAAACAACAATTCATGTTTTTTTTTCTTTATAGTGAAAACTAGGCCCAATGAGAATCCTTACATTGGAGCTGAGCTGAAAATCACATTTGTTCAGCAGTATTTTCAAAAGTGCTAAAAATAACCTCCACTTTTTAACACTTTGTCAGCACTCACTGCAAAAGTTTTTGTTTATTTGCATTGACTTAACTTGCCCTTAGTTACATTTGCCCTTAGTGATATTATCATGTAGCCAAATCTGATTGGTTATAGAGCTTTGTGGTAGTATTAGATGCACTGTGTGCACTGATGGGGGAAGATTACTGATGTGACTAATTCAGGGAGGGTGAAGAAGTGGCAGCTAAGGAGGACAAAGTAGCACTGAAAAATCAACCAGGAGAAATAAAGGTGCTCATCATGATGTGGGGTGGGGGAAGGCAAATATCCTTGCAATGTAAGTAATTTTTTGGGAAAATGTCAGTAAACTTATAAATTTTGACCCTCCAAAAGTCAAAACTGTCAATCATGTACATGTCCCCCCCTTATGTTAAAAAATGTTATTGAACAAGTGACACACATGTATATGCTGTGCACCCATTACATAATTGCTTCCTTTTCCTTAAAGATGTAGATCAGCTGGTGAAATGCTCTCATGAACGCTCCATCCACCTCTTCATTGATTCCCTCTTGTATGAAGAAAAACCAATTGTGGCATTCCGCTGCAACTCAAAACAAGCATTTGAAAGAGGGCTCTGCTTGAGCTGCAGAAAGAACCGCTGCAATAATTTGGGCTACAAAGCCAACAGAGTGAGAACCAAGAGGAACAACAAAATGTATCTGAAGACTCGAGCGCAAATGCCTTATAAAGGTAAGATGACTTGACTACTAAGATGGTTACTTACTGGAGGTTTTTTTTTTAATGTGATTGTGGATATGCCATTTTAACCTAGGTTTGGAACTAGATCTAGCAGGAAGGTTTCTTGCACAGGGGAAATAGTAACACCCAGTTCTAATGACTCTGTACTAATGGGGTTTTTGTGTTGTATGTGTGGGAGCCCTTTTTTAGGCTGAAAGGTGGGGATATAACTAACAGCTATAGAAAAACATGATAGTTCTCTTGCACAGGCACTACTTATTTGAAGGAGCTTGTGCAGGAGACCTTCCCAATGAATCCTTCCCCTTTCCCCCCTGAATAAGGTTTATATCTCAGAAATTATATTATAGGAGGTGTTACTTAAGTGAGAGGCAGGGTGCTTCCACACCACCAGTTTTGCCTGGATTTGACATCCTTAATTCACTTCATTATTTTTGAGAACCCAATCATTATCCAAATAAAAAAGGCAAATATTCTCAGTTTAATATGCTTTTCATTAAAAAAAAATCCTTACTTGTTTTGATTCCAAAAATCAAAACTGGAGAATATTTGATGACCTTAAATGTGCTGCATGCATCCAATTTTTTTTCATGTTTTTCTATCTTTTTAAAGATCTGAATTGTGATGGCTTTTTTTTTCTTGGGTTGGAACTGCAGTCAGCCAGTCCAAGGTGGAGTTGAGCGATCATGATTCAAGCTCCACCTGGTGGCATTGGCAGTGGGTTCTCCTTTCCCCATCACATTTGATGACACCCACCTCTCATGCAATAGACGTGGCTGCTATGAAGAAAAACAAAGGAAAGGAAACAAGTTCTCCCTTCCTTTGATTTCTTTGATAGCTTGAGTTCAGTAATCATGTTGCTAGAAATAGCCTTTTCAGACATGTGTCTGTTATAAATGGTGGGAAGCACCATGCATGCAAAAACATGGATTTTATTAAGACAAGTGAAGCCTGAAGCTTTTCTGAGAAATTTCTGTTGTGAGAGCTGCCCTCCCCTCGCCCTAATACTTATCACTGCAGTACGACCCTAACTAATCTTGCTTGCTGATCTTAAGACTTGTTGGGGAATTATACGTAGGATTATAGTGACTCTTGCATCAATATGACATTATGTTCTCCAGTTGTTTGCAAATCTCACAGAAAATTCTAGGATTGGGTATAAATGTATTTACTTATTTATTTATTTGTAAAATGTATACCCTACTTTTCTATCACATTGTGCTGAAGATAATTAGCAATGGATTTGCCACCTTTGATTAAATGATGCAATGAAGTAATACAAATAAAACAGATTTGGTGATTTCATGCAAAAGTATTATTCTGCTTGAATAAATGTAGTGGATTTAAAGCCAAGGTATTGTAAAGTATTAAATTTAGCTTTTCATCTCATCTTTTTTATTTCTGTTGCTTAGTCTTTCATTACCAAGTCAAGATCCATTTTTTTGCTAAGGTGAATATAACCAAGACAGACCAGCCGTTCCTTATCTCGCTCTATGGCACTAAGGATGAAAGTGAGGACATTGCATTTTTACTGTAAGTATCATCACATAACCATGAAAAATGTTAAAATGTCTGAAATCTAGAAGAAACACTTTGGAATCCAGTTTAGACTTTAAAAATGGCAGCAGGACATTTAATTTGTAGTTTATCCTAATAAGAAACTCTTTACATTCAGAAGGCTCACTTCTGTGCTGAGTCAGCCGTCCCAGTTGAGAACGGCAGCTTCATGTATGAATTGCTGCTTTTCTCAGACTTCTACAAGATGACCATTGGGTAAAAGATTGAAGCCCCACTTCCATCTCTGTCACTGGGAAAAGGTGGCATATGTGCACTGTTTAAACTGTCATCATGTACAAAGTGCATGTATTTTATAAACTGAGATGTGGCTCACAGGCCACCTCTGAATATTACACAGAAGCACCAAAACAGGAAGAATGTTTGTGATGCATTTCCTCTTTCCCCCACCCACTTCCAGAGAAGGGTGCAAAGTGGACTTACGAGGTGTGCACCTCCCTTTGACACATTTTTATCTGGAGGCATGAAAAGAGGAAGGATCTTTCATCTGTTCTTTTTATTTAGGCATTTCTGCATGTATATATAAAGTTATGCAGAGGCTCGCTTCTCAGTATGCATCTTGTACACAAGTTGAGTCCAAAACACACACATACACCTCAAAATACAGAGACTGACACTTCTGCATACAATGGCAACAATCCAATTTGATAAACGGATAAAGCGCTAAGCAGCTCTGCAGGGTGGAGTATAAAATTATTATTCTTTATCTGTTATGGGACTCGATCTATCATGTATGGTAAAAGCCATGTGGGACTTGTAAGTTATGTAAATCATAAAGCTATGAGTTGGATGTCTTATCACATACTACTTTTTGTGTATGCAGATCTCCACCCACCCACCTATCTCCTCTCTTATTTTTTTTTAGGAATTAAGAGCTCAGCTTTAAAAGTCACTGTATTTTTATGCCGTTATGTCTCATGACCTATATCTCATGGTTAGCTTTGAACTTTTATTTCAATGTCCCTCTAATCATATGTGTACAGGTACAAAGGTCATGATCACGAGACAGTCACATTTAAGTCCAGTTGAAATAAAAGTTAGTCACCAGAGATTTAAAAATAAATTTGAACTTTAGCATGTAAGATATATGGACAGATGTACTCGAATTACTATGCCAAAGCATGGGACATGGACTGCTTGCTCTAGTTTTGAGTTCTCTCTCAGCTTGGAATCCCACAGAGGTCTGCTGCAAGCCCCTGTCTTGCTTTTGTCTTTTAGTGTGTGCCTGCTTGGTTGCTACTATAAGTATTTACATAGAGCGTGGAATTGATTTAATGACACACCTTTGGTCCTACACATGTTTGGAAAGATGTGTGTTATATCTTATGAGCCAACACCTTAGTCTTGTCCATAGACCCTTGTTTAAAGAGCGACAAGAAGTGTACTCTGAAACTAGGTAAATGAACTCTCATAAGGTTTCAGAGAAGTACTTCCTAGACATATATTTTATTTGTTTTCAACAGACCTGAGATCTCCACAAACAAAACCCATTCCTTCCTGATATGCACAGAGGTTGATATTGGAGACCTGCTCATTGTCAAACTCCAATGGGAAAAAGACTCTATTTTCAGCTTGACAGATTGGTGGAGTACCCCTGAGTTTGGCATCCAGAGGATCAGAGTCAAGGCTGGAGAAACCCAGAAAAAGTAAGACATCTTTATTTTATTTTATTGCAAGAAAGAGAGGTCAGACTATGTTTTATGACTCATTTTGTGTGTGTGCATCTTTTACTTGGGCTTTGACCTAGGACTAGTTCTAGTAAATTTGGCTTTGACCTTGGACTAGTTGCCATCTAGTAATCCACTATGCTGGCCTGGGCTCCTTCTTAGAGGAAGGATGGGATATTAAATAAATAAATAAATAAGTGTATGTTGCAATTTTCTGTGTGTGGGGACCACCGACGAATTACCTCAGTGTTAATGACCATTCCTAGTTAAGGCAGGGCTGGTGAACCTGTGGCCCTCCTGATATTGTTGGACTCCCAAGTCCCAACAGCCCCAGCCTATATGGCCAATTGTTGGGGAAGATGGGAGTTCTTGTCCAGCAACATCGGGGGGGGGGGACAGGTTCACCAGCCCTGAATTAAAGAATCTCTAGTAGCAGAGCTGAGAGAGACCTCGGCCTCAGATTTTGGAGAGTTGTGGCTGGATCCAGAGGTGAATCATATAAGCAGAAAGGCAGCTTTATTCCTGCGGAGGGGGGGCTGACTCCTCCCCACCATCAGTAGCCTGTTATACCATATCCCACACTGTTTTTGAGGGTCCCGTGTCTCTCAGGATCAACTTCTTGGGGGATGCTGGAGGGTGGAGAGAACAGTCCGTTCAGCAAGCAGAGTGCTTGTGGCTCTCTGGACCCCTAAGAGTGTCCCCCTGTCAAGAGTAGGCAATGTCAGGCTGGATTGTCTTGATATACGGTAGTTTCATATATTCAGTCCTAGCAAGAGCTTAGAGGTAGGCCTGCTGTTCTCTTGAATACAAATGAATAGTTAATGCTTGGTATAGCAAATGAGGAAATGCAGTAGTACAATTCAGGAAAAGCCACATAGTTCTGCTGACTGTGTTAACTGGAGGATCGGCAAACATTTTTTCCAGTGTTTGTCTAACTTCAAGACTTCTACTAAAAATAGACTTGAGTAAGAACCTATAATCT
This sequence comes from Rhineura floridana, assembly GCF_030035675.1. NCBI lineage: Eukaryota > Metazoa > Chordata > Lepidosauria > Squamata > Rhineuridae > Rhineura > Rhineura floridana. The sequence continues at coordinate 137,471,213 of NC_084480.1, forward strand.
AGGCTGTATGTAGTGCAGAGCAGCATGGTAAGAACTTTGCAGCTGCATCACTGAAAACTCAAAGAGTAGTGCCCTGAGTGGTGGAGCAGAGCCATCCTTCTGACAGTGGCGTAGCTGCAGACTGTACAATATGCCCTGCAAACTATATTACAGAAGTTTGTGGTATTAAATGTTTTGCAAAATATGGCCCAGGATGATTTTTTAAATGCCACATAGTCTTTGTGGTTTTCAAGCAGATGTTTTGGAAAAATTGAAAGTACCATATGTATAATTTCATAACAGATTAACACTTTAATTTATTTCTTCTATCCCCCTTCCCCTTTAAAAAAAATCAATTATAAAATGTCGCTTTTTCAGAGGACTCCCTTTTTTAATATAAGGACCAGATTAAATAATTACAGATAAGACATTACATTTAGGATGGTATATTAATAGCTATTTCAGGAAAGCTCTACAATAACTTTATGTGTATTGTGCAGATTGGTGTTCTGTTCTCGCAATGGATTCTCTTACCTCAAAAAAGGAAGTGGAGTTGCAGAATTTGTGAGATGCCTTGGAAAAAATTCTAACGTTGAGGATTCATGGTAAGAACTTTGCAGCTGTATTGCTGAGAACTCAAACGGTAGTGCCCTGAGTGGTGGGGGCACAGCCATCCTTCTGACAGGGGTGTAGCTGCAGCTGTCTGGGGTGCATGGCAGCACTGAGGTCAGGACTGGGCGGGCAGGCACAGTGGTGGACCCAATCTGGCTCTTCTGCTGGTGCGCCTGCATGGCCTTTACCTCGCCACTATCTGCTCCATCTTAGTCTCATCCAGGTAAGCTGCAGTGATACCAGTGTCAGGAGCACAGTTCCACTCCGTGACATGGGTCACTACCGAACTCAGTTCATGCCTGCTCTTCTTAAACAGTAATTAAGAGCCAAATTCCACAACAATCAAAATCATGTGATGCAATTCTGCTGAACTGTACCTCTTCATACTGCATGATTGGCTCCTCCATGAAGAGAAAAGTTCTGTACACAACCTGCTATCTTGGAAAAGTTACTTTGTTGAACTACAACTCCCATCAGGCCAATCCAGTGGCCATGCTGACTGGGTCTGATGGGAGTTATAGTTTCGAAAAGTAACCTTTCCAGCTCTGAATCTTAGTATAAAAGCTGACCTCTGAATATTGGTATAAATGCCAATACATGTTTCAGGGAAATTGAGTTCATGATTCCCAGAAAGCTTTACCAGTTCCTCTTTAAGACTCTTGTGCTGCTTGCAGAGATGAGGCTTATATAAACCTTTGTCTGATGCCTCAGTCAAAGGAATGTGCTTCTTGCTAGTGTGTAATAACACCTGGAGGAACCATTCAATTTTATCCTGGCAATAGAGCCCCAGGGCACATCTGCATTACAAACCTCACTTCTATACCTGTTTAACAGTCATGATGTTCCCCAAATAATCCTGGGAAATGTAGTTTGGGAAGGGGTTCCAACTCTGTTAAAAGTACTTGGCCAACCCTTACAGAATTGCAGTTCCTAGTTTTCTTAATTTGGACAATTATGCCAACTGAGGCAGAGCAATCTTACTTTGACAAGGGAGGGAGAAAGGAAGACAAACCAAATCCTATGCCCTGGTGGGCTCATGCTGATAAAGTGGGAGGAGGGTGCACCATGTTTTACTTCCCCCCGTTGCCTTCTGTCAGCAGTTTTTTTTCCGTTCAAAATTTTCTCTCCTATTTATTGGGGAAACAAACATGCCAGCCTAAGAACTGGTGCACTTTCCCCCACCCTTTGTGTGTGTGTGTGTGTGTGTGTGTGTGTGAACAGCTTTGAAGATGACTGCAATGAGGATATCTCTGTGTCTGGACCTTCTGCTTTGCCCATGGATCTCCCTCTGCCCATGGAGAAGGAGATCTGCAAAGTCCTATACTCCTAGGGAACCCTCCCAAGGATGATAGCTTTGTGCCCTAATGTCCTCAGATCACTGAATTGGATGATTTATTGTTGTTGTTGTTGTTGTTATTATTATTATTATTATTTATTATGTCATGCCCTTCCTCCCAGAAGGAGCTTAGGGTGGCAAACACACAACAAAATACTAAAAACATCTATTAAAACATCTTAAATCATATTTTTTTCTTTTTTGACTTGATTATGACTTCAACACTTAACTACTGTGCTTCTAAATGACAACTTGTGCTTTCCCCCCCTTTTCTTTTTGGAGACCAGGTCAAGTAATGAAATAAATATCAGCACTTGAGTTCTTCGGAAAATAGCAAGTTGATGAAGAAGTTCCGTTCTGGAAAAGAACCTCAGTATGTTGGCTGTTCAGGGACTGAAACTATTCAAATATTTATCAGCCTTCTGTAATACTGTCTACGTTCTTAGTTACTCTGGGAGACTTTCACCCAGACCCAGCTATAGACTGGTTGCACCAGAATGTTGTTTGGGGTGCCCATCTGAATTCATATCCAATTGAAATCGATGCAGTGCAGTGGACATTTTCATTTAGAAGAGAATCCAAACCCGCACAGTATTCCTGATCCAATAGGTGATATGTATGCAAAACCCTACTAATGTGGATGTCCTTATTTGGGTCAGAGCATTTTTGTTTCATCTCAGTGCACAAGAGAGCAAATGAGCAAGTTGTTCTTTTTAATGACAAAGCAAGAAACCTCTTACAAATGCGATGCATTATTGAGAACAAACTACAGTAATTCTCATGCCACCTTGTTATAAAGTTTCTTAATTTTTACAACGTACTGTGTGTAAAAAAACCTATTTATTTAAAAGCTACATATTCATGCCATCTTTAAGCTGTCTTTAAGCTGATGAGTTGTTGTTGTTGTTTGATCTACCACTTGGACATTTTGCTGGGCAATGTCCATTTAGCCAATTCATTCATTGTTGCATCCTTTGCTGGCCGAAACTCAATGGTTTCACTTAAAGGATTAGGTGATTAGATAGGTTTCTCACTTGACATATGCCTGTAAGATAAATATCGTATCCAAACCTGAACGTGACTGAATAGACATAGATTCCAGGGTATTTTCTTCTACAGTTGGTCAATACTTACCTAGACATTGGAATTAGTTATTAATACATACATTTCTTTATATGAAAATAAATTTTCCAGATAAATTTAGCTAGCATTTTCAGTGCCTGTGTTCTTCTTTTAAACAAGAATCCAACCTGTGACACTGAACCAAATAATTAATAAAAAAGAGCAGAAATCTGTTAAAAGACTGCAGGAACACTATTTCTATAATCTATTTCAAATTGTTTTAACTGATACAAAATTATAACACCTAGTCTTGAGCAATTATCACAACTGCGATCACTCTTACTTCCCTTTATCCTAATCCCAACAGGCAGTGTATTTCTCTTTCTGATACTGATATTCTTTATTTTGAGAATAGAACCTGCTTTTGTTCAGCAATGTGACGAACGTCAGAAGCTGAAACAACAGTGTTTGTCTGAAATCATGCAAATATTTAACAAAATAGAGTATTGCACACTTTTGGAATATGCACAGACATGTACCCTTTGAATCTGAAAGCCACAAACACGTGGAAGAGGTATAAAACAAAGGGGTTTTAAGAAGTGTTTAATAGCATGCTCAAAATAATTTACAAATCATTTCAGTTTTATAACCAATAACCCAATTACAATATTAATGTGTGTATATTTTTTAAAATCACACACTTAACAATGGAAGCTGTATTTGTATGAAGATGCCTGAAAAAATATTTACTGGCCTTCTAACACTTGTGTGATGGGTTGTCTTGAATTTAATATTTATTGTTTGAGCAAAAATCTGTCACAAAGAAATTGTTTAAAGCTCTGTGTGTGTTTGTGTGTAGACAAAACTGTGGTCTACTACAGCCCCTCTGTCTAAGCATCCTTCAAGAACATTATTTTTAAAAAGAATTTATAGTAGTAAAGTTGCTCAAAAATTATTTCCATACTCTCACAAATCATGGTTTAGGTAGGATAATTTTGAGTTTCATTACATGAGCCCTGAAGGAGATCTATAAAGGTGACCCAAAGTTTCTTCTTGATAAAGCTTCCATTTTGAGCTTCCTGAAGAGGGAGGTTTTAGTTTTGATAGTTGTATTATGTTGCACATTTCAAATTAAGATAAATATAAACACCAACAGCATTTGATAACCAAATTGTGAAGGGTTTTATATGTCAGAAAATATAACTTGGCTTTAAATGTTCCTATTTATTATCTGTAAAATACATGTGTGTATATGTGTAAAAGTTTAGTATGTACATATTGCTGATGTTATCACGGCTATATGCATAATTAAAAATATGTGTGCCATAATTTTTAACAGCTTTCAAATTGAGAAATTATTAATCAGTTATATGAGAAAGGCTGCAATGAAACTTTTTTCAAGATGCAATCTCCATTTTGTACTACACTGAAATATGCAAACTTATTAAAAGCAACAAGTTAATATGGAATGACACTGGGCTGACTTTCTTGAAGGGGTGGGGAACTATAATAAATCATACTTTCAGAAAGAAAGGTAGAAGTGCACTGAAATATCTGTTTGAAATTAATGTTTTCCCATCCAATCTGTAAGGAACATCCTGTTTCCATAAGCATGCCTATATGGAAATAGGATGGGCAGTTCATTCATATGAATAAAATCCCAAGTAACAATTTGATGTGATACATTAGGGCAATCAGTTCCCTATTGCTTCAAGGTGTTTCTGGTCAGCTATTCAAAAGGAGCGGAATTGACCCAGGTTAAGCTAACACTTTCATCATCATCATCATCATCATCATTTTATTTGTATGCCGCCTTTCCACATAAAATTGTGCTCAAGGCGGCTTACAACAAGGTGAACAAAAATACATGTCAAAAACAATTGCAAAAACAATTTCCTAATAACAAAAAATAATAAAACAGTGACATAACAAATATAACCAAAAACAACTTTTCAACATTATGAACATAATAAAACAATTATTTAAAAACAAAAAAGTAACCATTAACACCCCAAACCCCTAAAGAAAACCATTTACTGTATCTCCTACAAAACTTCATTATTCAGAGGGGAGGCTTGTTTTGTATCAGCACATGTCTACTCAGAAGTACTTCTCACTGAGTTCACTGGGGCTTACTCCCAATAAATTGGTGATAGGATTGCAGTAATCCTATCCCCTTATTTGAAAGTAAGCCCCATTAAACTCAATGAGACTTATTGTTGAGTAGACAGCATATAAGATTGCACTGTAACTCTTCTATTTGGCCAACAGTTACAGCATTTTCTTTGAAGGCGCACTTCATGTTGCAATCACATTTGAAATATACAATGTACAATATGTACTACTGCAGATTTGCTGCTTTCCATAAGAGATGGTCAGGATTTTCTCCCTTTTCGTTTCTCTTCATTACAATGTCTTAGGTTGGGTTTCTGATTTCTCTTCTATTAGGTCTTTAAATCCCAACTTTTCCAGCGGTTCTTTGGACATAAGTTTCATTTCTGTAGAATGTTTGTGTGTTGTCTGAAACTACCTGCCACAAATGACATATCTATCTTTCAAACACTTACCCGTTTCATACTAATTAACTGTTGTGGCTTCCCTCAAAGGACTGTAAAAGAGGTCCCTAACCACCCTTATTGTAGAACTACTGTTATTTTAGGTACTTCCCCGGGGTGGGGAGCTTAACATTGCAAATAGATCGTTCCATTTGCCCCATGGAAGAGGTAAATTCAATTAAATTGGGAAAAATATGACCTGGCATTTTGATGCCAGTGATGGCATTTAAAAGACCCTTCCATGCATGAGAAGCACCAATTACACAGTAAATCATTTGGAAGCACCTTTAGGGAGTGGGAACTGTCATTAAACCAGTTTATTTTGCATGGTAGACATACTCCTTTTAAGCCCTCAGTGGTTGAATCAAGGCCAGAAGACCCTCACATGGCTGAAAATAAATTCAAAACATCAGTGATGAGCACAGGGACATTTGAAGCAGGCCTTTGGTTCTGACAGAGCATTCGCACCCAAACACGGAGATAACAAAAGTCTCATTATATAGGTTTCATAAATGTAAGACCAATTAGTCAAATGGTGGTTCTTTTAATGTGGATATTGTCCTTTTGAGTTATTTCCCCACACCTTTATTTCATGAACTGTTGGTATCAGAATATAATGTGTTGCCTACCTATCCAAATACTTGCTACTAGATGCACACAGGTATTCCATATATTCAATTTCATTTATTCAGTCACAGTTTATTGCTTAACCTACTATTACTAATTAATAGATTTGGACACTCCATAAAAACAGGAAGCAACCGATTGGTCATAACCATCTTTTTTTGTTTTAATTGTTTCAGAAAGGCAGTATGATGTAGTGGTTAGAGTGTTAGACTAAGGTTTGGGAGACTGAGGCTCAGATCAGCATTCAACCATGAAGTTCCCTCCGTGACCTTGGGGCAGTTACTATCTCTGTCTAATTCTCAAAGGATTGTGAGGATGAAATGGAAGGGATGGGGAGAAAGGAAATGTGGGATATAAATGTGAATGAATAATGTCCCTGACAGTCCGTTGTATGACATACTATACAAAAATATTTTTATTTTGGGGGGAAAGGAGTGGAGAGGAAAGAGGAAAAAAGGTTAAGCTCAGGCCCCAGTTTTTAAAGTTACAGTTCCTATAACAACCAGCGGGGAAGAAAACTGCTCAGGTAACTTGATGGAATGTCCTGCTGCTAGGTGACTTTTGAGGGTGGGCCAAAGGCAGCTGGTCTCTCAGGAGAGGAGATGGGGAGAACCTTTCTTCACTTCTCTCTTTTCTCTGCAGCCTGAAGGAATGCATCAAAACAGACACAATTCATTATGCAGAAATAAAGAGAGAATAACATTTGTTTGTTTGTTTTTTTAAATGGAGCTTATACTAGTAGAAAATTAGGATAGGAGAATTTCTACATTAGCAAATTTTTCCACTAAAAACACACACCAATCAATGCATGCAGTTGGAGTTTAATTATATTGCTATGTTCAGATGTCATGAAAATAAAATCCACATCCTTATTAATCTTGGCACAATTGTGCTGGTGGTTTAAAAGAGCAAACAAAAATAAATTTTAATTTAACTTTATTTCAGGCTTGTTTGAAAAACAATCTTATGAGACAATGACAGTTTTGCCCATTTTATGTGGTTAACTTACCCTAACCCTTCCCAAACTCAGCACTGGGATTGTGTATGTGTGTGTGTGTCCCCTCCAACTTTACTCTCAAGAGTGTGAGAACTCAGGATGTGACAAAGAGACGAATGGGAACTGGTTATTACATTATTTGTACATTTAGAGGCTTAGTCTAGATATGCATTTGAGGGCTTCCTTGCAGCCCTGTGATTCTTAGTTGTAAAGTTTGGTCAGGAGAGAGTTAATGGACTGCTGCAGATTAATCTGATTTTTTTGGGAGGGGAGAGAGTGTAAGAAAGTAAAAATAATAGCCAGGCTCAGTCTTGTAGCTGGAAATGCACAGCTGTCTGATTTGCTCTTTGTGGCTATGTACACCAACCTATCTGTAGTACAAAAATGTAGTTTTTCCTCAACTACTGAGGATAGATTCAACTGAACACAACTGGGATTTACACATCTAAAACCCACAATAATCAGGTCAGATTAAGATTAGTTGAAGCACTGCAGCTGTACTAATTTGAGGGAGGAGGCAGTAAAATATGGCCCATTATAGAACAAAGATCATCACTCTGGTTAAAGGAAGCAATATTGATGCATATGAATGATACAAGCACTAAGCACTCCACCCTATATCTTCCCAACAGCCACATAAAGTATTGTAGGCTGATACTTGAGTGAATGGTCCAAGGCTGGAAGTAAACAAAACCAATGAGTTTTAAAATGGGAAATTGCAAGTAGTCAGAGTATTTTTTGTAGCCTACAAAAGCTTGTATCATAATAAATTTGTTAGTCTTTAAGATACCACAACATTTATTCTGTGTTGCCTTATTTCCCAGGCAAGGAGCAGGGTTGCCATATTGCCTGGTTAGCCAGGTTTTACCTGGATTCTTGCCATGCTACCCGGTACCCACTTAGCCCATTAGATGGCCTGGATTCCCAGCTTTCTTTCTTTCTTTTTAAAAAGCAAGTTCTCTAGCCATTGTGGATCCAGAGGCAAAATGTGGAGACAGTTTTCTGCCCAATCATTTTGTGAGAAATCAACTTATTCCAACCTTTCGTTGTTCTTAGCCAATGAGGAATCAAAAAAGGGGTCAAAGACCAAGATGCTGGAAAATAGGAACTTTTATTATAGATAAAACCCAACGCGTTTCAGCCTGTTATCTGCAGGCCTTCATCAGGGGATAACAGCTTATAAGATGATAGGACCAGCAAACATTTAATATTGACACAGTACAGAAAGCGATTTGCTCAGACAATACCCTGTTTAGGTGAGATGATTGACTGAATTGAAATATTGAAATCTTTATTTTTGTCTATGTTAGAAATTGTAGTGGTGTGTTCATTTCACATTTCCTAACTGTTGGTACAGACAAACTCTTGGTTTCAATATTGCTTTTCATTTATGCTTTGCTGGCTTTTTGTTTTATGCTGGCTTTTTATAGTGCTGCATTGCGTTGATAATGTAATTTTTTGTTTAAAGATTCCTCACATCCTTTCCCAGTTTGTGGTGGTAATTACTAGGCACAAAAATAAAACAACTGAAAAATGCAACTATTAATATGCTTAATTTGCATACTACAAACATTAGCCTGTCCAGACATGTAGAACTAGAATATAGCAACCCTAGCAAGGAGGGACCCTATTTTGGGAACTGCACCATGGTTCCCAGCCCCCTTAACCTGGCCTTGCCTAATACTCTTTTCAGCTGGGGCTCAGGCACATTCATTTTGATAGTGGATTGGCTGGAGGTTCAAGTCACTAAAGAAATGGCAGCTAACTGTGTTCATGGGAAGATATATAAGGTCAGCTGAGAATGTCGGTTGACAAGGGAGGTGTGAGGCAAAGACCAGAAAATGCTGAAGTTCAGGTAGATATCAAGGTAGTCTTGCCTAGTGTGATGATTATATGCTGGTGAAGATCAGAAGAAAGGAGATGGTGGCTGTGTTGGCTAAGAGGCCTTGGTAAGGCAGCTTACCAAATGGAGATTACACAAGTGGGTTTTAAAATTGGCAAAACTGTTCAAGCAGCCAGAAGTACAACCGGAGAAGCTTTGGGGTCAGAGGCAGATTGCACCAAGTAGCTACTCTGGTTGTGAACAAATTTGGCTGGGGTGGAGGTTGAGGGTCTTTGACCTCTTCGAGGCTGGCAGCAGCAAGCGTGTCTCTTGAGCCCTTAGAAAGTGCCATCAAGCACATGTAAAACTTGAAGTAAACACCAGTATTCCCTTAGGTAAAAAATATCCATTTAATAAACAATCCTAGTTAATAGTTCATTCTGTCTCCAGTGTTGGTGTCAATCTCACAGCTAAACTGATTATACCATGCTCTGTCAAAATGAATTTGTCTGATTCAGGCCCTATCAACACTAACATTTTAAAAGTGATGCCTGACTCAGGATAAGGCAGCTTGCTTTGTTCCTCAGTCTCCAAAGCCCTCCCCCAACCACCTGCCTGTCTGCATACCTCAGTGGGGGTGCAGGGACAGCTCTGGTGGGGCTTTAGGAGTTTGCTCTTTCCCCTGGATTTCTAGATGCTAAGTCTCCAAGTGGGTAATAGAGGCACCTTGGCACTATAGCACTTGCATGTCAAAGCATGCAGATTTCCACTACGGCACAATACGACGCACAGCTAGCAATTGCATATGCTTGCTGAGCTTGTTGTTTTGAATTGCCGATATTGTAGGACGTTTTTGTTTTTCATGTATGTGTATATCTTCAGCCATCAGAATGAATAAATACCATCTTAGACTTTAACGCCTACTGGGATTGAGTAAATGTTAGAAATTATGACAAAATATGGTCAGACGGGTATACGCTTATCAGGAAGCAAGACAACAATGCAAAAAGGAGCAAGAGATGGATAGCAAGGGGGAGGGCACACTGTCTGATCTGAAAGCTGAAGACTGGGAAATTCATGCTTGTAGTCTCTGTGGGTCATCTTAAAACACTTGGCTGCCCTCATGGTCCAAGGCTGCATTTATTTGTCCGTGTTAATAGGTTTACATTCCACCTTTTAAAAAGACACTTTCTCACAAGGCTGTGCCCAAGGCATGTTTGTCAAGCAAATGTATAACAATAAAATATAGAACACGCAATTTAGAATTAAAACATTTAATAAAACTAAAAATTATAAATATTTTTTAAAACATTAAAACAGCAGTCAACCCCATTGCCAGAAAGGAGGATTTGTATCACTACAAATGTGGGGCCACCAATAAAAAAGCCCTTTTCCTTGTCCCTGCCAGACCGATTGTTCTCCCAGGCAGGCACATCAGCCAGACCGCTGAAGCAAATCTCAAAGTGTGGGCAGGCTGACATGGGTGAAGGGCTGACTGCTATAACTTCAGTTTAAAGTTTAAGAACCCTGAGAAGGCAGAAGAAGTTGCCTATTATCACTTAGCTCCTGGGCAGGAGACTTGAGCAGTTACAGAGTTCACTTGGTCACACTCTTCCTCACTGTGGTGAGATATTTAAATTACAGTAATTATTTATCAATTTCCATCTATTACATACACTAGCATGTGCAGATCTGTGCCTTTCTTTGCCCCCTCCCCTTTTGGTGGTATATGTCTTCTTTTTTGGCAATGCATAAATGGCCAGTCTAATACCTATTTTCAAAGAATTGTGCTGATTACCAGTTTGTTTTCCCATCCAGTTCAAGTTGCTAGGTTTGCCCCAGGTGGTCTGGACCCTGGGACTGAAAGGCACACCTCCTTCTTATACATTCTCCTATGTGCCTCAATGGATGAGGTGAAGACCTCTTTTGTGTCCCTGCCCCGAATGGGATAGTTTTAGATTTTTACTGTGATAGCCTTTTGGAACTTGGAACTTGCCTTAGGAAACTTGTTTGGCCAGTTCAATGATGGCTTTCAGAAAGGTTCAGTGAAACCTTTTTACACAAGAACACACTTGGGTTGTTGGGAGGCAACTGATGGTGATTTTATTTAGTTCTCTTTCTGTTTCCGCTTTTCATTTGTGATTATTTTCTGTCAGGACGGTGGAACCTGGTGCCCACCAGATGTTGTTGGACTCCACCTCCCATCAGCCCCAGCCAGCATTACCAATGGTCAGGGATGATGGGAACTGTAGTCCAGCAACATCTGGAGGGCCTGTTTTATATTGTATTTTTTAAAATATATATTTTTAATAGTTTGCACTGCTTTGCAAGCTTGGGAGCAATTCAGCATTTAAATTTAAGAGTGAATTTCAAAAGAGTTCTGCCCAGCAGCAGCCTCTGCAGCTTTGCAAAAGATAATACAAGAGCACACCAAGCTATTATTTCTTGGGTTGCTTCTGTAGTTGGGATGTTGCTGACTTTCAGCAGGCCCTTCATTGGAAACTGGACCTGAGAGATTTTGCATTAAGCTCAATGTGTTGATCCTCTAGCGTGTGCATGCATCCACCCACAGCTAAAAAACAACATGTCTCAAAAATCAATTTGTTTGCCAGAATCAAATGGAAGAGGAGGATGAAGAAAAAAGTTAGAAGAACATATTTCCTTGTCGAGCTTTGTAACTCGGCAAATATTCAATTCATTTTGGAAGGTTCTTTTTATTGCTTTAGAGCCATCTTCAGCCAGCTGAGGAAAAGACATCTGAAGACTGATCAAGATAAAAAGAAAATCCAATATACAGTTATCTTTACTCCTCTTAAAAACATTCATGCAAGGGAATGTTATTATATGTTGGCACAATGCCTAGTGACCTAAGATGTTTGATCTTGGCTGAGGTCTTTACACACTAACAAAGAAGTGATGGAAAAGGGACTGCTTTATTCCAAGACATGTTTCTCACTTTATCTTGCTCAATCAGACGCTGTAGAGGTGTCTCTAGAGGTGTCTCTGAATACCAGTCTTAAGATGCAGTCTTCTCCATTAGTTTCTTCTATTGGGCTTCAAGGAGAGATTTAGTAATCTGTCAAAAATGTCTCCCTGAATCTTACAGGAATTCTTTGTACTTCCCTCAAAAACTAGAGGCCCACAATCAAAGATTTGCACCTGGCATTCCAAAATGAACGCTGCAAAATCCAATATTAAAAAGTAGGAATACAGTTCCAGGAAGAGCAACTCCTTAAAGCCCTGCAAGATAGTGTTACATTCACTCCATTTCTCTGATCGGTGAGAAATTCCAGGGGCTTAACCAGGTTTGGTTACCTTTGGAAGGAGGTCACAGGAGGGTTATTAGTGTTTTGTAAAGCTGGGTTTATTTACAAATGTACAGGTTGAGCGCAGATGGAGGCACAGCTAACAGTCTATCAGACAGTCAAAGTCCACTTCTCTTGCATCAGGCCTTCAGTCCAAAGAGGCAGCCAGTACCTCCAAATGCTTACAGACACTACAGCTCAGTCTGCTCGTTCTCTCTCTCTCCAAACTGCAGTCTGTCTTTGTTGTTTTCCTTTATAGACACTTCATTCACATCATCCTTTGATAAGCGATATTTTTGTGGTATACCACTTTGATGGGAAGCAGTTCATAAATCCTTAAAATAATGGTTCTGTTGCTGTCACATAATTTGGATCTCATGCCAGTGGTCTGCAGTGTGTTTGTTTGTTTGTTTGTGTGTAGAACAAACAGTCAGGGAAAACAATTTGAGAGATGCGTTGTAGCAATCAAGGGAAAAACTGCTTTGAGGTTTGCTTCTGACTGGAAGAGAAGTGAAAGCTGCTTGTCGCGGCCTATTGCCGAAATAAACACAGACACCATTCATTGGGTTAAATCATGGGCCACGTTATTAAAACAGAGTCAATTATAACCAATGAACCTGCAGAGGGACAATCAAGTGAGGGGGAATTCTGCTGATCCAGGCGAAGCCTGCTTGCAGCTATAGGGCAACCAAACCTTGCCTGAGCCTGGGGCTGCCCTGTGCCAGGCCCCAGCTCTGGCCACACCCTGAAGATGTGTAGGGGGTCCAACCCGCATCACCGCCCCCCGGAGCCCTGAAACTCCGAGCGGATGAGGCACGTTGGCCCCAAAAGCGGCCCGTGTTCTGCTCCCGGTCCGTATAACCCTGAGGTGCAGGCTCCCGGACCGCCAATCACCCCCAAAGGTGCCTAAAGGTGTCACCTAGCTGCCCTTTCCCTTTTAACCTTTCCCCCACGCTTCCTTGCCACAAAAGGGGGACAAGCCTCTGCTTAGTCTCCCTTTACCCCACACACGATAAGAATCTGGTGCACACCCCTCTGCAGGTCCATCAGGAAGATGTCATTGCCCACGTCAGTCAAGTGCACGCCATCTGGCCTGAACAACTCCAGCCTATCGTGCTTGATCTCTGGGTGGTGTATGACAGAACCCCCCAGGCCCTTGATGGCCCTCTGAATCTGTCTATTAACCTTCTTCCGAGCCCTGCCCATTCCCCGTGGGTCACCAGCACAATTCCACGTCCTGCGCGGCAGGATGTCAGACCATACCAAGTTCACCCCCGGCCAGCGCAGCGCAATGGCCTGGAGGTCACTACATGCCTGTTCGATCAGGGCCTTGCCCTTCAACAGGCCCAAGTCATTACCTCCCAGGTGGATGACCAGCAGCTGGGGCACTGCCTGGTCCACAGCTGACTGGAACAAGGTAGGCAGGAGACCGTCCCAACGCATCCCCCGGCGCCCAAGCCACCGCACTGAGGCCCACTGACTGAGCCCCAGCTGTGTTCCAATGCGGGACTTCACCGCCCTGCGGCCTGCCCAGAAAATCATGCTGTGACCGCAGAGGAGGATGCTCACTTGCTCCAATCTTTCCCAGCAGCCTGCCAAAAACGACAACAATTGCCATTAGCTGCTGGCCTCCTGCATCTCTGTTAGTGGTCTAACATAAGTCTTATATGCATCCGAGGACCACCTGCCCACTGCCTGTAGCTGCCCCTTGGAAAAACCCAGGTGGGCGGCCGTGGAGGCTGCTCCTATCTGGAAGGAGTGTGTCCCGAACTTGCGGGCATCCACACCTAGCCTATGGAGTGCTGCCTTTGTCACCGACCAAAACTGATACTTGGTAAGGGGCTGGAGGTCCCTATGCCTGAATTGGTACCCTGGCTGCAGCCCCCGGGCTGCCAGAAAGATCCGCAGGGCCCTAACCGGGCAGAGTTCCTCCTGTTGGCATGGGGATAACACAATCAGACGACCCTTGTGGTGTTGGTCCGTCTTTGACTGCCTGAGTCGCAGGCGGACCCCCTCTGGCTCCCAGCTGAGATCAGAAACCAGAAGGGCCCGGAGGGAGCCATCCATCTTAGAACCTGCCACTACCTCCCCTATTCGGAAGGCCCCAAAGAACAAGGTGAGGGCCGCAGCATGGTATAGCAGTGCCTCAAAATGGGAAGAACATAGAACCCTCCACTGTCCCTGCAGACCCAACAGTAGCTCTGGGGAAAAGGGGGCACGGGCATCAGGTGTGTGTGGGCGCTCATGGGACCACCCCTCCAGCATCCGGCGGACCCTAAAGTCACTGGAGTAGTCCTGGAAGCCCCGTGCTTTCCCTAGGAAGGATAGACCGGAGAGCTTACCTCTGATGGTCCTGACTGAAAGTCCCCTCCGCTTCCCTTCCACGCAGAACTCCATAAGATGCTTCACAGGGATGGGCCACTCCTGGGTGTAGCCTCTGGACTTCCTGAAGCTTGCCAGGTCCCTACCTGCCCCCTGGTAGCTGGCCAAAGTGCTGGGTGCCACAGACAGGCTTATGGCCCGTTCTGATTCGGTCCTCCAATCTCCCATAGCGCTGGGGGTACCACGTCCGGCTGAGCCCTTGCCCACGGCGCCAGCTGGTGAAATCTCTCCATCTGGTTCCGTGATAGAGCATCAGCAATACTATTATCAATACCCGGGACATGGCGTGCAAGGAACTGTATATTATAGCGAAGACATTGGAGCACGAACACACGAACCAGCCGCATAACGTTGGGGTTTCTAGAGGACAGGGTGTTGATGACATGCACCGTAGGGAGGTTGTCGCACCAAAAGTGGACTGAGGAATTGCCCAGCTTGTCGGGCCAAAGGTGTACGGCCATGACAATGGGGAAGAACTCCAAAAAGGTCAGGTCTCTGGTCAGGCCAGCCTGTGCCCAGTTCTGTGGCCAGCTGCCATGACACCATGAGTCATGGAAAATGACCCCAAAACCGCAGGAACCTGAGGCGTCGGAGCTCACCTGTAGCTCCGCTTCCAACAGGCGATCCCTTCTCCATAAGGAGACCCCATTGAATTCCTGCAGGAAGGTGGACCAAACTGCCAGGTCCTCCCGGAGAGCGGCAGTAACACGCGTGTGGTGGTGGGGGCGTGATAGGCCGGACATGGCATCGTACACGCGCCGCAGGAATGCGCGCCCGGGTGCTACCACCCTGCATGAAAAGTTCATATGGCCTGCCAGCTGTTGTAGTGTGGCCAATGTCACCTTCTTTGCCCCAACCACCTCCGAGATTTTCCCCTTAAGGGCCACCAGCTTATCCTGTGGGAGCCTACAGCATTGGGCCACTGTATCGATCTCTATGCCCAGAAAATTGAGGGTGGTGGACGGGCCCTCAGTTTTCTCAGCCGCAAGGGGAACGCCCAGTTCCCCGGCCATCCCTGCGAACTGCTCCATAAGAGCCTGACAGGCGCCCGAGTCTGCAGGGCCCGCAAACAGGAAGTCGTCCAGATAGTGCACCACTGATTGCCGGCCTGCCCGTCTCCTGACTGCCCACTGCAAGAAAGAACTGAAGCGCTCAAAAACCGAGCATGAGATGGAGCAGCCCATAGGCAATGCCCTATCCACATAATATTTGCCCATGAAGGCAAAGCCTAACAGCTCAAAGTCCCGTGGGTGCACAGGGAGGAGATGGAAGGCAGATTTGATGTCACACTTTCCCATGTGGGCGCCAATCCCGCAGTCCCTAACTATACGAACTGCGCAGTCAAATGATGTGTAGCGGACAGAGCAGAGGTCTGATGGGATGAAGTCATTTACTGACCCACCCTGGGGAAAAGACAGGTGGTGTATAAGGCGAAATTCACCTGGTGCCTTCTTGGGCACGAGGCCCAGCGGGGAAACTCTGAGTGAAGGGATGGGTGGTGCCGTAAAGGGGCCCAGAACGCGGCCTGCCATGACCTCCTTTCCAATTTTCTCTCCCACGACTGATTCCATGCCTGCCACTGATTTGAGGTTGCGGGACATGAAGTGGTGCCTGGGGCCTGAATAGGGGATCCGAAAACCCTCTGTAAAGTCCTGGAGCAAAAACTGGGCGTCTTGGACTCGGGGGTAAAGGCAGAGCAAGTACTGGAGTTCAGGGAGTTTAACTGGACTGGGGCCCCTTTCCTTGAGCTGCACTAGCAGCTCCCGGTCTCCTTGCGCCGGCTGAGTCCCTGTTCCCACCTCTGAAAGGGCGGCCCCTGGGGCAGGCAGCGCAGGAGTGCGGACCCCCGCAGATTGCGCACTCGTGTCGGAACCTGCAGGGGGTACGACCACAGTGGCCTCGGGAGCTGAACTCCCAGCAGAGCAGGCGGGGTTGAACCCCCTGCCCCACGTGCCTGCGGGAAGGAGCTGCTGCCGCCTGGCGGGCCAAGAGGTGGCCGCTGTCTGTTCTATCCCTGGCTATGGGCTTGGAGTGAGACATAAACTGTAGCCACAGATCTGCTTCCTTTTTGTCCCAGGGGAAGGAGGTATCAAAGGCCGCCCTCATACGAAACGATTCATCATAGGCAAGCCATGCTGCCCCCTGGAACTCAGAGTAGCCCCGATATACGATATCGAGGTATTTAATCAGGATAGGGCCCTTCTGTGGCTGTTTCTGCATCACCACCCCCATGTATGTCAGAAATGCAGGCAACCAATTGGCCCAAGTGCGCTCTACGCGCCGCCTCTTGGGCTTGTCTGGTTCTGCCTCTTCGCCCTTATCCTTCTCCCTCCTAACTGGCTCCCTGTATAGAAGTGAGAATAAGTCGACATACTCCCCCTTCCATATTTTTTCCTTTGTAGCGGGCAGCAGGTGAAAGCCCAGTGGGGCTGATGTCTCCCCAAAAGGTATAGCCCCGTCCCTCACTGAACCAAGAGGGTCAGTGTCCTCTGCAGGAGGGGGTACCGACCAGGAGGGCTGCACCCCCACTCCCATCCCTGTCCCGGCAGTGGACTGCCAGACCTGCTCACAGGCCAACCCTAGGGGAGGCTGTTGTTGTGGCGTGCCGTGCCCCACACCCATGGGGATCACAGCTTGCCTATACCGCTCAGTTTCAGCTGGTGGGGAAAAAGGCTAGTATGGGAACCCCCACGGGGGCCAGCCCCACTGGGGCTGCCCCTGTTGTTGTTCTGCCCAGGGAGACTCACCCACTATGTTGTCTGCTGAGGGGCCATGCATGGGCTGTGGTCCCGGGGCTGCATGTGAAGACAACGCTGGTCCTGCTTCTGCTCTGGGCACTCTTGCTGCGGCCCCATTAGGCCCTGCCTCCAGCGCGTCCAGTCGTGCTAAGATAGAAGTAATAGCTGCAGCGTTAGCCCCGCCGACTGGACGCAGCGCTTTATCCCGGGGCCGCTTGGGGGGTGGTTCCTTTGTTCTCCCAGGTGCCGGCTGGGCTGAGCCCCTCTCCAGGGCTTCTAACCTGGCCAGTATAGCAGTCCATGGCATGCCTTCCCCTTGTCCCCCATCCTCCGCCGCTGGGGGTGGGCACCTACCCTCTGCCCTGGGGGCCCTTCCCTTCCCTTTTGGCCCACCTTGACCTTTTTTAGGTGGCATCCTGAGCCAGAGTGTAGCCGGGTCTATCCAGCAGAAATGACCCCCAAGGCCTATGCCCGTTGTGGAAGTGCCTCCTGGCAAAGTGAGAGGTGGTCAGCGTGGGGATACCTATAAGGGGGGGCAGCACCCTCACAGCCCAGCTGGACTGTGTCCCCTGC
Source organism: Rhineura floridana (assembly GCF_030035675.1). Taxonomy (NCBI): domain Eukaryota; kingdom Metazoa; phylum Chordata; class Lepidosauria; order Squamata; family Rhineuridae; genus Rhineura; species Rhineura floridana. The sequence goes on from NC_084480.1 coordinate 137,489,201, forward strand.
TCACTCCCCTCCCCTGCTGATGGGCCCCTTTATCTCACCCCACAATCCTGGCAACCTGGGCCGCCAAGTGAGAAATGGAGGGCATGCAAGATGGGGCTGGGACCCACTTCCCTTGCTATGGGGTGGATGAGGGGCAGAGAACCTTCCCACAGGGGACCCCTGGGTAGCAATCAAAGAAAAAGAACGCGGCCACAAGGCCGCCTCGCCTGAGATCCGCCGCTGCCTTTAGGCCGTGCTGCCGCTGCACTTCGCTCCTCTGGAGGACCTCCCGAGGCCTAGGGCTCTCTCTGCTGCACCACCGGGTCTGCAGCTGCCTCTTGCAGGCTTCCCTGGAGAGGAGCCACACAGCCGCTGCCACCGCACCTCCGCCGCCGCAGGGCCTCCTGAGGCCTAGGACTCCCTCCACTGCTCCGCCGGGTCTGCAGATGCCTCCTGCAGGCTTCCCTGGCGAGGAGCTCAACGGCTGCTGCTGCTGCACCTCCCGCTGGAGGGCCTCCAGAGGCCTAGTCCCAACTGCCCCTCCAGGGCGCCAGGGCCTCTCCGCCGTCCTTGCCGCGCCGCGATCAAGGCGCGCCGACCGCTCCTCGCCGCCGGCCACCCAGCACCAAGGCCTGGCCCGTAGGAGCCTTGAGGAGCCACGTGCGTCGGCGAGCGAATTGATGTGAGTCCGGCGGCAGAAGCAAGGACTCAAGGACTCAGCGGCGCAGCGTGGCTCCTTTCGCGGCGCACGTGGCCTCAGGAGGCTTTGCCTCGTCTGGACCAGGTTTCGGCGGCGAGCCTCCCTAGCCCCCTCGGGAGATCGAGAAGCAGAGCAGCGAGGCTGGGCTCAGCGAGGCTTGGCGGCATCGGCGGCATCGAGGCGTGCACGGCAGCAAGGCTCGGGCCCTCGTGAGTTCCTACAGTTCCGGCAGCGGCGGCAGCAGCGGATCCCAGGAGGCCTCGGTGGAGGCCTGTGGCGCAGGATCGGAACCGATGGCAGCAAAGACCACAGGCTAGGCGGCCTTTAGGCTGCAATTTATTTGGGGCATCTTCAGGGAAGGGCGGGTGACACGACCCTGGGCCTCAGATAAGTGGGTGCGAGGGGAACAGAGAATAGGCAGGCCAGCCCCCCCCTCTTCCTGGACAGGGCTAGGCCAGGGATACAAAGCACCAGAGATGCCACCCAAGAAAGGACAGGGGGGGCCAAAAGGGAAAGGAAAGGCCCACAAAGCAGGAGGGAGATGCCCACCCCCAGCGGCAGTGGGTGCTAGGAGCGAGGAGGGGCCCCCATGGGCTGCCATACTGGCTAGGCTGGAGGCCCTTGAGCACGGCCCACGCCAGCCTAGTGCACCCAGGGCTCAACCTGCGAGGGGGAAAGCAAAAGGGCCAGCACCCAAACGTCATAGGGGGAAAGCGCAGCAGCCAGTGAATAGGGCTGACACAGGGGATGTTGCCTCCATCTTAGCAAGACTGGACGCACTGGAAGCAGGGCCCAGGGTGGAAGCAAGGACGCCTAGTATGGAGACAGAAGCGGCTCCCACCTGGCAAGCAGCCCCGACAATGCAGCCCACACAGGGACCTTCGGTGGACAGCACTCAGGGTGAGTCACCTATTGCGCCTCGCCAACAAGGGCAGCAGCAGTGGAGCTGGCCTCCATGGGGGTTCCCCTACTGGCCTTTTTCCCCACCAGCTGCAACCGAGGGATACAGACAGGCAGGGACTCCCACGGGGGGGGGGAGTGTTTACGCCACAGCAGCAGCATCCCCTAAGGGAGGCCTGCGAGCAGGTCTGGCACCCCGCCGCTGGGACGGCGGAAGGGGGGAATCAGCTCTCCCTGTCGGCCAACCCCCCTACAGAGACACCCGACCCTCTGGGATCAGTCAGAGAGGGGGCCATACCCTTTGGGGAGACATCTGCCCCACTAGGTTTTCACCTGCTGCCGGCCACAAAGGAGAGAATATGGAAAGGGGAGTATGTTGACGTATTTTCACTCCTGTACAGGGAGCCAGTTGGGAAGGACAAGGATAAAGGGGAACAGGCAGAGCCCGATAGGCCCAAGAGGCGACGCACAGAGCGCTCTTGGGCTAACTGGCTGCCTGCATTCCTTACGTACATGGGGGTGGTAATACAGAGGCAGCCTTATAGGGCCTCAGTACTGATTAAATACCTTGACATCATATATAGGGGCTACTCTGAGTTCCAGGGAACGGCATGGCTGGACTATGACCAGGCATTCCGTATGAGGGCGGCCTTCGACACCTCCCTCCCCTGGGATAAAAAGGAACCCGACGTGTGGCTGCAATTCATGTCACATTCCAAGCCCATGGCAGGCGATAGGGCAGACAGTGGCCATCTCTTAGTTCGGCAGGCTTCGGCAGCTCCTTCCCGCGGGCCTGCGGGGCAGGGGGTTCAACCCCGCCTGCTTTGCTGGGAGTTCAGCTCACGCGGCCACTGCGGTCGAAGCCCATGCAAGTTTAGACATGAATGTGTCCTATGTGGGGGCCCCCACTCCTGCACTAGCTGCCCCAGAGGCCTCCCCTTCAGGGGGGGGGACAGGGATGCGGCGGGGACAAGGAAGCCAGGGGCTGCAGGCGCAGCTCAAGCAAAGGGGCCCCAGCCCAGTTAAACTCACTGAGCTCCAACACTTACTGCGCCTCTACCCCAAAGTACAAGATGCCCAGTTTTTACTCAAAGGCTTTACAGTGGGTTTTCGGATCCCCTATTTGGGTCCCAGGCAGCCTTTCATGTCCCGCAACCTTAAATCAACGGTGGGCAGGGAATCAGTGGTTAGAGAGAAAATTATGAAGGAAGTCATGGCCGGCCAGGTATTGGGCCCCTTTGCGGCACCACCCATCCCCTCACTCAGAGTTTCACCTCTGGGCCTCGTCCCCAAGAAAGCAACAGGCGAATTTCGCCTCATACACCACCTGTCCTACCCGCATGGGGAGTCAGTCAACGACTTTATCCCAGCAGAGCTGTGCTCTGTCCGCTACACATCATTCGACAGGGCGGTATGGATGGTTAGGGATTGCGGGCCCGGGGCCCTTATGGGAAAGTGCAACATTAAATTGGCTTTCCGTCTCCTCCCCGTCCACCCTCAGGACTTCGAGCTGTTGGGCTTAGCTTTTGCGGGTGAATATTATGTGGACAGGGCATTGCCTATGGGCTGCTCTATCTCATGCTCCGTTTTTGAGCGCTTCAGCTCTTTCTTGGAGTGGGCAGTCAAGAGGCGTTCAGGCTCGCATTCTGTGGTGCACTATTTGGATGACTATCTGTTTGCGGGTCCTGCAGACTCTGTCGCCTGTGGGGCCCTTATGGCGCATTTCGCAGGGCTAGCCGGGGAACTGGGCGTCCCCCTCGCGGCCGAGAAAACTGAGGGCCCATCCACCACCCTCACTTTTCTGGGCATCGAGATAGATACGGTGGCCCAATGCTGCAGGCTCCCCCGAGATAAACTGGCGTCCCTGAGGGAAAAAATCTCAGAGGTGGCCGGGTCTAATAAGGGTACATTAGCCACCCTCCAACAGCTGGCAGGCCATCTGAACTTTGCATGCAGGGTGGTAGCGCCCGGGCACGCTTTCCTGTGGCGCATATACGAGGCCATGTCCGGCCTATCACGCCCCCACCACCGCACACGGGTGACAGCTGCACTTAAGGCCGACCTGTCAGACTTCCGGGAAGGGTGACTTCGCTTGTGCCTGCTTTTGGGACGGGCTCCTGCCTCAAAAGAAGCTTATTCAGATATAAATCAGTCAGAACATTTTTTTTTTGACTGATGAAATTTCTCCCGGGCAGGGAGAAACGTAGAGATCAACCTCAAAAGCCTGTTTTTGTTGGGAGGACTGGATTTCATTAATTTATGAGATAAGGTCCAGCCAACAATGCCGGACGGACTTCCGAACAAGCTCTATCTGTTTAAGCGATACGTTTATCTTTTCTTTAAAGAGAGAACGGACTAACAGGCAAGCACCCTTCTTTCTATTATTTTTTTTACTTGGTTTAAATTGTTGCAGCAAAAGGAGATTTGTCAGATTGATCGGCTTTGGACAACTTCTGGGTGAGCTATAACTCTTCTCTGTTATTCACGAAATTAACAGCTTATCTCTGTTTCTGTCGCAAAAAGCTGTCCTGGAAGTGCATTCTAAAGATATAAACAGAAGAGGGATTTCTATTCCTGATTTCTATTCCGAGGAATATTATATTGTCTGGGACTATTCTCTTTTTGGTCTATTTTTTTTTGACGAATCTGCTTCTTCACGACGCCACTAACTGTTTTGATGCTGGGAACTAAATTTGTTTTGCATTCTTGAACATAGAGAGATAAGGCAGGTTGCTCTGTTTATACTGTGATGTCATCAAGCCTGGAATATTAACCCAATTGTTGCTGAAATAAGAAGTGGTTCTTCTTTATTTTTGTTTTGCTTTGTTTTTGTGGTTTTAAAAATGGCAATCAAGAAAGTGGCTGAGAATCTGGAAGTAACTATGTTTCAGAAAATAATGGATGAGATTGAGATAACGAAACAAACCCTGCGACAGGGTAGTAAGGAGCTGAAAATTGAACTGAGCAAAATGACGCAGGAGCTTAAAGAAATAGGGGATCCTGTGAGAGAGGAGAATGAGATCAGAGATGAGAAAAGAAAAAATAAAGGGAAGATACAAGCCCTGGAGATTGGAACAAATGTGGAATTGGAAAAAGATCTGGAGTTTATGGATTTTAGAAATAAAATCTACTGTTTGGAATTTAACGTTATCTCTGAAGAAATTAATGAAGATATTAGAGATAAAGTTATTAATGGCTTGGATAATCTTCTGGACTGGAATGACGTGATGGAGCTTGATATAGAGAAAATCTATGGAATTAACTGCAGCCATGTGACAATGGAAAAACTCTTAAGAGATGAGCCAGTGCATTTTGTAAAAAAGAAGAACACAGATATGACTTTACAACAGTATTTCAGCAACTTATTCAGAATGGATGGCAAGAAAATATTTGGGATAGAGGAAATTCCCATCAGACTCTTATTATATGACTATGGCTACAACAGCAAGATTATTATGGAATACTGATAATGGAAGATTGGACACTGAAATTACTGGACTTAACAGGACTATTGAAGATGGAAGATGGAACTAATAGGGATAATGGAATAATGGCTATTGAAATTATTGGACCTAACAGATTCTGATGAGATGGATTAATCGAAATGTTTATTTGGACTATGGTTATGACAATAAGATTATTATAATTATTAACGAGATGGATTAATTGACATGTTTATTTGGAGAAAAATTGATAGATATATTTCTTAAAGAATTGAAACCTTTCTTTGACTTTTTGTGGAAAGAATAAAGTAATGTTTATGAGATTTGATGATTAATTAAGATAACTACTGGAGGAAAGTGATTTTATAATATGATTTAAGAGACAGGATTGTTATATATTGTAGACCTATAACTGATTTGATATGTGACAAATGGGAAGTCAACATTTTATTTTTTTTGTTTAATCATTTTTGTTTTGTTTTGTTTTTTGTCTTTGAATGTTTTATGATTTTGTTTTCTATGTTTTATGAAAATTTGAATAAAAATTATTGTTAAAAAAAAAAAAAAAAAAAAAGGCCGACCTGTCGGTGTGGTCCACCTTCTTGCGGGAATTTAATGGGGTCTCCCTATGGAGAAAGGATCGCCTACTGGAGGCAGAGCTGCAGGTTCACTCCGATGCCTCAGGTTCCTTCGGCTTTGGGGTCGTTCTCCAGGAATCATGGTGCCACGGCTGCTGGCCATGGGGCTGGGTGCAGGCTGGCCTTACCAGGGACCTCACTTTTTTAGAGTTCTTCTCCATTGTCATGGCAGTACACCTCTGGCCTGACAAGCTGGGGAATTCCTCAGTCCACTTTTGGTGCGACAACCTCCCCACCGTGCATGTCATTAATACCCTGTCTTCTAGAAATCCCAACGTCATGTGTCTGGTGCGAGCATTTGTGCTCCAGTGCCTTCGCTATAATATCCAGTTCCTGGCGTGACACGTTCCGGGTATTAACAATAGTATTGCTGATGCTCTATCACGGAACCAGATGGAGAGGTTTCGCCAGCTGGCACCGTGGGCAAAGGCTCTGCCGGATGTGGTCCCCCCAGAGCTATGGGAGATTGGAGGATTGAATCAGAAAGGGCCATAAGCCTGTCCGTGGCACCAAGCACTTTGGCCAGCTACCAGGGGGCAGGTAGGGAGCTAACAAACTTCAGAGAGTCCGGGGGCTACGCCCAGGAATGGCCCATTCCCGTGGAGCATCTTATGGAGTTCTGCGTGGAGGGGAAACGGAAGGGCCTTGCAGTCAGGACCATCAAAGGTAAGCTCTCAGGCCTCGCTTTCCTAGCGAAAGCACGGGGCTTTCAGGATTACACGGGTGACTTTAGGGTCTGCCGTATGTTAGAGGGTTGGTCCCGTGAGTGCCCATGCCCCCCGGATGCCCGCCTCCCCTTTTCCCCAGAGCTATTGTTTGGCCTGCAGGGACAGTGGAGGCACTTGTGCTCTTCTTCCTTTGAAGATCTGCTATACCATGCTGCGGCTCTCACCCTTTTTTTCGGGGCCTTTCGAATTGGGGAGGTGGTGGCGGCTTCTAAGACCAATTACTCCCTCTGGGCTTTTCTGGTTTCTGACCTCAGCTGGAGGGTGGAGTGGGCCCTCTTGCGGCTCAGGCGGTCCAAGACGGATCAGCACAGCAAAGGCCGCCTGGTGACATTTGTTGGATGTTGGATCTGGCGCAAGCAGATGCCCAGGATGCAGAACAGTATAGTGACAGGCTAGATGCCAGTTGAAGCAATGAGCCGGACAAGCAATAAGTTTTAAGAGTCACTTTACTGACAATATATCACAAGCTCTCTCTGTACAAACTCCTCGACCCCCACACTCACAAGTGTCTGCTGGCCCTCTATATAGATAAGGCCAGCTGCCTGAGCCTAGGTTGCTTAGCAACGTGTCCTTGAAGATGGCTCGAGCTCTGCCAACTTTCGCTTCTAAGTCACGTAGCTCACTTGTGGAAATTTAACCTCTGCTTTCTCGGTTTAATAGCCCCATGCCAGCGGACTGAACTCTGCCCGGTAACAGCCCTGCGTGACTTTGTGGCAGCAAGGCGCCCACAGTCGGGGTACCTATTCATACACAGGAACTCCCAACCCTTACTAAGTACCAGTTTTGGTCTGTGGCAAGGGCGGCACTGCGGAACTTAGGTAGGGACCCCAGTAAGTTCGGTACACACTCCTTCTGGATAGGTGCGGCGTCCACAGCAGCCCTCTTGGGCTTCCCCAAGGACAGGCTTCAGGCAGTGGGCGGGTGGTCATCGGACGCATACAAGGCTTATGTCAGACCACTTGCTGGCATGCACGGTGACAGAGTGCAGATGTCGCCCCCCTCCTTACCCTAATGTCATTGTTGTTTCAACAGACTGCTGGACAAGATCGGAGCAGCCATGCATCCTCCTCTGCGGCCACAGCATGGTTTTCTGGGCCGGCCGCAGGGCGGCGAAATCCCGCTTCGGCACGCAACTGGGGCTCAGTCAATGTGCTGCAGTGCGATGGCTGGGACGGCGGGGGATGCGATGGGACGGGCTTTTGCCGGCCTTGTTTCAGCCGGCTGTGGAACTGGTGGTGCCCCAGGTGCTGGTCATCCACCTGGGGGGGAATGACTTGGGCCTGTTGAAGGGCAAGGCCCTAATTGAGCAGGCATGCGGTGACCTCCGGGCCATTGCACGTCGCTGGCCGGGGGTGCACCTAGTGTGGTCAGACATCCTGCCGCGCAGGAAGTGGAATTGTACCGGTGATCCACGTGGGATGGACAGGGCCCGGAAAAAGGTGAACAGGCAAATTCAGAGGGCCCTTTGTGACTTGGGGGGTTCCGTCATCCACCACCCAGAGGTTGGCCACGACAGGTTGGAGTTGTTTCGGCCAGACGGCATCCATTTGACCGACATGGGCAATGACATCTTTCTTGGGGACCTGCAGAGGGGTTTACACCAGATTCTTATCGGGTGTGGGGTAAAGGGAGACTAAGCAGAGGCTTGCCCCCGTTTTTGTGGCGTAGAAGTACGGGGATAGGTTAAAGGGAAAGGGCAGCTAGGTGACACCTTTAGGCACCTTTGGGGGTGACAGGCGGTCTGGAGGCCTGCAGCTCAGGGCTACACGGCCCGGGGGTGGGGTACAGGCCGCCTTTGGTCCAACGTTCCTCATCCGCTCGGAGTTTCAGGGCTCCGAGGGGCGGTGATGCGGGTTGGACCCCCTACACATCTTCAGGGTGTGGCTGGAGCCGGGGGCTGGCACAGGGCAGCCCCGGGCTCAGGCAGGGTCTGTTCGCCCGATAGCTGCAAGCAGGCTTCGCCTGGAGCACCAGAATACTCCCGCACTTTATTTTCCCTCTGCAGGTTCGTTAGTTAATTGTTTCTGTTTAAATAAAGTGGCCCATTATTTAACCCAGGAAATGGTGTCTGTGTTTTATTTCGGCAATAGGCCGCAATCCCGTTCCGTCCCCGGGACTTACCGGGAAAAGGGGTGTGTTTGCGGCCACTGCCGATGTCCTGGCCGCCATGTTGGGGCCGCGCACGCACCCGGCGCGCCGGCGTGCTGGCGTGTGACGAGGCTGGGGGGCGGGGCAGCCAAAGGCCATTTAAGGCCACCCCGCCAGCTTCCCGCCGTCTGTGAGGGAGGGCGGCTGGCGGCACGGCCTTAAATGGCCGTCTGACGCCCCGCCCCCTCGCTGCGTGCTACGTCAGCGTGCCTGCGCGCTGCGTGCACGCACACACCCCAAGATGGCGGCCCGGCAGCGGCGGCGGCCGCAAACACGCCCCTTTGCCCGGTAAGTGGGCGCGGAACGGGGTTTTGAGGGAAAGTGATGTTACTTCACAGGAGGGATGGCCCCCATCCATTGGCTGTAGCAGCTGGGGCTGATGGGATTTGGAGTCCAACAACATCTGGAGGGCCACCCCATCCCTGCTTTGCAGATGGGCGCCATCTATCATGGTGGTCATCTACTCCCTTGAGCTCATTGTGTGTATTTGCAAGCAGGTATTGCAAAATGTAAAGATTCTCCGTGGCACAGAGTGGTAAGCGGCGGTAACGCAGCTGAAAGCTCTGCTCACGGCCAGAGTTCGATTCCAACAGAAGGAGGAAGTGGAATCTCCGGTAAACGGGGTCGAGGTCCACTCAGCCTTCCATCCATCCATGGTCGGTAAAATGAAAATGAAATGAAAAGAAAGGCCGGGGAAGGAACTGGCAATCCCACTCCATATATACGGTCTGCCTAGTAAACGTCGCAAGACGTCACCCTAAGAGTCAGAAACGACTCGCACTACAAGTGCGGGGACACCTTTACCTTTTATTGCAAAATGCACCATCATTCTCGGTGATTTATCACCAAAAGAAGATGAAACCCTATGGCTCTGTCCCCAGTCAGTGAGGGATGGTGTTTACTTCTGCCACCACTTGTTTCTCCTCCTTCTGTTGTTTTGTCCTGTGTTGAATTTTCTGTTGTAAGCTCCTGGGGCAGTGACCTGCTCACTTGCAGTTTGTGAAGTGCCACAGACACTGAGCCTGCTACATAAATAAATAAAGTAATGAATAATACAGACCAGTGCCTGTCCAAGACATTTAGCCACCTGAGGCAAAGGACACAATGGCACCCTTCTCACTCCATGTACAGAAGCTGAATCTTATGTCAGCATGGGATAGCATCCTTTACTGCACCTGGGGGCAGCAGGCTAGCTTACGGGGTGCACAACAGGCTGTGGATTGTGCCCTGCACAGCCCTGATCGGCATTGGAGTGAAATGGCCAGGGGCTCAAGAGGAATGGCTGAAGATGTCTGCCCCCCCAGGCAATGGCTTCACTGTGCTTAATGTTAGGGCTGGCCTAAATACCTATGTTTTCTATTCTTTTAAATAATGTGTGGTGGTGTGCTACCCTTTATTTTGTAACTCATCTATTTTTTTTGGGGGGGGGGGAAACTACCCTACCCCCTCATTGTAGTGACTTGATTGCACTCCATAAATATTTTACTGCATTCCAGCGTAACTGCAATGTACGGTTATTGTGAACTCAAAACCTTTCAGTGATTTTACCACAATCAGACACTCTGGTGAAGAAGGTCAAAGAAGTGCTTTTTTTTAGACCGAGTATTGAAATCAGTTTCTTTACATGTTTTCCCCTCAGAGACACAACAGCACTGTCCAATCTTCCAGCGGTTTGGGTTTTCAGCAGGAGTCTGTCTACCTCTTTAGCCTGTTTATCTAAGAGCCTGCCTTGCTTGCTAAGTATTCAGGAGGCAAACCGCAGAGCCATCAAAACATCCTTTCTTCAGTGTCAAGAGGTCCGCTGGCCAGCATCGAGCGTGAGCATAGCAAGCGTCACCCAGCCATCAAAGCGTAAGGAATTTGCCCTCTGCCAGTAACGTTTCTTACCTTTCAGCAGATAGGTCCAGCGCTTGCTTACGTCAGAGAGAGTGAGGGTCAGGCCACCAGAGCCTCACATTAATTCATTTACAGAGCAATAGTACTGGTGGGTCAGGTGAGCTCTAACATCAGAGGCTCTGAATAATCCAAACACACTTTTCAGGGGGGGTTTCCTTGCACAATTTCCCTCTCATTTTTTCCCAAAGGGCTGGCATAGTTTTGTTCCTGAATTGGGCATCTTGGGGGACTGGGAAGGCTTCGGCTCCTTCGGCTCCAGCCTTCCCCTGGTCTGCTCCCGACACGCCCTTGGCACGAGTCCGACCCTAACATCAGGGATAGGGAACTGGTGGCACTCCAGCTGTTGTAGGCTTCCAACTCCCATCAGCCCCAGCCAGCATGACCAAGCACCAGGGAGCTGGAAAGTGAAACTTAAATGCCTTTTTAAAAGGCCTCCAGAATGTGGAACAAAATATGGCAGAATGTTTTAAGAGGGGCAATTATGGTGTCAGTATAATGTAGTAGTTAGAGTGCTGGACTAAGACTTGGGGGAACAAAGTTCAAATCTCCATTAAGCCATAAAGCTCAATGAGTGCTCATTGAGCCAGTCACAGTTTCTCAGTCTAGCCTACCTCTCAGAGCTGTTGTGAGGATAAAAATGGGTAAGAGGAGAACCATGCACACCACCTTAAGCTCTTTGGAGGAACAGTGGGATATAAATGTAATAATAAATAAATAAGAATAAGAAATGCTTATGAGAGTTGTAATGCATGCTACGTTAACCAACTGTGCCTTGCCTCTCGTAATGGAAATCTATTCCATCAAGCAATGTATTTCTACCATGCAGACAAATCCCCCTCCTTTTCCTTTGTGACATTTACTCTACCCATCTTTTGGCTGCAGCTTCCGCCAACAGGGAGCTATATTCCATATGCCTCAACTCCTGAGGAAGATGGAGGATTAGGGCATCGTGATTCAACAATCTGCCGCACATTAGGAACAGTGGGTAGCAGAGCACAGAATGAAAGTCGACACGGAGTCAAGTTTCATTTCCAAATAAGCTATTCTGCTTGGAGTAAATAAGCGATTCCCTTACTAGCTGAAGAGCCATGTGCCAAGAACAGAAAGTGTGAGTCCTCTCAATGTGGCATTTGAACACAGGAATATAGGAAGCTGTCTTTTCCCGAGTCAGACCATTTGTCCATGCAGCTCAGTATTATCTACAATGACCACCAGCAGCTCTCCAGGATTTCAGACAGGGGACACTCCCTGTCTGACCTAGAGATGTGGAGAATTGAACCTGGGTCCTTCTGCATACAAGGCAAATGCTCACTGAGCCTTCCTCAGGGCCATAGAGACTAAAGGAGCAATCCATATCCTATTATAAATATATGGCAAAATTCCCATTGATTTGAAAGTCAATGGATTGTGCCCTAAGGCTGCAGGCCTACGCACACTAGTTTGGGAATGAACACAATAGGATTTACTTTTGTGAAACATGGATAGGATCAGGCTGTCTATGCTGCTCTTTAAAAAAATCAGTCACTGTTTCAGAGGCTGCAGCCTGCTATCATCCTTCTCTGAAGCCTCAGCCGAGCAGAGTAGCCATGTTAATCAGTCACAGCAAACACAACAAAGGGTCTTGTGGCACCCAAAAGACCATCAGTGCAATCCCAAGCATTTTTACTCAGAGGTAAATCCCATTGCTTTCCATGGGTCTTACTCCCTAGTGTGTGTGGTTAGTATTGTAGCCTTCATTAGAACAGTAAAATATTATCCTCATTTGGCAGATCTATCTATCTATCTATCTATCTATCTATCTATCTATCTATCTATCTATCTATCTATCTATCTATCTATCTATCTGTCTGTCTGTCTGTCTATCTGTCTGTCTGTCTGTCTGTCTGTCTGTCTGTCTGTCTGTCTGTCTGTCTGTCTGTCTGTCTGTCTGTCTGTTTGCCTGCCTGCCTGCCTGCCTGCCTGCCTGCCTCATTCATTCATTCATTCATTCATTGCTGATCACTCGTGCCCGAGTAAGATTGTCTTCCAAGATAAGGTCTTTAACAGTGGGTCCATAAGTGACTGTGAAGACCAATTCTAGATCCACACAGCCTCCCACAGTGAGGATATAGGTTTCCAGATGGAAGACAGTCGCAATGAGGATTTGCTTGATGTGCCTTCCACTTAGCTCGTTTGTCCCTTTCGCCCTGTACTCGTGCTTCTTCAAAGTCCATAGCACCTTTGATAATAGCCGACCTCCAATTGGGACGCTCATGGGCCAAAGCTTCCCAGTTCTCGATGCTCATGTTACATTTTTAAAGATTAGCTTTAAGAACATCTTTAAACCTCTTTTGCTGTCCACCGATATTCCGTTTTCCATCCTTAAGTTGGGAGTAAAGTAGCTGCTTTGGAAGTCGATGATCAGGCATTCGAACAACATGGCCGGTCCAGCGAAGTTGATGTTGGAGGATCATTGTTTCAACCCTGGTAGTCTTTGCTTCTTCCAATATGCTAACATTAGTCCATCTATCTTTCCAAGTAATTTGCAGAATTTTCCAGACGCAGCGTTGGTGGAATCTTTCAAGAAGTTGGGAGTGGTGTTTATAAATGGTCCATGTTTCACAGGGGTAAAGTAAGGTTGGTAGTACAATGGCTTTGTAAATAAGTAGTTTGGTCTCCCTGTGAATATCCCGATCCTTGATCACTCTGCCCTTCATTCGGGAGAATGCAGCACTCGCAGAGCTCAGACGATGTTGAATGTCAGCTTTTACAGAGAGATGGCTGCCAAGATAGGAAAAGTGATCAATGTTCTCCAGTGTTGCACCACTAAGCTGGATTGATGGTGCTACAGAGGCACTAGTTTGCACCTGCTGATGAGGCACTTTGGCTTTTTTAATATTAAGTGAGAGCCCAAGCTTTCCATATACTTCTGCAAAGACATTTAGGATAGTTTGAAGATCTTTTTCTGAATGTGCGGAGACTACATTATCATCAGTATACTGAAGTTCTACAACATAGGTTGACATTACCTTACTTTTTGCTTTCAGCCTACTGAGATTGAAAAGCTTTCCATCTGTTCGATATATGATTTCCACACCAGTAGGAAGTTTCTCCTCAATAAGGTGTAGAATCATAGCAATGAAGATAGCAAATAAGGTCGGAGCAATGACACATCCCTGTTTTACACCTGATCTGACTCTGAATGGATTGCTCTGAAAGTCATTATTATCCAACATTGTCATATTCTCATGAAGGAGTCGCAAAATATTCAAAAATTTATCAGGCCATCCAGTTTTCAGAAGGATGGTCCAGAGAGCGGTTTGATTCACAGTATCAAAGGCCTTAGTCACTGTCCCCCTGGAAGGGCAGAAACCATTTTGGGATTCGAGGAGGACATCTTCTGAGATAGGTAGGAGGCGATTTGCAAGGATCCTTGCAAGGATTTTACCTGCGGTAGCAAAAAAAGAGATACCTCAATAGTTCCCACAATCTGTTCTATCACCCTTCTTAAAAAGAGTGATAATTATGGCATCCCTAAAGTCTTCCGGGATCTCCTCCCTCATTCAGATTTTTTCGATGAGCTTATGAAGTTGTTGTGTAAGTTCAGGCCCACCTTCTTTAAAGACTTCTGCAGGAATCCCATCAGGTCCAATAGCTTTGTTATTCTTCATTTGATTAATGGCTTTATTGACTTCATCCAAATTAGGGGATACTGCAATCTCGTCTCTAGTTTATTGTGGAATTTGTGAGAAGACCTCATCAGCCACAATAGAATTACAATTAAGGAGGTCATGGTAATGCTCTTTCCAACGCAGTGCAATAGACTCCTTGTCCTTTAGAAGTTTGGTATCATCTGTTGAACGTAAGGGATTTATACCATAATTTGTTGGTCCGTAGATGGCCTTTGTGGCATTAAAAAAGCCTTGTGCATCATGAGCATCTGCAAAATGCTGGATTTATTGAGCTTTCTTTATCCACCAGGCGTTCTTAAGTTCTCTGATTCTTCTTTGGACCTCAGACCTAATCTTTCTGGGTGCATGTATACATATGAGCATACAGACTAGGGATGGGGGAGAATATCTGCTAAATCAGACCTGGCACTGGATTCCAGGTGAATTTGATAGTTCGCCATCCTTTTGGACCGGCACCTATTTCTTGCTGCAGGCCATGGCTGTAATTGGCATGGATTTTGCAGCCATAGCTGCAAATCAGCAAGAATTTATTCTTTAAAACTTTCCCTCGTATTTTACGTTGAGTTATTTTCATAATCATTCATGTAAGCTATCTAATAATTACACAGTGTTTTTCCCGCTGGCAAAAACCACGTGGAACACCGTGATGATGATTCACGCAAGCTACCTAAAAATTACGCAGTGTTTTTCCCGCTGCCAAAAAAAGGGGGGAACATTGTGATCATTCATGTAAGCTACCTAAAAACTATGCAATTTTTTCTCGCCACCAAAAACCCATGTCAAATACTGACATCATTTACATAAGTATCTACGTTGATAAATACAAAATTTTGGCCACTGGGGAAAAAAAATAAACCGTAGATCAAATTACTCAAAAATGTGCACAGCAGATCGAACTGGCAAGTGTGAGAGCAAGCGGGAACAAAAAAATAGCGGATCGGGATTAAACGATGGACTGTCATGATACAAGTGGATTGGACCCATGCAGTGAACCCCATCCCTAATACAGTCATACAGTTTGTGCATGAGGGGAAATGGTAGACAGGGTGAAAAAAAGCCATGAAATGCAAGAGGTACTGTCTGTAATATTTCTGTGCAAAGCATGAATATATACAAGAGAACATCTCCCTTTGCTTGTCTTGTATGCATTTCAGCTTTCACAGATTATACTTCTTGCCAATACTTCTAGCCTGGAGGTTTATGCCTCAATACATTTCCACGGTGCCTCGTGCCCATATCTGGGGGGGAGGGGTGATGCGGGGGGCTACCCACTAATTTGTTTCTCCTCCTACTTTATTTTTTACAAAAAAGAATTACATTTATTACAGAAACTTCCCCCCAAACTTTTGTGTGCCTCCCTGAACTTTTAGGCTGGCTATGGACCTGAGTTGCGTTAAGGCTCTATTTATTTATTTATTAGTAAATTTCTGTCCTACCCTTCCATCCAAAGGAGCCCAGGGCAGTAAATATCAACATGTGAAAACAGCACAATGTAAAACAAACGTATTTAAAACAATTAAAGGCCATCTACAAACATTTAGAACATCTGAAAACATTTAAAAGCAATCACATACCTCCACAGTTGCTAAGTTCAAGATTGCCATGGCCAATATCTTTCAGCCATAAAATGCCCGAGTAAGCAAGAATAATTTCTCTGTGTGATTTCTTCACCCAGTTTTGTGGGTCAAAACCCCACCCTCAGCACAGCTTTCACTGCACAGTTTACACATAAGTGGACCTACAGAATAGTCTTTCTCGGACACTGTCACATAATGTCACCCATACAACGTCCCCAAATTTCAGCCAGTCGCCACTTACCATTTTTCTTCTGGAAACAAAAGCCACCTGGGGCACAGTGTCCCAGCCTTACATTGGGGTTCATTTACTACTCCAGCCAATGACCGTGGGTTGGAGTAGTAAAAACACCCATTTTTTCATAGAAAAATGGTCAAGGACAGGTCAACAAAGAGCACTTGAGTCAAATGCACAGAAACATTGTATCATGTCCACCTCTGAATAAGTGTTTTCTGGCTCTGGGTGTTTGGGTATTGCCAAGCACACTTCTGACACCACAGACACAAGTGTTATCTGGGGTCAAGATCACCATACATAGGACATCTCATTGGGGTAGAAAATACACCCTAAAAACTGTTAGTGTGATTTCCCCCCGTTGATATTGGATGAAGATTTACTAGTTTTAATCTAATGCAGGACACTTTGTAATATGATTTATTTATTATTACGTTTATGTCCCACCTTTCCTCCAAGGAGCTCAGGGTGGCATCCATGGTTCTTCCTCCTCTCACAATAACCCTGTGAGGTAGGTTAATCAGTGGCTGTCCCAAGGCCAGCCAGCCAGCTTTATAACTCATGTATTAGCAGCACAAGGCATGTGTGCCACATACTAATTGTCACTAGGATAAATCAGACATATTTCCAAATAATTGCTTCCTTGAATTTATTCCAGTTGCCAAACTGTTGCTTTTTAAAAGTGGAATCTTTGACCAGGGTCAGGAGCGGTAGAAGGGGAGTGAGTAGATCATGCAAGAAATGGGCTGGTCACCATACTCAGGGAAATCAGAAATCCTGCTCATGGACAAGGGATGGTTTGTTAAGGACATCTTTTTCTGGTATCTCAAGCATTGAGGATGCACATCATGAATATTTTCACCCTCACCCTCACCCTCATGAGGAACAGAAACGTCACATTCCCCTTTCAAAGCATGATCAACCATGGTCCCAATCTGTTCTATACCACAGACATAAGCAGAAGGAAGGGCCCTGTGCTTGTGTGCCTTTACAAGACTGTGTGTGCACTGTGGGCACATCCAGAATAACTTTTATTTGTTTTGCACCCGTTCATGACTTCATCCATAAAATCCAGGAAATTGTAGTTTGGAAAAGGTTCTCTGTCAAAGACCCTTAATTCATCCCAAACATAGATTTACAGTTCCCAGAAATCACTGGGGAGATAAAAAGAGTATTAAACAACAACATAGTGTAGATCTGCTATCAGAAGCAGCTCACCTGGTGGGGCAGGGCCGCTATGCTAGTCTCATGGCAGGTGAATCTCTGTCACTTACCAGGAGAGAGAGGCGGCAGGGAGGTCGTTGCAGTGCAAACACACTGGCATGAGTACTGGATTGGCTCCCCTGGTGCATTTGCCCTGGCCAACCTCCTTGCTGCCTCATCTCTCCCCCTCCCGGTAAGCAACAGTGACCCGTCTACTGGGAAACTGGTGTAGGAAGTCCAGTGAAACATTTCTCTCTGGCATCTGTGTGCACTGTGCATGAGAGTGATATTGTATGTATGCATATACATGTGTGTATATGTGTGTAATATAAGTGTGGACCTGGACCTGGCATGCTGAATCCACTATAGTGCTTGCAAATTTCATCTGCTTCTGCCAAAAGGGAAAAAAAGTTATAATCAGTTTTTGATTCCCCATAAGAGTGAATGGAGAATTCAGAGCTTCATTATATACGGGCTTAAACCCAAATTACAGATCGAAGAGGACAGAGTGAGTCAGAAACAGATCAGGCTGAATGCAACTCATTGGCCATGTGTGATATGGCTCACCAAGAGCACAATAAACCTCATGCTTGCAAGAATAGAGAAGTCAAACACCTGGTGGGCTGCACTACAGGAATGACAAGTTGTTTGGTGGGTAGTAAGTTGTGCAAGACTGGTTCAGGAACTGTTAGTCCCCTCTCGTCCAAACATGGATGCATTAAGATTGTTAGATATGCTGAACTGATCACATGCAGAGTGCTTTAGCAATTAGTCTGAGGCCCACATCAAATTAGACTGAGTGTTGCAGGTTGCACACCCGTCCCCTAAAACCAACCAACAAACCTGGACATAACCATGTGTAGTTCGAAGCTCAGGATTGTTAAGCAGTGCTTTCAAATCTTCTGTTCTTACCAACACCAGCCTCCCATCTGGTCACTTTCTGATGAAGAATGGTAAATTTGTTTCATTGTTTGGGCTTACATTCAGCTGTTGCTTTTAGTTTATATGGTTGTGCGCGAGGTGAAGAACTCCCTTTTAATGTTGGATGATGTAAAAAGTTAAAGAAATGGTAGCTAAGCAACTTCAAGGAAGTGATAAAAATATCTCAATGTGAAATGCTTGTTTCATGCACATTTCTGCTTACACATTTTGTACGCATATATCCCCCCCCAAATAAATTTCATATACACAGTATGATCCTAACCATGTTTACTCAGAAATAAGTGCTGCTGAAAGGACTTAATTCTCTGCTTGAACAGAGCTTAGCTCCTGCACTTTTTATTAGGGAAACAAGGAAAATGATGTAAAATGCATTTTAATAGGATATCTGACTGGAAGGCTGAGATATTGGCATGAAAACTGATGCACACATTCAGAACACAATGGTTCATTTCAAGTTCTAAAACTGGCTTGATCCCCTCCACCCCCAATTTCCAAAGGATCTGGAATGATGCACTGTCCTTTAAAATCACTCTTGAATTTGAGCCCTGCATCCATGTTCAAGGGAGGGGAAATAAAGATGCAAAATATGTTGTGTAATGCATTATCTGAAAATAGGCTTCTTGAACTTTATCCCTTGCTAGTAATAAGTGGGACCTGCATGGAGTGCTCCTGTTCAGCCATGGCCCCTTCCAGGATACACTTATTTCCCCTCCCCTACACCCCCCCCCAATTTTCAGTCAGCATTCTGTGCCCACAGAGTATGCCCAGTCCTCCTCACTGGGCTGTTGGGGAGGCTTTATGCCACCTTAGGGTTCTTTTCCTAATTTCTTTTGTGTATTTCTGCAAACTTTAGAGGTCCGCCATGCCTCCTTATGTATCCCTCTTGTGGGTGGATGGTACCATTTTGGCTACATAAGGATGGCTGTTGGAGAAATGAGTTTGCTGGTATATATGATATATATGATAATTTCTTAAATAAGGGGCGGTGACAAGTTCTCTTTACCGTCAAGCTGAGGCTTATGTCTGTTGTGAGGCTTATTCTTATTAATGAAGTCTTCATCTGATTCTGGCAAATGAATTAACATTATCATGAATCATCATAATCACTTTCTTTACTGCTGGGTCCCGCTTTGCATTTTGTCTGTGAAATTAGTTTCAGAGACTTTAGAAGCCAGCACAGTGGGAAGGTGCCCCCTAGAGGAGCAAAGCAACAATCTATCATGTTATCACAGACTCAGATTTCTTCAGAGCCGCCTTGTGACCATCTTTGTGCCCAAGTAATGATTCTCAGATAATTTTCATGTCACAAATCTAGACCCAAACTGGACCATACTGATGGACATCTTTGCATAGAGCCTTCACTTCCAAGTGACATTGGAAGATGGGTAAAGCGTAGAACTATTCTTTATACCCTCAAACATGTGTTTTCCACACAGGTGACTGCCAATTAATTTAAATGTAAGAGTAGAGTTGGGGCACTTGTCTGGAAGAAATTGTGGACAGGAGGCTTCTCTCGGCCCCTGCAAATGAGAACAAAGCAAATAAGAAACTACCTTACACCAAGTCAGATCATAAGTCCATTTAGCACAGTAATGCCTGCACTGATTGGCAGCAGATCTCCAGGTTTTCAGAGAAGTGTCTTACTCAGTCTTATCTGGAGAAGCCAAGAAACTGAATCTGGGACCTTTTGCATGTAAAGCATGTACTCTAATACCTGATGGAACGCCTGTCCTGACACGAACCCACCCGTACACTACGCTCAACATCAAAGGCCCTCCTCCGGGTGCCTACTCCGAGGGAAGCTCGGAGGATGGCAACAAGGGAGAGGGCTTTCTCAGTGGTGGCCCCCAAATTATGGAATAATTTTCATGATGAGGTGTGTCTGGCACCAACACTGTTATCTTTTCGGTGCCAGGTCAAGACTCTCCTCTTCTCCCAGGCATTTTAGCATGTGTTTTTAAATTGTTATTTTTAAAAAGTGTTTTTAAATTTGTGTATAATAATAATAATAATAATAATAATAATAAACTATATCACTGAACTAAACTTTTGTCCCCAAATTATCTCCAGGCTATTTCCCCCCATAGACGACTTATTTAACAAAATGGGTTAAAGGGGTAGGCCACTGATAGCCAGTCCAATGTTTCTAGGACTTTACAATCTCCCTATCACAACATAATGTGGGTGAGGGTGACAAACGTGGTTCTTCTGAATCCAGGATGCTTTTGCAAGCAAAACTGTCAGAGTGAACACAGTGGCCCTTGTTAACCAGTGTTGTGGCTATGTGCATTTAACAGTGATAGGTTATCACCAAATTGGTCAAAACAATAATGCCACAAGTGCTCCATCAAGAATGCGCATATTCCTGGGAGTTCTGTTCATGGCTTTCTTCTACTTCTTACATTATAGCTCAACCTGAAGACTTTCCTGTCAGGGAACAAATGCTTAAGATCAGGGTGCAGACTGCCAACAGCTGCGCAATATCACCAAAGGCAACAATAGATATATACTAATTACTCTGGCACTGCAGAAAGATATGCCATTGCAGATATTCAGGCTATGAAAAAAGGCAGACTTCACACTAATCTTAGAGACAGAGGAGTCTCTAAAATTAAAGACTTACTCAGACGTGTGAGACTGGTGATCCTAATAACTCAGTTCAGCCATGAACTCACTGTGGGTGGGTGGGTGGGTGGGTGGAAATCAAGTAGTTAACTTGCAGCATCACTTTCCTGTCTGTAAACCGGAGAAAATAGTCACGGACCTCATAGGATTATTCTGAGAACTAAGAAGATACATCTTTTAAATAATTGCCCATGTTGAAATTCCTTTTTAAATCCTATTAATTTCATTGGAAGAGGAGAGTTGCATAAATGCTTAACTTTTGTTGATTTATGTGCCTAGGCATGAATATGTTCTCTGCACCCTTCTACTGCCAATTTATGCTCTTCTCCTCACTTCCAGTGCTCCCTGCTGCATATTGTCAATATGCGAATGTAACAATTGTGTAGCATAATAATGGAGAATGCAATGCAAATAATAACTTATAATAAAGAATGCGTCTGTTGATCAAATATAACTCATTCTAAAGGTATGTATTTGTTCCATGGTAAGTCCTATTCAAGTAACAGATTTATTGATTTAATACTCACTTCCTGGGCAAAAAAGTCCTCACAAGGAGGTGGTTCCATCAGATGAGGGCACAGGGTGCATATACACTCCATCTGTCATAAATCATAATGAATGATTACAAGCAAAATGTCTACCTTTATGACAGATGGAGTGTATATGTGTGGGGTGGGGTGGGGAACTGGGCAGGTTTGTACACTGGACGGAACCATTGGAGTCTTCTGTGTGCAGAGTGATATTACACAGTCATGCAGGATCCCTGTCAATATGTGCTGCGCATGCAGCACAGGAGGAGAGACAGGTTTTGTCCTCATCACAATGTGTAGAGCTTCACCTTCCCCCATCAGTATGAATGGAAGTGGGACACATATGGGAGAAAGTAAAGGGATGCTCTCAGGGGCAGCATTGGAGTGGAGCTTGTTCCCTGGAGATCCGTCCACAAAGAATCAAGCCTGCTCCTATCTGCATAGCCTATCCTGGGTCCAAGTCTGGTGGAGTGGAGAAAGATTGTCATGGAATTCACTTGAGAAAAGCAGTGGATGTTCTTATGCGGTGGGTGCTGATGTGTCTCATTCTCAGGAAAGCCCTTTCAAAAGGATAGCCACCCTCCTCTTTTTGTCCTCTTTAGTTAAAGGCTTTTGTGGACAGAGTTTTTTTTTAAGTTTACATTTCTGTTTAACTTACCGCTGAGAGACAGAATTAGCAGACGCAGGTCAGGTGATTTATCTGTTGCTGGACTGTATACCACTTCATAATGCAGGTGAAGAATGAAACTGAGTGGAATGCTACTCCCTTACTCCTGGCATGTGTAATAGTCTCAGGGAGAAAGTTAACCTAGGATTGTCTGGAAAACTGCATTCATATTTTCAGTGGGACGCAATGGCTCTTCACTTGCTCTGGTTTGTGTGTCCCAGGATTACCCCCCCATCATTATTTATTTATTATTATTTATTAAAAATATTTATAAGCCGCTCTATTTTCACAGAAACTCAGAGCGACGAACAACATAATAAAACATGTAGATAAAAGCACAAATACAGCAATAAAATTACAATCTCTATATTTAGAGGTCACAGTAAGCCCAATCCAATACTTAAAAACTCTAATTATTCATTTAAATTAAATGCAATCTGGAATAAAAACGTTTTAACCAGGCGGCGAAATGACAAAAGCGAAGAGGCAAAACGTATGTCCACAGGTAACGAGTTCCAGAGTCTAGGAGCAACAGCTGAGAATGCTCTATCTCTAGTCCCTGAAAGACGAACTAGTGAAACTGGCAGAATTGTAAGAAGAAAATCATTAGCGGATCTCAAGGGACGGGGGGGTTCGTAAACAGACAATCGATCGGACAGATAGACAGGGCCCAAGCCGTGAAGGGCTTTAAAGGACATCACCAGCACCTTGAATTGGGTCCGGAAGCAAATCGGCAACCAATGAAGTTGCTGTAACAGAGGAGTCGTGTGAACACGAAAGCTAGCCCCGGTCAGCAACCTAGCTGTAGCACGTTGAACCAATTTTAGCTTCCAAACAGTCTTCAAGGGCAGCCCAACATAGAGTGCATTGCAGTAGTCCATCCGGGATGTAACCAGGGCATGTAGTCAATTCAGGCGTCTCCAGAAACGGACGCAGCTGGTGGACCAGCCTTAGCTGGGCGAAGGCGCTTCTGGAGACCGCCGAGACCTGGGCTTCCAGATTCAAGGCAGAGTCCAGGAGCACCCCCAAGCTGCGAACCTGGGTCTTCAGGGGGAGTGTAACCCCATCCAACATAGGTAAATTCCCCGTTTATTACGCTGTTGCCTATCATGAGTCTCTGGGGCAGGGCAGGATTGGACTTCATGTTGCAGGAAGGGCATTTGATTGCATTGCCTTCAAGGAGAGCTAATCTGATAGTCTCTGCCTGGAGAAAGTAGTTTCGAATCCTCCAGCAATTCCCAGCTATCTGTTTCAGGTTTTTCCGCTAATTTGATCTCTATCTCTGGTGCTCTTCACAATCTGCACCTTTCAAGTTAAGCCACCCATCTAACAAGGTATCTGTAGAATTACATCTTCCTTTGGGAAACCTTGGTGGAATTTCCCCTAACTCCGTGGCGCAGAGTGGTAAGCGGCGGTAATGCAGTCGAAGCTCTGCTCATGGCCGGAGTTCGATTCCAATGGAAGGAGGAAGTCGAATCTCTGGTAAAAGGGGTCGAGGGCCACTCAGCCTTCCATCCATCCGTGGTCGGTAAAATGAGTACCCGGTATATGCTGGGGGGTAAAGAAAGGCCGGGGAAGGAACTGGCAATCCCACCCCATATATACGGTCTGCCTAGTAAACGTCGCAAGACGTCACCCTAAGAGTCAGAAATGACTCGCACTATAAGTGCGGGGACACCTTCACCTTCACTGAACTAGGCTTTGCTGCTCTAATGCTAAAGATAATGACAAATCAAGGGATTGCTTTGGGTAAATATTGTTTCACAATTCTCCATTTCCCCCCATGGGGTAGAGAGTTCCAAGAGAGAAAACTGAAGTCTTACGGACCACGATCCAACACAGGGTAAGGTGTGTAAACCCACTGATTTGAAAGGACTTCAGTGTGACTGATGTCATAACCATAGAGTTTTTATGATAACTATTTATTTACAAACCACAAGCTGAGCATTGGGGAGCAAGCGAGCACTAGACAGTGCTCATCTTTAAAGTATTATTGGTTTCCCGAAAGGAAACACTATGCATTATCAGAGTCCCCCATCCCAAAGACTGCTTTCTGCCAGACAGCTGTGAAACTCAAACTTCTTTTTTCGTTGCTGTATGCATTTAAGTACATCATAAGAACATAAGAAGAACCTGCTGGGTCAGGCCAGTGGCCCGTCTAGTCCAGCATACTTTTTTCACAGTGGCCAACTGGATACCTGTGGGAAACAGGACCAACTGCCACAGCACTCTACCCTCCTGTGGTTGCCAACAACTGGCATTCAGAAGCATACTGCCTCAAACAGTGGATGGAGAACATTGCCATCGGGGTTGGTAGCCACTGATAGCCATATCTTCCATGAATTTGTCTAATCCTCCTTTAAAGCCAAGTTGGTGGCCATCATTTGTGCTTCTTGTGAGAAGTTTTAAATTTAAAAAACAATTTCTTTAGCTCATCTCTGAGCAGGTGAAATGGAAATGGCCTGCCTTCAAGTCAATCCTGACTTATGGCGACCCTATGAATAGGGTGTTCATGGTAAGCGGTATTCAGAGGAGGTTTACCATTGCCTCCCTCTGAGGCTAGTCCTCCCCAGCTGGCTAGGGCCTGCTCAGCTTGCCACAGCTGCACAAGCCAGCCCCTTCCTTGTCCGCAACTGCCAGCTGGGGGGCGACTGGGCTCCTTGGGACTATGCAGCTTGCCCATGGCTGCACAGGTGGCAGGGCACGTAACCCCTGAGCCAGTCACTGTGGGGGCAATCTTTAGCTGGCCCTTGACACCCAGGAGACACGAGGAGGGTTTGAACTCACAGACTCTGTACTCCCAGCCAGCCTCTCCTCCCCACTGTGCTATGCCAGCTGTTAGCTGTGTGTTTAATAGCTAGTACCACCAACCATCAACAGCCATCAATGCTCATTTAGTCTGCAATCCTACACAGCCTTACCTGAAAGCAAGCCCCTTCCAGTGGGACTTCATTTTGAGTAGACACACATTGGATTGTTCTGTTAAGCAAGTATTTGCTAGTGAAATAACTCTGTGTCCTAGAGAAGGGTACCTTTTTCTTCTTGGAGAAAAGGTCAGGGGAGCCTTTGATCCTCCAGATGTTGCTCGACTACCATTCCTGACCATTGGCCATATTGTTGTTTTTTGCAGATGCATTCTCTTTTAAATTATAACCCACTCTGAAATTGCTTGGAATGAAGAGCAGGACAGACATGCTTTTAATAAATAATGAAGAGCCTATTTGGATTTGGCCTGCCCCCCCCCAAAAAAAAAGATTGACTGTGCAACCCTATGCATGTCTAGTCAGAAGTAAGTCCCATTAATTTCAGTGGGTCTTACTCCTAGGTAAATGGGTATAAGTTTGAAGCCTTAAGGAAATGATCCAGCTTCGAGGTAATTTCTGCAAAATGCATGAGCTCAATAAGAGTGCTGCACAGAAGGTACCATACAAGATTTGGAATCAAGGCACTGGATGCCTTCATTGGTTCTCACTAAATTGGAAGGATATACAGCTTAAAAATTAAACTAGGACTACTGGTTATTTGGTACTGAGAATCATAAGATGTTAGGGGTTAATGGGCACCATGGTCATCTCAGTTTGGCCTATATTTCTTTTGCTTCATTGTGACTATTATCACACTAGACTTTACCCAGCATTGTCCATGGGGCTTTCTTTGAAACCTCATTCTCCCACACTGCATTGTGATTGTCTCAATATTTGCATGAAGTCACCGCAGCAATGAGCTGAACATGTGCTATGCAGTCTATGTAAAGACACTGCTGATCTAAACCAACCACAAGAGTAAATTGAAGTCAGCACATTAACACTGTGTATGGAACCCACTTTGAACAGAAAGTGGGAGGTGGTGATTTTTAGCAGCATGCTTGAGCAGGCACTCCCTGATTTGGACAATGTGGGGGAAGAGGAGAGGTCACACACCAACAAGATTGCACAATACGGGTGTATTTTCTTCTTTAAATAGTGCCTGTGGATTGTACAAAGGAAGCAGAAAGTGAGGGGTGTACAAGATGGGGGCATGTGTGGTTTTTATGGACAGCACTGGTCAATGACGGTAATGTGCATTCACACCACCAGTAAGAGGTGCAGTGGGCCACTCTACCCTACCCTAAAGCCAGATATATCATATCTAAAGCCAGTACAGTGTGGTGGTTAGATGTAACTGTGTGTACATAGCACACATTTGAAGCACATGATTTCCCCACAGGATCCTAGGAACTGTAGTGTGTTAACTGTAGCTCTATCGGGTAAACTACAGTTCCCAGGATTCCTTGGGGGAAGTCATGGGCTTTAAATGTTCAGTGAGTATGTAGCCCAGGACCAGAGCTGTAGTCCTCCAGGGTCTTGTGTGTGTGTGTCGTAGACCCCTTACGTTTTTGGGAGCAGGGTCCCTATGTCTCCAGTATCTTACAAGCCATTCATCATGAAATGGGAGTGTATTGGCCACTGAGAAGAGTCTTCTAGCATGCTTCCTTGTCCTTTCCTGCTGATAGGAGCCAATCAGAGTGAAAGGAGGTGAGTCAGACACTGAGAATACTCTTTTCAGTAGCTAACACTCTCCCCTTTCATACTGATTGGCTCCTAGGGATGTCTGTTGTGGGAGAACGCATTAACAAGGATCTCATTCTCAACCCAGCAACAAAAGAAAAAGGGGGAGAGGGGTGTGGCTGTGACTATCATGAAGGCTCCCTGCACTTCTGAATTTGCCACTACATTACTGCCCAGGACTGGGGAAACTGAAGTACAAATCCCCGCTTTGAAGTTCTCTGAGTGACCTTCCTGCCTCTCGAGCCTAACTCACCTCTCAGAATTGTTATGAGGATAAAAATGGAGGGAGCCACGTGTGCTGCTCCCACATCGTTTGAGGAAGTGTGGGATAAATATGTCATATCATTGCATTCCTGGGAGAAACTCTTATGCACGGTTCCTTCATGCTTGCTATTGAGGCTAGATTGCAACTTCTTGAGACAGAATGACTGTAGGGGCAGGACCATACCTGAGGAACAGGCAATACCTTATGCGAAAGGAATGGACGACTGCTTAATGAGAAGCACCATAGCAGGTTTGACCCCCAGCATCCACAGAAGGACCAGGTTCTACCCACAGCATCTTCAGGTAGGGCTGTCCAGGAACCCTGAAGAGGTGCTGCTAGGCTGTGTAGACAATACTGGGCAAGATGGACCAATGATTGGAGAGCACAAGGCAGCTTTCTCAGTTTTTATGAGTGGTCATATGCCCTGCTTATAAGGTAATTCTGCTAAAAGAACCAACATAAAGATGTTGAAAAGTTTTCTTCTTGCATTCTTTTTCATTGCTGCAAAAAAAGAAAGAAAAAGAAGAAAAGAAAGAAAAGGCTTGACATTTCTCATAAAACATCTGCCCCCCCCCGATCTTTGGCTTTGTCAAACTTAGCAAAATTATTTGGGCCATTAGAGACTTCTGACTGTTGCAGACCTAGTCCAAGTACAGAACTTATTGAATCAAGGCAGCAATGACATGAGGCCACAACGGGTGAATATCGGTGCCAAAGGGTATTTGGCTGGATTTACCACAGATTCATTCAGAACAAGCTCTGCTAAACTGAGTATGGCTTGATGCTGTGCAACCATTATCAAGCTTGCAGTTGAAAGCAAGGAAATGTTGGCAGGACCCATCTCGCACAATCATTTCCACGTTTCATGTGTCTCAAAGGCAGCAGGAGCTTGTAGGACTTCTTGGCTAGCTCCAAATAGATTCTTGAGGAGGAAAGAAGCAAGACCCTGGTGGACAACTCATTTTTAAGAGGCATCACATTTCATACTGAGCCACGGCTGAAGGGGCTGAAGCAACACTGGCTTTGCCTACAAACTCACTGATTCATTGCCATGTCAGTTTGACACAAACGGCTCCTGCCTTCTCCCCTGCTCTGGCATAAACTGCAATAGAGATTTTGAAAGAGCCTCTATGTACCACAACCATTTACCCTGAAAGGCAACTTAAGGGAGATGCTGGGTGTGGGAAGAGCATTTCATGTGCCCCAGTATCTAGGCAATTGTCATCATAGCTTGCTTATGGGCTTCCCATTGTTATCTGATGGGCCACTGTGAGAAATAGGATGCTGGACTAGGTAGGTATTTGGTCTGATCCAGCAGGGCTGTTCTTATGTTCTTAGGACTAAACCAAAACTATTCACTGTTTTATGGAACGTATTTGGTATGTTCAAAAAAACCCATCCATTTGATGAATTTCTGGCAAATTCTGTGAAAATATTCATATATTCATTTAAAATCTCTCTCTGTGTGTCCCTCAGCTTCATTTGTTCTCAGCAATATTGCCACATAGCCAAATCTGATGGACTGTGTAGTATCATCCTACTCACTATGTGATCCCTGATAGGCCAGGGTCACTCATATAAGTAATCCCAGATCCTTTCCCTTCAATTTCGATTTACTTCATTTGCTATCAGGGATGCCATTATGTAGCTAACTCTGATTGTCTGCCTACTGTTGTGATATCATCGTGTTAACTATGTGATGATCACTGATTGGTTAGGATTGCCTATACAACTAATCTAGGTAGAAGAAAGGAGAGAATCAGGAGAGAAAAATGTCACTGAAGAAACAGTAGATATGGAAAACAATAGGCTAACAGTAACTAATAGGATAGGGGGAAAGTCAATCTTCTCACAAAATGTTTTTTAGGAAATATTTCTACTGTCCAGTGCTATTTTTGGCCCCCAAATCAAAAGAAGATAATATTTGTTGCAGCCTTAGTGTCATTAAGTTTAAGGAGTTCTTAACCTATGGGTTATATTCACCTAAGTCTACTCAGGGGTAGACACATTGGAATTAATGGATCTAAGTTAGTCATGACCATTAATTTTAATTAATTAATTAATTAATTTTAATGAGTCTACTCTGAGTAGGACTCACATGGGATACAACCCTATGTTGGTAGAAAGTATTATTAAAGCTAGATTAACTAAGCACATAGAAGAACAAGCCTTGCTGAAGCAGAGCCAGCATGGCTTCTGCAAGGGAAAGTCCTGTCTCAGTAACCTATTAGAATTCTTTGAGAGTGTCAACAAGCATATAGATAGAGGTGATCCAGTGGACATAGTGTACTTAGACTTTCAAAAAGCGTTTGACAAGGTACCTCACCAAAGGCTTCTGAGGAAGCTTAGCAGTCATGGAATAAGAGGAGAGGTCCTCTTGTGGATAATAAATTGGTTAAGAAGCAGAGAGTAGGAATAAACGGACAGTTCTCCCAATGGAGGGCTGTAGAAAGTGGAGTCCCTCAAGGATCGGTATTGGGACCTGTACTTTTCAACTTGTTCGTTAATGACCTAGAATTAGGAGTGAGCAGTGAAGTGGCCAAGTTTGCTGATGACACTAAATTGTTCAGGGTTGTTAAAACAAAAAGGGATTGCGAAGAGCTCCAAAAAGACCTCTCCAAACTGAGTGAATGGGCAGAAAAATGGCAAATGCAATTCAATATAAACAAGTGTAAAATTATGCATATTGGAGCAAAAAATCTGAATTTCACATATACACTCATGGGGTCTGAACTGGCGGTGACCGACCAGGAGAGAGACCTCGGGGTTGTAGTGGACAGCACGATGAAAATGTCGACCCAGTGTGCGGCAGCTGTGAAAAAGGGAAATTCCATGCTAGCGATAATTAGGAAAGGTATTGAAAATAAAACAGCCGATATCATAATGCCATTGTATAAATCTATGGTGCGGCCGCATTTGGAATACTGTGTACAGTTCTGGTCGCCTCATCTCAAAAAGGATATTATAGAGTTGGCAAAGGTTCAGAAGAGGGCAACCAGAATGATCAAGGGGATGGAGCGACTCCCTTACGAGGAAAGGTTGCAGCATTTGGGGCTTTTTAGTTTAGAGAAAAGGCGGGTCAGAGGAGACATGATAGAAGTGTATAAAATTATGCATGGCATTGAGAAAGTGGATAGAGAAAAGTTCTTCTCCCTCTCTCATAATACTAGAACTCGTGGACATTCAAAGAAGCTGAATGTTGGAAGATTCAAGACAGACAAAAGGAAGTACTTCTTTACTCAGCGCATAGTTAAACTATGGAATTTGCTCCCACAAGACGCAGTAATGGCCACCAGCTTGGATGGCTTTAAAAGAAGATTAGACAAATTCATGGAGGACAGGGCTATCAATGGCTACTAGCCATGATGGCTGTGCTCTGCCACCCTAGTCAGAGGCAGCATGCTTCTGAAAACCAGTTGCCGGAAGCCTCAGGAGGGGAGAGTGTTCTTGCACTTGGGTCCTGCTTGCGGGCTTCCCCAGGCACCTGGTTGGCCACTGTGAGAACAGGATGCTGGACTAGATGGGCCACTGGCCTGATCCAGCAGGCTCTTCTTATGTTCTTATGTTCTTATGAATAATATAATGTATATAAATTATATGTATAAACATATACGGGGGAGGGATTTCACTGTTCCCCCCCCCGGACTTTTCAACTTCAAATAGAGCCATTAGCCACCATTACGTTCTGCATGGCTTTTGCATGGATTCTCTGTCTGTTGGGAACAGACATGTTCTGAGTGGAGAACAACATGGATCTATATACTCAGACTTGGTGCTAATGTTCATATTCTGAGGGCTGAATTAGAAGTGTGCTTAATATGTAACAGACTGTTCAGTATCTTGGTTTCCCTTCACTAATTATGAGCAGGGGGAGGGGAGAGACCACTTCTTACTGTGAAGGCAGCATAGGGGAAGGGGAGGCTCAGGCTGTCACTGCCCCCAGCCCCAAGATCCAAATGCAGGTCTTGGAACTTTAGGGTGGAAGTCAATGGGGCCAACCTGGACTTTCCCCTGTAAGGTTCTTGGTCATGAGGGATGGGGCAATCTCTTTACCAGTCTTGGTGGGGTTTTGAAATTGTTCATCAGGAAAAGCTTCCTGACTGTTAGAGCGGTACAACAATGGAGCCAATAGCCTAGGGAGGCGGTGGGCTCTCCAACACTGGAGGCCTTCGAAAGGCAGCTGGAGAGCCACCTGTCGGGTATGCTTTTATTCAGATTTCTGCATTGGGCAGAAGTTTGGACTTGATGGCCTTATAGGCCCCTTCCAACTCTACGATTCTATGATATTTTTGAAAGGGGTAGGTCTTATTAGATAAGAACTTTCATTTTATTTCATTATTATTACATTTATATCCCATCTTCTCTCCAAGGAGTTCCTTCTCCCCATGTTATCCTCACAACAACCTTGTGAGGTAGGTTAGGCTGAGAGATGGCGGCTGGCTCAAGGTCATCCAGTGAGCTTCATGACTAAACGGGAATTTGGACCCTGGTCTCCCAGATCCTAACTCAACACTCTGACCACAACATCGCACTGGCTGTCCTTGACTCTTGCTATTAAACATTAGCCAGAATCCAAGGAGCCCCAAGGAGCTTCAGGTGTTGCTTTTCCTTTAGATGTTGCTTTCGCTCTCCAGATGCCACCCTTTTAAAACGGAGGGATGTTTTGCACCCTTTCCCAACCTTTGGGTCCCCAGATGTTGTTGGCCTACGATTCCCATAATTCCTGGCCATTGGCTATCCTGGATGGGGCTGATGGGAGTCGTAGACCAACAATATCTGGGCACTCAAAGGTTGGGAACTGCTGTTTTAGGGCATTACCTCAGCAGAGAATGGGATTCCAAACCTGTGCTTGACAATATGAATGCAGGCGTGCGATGCCCTTTGTACACAGGAAGCTGCCTTATGCTGAGTCAGGCCATTGACCCATTTCACTCCGTATTCTCTTACGTGACTGGCACCGGCTCTTCAGGATTTCAGACCTCTCTGTCTGCAGAAAGCTGGGACTGAACCTGGGACCTTCTGCATGAAGAGCAAGTGCTCTGCCACTGAGCTGCAGCCTCTTCTATTTACAGGATAAAATTGATGGACTGGAGGGGGGTGTTCAAACCTTCCCATGCTGCTAAGTCTCTCTCCTGCAAATCCCATGCCACTTCCCTCCAGCTGAGTTCATTTCTGGTCTTGGAGACGCTGCAAAGAGTCTTGGAGCCTCCACCTGGGAATCACCCCCCTCCAAAACACTGGGAACCCCAACATAGCTTTGTAGCATGCAGTTCCAACTTCAAAGGCATCTTGCAATATGCATCTTGCAGGGGTTAGCTATTTAAATAAAAAGAAAATTTAAAAATCTACAGGAATGGCTCAATCTTTTTGCTACCTCCTTACTCAAATCTCCATTTTGTTTTTGTTTGGATCAAAAATGGCTTTTTTTTGAGACATCCAGAATATGCAAGCACCACAAAAACCATAAGCCCCATATACCGATCAAAACACATGATAACCCACTACACCAGTGACTCTTCCAGGGAGACATAATAACACTTCCTCATACTAAAAAGGCAAGGTTTTCTTGTATCAGTAATTTTCCAAGGCAGGTCGTTCAGCACATGTCAGATAAGAAGATTAGTACTCATTGCCTCTGCTTTGAGCTACTTCCAGCCTTCCTTTTGGATTGCCTCCCATCTACCGCACAGCATGCCAAGCTGCAAAAGCTGACACATGCTAATTAAGACTGGAAATGTTAGAGTCACTGAAACTTTTGTATGGGCAGCCAAGGCTTTCCAGCTTTTTAAACCCTTGTGGTTGTAATGGACTGTGGGTAAACAACAATAAAAGATCAATTGATTGGTTGATTTAAAAAATGATTGTACCGTAATCGTTATCATACAGCCCCCAGAATGAATGCGAGCAAATGTTGATGGCTGGATCACAGAATTCAAAGTGGTGCTGGAGGTTATCCAATCCAACCCTTTGCTCAATGGAGGATCTATAATGCAGGATGCAACTACAGCAGCCCTAAAAGATTACCGTAAATACCTCCAGTGAAATACCTTCACTGATGAGGTTGAATGCTTTGATTAAAGAGATGAGGTGGATTTGTCTGGGGTGTTTTTGTTTTGTTTTTGTTTTCCCTGTTTTTCAAGGAAAAGAAATTCCTTTATAGACTTCGGAAATAACTCTATCCTTGTTTCTCAGCAATTTCCTTGTGTTGGATCCTTTTTTGCACTCTGAAAGACATCACTCTCTCTCTCTCTTTCTCTTTAAGCACATGCCTAGTATTTAAAAGCACAGAAAAAACATGGAAATAAGTAGGTGGTCTGCTCAAAAATGGACGAAGCCAAATTTCCTCAAGTATGTGGGGTTTTTGTGCAAATTGCAACGTTCTTGTCTCCCCTTCATTGTTCCTGTTTCTAGTCTCCTTGATCTTGGTGGCCTCCTAAACTCAGCTTTCTTCCCCTTTTGCTTTGTCCCTCCCTTGTCCTCTGCGATGTAGTATATCCTTTCTAAATCTGAACATAGAAAGCTGCCTTCTACCAGGTCAGGCTATTTGTCCACGTAGACCAATATTGTCCGTTCTGAGTGGCATCAGCTGTCCAGGGTCTCATGCAGAGAGACTTTTTGCATCACCTGCTGCCTGATCCTTTTAACTGGATTGAACCATGTGCTCTGCAATCCCTTCTCCAAGCAAAATAAGTGATGGCATACATGCAAATATGATCGACTCAATTTGCACATTTTGTTTTTAAGTGTAACGTGAACTTGTCAGCTGGGTCAACTCCTGCTCCTGTATATTCCCATGAGGAAAGTGAGGCATAGTAGCCACTGAGATGATTGAACAATGTCTCCAAATGCCTATGACCGCTCTGACCTCTGTCTTTGGCTTTAGAGCGCCTCTGTTCCATCCTTGGCAGAAAATATGATTGATCGCTTATTTGCTGCCATGTGGCCTTGAGCTTACATTTCCCAATGTATGTATGACCTAAGAGAATTCATTCTAGGAGCTGTGTGTTACACAACATGGGTAGTTCTGCCTTCTGCTTTTTTTGTTCTTTTTCAGACCAGATGTTCATCTCAAAATGGGGAAATGAAGCAAGAATAGTTGCTCTGGGTTATGGGTGATCAGCAGCAAAAATGCAGGAGGTAGTGACAGGAGTAGGCTGTGTTTTGGCATTCTCCTTCCCTGGATTGAAAATAAGAAAAGTGGGATCACTCCTGTGCTTTGAATAGTAGCTAGGGCCAGGTTGAAATGGTGACCAAATTTGCAACTGTATTCCTGGGCTTTGCAATTATTTATTTATTTGGAATGGAGGAGAGACACAGTTTGCCTTACCTGTGAGTAGCTTGCGGGCTTCCCATGGGCATCTGGTTGGCCACTGGGAGAGCAGTGTGCTGGATTAGGCAGGTCTATGGTCTAATCCAGCAGGGCTCTTCCTGTGCTCTTAGACATGTATAGGATTGCACTGCCTTAGGCACCCTAGAATCTCTTACTCTCAGCCCCCCATCTGCAATGGGAATACTCATTTATCTTGCAGTGGTGATCTTGCAGGGCCACTGCAATAAAGCACTTCTAGCAATCACTGCCAACTCTTGCTGTTACAGTCTCTGTACAGTGGAGCTCAGGATCAAATGTTTAGAAACAAAGCAGAAATAAAACAGTGACATTGCACTACTCCACATTTAGAGCTAATGGAGAATTGGTTCATTTAAGGAGGTATTTCATCCATCTGGAAAGGAGGAATATAATGATTGTGTAACAAAGGCTTGCTCAGATGTACATAACATTTTTTCTTTGAGATGGCAATTTTAGGAGCCGTACATAAAAAGTCATTCATTGTCAATAAACTTCCTATTTGTAGGAGGTCAATGTAACATATCTTGGTTAACAAGATTAGACTGTAAGCCATCAGCAGGGACTTGTAACTGTTTTTATTTTGTACAGCACCTAGTAGGGATGGGCTTCATTGGCCGGTGCCATTTCTAAAGCATTCCATTGACCTAGCAGGCTGGTATCAATTCAAGTTCATTCTTTGTCTGCTAGCTGATGCTTTCACCAATCTGTTTTTTCCCGTCACCAAAAAAATTGATATTAATAATGATGTTTTGAAAGGAAATATCAATAAAATTGTCATTCTTAATATCAATATTTTGGAAGTTGATTGTTTAAATAAAAAAAAATACATTTTCAAAAGTAGCTGTGGAAAATCACTACATAAAAATCCGATCTGCAATGATACAGAATAAGTGAATTAATGTGAAATGTGGTACCAAATCCAAATTGGTGGAATCCTAGCACATTCCTAGTGCCTAGAACAATCACAACGACGATGATGATTCCCCCCCAAGGATTCTCACTAGCTTTGAACACTATTTGCATACATTTGATTTTCCTAATTCAAGAATACCACTATATTTTGAACTGGGGACAGAAGAAAGACATTCTTTATCACAATTTCTGCTTGAATTTTATTCTGAAGTCAAGGGAATGCTCCTGCCAATTCATTCCTATGCAGAGTAGCAGACAATGGGGTGGGACAGTAGCACTTACCTGACTTCCTGGCAGTAGAGTCTCATGGGAGAGCGGGAGGGGCAAGGTGATGGGAGATTGCTGCTGTGCACATGCATCAGTGGAGCCAATACAGAATTCATAACAGGGTTACCCAATTGGTTGGCAGTACAGTCAGAACAGACAAAAGCAAGTATTACTTCACATTATTGATAAGTTGGGAGCCAGTGTGGCGTAGAGGTTAGAGTGTTGGACTATGACCTGGGAGACCAGGGTTTGAATCCCCACACAGCCATGAAACTCACTGGGTGACCTTTGGCCAGTCACTGCCTCTCAGCCTCAGAGGAAGGCAATGGTAAACCCCCTCTGAATACTGCTTACCATGAAAAGCCTATTCAGAGTGTCACCATAAGTCAGAATTGACTTGAAGGCAGTCCATCCTTTGATAAGTTACTTATGGGAGCTGCTACTACAACATGTGGTGATGACCACTAGCCAAGTATATTTATTTTTAAAATACTAGACAAATTCATGGAGGACACACTTATCAATTCCAAAATCCAGTTCAGGGTAATACCTTTATTAGGACAACCGAAATGGTACAAAACATTGCGCAAGCCTTTGAGTTCTTCATAATAGCCAGGGCCAGCCCCAGGACATTATGTTGTCTGAGACAAAGTAAAAGCCCACCAGACTGAGAGCTGAAACTTACTTCAAGGCTGACAAAGGGATAGCGCACCTCAGGACAGCAGGCTAAGTTCAGGGATGCAGGGCAGGCTGCATGACACTCATCCCTCTGTCCTCCAACACCTCACCACTCCTTGCTCTTCAGCATTTGCTGTCTGAGGCAGCTGGCCCACTTTGTCTAATGATAGGGCATGGTCTAACGCTAGATCAGAGCTTGGAAGTAACTAGTTACAAGTAACGAATTACTTGTAATTCATTACTTTTTTGGGTAACGAGTGGGTAATTCCTTTACATTTTGATTGTAATAGAACTAGGAGTAATTTTACTACTTTTGTGGAGTAATTATAACGTTTCCAGAATTACTTTTGGGCATTACTTCGGGGGGGGGAGCAGGGGAAGTCTTCTGCTCCTCTGATTTGTGGATGAAAATAATGTGCCTCAAACTGGGTTTCTGTGCAGTGTCGCTCTTTCCTCATGCTCTGTGGATGGGTAGGAGGCAACGAGGGAGGAGGTGGAGAGTGAGATGGGGTGGAGTGGAGAAAACAATTATTTAAAAAAACAGATAGTGGTGGTGAAGAATGGAGTGGAGGGGAAAAGGATCCGGAGGTCAAGAACATGGATAAAGGAGGAGAAGGAGGCAGCAGCAGAATGGAGATAAAGAACTGTGGAGGTGAAAGATGACAACATACATGTGTGTGTGAGAGAGAATACTGTGTTTGCACTTGGCCTCCACCACTCTCTTTGGCTACTGTACTGCATTTGCAGTGTTTTAACTTTTTTGCATCTCAGGGGAAAATGTTTGCTTGAGTGAGTGTTCCTTAGTTGGTGGCAGGGCAGGGTCTGGGAGGTGGTTAAGTGAGAGAGATTATGCTTGCTGGCTGAGTGGAGGGGGTGGCACTTGGTTTGACATGCAAAGATCTGAGTAGTGTCCTCAGCCCCTCCCCACCACCCTTACCAGCGGAGAGATCACCATTGCTATCTTATGAATAAAAATAATTATTCTACTACCTCTGTATGTGTTTGTTTATTTTTAATGTTGTTTTAGGTTACTTAGATGTGCAGCAGCCAAGGCCAGCACCTTGTAGGCGTTTTTTTTAAAAGTAACTGAAATGCAATTGTAGCAATTACTTTGGAGGAAAAGTAAAGTAATCAGTTACTTTCAGAGCAATTGTAATTGTAACAGTAATTACTACTTTTTTGGGCCATGCAACTGTAACTGTAATTTATTACTTTTTAAAAATAATCTTCCAAGCTCTGCGCTAGATAGATGAAATCTCAATGTTCAGCACCAGAATATCTTATATAAAAACAAAAGGGAAATGTGCTCAGAAGGAGTGTCCACCAACCACAAAATTCAGTTCAGACCCTGATTCAGTGTTTCAGAAAACAGCCCACCATTGTTCCAACTGCTTCAGTGGCTGTCCATTTCGGCTCAGGGTCTGTCCAAGTCTGCTTCATTCCCCTCCTCCATTAATTATTGTGACATCCTAAAATGGCTATAACTTTTGATAGAGGTGGAAGAAATGTTCAGGCATACTGGCCCTTCCAAAGTGAATAAAGCCTGTCAAATTACAGCCAAATAGTTTCAGGGGGGCTTGTGCTTTTATACCTTTACAGTATAAAGTATGATCACATTTTTGTAGGCTGCTTTAACTAATGTACACATTTTTGCAAGCAATTTCTTGTCATATAATGCATTTTTGTATGTTATTTTCACTAATTCATTCGTTTTAATGCATACTTTCCCCTAGCATGTGTAATTTTGTAAACCTTGTAAACACTGGTTGGCAAACTGCATTGCTGAATTCGAATGAGTGTGAGTTTCAAAGGATGGCTGTGTTTTGGTTCTCATATTGCTTTGTTTTGAATTAGATAGATTCAGCTTGAAATGCCAACTGAACTGAATTTCTCATCCGTCTTATTGGACAGTAATTTATTGTCACCAATAAGAACAGACAACGAAAACTTTTTTTTAAAAAGGACATTTTTGAAAAAAAGTTTAACTGTTTAACTTTGAGGAAGAACTGGATGAAATTTATAGGCAAGACCTCCACTTCTGAGGGCATGAATCCTGCCCAATGTCAGATGGAAAGCTGCAATGCTTTCCCTGAACAGGAAGCCATTACAGTTTGGGGGTGGGTAGAAAAGGAATCAATCTTCCCTAATGTTTTGTGACTGCTATTTTTGGACCAATTGCTCATCAGAGATGTGAAACCTGCTGAATTGCAGACAAATAGGTTCAGGGGCTAGGCACTTTTGTGCTAAAGGTAAAGGTAAAGGTGTCCCAGCACTTGTAGTGCGAGTCGTTTCCGACTCAGGGTGACGTCTTGCGACGTTTACTAGGCAGACCGTATATATGGGGTGGGATTGCCAGTTCCATCCCCGGCCTTTCTTTATCCCCCAGCATATGCCGGGTACTCATTTTACCGACCACGGATGGATGGAAGGCTGAGTGGACCTTGACTCCTTTTACCGGAGAATCGAACTCTGGCCGTGAGCAGAGCTTCGGCTGCGTTACCGTCGCTTACCACTCTGTGCCACAGAGTGATGGCACGTTGTGCTAGGCACTTTTAAAGTTGATTGTGGATAGGGAAGAACAAAAAAGGGATTATTTTTTCAGGTAAAACCATTCCTTCTGATTACAATCTTAACCTGTCAGTCACAATGGGGTCCGCCTTTCATTCTCTCCCTACTTTGGTGTTTGCTCTCCTTTCTTTCATCATCCCACTTTGGTGTTGTGGCATTTTGGTAAGCTTACAGACATTACTATCACTTTCAGCATTCACTCGTCTGAAGCTTTTTTATTACTTTATTTTTGATGCCTAGATTGCTGAAATGCCACCAAGTGCTTTAGGGGTCCTTGCTTTCATTTGTGATGCCTCATACAGATCCTGCTTAACCTCTGACAAGCCAAGAATCCTTTTGAGGCATCCTACTTCACCTGAGGAGTTGGGATTAGTCAGAATCTGATGCTCCCAGTGTTAGCTGAATGGGCTTACAAGCCTCTTTGTGCAGGGACGTTACCATAAGAACATAAGAAAAACCCCACTGAACCAGAGCAAAAGCCCATCTACTCCAGCATCCAGTTCTCCCATGTTTAAGCTCTCTCACATTCTTTTGAATACTTGAGTAAACAGTAGTTTAGCCTCTAGTTTCCAATGTTTTTTCTTGTTGGAAAGTAAATAAATTGCTGTCTCTCTGATGTATCCTCAAAGGCTAAGCATGGCAGCATTAATGGAAGATGTTTTACCCCTTGTGCAGTTGCTTTCTCAATGCAAGATTGCATCCCCATACAGTGGCTATTTGCACTGGGAGAGAAGCTCCCATTGCTACCCATGGGAGCTTCTATCCCAATGCATATAGCTACTGGAAGGGGGATTCCACCAGGGATTGGAACTGTGGTTTAAACTCCTTCTTCCTCGTGCTGCAGGTCTGATCCAGATCAGGGTCCTCATGACTGCTGTTTATTTTTTTAATGTATATATTTATGAAATTACTAATGAATAACATTACTGACCCTGAGACTGTACAAGCAGAAAATAGAATACTCCCTGGCTGATGCTGGTTGGAGGACTGGCATGTCTGGGGAACCACTTTAGCTCTCCTCTTTCTCCTCCTCCTCCCAATATCTTATCTAAGGGTTCTAGTTTAATATGGACTGAAACCAGCTGGCACATTTTTCTTTAATAGCATTCTGGACCAATGTTGTTCTCTGCACTGACTTCTTCAGCTTTTATGATAGCTCTTCAAGGGAATGAACTCACCAAATTGATCACCCACGCTAGAGAGTCCTGTAACCTGAGATGATGCACACATTTTCTAAATATGGATGGATATCTCGAAGTGTTCAGCCTCGCACTTTCCCCAGAAACAATGCCCTGAGAATATTCTGACATATCTGCATTGAGATGTGAGTTGGTTTTGAAAGTTGGGGAGATCTGCTCAATGGTCTTGATCATGTTTCCAATGCAGGGTTCTCAAGATCAGGGTTCTCAATTGCACAGAGAGCCTCTACAGGATACACAATGCTGCAGAAATTTACTTCAGTCATGTGAGGGGCTGGAAGGAGTTGTGAGGCCCTGGGGATGGGACTAGTGCATCTCCACAGCCTCACTGAAGCCACTTTGCCTCTTTAGTTGCCTGAAAAGGACTAGAGACACTGTGGGTAGAGGTGTCATCAGACCACGACCATTGCATTTGTTCAGGAGAGGTTTGCAGCTTGAAGGTGCTTTGACAGCCAGTTTTACAGCTGTAATATGAAGTGCCTTTTACCAGCTTGGGTTGGCTGGTTCACCAACAACAACCCTTCTGGAAATAAATAATCAGGTCACCATTTCCCATGATGCTTTGGTAACATAATTAGACTATTACTGCAATATGATATATGTGGGCTCCCTTTGAAAAGAGACCAGATCAGCTGGCTCAGGATGTGGTGACTAAGCTGTGACTGGGACCCACAGCAGCGATCATATTGTACCAATTTGTGTGATCATATTGTGCCACATTGTGCCATTTAAAAAAAAAAACTACATTGGCTGCCAGTTTGTTTTCAAGTTCAATTCAAAAAGCTGGTTTTGACCCATATAAGTCCTACATGGTTTAGACTTGGAGGACCTGAAGGACTACCTTCTCCCATATGAATCTGCCCATCAATTAAGACCCCCAGATGAGGATCTCCTCCATGTAAACCTGTCTTTTGAAATTAGGTAGGAGGCTACTGGCAAGAGGGTCTTATGAACAGAGGAAGCTGCCTTACACCAGGTCAGCCCATTGGTCAGTCTAGCTCATTGACTGCACTATCAGCCAGCGTGATGGGGATGAAGTGCTTTCCTGACCTTCCCGGCTACTTACTGGGGAAATGATGAGGTTGGCATGATACAAACATACCAGCAGAGCCAATCTGGAGCTCCAGCTAATGTGTTTACATCAACCTGCCCTCCCCGCCCCCTCACTCCTCCTGGTAAGCATAAATGACTCACTTGCCAGGAGGTCCACCCTACCATGCTGACCACTACTGAGTGACTGGCAGGAGTTCTCCAGGGTTTCAGGCAGGGGTCTTTCTGAACCCTATGCGGAGATGTTCAGGATAGAACCTGGGACCTACCATTGAACTACCCAAGGTCCATAGAAAAAAGGCCCTTCCCTTTCTCTATGTACCACACTAAT
This sequence comes from Rhineura floridana, assembly GCF_030035675.1. Taxonomy (NCBI): domain Eukaryota; kingdom Metazoa; phylum Chordata; class Lepidosauria; order Squamata; family Rhineuridae; genus Rhineura; species Rhineura floridana. The sequence continues at coordinate 137,530,245 of NC_084480.1, forward strand.
GATGTTATATCTCCCCCCCCCCGGAAGTAAATCTGTCTGGCAAGATCATTAGTATCCTTTTAGGTACCAAGTATTGTCCACCTTCTGCTTTTAACACTCTGCTTTATTTATTGGTTTTAGATGGGTGTACTTCCTCCCCCCATTTTTAGATTTCTTACTTTTTTGTACTTTCTTCAACTTTTCTAAAGGTCTTTGAACACTGTTTTACAGGAAAGATGGGATATACACTTCATAATTCAATAGACAAACAAACAAGCAATGCCCACTTAATCAGGACTCCTGGTCAGCAAGTGCTGTCTTCATGGAAAACTATATCAGGAGGATGAATCTTTATCCTTAATCACCAAGCCCATATGAAAAGCTTGAGGCCTTTGATACCCAGTTGGCATGTATAATATAGTAGCCCACTTGACGTCAATGAAGCAGAGAGCATTTGGAAAACGGAGAGGGTGATGTAGCCCTCAGCGTGTGCTTGGCTGCAGTTGCAGCACAACCAAGATAATAGCCAAGGTTTGTTTGAATTCCACCACAAAATAGAAAGGACATGATACTGGCATGGTAGCTGCTTCCAGAAGGGAAGCTCTTTAAGCTGCTGTAAGTTACAAGTGGAATCACAATTGACGTTCCATATTGTTCAGGATATGGCACTTTTTCTCTCTATGTTCCATCTGCACCAGAGGATGTGGGGTGGCGTAGCTGCTGTGGTTCGGGAAGGAGGATGTACAATTCACTGGAGTGGCTGTTAAAAGAAAAGTTCCAAACAGTCCTTATCCATCTCCCATACACACAGCTATTTATTTAATGCCAAAGAGCTGATTCATTTAAGCATGATGGCCTGATTGCTGCCCATGACATGGCAAAAAACATGTGTGTATTGATTTGCATTAAGGAAAAGAACGACTGCACCGCTGAAAATGGCTGGGGAGTACCAAGGACCCTTGAGGCATCAGCATCCTTGCTGGGAGTGGGGGAATATATCTTTCTATCTCATCAGCCAGTTTGGGGAACACACCCTTTCTCCCCCCATGCAAATCAATGAGGAATGTGGCTTTAAATTTTTTTTTAAATAAGTATTATAACACTTTCTCATTTAAGTGCTATTGCATAACTTAGCTGGGAAAGCATTGATTAATAATAATGGTGCTATTAAATGTCTCCAACAGGAAAGGTGACAGGTAAAGTATGCAGAGTGGCAGATTCACCTGCCTGATTCATCAATGAGCATGTCGAAACTGCCCCCCCCTTTTAAAAAATGGATGAGTAGCACTAAGGCCACAGAGATTGCCCTACTCTTCCATTCCCCTTTTTAAAAAAGTTGGACCTTTTGAACTGATGAAAGAACTGTGGGGAAAATACAGGAGGATTGTGGTGGGACAATGGCATCATGAGGATGCCGCATTAAAAATGAGTTCTACACCAAACACCACTGTGGGTGGGGATGGGGGTGGAGGAAGCATCCTATATGCCAGGGGTAACTTTTGGCTGAGAGAGAGTATGCCATATCCCTCCCACCACAACCCATATGGGCAACCTGTAGCCACATGCAGTCCTTGGAGGCTTCCCATGAAGCCCATATGAATGTCTCTGCCACCCTGCTGCCACCAAATTCCTACCACCACCACTACTGAATCTGGCTAGAGAAAAGAAGCCCACTGTGAATTGTTTGCAAGGCACTTTGAGGGAGGGTAAAGTTGCTTGCCTCTGTAGCAGTCTTGATGCCCCATCCACATTTCCTGTAATCTCCAGAGAGGTGTCCAGTGCAACATCTGATGTAAGCTCTTGGGATCCGTTTCAGTTGAGGCAGCCTGATGACATGAGCAAGGTGCTTGTGATGATGCAGTAACATATCTTCTCGAGCCTTGCCTTCTTGGCTTATGGAGGTGTGCCGAGCGGGTATGACTGAATGGATCCAGGGTGTGGTCAACATGTCTTTTGCAGGAGGAAGTGGTCCCAGCTGCCCTGAAAGAGGCAGTGATCCAACCACTCCTGAAAAAGCCCACCCTGGATCCATTGGTTTGTGACAACTACCCCTTGGTTGCAAAAGCCCCCTTTTTAGGGAAGGTGATCGAGAGGGTTGTTTACCGGGCCCAATTCAAGGTATTGGTGTTGACCTTTAAAACCCTTTACGGTTTCGGCCCAGTATATCTGAAGGAACGCCTCCAGAGTCACCGATTGTGCCGCCTGACGAGATCAGCCTCACAAGACCTTCTCTCGGTCCCACCGGTGAAAACAGCTAGGCTGGTGCGGACCAGAGAGAGGGCATTCTCAATTGTGGCCCCCACCCTCTGGAACTCTCTCCCACTTGATCTCCGTCATGCTCCCTCCTTGTCAAGCTTTCGCCGAGCCTTGAAGACCTGGCTATTCAGGCAGGCATACAAGATTGGGATAGATTAATTCTACGCTATATGAACTGAAGGATGGTTTTTAGCTTAATTTGATTGTTGTTGATATATATATATGCACTGTTTTATTTTGTTGTATGTCGCCTAGAGTGTCCCTAACCCGGACAGATAGGCGACTGAAAAATAAAATTTATTATTATTATTATTGTGGCCCAGCAATTGCAAGTACTTTTAGATTAAACAGATTATCTTGACCCATCCCAGTCTGTGTTCAGGCCTGGTTATAGGACAGAATACAGTCGTGGTCACCCTGATGGATGACCTTTATTGGGGGAAGTACAGGGGGAGTGTGACCCTATTATTCTTACTTGACATCCACTCGAGAGTTCTCAAAAAACTCAAATGTGAAATTGCTGATCGGCTAACTAAAATATGTAACTTGTCCCTCGGGTCCTCCTCCGTGCCTGAGGACTGGAAAGTGGCAAATGTAACGCCAATATTCAAAAAGGGATCCAGAGGGGATCCCGGAAATTACAGGCCAGTTAGCTTAACTTCTGTCCCTGGAAAACTGGTAGAAAGTATTATTAAAGCTAGATTAACTAAGCACATAGAAGAACAAGCCTTGCTGAAGCAGAGCCAGCATGGCTTCTGCAGGGGAAAGTCCTGTCTCAGTAACCTATTGGAATTCTTTGAGAGTGTCAACAAGCATATAGATAGAGGTGATCCAGTGGACATAGTGTACTTAGACTTTCAAAAAGCGTTTGACATGGTACCTCACCAAAGACTTCTGAGGAAGCTTAGCAGTCATGGAATAAGAGGAGAGGTCCTCTTGTGGATAAGGAATTGGTTAAGAAGCAGAAAGCAGAGAGTAGGAATAAATGGACAGTTCTCCCAATGGAGGGCTGTAGAAAGTGGAGTCCCTCAAGGATCGGTATTGGGACCTGTACTTTTCAACTTGTTCATTAATGACCTAGAATTAGGAGTGAGCAGTGAAGTGGCCAAGTTTGCTGACGACACTAAATTGTTCAGGGTTGTTAAAACAAAAAGGGATTGTGAAGAGCTCCAAAAAGACCTCTCCAAACTGAGTGAATGGGTGGAAAAATGGCAGATGCAATTCAATATAAACAAGTGTAAAATTATGCATATTGGAGCAAAAATTCTGAATTTCACATATACGCTCATGGGGTCTGAACTGGCAGTGACCGACCAGGAGAGAGACCTTGGGGTTGTAGTGGACAGCACGATGAAAATGTCGACCCAGTGTGCGGCAGCTGTGAAAAAGGGAAATTCCATGCTAGCGACAATTAGGAAAGGTATTGAAAATAAAACAGCCGATATCATAATGCCGTTGTACAAATCTATGGTGCGGCTGCATTTGGAATACTGTGTACAGTTCTGGTCGCCTCATCTCAAAAAGGATATTATAGAGTTGGCAAAGGTTCAGAAGAGGGCAACCAGAATGATCAAGGGGATGGAGCGACTCCCTTACGAGGAAAGGTTGCAGCATTTGGGGCTTTTTAGTTTAGAGAAAAGGCGGGTCAGAGGAGACATGATAGAAGTGTATAAAATTATGCATGGCATTGAGAAAGTGGATAGAGAAAAGTTCTTCTCCCTCTCTCATAATACTAGAACTTGTGGACATTCAAAGAAGCTGAATGATGGAAGATTCAGAACAGACAAAAGGAAGTACTTCTTTACTCAGTGCATAGTTAAACTATGGAATTTGCCCCCACAAGATGCAGTAATGGCCACCAGCTTGGATGACTTTAAAAGAAGATTAGACAAATTCATGGAGGACAGGGCTATCAATGGCTACTAGCCATGATGGCTGTGCTCTGCCACCCTAGTCAGAGGCAGCATGCTTCTGAAAACCAGTTGCCGGAAGCCTCAGGAGGGGAGAGTGTTCTTGCACTCGGGTCCTGCTTGCGGGCTTCCCCCAGGCACCTGGTTGGCCACTGTGAGAACAGGATGCTGGACTGGATGGGCCACTGGCCTGATCCAGCAGGCTCTTCTTATGTTCTTATGTTCTTATGATCTCTTGGCGGCTTTTGATACCTTTGACCATAGTATCCTTCTGAGCCAACTTGGTGAGATGGGTGTTGGAGGCACTGTTTTACAGTGGTTTCAATCCTACCGCCAGGACCGGTTTCAGAGAATAGCATGGACTGATTGTATCTCAGCCTCCTGGCATTTGTGCTGTCGGGTACCATCTTGTCCCCAATGCTGTTGGGAGTGAGGTGTCAGGAGAACGCTGATGATAACCAGCTCTATTTCTCTGTAATATCTGAACTGGAAGAGGTCGTGCAAGCCCTGGACCAGTGCCTGGACTCGGTGGTTGGCTGGATGAGGGCAAATAAATTGACTCCAAATCCTAGTAAGATGGAGGCGCTGTGGATAGGCGATTCCTGAGTTTGGATAATTGGTCAATTGTCTTCTTTAGACGGGGTTGTATTATTTCTGAAAGAGCAGGGGGTGCTCCTGGATCCATCTTTGTTGCAAGAGTCCCAAGTGACCTCAGTGGCTAGGTGTGCCTTTTACTAGCTTTAGCTGGTAAGACAGCAGCAATAATTTCTGGACTGGGATAGCCTGACTATGGTTGTCTATGTGCTGGTAAACTCCAGCTGGATTAATATAACAGGCTGTATGTGGGGCTACCCTTGAGGTTGGTCTGGAAGCGGCAGCTCATGCAAAATACAGAGGTGCAACTGCTCACTGGCAAGTTATTGCCAACATGTTATTCTGATCCTGAAATAATTACAGTGGCTGCCCATTACCTACCAGGCTAAGTTCAAGGTGTTGGTTTTGGTTTATAAAGCCCTGTACAACTTGGAACCAGGATACCTGAAAGATTGTCCTACTCCTTATTTACTCAGTTGATCACTGCACTCTGCCGGCAAGGGCTTCCTGCAGATATCATCTCTCAGGAGCTCTGTTCCACAAAACATAAACATAGAGCCTTTTAAAAGTATTTAAAAAATCTTTCAAAACTTATTAAAAACAATTGCAACACAGATGTGAACTCGGATAAGGTCTCTACTTAAAAAGCTTGTTGAAAGAGAAAGGTCTTCAGTAGGTGCCAAAAAGATAACACAGATGGCGCTTGTCTAATATTTAAGGGGAGGGAATTTCAAAGGGTAGGTGCCACAACACTAAAGGTCCGCTTCCTATGTTGTGCAGAATGGAACTCCTGATAAGATGGTATCTGGAGAAAGCCCTCACCTGCAGAGCACAATGATCGACTGGGTATATAAGGAATAAGATGATATTTCAGGTATCCTGGTCCCAAGCTGTGTGGGGCTTTGCATACCAAAACCAGAACCTTGAACTTGGCCTGGTAGCTAATGGGCAACCAGTGCAATTCTTTCAACAGCAAGGTAACATGTTGTTGATACCCTGCTCCAGTGAGCAGTCTCACCGCCACATTTTGCAGTGTAACATTTGAACAATGGTACCATCTAGGTGGGACTTCAGGGCAGAAATCCAGGGCCCTACACAGCAGAATGCACAGGAAGGTCTCCAAATGCAGCAGGACATTTTGCAGTAAGTTAAGCAGTACACATGGGATTACCATGTAGAGAATGCCCTGTCCCTGCAAGACCATTAAGTCTAGAGTCAAAAATTAACTAACTGCAGCACTGCATCTGATGTGTCCCTGAAACAACTATCTTTACTGTGAAACTTCATAGATAGTGCATCTCTGATGTGCCAAGCAGTATACCACGGGTGGTACACCAGAATTTCCCCATTGCACTGCATTCCCCGTTTGGAGGTTGACTATGCCTTTGAGACTGCCATGCCAGTCTGCAAGGTTTACATAACATGCCTTGGCAGACCTCGGAGAAAGAAAGCAGACCTTTTTACATGGCTGTCTGTACACTGTGCCCTATGTTCTAGACAGAACGTGCAGCCAGACAGAAGCATTACGAAAAGGCTGACCAAGAGCTTGTATCTCTTCTGCCATCTACTGGCCATTAAAATATCTACAATGACTTGTGGAATTTTACTTGGGAGCTTTCCATTTTGATCAAGGCTGCACAGTTTAAGATACCTTAGAAGGACATATAAAGAGTTTTAGCTTCTCCTGAAAATTCTCCAGAGCAAGAGTCTCTGAAGTTGCCTTGAATGTTTCTGTATTTACTTAGTTATCTAAAACATTTTCATCTTGGCTTGCAATGACTTTAGGGCAACTTACAACAATTCCAAATCTAAAAGTCACATAATTCCAGAACAGTAAAAACATTAAAATGCAATAATGGAATCAAAACTAACAGCAGTGAATTACCATTTTAAAATGCATTTTGGTGGCACCTCTTCCAGTTGCCTTGGTCTGAATGATCAGGGAATCTTTAACACTTCATCAACAGATAAATCCTTTCCAAGAATAAGGAAAGCCACATCTGTTGATTCCCAGCCTTTCATGCAGCCAGCCCTGTTGGACTAACTTGTTGCCTCAGGCAACCTGTAAAGATAGACTCTGATGCTGCAGAAAGATCAGCAATGGCAGATAAGCCTTATTACTGAGTTGCAGAACGTCAACAGGCCAATCTTTTCCTCAGCACAGAATGCAATGACAGAGATTCAACTGGTGCTGCTTTCCCTGTCTCTTGCGTAGCTGGTAAGATCTTCTGGCCATTAATTATTATTATTATTATTTATTAAATTTATATACCGCCCGACTAGCAATAGCTCTCTGGGCGGTGAACATAAAATAGCATAAAAATACAATGAATAGCAAAATAATACTAAAATACAATCAACAATCCAATACAATAAACATTTTTAAAAGTAAATCAGTGTAACTTAAAATGCTTCAGAGAATAGGAAGGTTTTGACCTGGCGCCGGAAGGAGAGCAGAGTCGGCACCAGGCGTACTTCCTCAGGGAGACTGTTCCATAGTTCGGGGGCCACCACTGAGAAGGCCCTAGATCTTGTCATCACCCTCCGGGCCTCCCTGTGAGTTGGAACCCGGAGGAGGGCCTTCGTAGCAGAACGTAGTGCACGGGCCGGTTCATATCGGAAGAGGCGTTCCGCAAGGTATCGTGGTCCCGCACCGTATAAGGCTTTATAGGTTAATACCAACACTTTGAATCTAGCCTGGAAACATATTGGCAACCAGTGCAAATTAAAATTTGAAAGAAGGAAAGAAAGGCCTGGAATAAATTGTTGCAGCGTGGAGTGCTCCTCTTCTGCATTCTAGCCAGCTGGCCATGGCCTCTCCCCGGATACTTTGTGCCACCCCTCCCCCCTTCCTCTCCCTCCCCCCAGCAGTCAGCCAGCATTCAGCTCGGTCTTCATCAAGCCGTTTTGCCACCCCCTTTTTTAAAATGTTTTTTTCCTAATTATTTTTTGTACTTCTACAAACTGATTCCTCCCTCTTGCGCATGGGTAGTACTAGAAGTGGCTTGTCAAGTAAGGCACAGCTGCTACACCAGTTTCCTGGCAGGTGGGTTGCTGCTGCATACCGGGAACTTACAAATCTGGTGATTTTGCTGGTGCATTGCACCACCACCAACTCCCCACTGCCTCGCACCTCCCCCTCTCCCTCCTGGTCAGCAATAGCAACCTACGCGATAGGAAGCTAGCATAGTGGCTCTGCCCCACTCAGTGAGTCGCTTCTGCATAGTTGCATTTCGGCTACATAACAATCCATGTCCAGAGAGTGAGTTTGCCAGTAGTGCACAGGATATTTTTTAAAAAGCCAATTAAAACAATATAGGCCACATCTGCACCTTACATTTAAAGCAATATTATACCACTTTGATAGGTCATGGCTTCTTCCAAAGAATCCTGGGAGCTGTCATTCATTAAGGGTGCTGAGAGTTGTCATGAGACCCCTATTCCCTTCATGAAACTACAATTCACAGAGTGGTTTAACAATCAATCCCTCTTTTCAGGCAACTCTGAGAACTGTAGCTCAGTGAGGGGAATATGGGTCTCCTGACAACTCTCAGCATCCTTACAGTTCCCAGGATTCTTTGGGGGAAGCTATGCTGGTTCAAGTGGTATCATTGGCATGGTCCTTGGCCCCTTGGATCCTTTCTGTTTCTGCATTCCATTACCAAGAGTAGTGGTCTTCAGATTGTGAAAATAGTTGTGGTCTCCTAGTCTACCTATTTTTCTGCATGCAGTTACTTAGAACAGTGTTTTTCAGACTGTGTTCAAAGGATCGTCTTCCTGTAATGCGTAGCCTCTGTGTGTGTGTTCTAGGGTGTCCTCACAGGTTGCATGGGGCAACAGGTATACCCATCAGGGCTGGCTGCATCCTTTGCTGGCTGAGAGCATGACCTACTTTGAACCCTAGAACACCCTACAAAGCACAGGAATCCTATGGCAAATGTACACAGAAGTGTTCCTCAGTAAATCATTAATCAACGCGGAAAGATTCTCAAAATATAGGAAGTTTTCAAAATCAAGACTTGGCAAAAAGGAATAATTTCACCGTCACCAGGAGACCGGTTTCACTAAGCCTCTACAGTCCTGGAAAAGAAAGATGTTCAGGGGCCACAAGGCTACATATTTCAACTCTCCTAACTACCCAAGCCTTCTCCCAATGGAGGTCTGTTGTCAGGCTAGGACATGTCTGATGACAAGGATCTGGCTACTGCAGTGAGAGGTACTGAGAAATGTTCTCCCTGCATAATTGTTTCTGGAATGGCTTTTCATTGCTGCCTAGTACACAGTACTGCTTGCTCAAGAAATGCTTGCCCGTAAGTTCTCGTTGTGTGTCTGTGTGTGTGTTATGACTATGCTGGGAAATATGACTGCTTACTGTCACACGGCACACTCTGCTGCACAGCACTGGTGATTTTTCAAACTAAGAAGGCCAAAGGTTTTTAGAAAAATTTGGACACCCACCCCTGCTACATACTTAGGACTGTGTGTCCTGTGCTCTTGTGGCTAATCCCTTTCTCCCAGGTAAGGATGTAAATCCCATTGAACTCAATGGGGCTTACTTCTGAGTAGACATGTATAGGATTGCACTGTAAATGTGTGCTAGATGTAAAATCTGGCAACCTGATTTTGAAATATCACATTTTAATTTTGTTGTTGTTGTTGTTAAATTGCTGCAAAAATAAGGTTCAATGTGTGTGGGAAATGGGTAGAATCTCCTAATGTGGAGGGAGAGTCAGTAGGCAGAGAATAGTGCCACGGTGCCTTGCATAGCTCCTGGTGCTCTCCCTGACTGGTAGTTGTGAAATCAATCATGCAAATAATAAAACATACATTTGCATAATTGATACAGGACATAGAATTCTACATTTGTGAGCTTATCCTTGTACAGAATTTTGGATAATTTAATGGAGTATTTATTTTAAAGGATCTCCAGCACACTTGCTTAACTCTCCGACTGAAATAAATAGAGCAGGGATGAGGAATCCAGTGGTCATTGGAATTCTGCTCCCATCAGCCCCAGCCATCATGGCCAATGGTCAGGAATGATAGGAACTGTAATCCAGTAATTTCTGGAGGACCACGGGTTCTCCAACCTTGCAACAAAGCTTCAAAGAGCAATTATCAGGCAGCTAGGGAGGGATATTTCCTTGATAACTCTTTTAAGCTCCATTGATTTCAGTGGGAGAATCAAGCTACTGCTTAGTGGAGCAATCCAAACTTGAGTTCCACTGAGATGAGTTAGGATCTGGTGATCTCTAGCTCAGCTGTGGCTATACTGGAGTAACAACCCCAGCTCAGCTGGAGATATGCCAGTGTAAGTCTCTCACCCCGGCTCAGCCAAAGCCAGGGTAAATTAGAGGCTGTCATAAGTCCCTAAAAGGGGGTATTCCGGGATGTGGGGAGCAGATCTGGGCATGGGGGTGGGCTAGAGTTGCCAGGTCTCTGGTTTTCGCCTGGAGATGCTGGATTTTGGGGATCCTCTCTGGGTCTCTGGGTGAGTCACCTTAATCTCTGGTCTCTTAGCTTTCATTAAAAAAAAAGTGTCTTGGTGGTCTGGTTCATAAGGTATACATCAAAACATCAGCCGACCCCCGCAACTACTGTCAAATGAGCTTGTAGTTGGCTGCTGTAACCCTGCCCTTTCAGGTTTGTAGCCAATAAGTGAAGTTAGGGTTGTGATTGACAAGGGATTTGTTGACCTCCAGGCAGTAGATAGACCCCATTGCAAGGCCTGAAAGCTGTTGTTTTTTCCTGCCTATCTGAAAATCTCATAAATTGAGTAAGTATATAGCTTTCAGCAGTAGCAAAAGTCATTTCTTCTCTTGTGTGCAGGAGTCAAACAAGTTTAAATTTTCCTGGGCTGTTGAAGAGGGCAGTGTTTTGAAAACTTTCCCAATATGAAGCTTTAATCCAATACTTGCTTTTCTGGGAGTAAAGCTGCAATGCTAATCCCACATACCCAGAGTAAACCCCATTGAATTCAATAGGATTTACTTTTGAGTAGACATATTAGGCCTGTGCTGTAAATTAATGTGACTTTTGAGTAAACATAGCAAAGGATTGTGTTTGTGTTGTAAATCTTTCTCTCCCCCTTCAATCCTATTTTTAAAGCAATTAGGAAGGGCTTACATAGATGTAACTGCTTTATTATGTAGGAAACTAATACTGATTTTATTTTTTTTAAATGTACTGCAATGACCAACTGGTTTTGACAATAAACTATTATATGGGGTGTATGTATTGTTATATCTCCAGTGAGTGTGTGTATATGGAGTCTTCCCAACAACCCTGTGAGGTAAGGTTTGTGATTGGAAATCAAGGCAGCTCACAACAAGAAATAAATCCCTTTAAAATCCAATAACCTTAAAAACAAGTATAAACAGTTGCAAAACAGCTTAAAGTGGCATGATTCTGAATTTTGGGTTGGGTGAGTGATATTCCTTATCACTGAATTGCAGTCCTGTGCATGCTTCCCTGTCTGAGTAAGCCCCATTGAATACATTGGGACTGGCTTCAGAGTAAAAATACATAGGATTGCATTATAAATATCTTTACAGGTTGTGTAAATAATAAACATCTTTGACAGTCATGCTTATATAAATATTTCTTCATACCATGTCCTGATAAGTATCTGATTTACACTATGGTTGTGCATTATTATTTCCTCTGCATTTTAAGTGTGTCTTCTTTGGAATGTTCATGGTTCCCCTCTGTTGTTTTAATCCTGAGGGGCAGATTAGGGTGAGAGAGAGATATGGCCCATGGTCACCCAGTAAACTTTATAGCTCATTTCCATTTTAAAAAATTCATTAAAATGATTTAAATGCAGGCAAACTTTATTAAATAGATCCACACAAAGTATTTAAAGCATGATGTCCCCTTGATGGGGAATTTTGTAGTTTGTTGGACTGGGGGTCCTTGAGGGAACTGAAGACACAGGCTTGTGGCAAAAAGGTAGGACTTTATTGGATGACAAGCGTACGCTTGGTCAGTCTCACTCTGAGTGAATGGAGTACTGCAACATGGCACTGGTTACCTGGAATTTTTATACATTTCAGGACAAATACACTAGCATCTACCAATCAGGAGGTTACACATCAGTATGACATAGGCATTACAATATTGCTTAGGCATTGCACAGGTATTGCATAGGTACTGTACTTTCTTCATCATGTTCTGGAGAATTTGGCAATGTTCAGTACTTCACATAAAAGTACATTTTCACCTTATGCTGAGTACTCCAGCTAATGAGCTAAGCAATTTAGGTAAGCGGGTTTTCTTACGTTTTGGAGAGTTCAGTGTCTATTCAGTGTCATCTTGTTTAGAGTACAAGCTGTTCCAAACAAACCAGCACAGTTAGGGAAGACAACTCCAAGAAGAAAAGGGGTTCTGACTGGCTACTATACTTATTAAATGTTAAACTAAACTATTAAAATGTTATAAAACCTTTATAAACCTTTATAACTTTATAAAAGAATATATTTTGCTTATTGTTTGTATATTTAAAATTTCCCCAACACCCTAAAGAATCCTGGGAACTGTAGTTTCCCCCTCACAGTTATAGTTCCCACCACCCTTAACAAACTATAGTCACCATGATTCTGTGGTGTGATTCATGTGCTTCAAATGTGTGTTGAATGTGCTTTAAATGAATGGTGTGGATCTGCCCTAGGTATGATGTGCATTCATTAGTGAATTGAAAAGAATAATTCTAAAAGATACATTTTTAAACAGGGGAAGGGCTGTAACTCAGTGGTAGGGCATTTGCTTTTCATGCAAAGGTCCAAAATTCAATTTCTGGAAAAGACTATTACCTGAAATCCTGGAGAGCCAATATAAGTCCATGTCATCAGTACTGAGCTAGATGGTATCAAATGGCTTGAGTCAGTATAAGGAAGATTCCTTTGTTCATAAAAGTGGAAAGAGATCCAAGGGCCACAATGACTCCAAAATTTATTTATACATTTTATTTACATTTATACACCTCTTTATTGTAAAACATCTCAAAGAGGTTTACAGAAGGAATTAAAACAATAAAATTATTGGCAAAAACAGTTAAAGAAAGGTATTTAAAATATTCAAAGTAAAACCATCAGTGAGTTAAAAACAGATAAAAAGCACAATAGCTTCTATGTGCCTGGGTAGGCTTGCCTAAACAAAAATGTTTTTAGCAGGTGCTGAAAAGAGTACAATGAAGGCATCTGCCTAATGTCAATAGGCAGGGATCCTAACTATGTTCAGCTCAGTCATGTAATCTGGCAACCCAGTGGAATTTACACTGGCAAAAAAGGTGGTGTACATCAAATTCTATATTAAAGGCTTGCCTTCCCTGTGCTAGGCTTGGGCCTGCTCAACAGCAGTACCCCCACTCCTGAACAGGTTTGGGGCCTGGTGTACTCTTCACTGACTTAATTTCAGATGGCATAAATTACACTGGCTTCTCATAGTTAGGTTTGCTCCCTAACCCTGCAGTCCTATGTCCACTTACCTAGGAGTAAACTTCATTGACATAAATGGGACTTAGTTCATTCTGAGTTGGCATGCATAGGATTGTGCTATGAATCTTCCTTAAAAATCGGAGGAACAATGACAGCCAGTGTGGCGTAGTGGTTAGAGTATTGGACTATGACCTGGGAGACCAGGGTTCAAATCCCCACACAAGCCATGAAGCTCACTGGGTGACCTTGAGCTCTCAGCCTCAGAGGAAGGCAATGGTAAACCACCTCTGAATACCGCTCACCATGAAAACCCTCTTCATAGCGTCGCCATAAGTGGGAATCAACTTGAAGGCAGTCCATCCATCCATATTACAATACTTTGATTCAACACTCTATTGTTAAGCTTTTGTGTACACTGGATCCAATAGTTTAGTTATTTCTATTAGTTCTATAAAATATAGATATAAACTTAGGGAGACATCTGTATATATTTCTGTCATCATTTTTATGAATATATATAACCATCCAACAGAATAAAATATGAAAAAGACCTCCTTAATTTTTTCCTTGGATAAGTCATTTATGATTATGCTTTATATACCAAAATGTGCAGAAAAGGGTTTTTTTAAAGTTTTGTTAAGATGTGTGCTATCTAAAATGGCTCCATAGAAAAATAATAGGGTTCAAGCATGACCTTTTTATTTTAAAAATAAAACCTCAACTTATTTGGTCCACAGTGCATAATCAGTTATATGTAAATATTTATTTAAAGCCTGAGTTGTGCTTTTTCATATTTTCAAAACTCAAGAGATATTGAGTTTTATAAAAATTCAAATCAAACAGAAAAAAGAAGAAAAAAGAAGGGGTGATTTGAGGAGGCTTTCTGCAGGTGGCAGAACATATCTTCGTGGCCGTGTTGGTATAAGAAATAATTTTATTACAATATGTTTGAGATTGAAATTAGACTGAGATATCACCTAAGTGGAATGACTGAAATTGCAGTATGTTTATATAACCAGTTGATCACTGTGCTCTGCAGGTGAGGGTCTCTTGCAGATATCATCTCATCAGGAGATCCTTTCCACACAACACAGGAAGCGAACCTGTGGTGCTGTGGCACCTACCCTTTGGAATTTCCTCCCCTTGAGCCGTAACTTCTCTCTGCTACGCACTAATTAATAGCTTATCTCTGTTTCTGTTGCAAAAAGCTGTCCTGGATTTGCATTCTAAAGATATACACAGAAGAGGGATTTCTATTCCAGATTTTTATTTTGAAAAATATTATACTGTTTTGAGACTACTCTCTTTTTGGTCTATTTTATTTTGACGAATCTGTTTCTTGACGATTGCCATTAATTGTTTCGATCCTGGGAACTGCATTTTGTTTACTTAACTATTGGAGAGATAAGGCTGTCTGCTCTGTTTATACTGTGATGTCACCAAGTTTGGAGTATTAACCCAATTGTTGCTGAAATAAGAAGTGGTTTTCCTATATTTTTCTTTTAAAATGGCAATTAAGAAAGTGGCTGAGAATCTGGAAATAACTATGTTTCAGAAAATAATGGATGAGATTGAGATAACGAAAATTGAATTGAGTAAAATGAAGCAGGAGATTAAAGATATAAGGGTCCCTGTGAGAGAGGTGACCCTGGAAGGGGTCCCTGTGAGAGAGGAGACCCCGGAGATTGGAACAGGGGTCCCTGTGAGAGAGGAGACCCTGGAGACTGGAATAGGGGTCCCTGTGAGAGAGGAGATCCCGGAGATTGGAACAAACGTGGAACAGGAACAAGATTTGGAGTCTATGGACTTTAGAAATAAAATCTATTGTTTGGAACTCAATGTTATCTCTGAAAAAATTAATGAAGATTCTAGAGATAAAGTTATCAATGGCATGGATTATCTTCTGGACTGGAATGATGTGATGGAGCCCAATATAGAGAAGATCTATGGAATTAACTGCAGCCATGTGACAATGGAAAAACTTTTAAGAGATGACCCAGTGTATTTTGAAAAAAAGAACAGAGATATGATTTTACAGCAGTATTTCAGCAACCTATTCAGAATGGATGGCAAGAAAATATTTGGGATAGAGGTAATTCCCATCAGACTCTTACTATATGACTATGGCTTTGACAGCAAGATTATTATGGAATACTGATAATGGAAGATTGGATATTGAAATTACTGGACTTAACAAGACTACTGAAGATGGAAGATGGAAAATGGAACTAATAGAGATAATAGAACAATGGCTACTGAAATTACTGAACCTAACAGATTCTGATGTGATGGATTAATTGAAATGTTTATTTTGACTATGGTTATAACAATAAGATTATCATAATTAGTAATGAGATGGATTAATCGATATGCTTATCTGGAAAAAAAAATTGATAGATATATTTCTTAAAGAATTGAAACCTCTCTTTGACTTTTTGTGGAAAGAATAAAGTAATGTTTATGAGATTTGATGATTAAGTAAGATAACTACTGGAGGAAAGTGATTTTATAATATGACTTAAGAGACAGGATTGTTATATATTATAGACTTATAACTGATTTGATCTTTGACAAATGGGAAGTCAATATTTTACTCTTTATTTTTTATTTTTGTTTTTTTTTTTTTTCTTTTTGTTTAACTATTTTTGATTTTGTTTTTTGTCTTTGAATGTTTTATGATTTTGTCTTGTATGTTTTATGAAAATCTGAATAAAAATTATTGAAAAAAAAAAGGAATTTCCTCCCCTTAAATATTGGACAGGCACCATCTTTGTTATCTTTTCGGCGCCTACTAAAGGCTTTCCTCTGTCAACAAGCCTTTTAAGTAGATACTGTATCCCAGTCTGCATCTGTAGTGGAAGGAATTGCTTTTTAAGATGTTTTTAAAGCTTTTAAAAATGTTTTGTTTTAAAGTCTGTTTTTATGATGTTTTAAAGCGTTTTTTCATGTTTTTGTTTGCCATGTTGGGTTCCTTCTGGGAGGAAGGGCAGGATGTAAATTTAATGAACAAACAAACAAACAAAGTTTCTATAATTTCCCTGACATGAAAGTAGGTAAAACACAAAACACTCCTTTTAGTGGCAAGAAAAACATAACAAGCATATTAGGAAGCTGTATTGGTCCATTGGGGGGAGAAAAAACCCTTCAAAATCCACAGTCAGACAACACCTTTATTTGGATGTCCAAGCAAAGTATCATAAGATACTGAGCAAGTTCTCAAGTTCTCAAGACCTCTTCATCAGATTATTCTTAAATAGTGTTATATTATTGTCATTTTATGTTTATATTGTTGCATGCCAATTTGGGTGGACCTTGGCCAAAAAGGTGCTTTGTAGCCATGTCTAATATTATTGTGTGCCACCCCAGTCTGTGAGTGGTGAGAGATCTGCAGGGGTCCCTGCGCTTGCCCAGGGTTTAGTTCCCTTGGAAAGAAGGTCAACGAAGTCTATGGTGTTTTTATAAAATATAGTTTATTTACACACATTCACAGCCTGAGCTTAAGATGGAGGGGTTCAAAGTACTAGCAGTCCAATAGATCTTGCTTTTTCCATCAGCCTTATAGGAAGCATCCTGAAGCCATAGTGCAGGGAGCAGGCTCTCTGCGTGTCTCCAGCCTGGCTCATTTTCCAATTAATGGGCACTCGACAGACCCATTAGTCCACTTGGCCACTCTATTAAATTAACAAAGGAAACTCATCTGACCAGTGGAGCAGGTTTCTCAGCTGCAGAGCCCACCTCCAGGTGCAGGGTTACAAATCAGAGGTTGGAAGGGGACTCATAGAAATCATTATCTCATCCCCCAAACCCATATTATAAATACTGTACATATAGAATCTATAAATTCTATGCATGTCTGCTTCAAAGTATACTCCACAGAGGTCAATGGGGATTCAATCCTATACTGGCTTAGCTGGGAGTAAGCCCCACTGAACTCAATGAAACACTTTTGAGGACTGCACTGTTAGTAAGACACTACTAAGTGTTATGCAGACCTCAAGTTTCACTTGGGGCTGATGGGACAAAGAAATTAATAATGGTTGATTCCCGCATTTGTGAAAATATAAAATCCAGCTGTTTTTATAAGGGCATTGGGGCAAACTAGCATTAATTTATGGGTTGCTTTTGACTCATTGCCTGTTTGCCACTGCTATAGATTGAGAAATAGGTTCATATAACCATTCTTAAAGCTTTAGGTCTTTTCCATTTTACTGCTCAAAACACCAAGGTAAACATTTTCCTGAATCTTCATGTGGTCTTGCTAATGCAGCATACTAGGGGGCTGTGTCATGTTTGTTTGTTTGCTAATCCTTTGTCTGAGAGTGTAGAGACATGGTCAGCTCAGTATTAACTCCCGCATCAAATAAAAATTCAAGGTGACATTGCTTAATCTCAAGGTGATTAGTTTCCTTCCCTACCCTTCTCGTTAATGCTGCTACTAAAGGAAATATGTGAAATTTAGAATGTCTGGTGAGTCACTTAGCAATCATGGGGAAAATGGTGCTAAAGTTGTACAATATAACATCATATATTCGGATGGATAAAGACGTCAATGATATATTAGGCTTTAGCTCATGGAAGTCATTTGCCAGATTGTTACACAATGTGATCTCAACACTGCTTTTGCCACAACAATACCTCATTATCTGCCTGTTTGCCACTGCACATTATCTTGTGCATACACAAAGTTAGCAAATATGTTAATTCCTAGACATGCTTATGGAGCCCAGAGGGGAATTTGTTTCTTTTCTCTTTGCACTGAACCACTGTATTCTGTGTTGATTGGGATACCTTTTAGCTCAAAGCACTTGTCTCTGCTAAATCCATAATTAAAGGCACAGTATGTGCTACCTGAAACATCTTAGCTTAAAATTCCATTTAGTATGCTTAGAGATGTCAATGAACACTAGAAGTATATGTTTATTGGGCAGTGACAGTTTCCAGAAGTCCACTCCCTTTTGGATTGGACTCCAGAATGTGCTGAATGTGTATCTGTCATGTTCCATATTTCTGTGTAAATAATTGTTGTGGATTTATTGCAATGTTTATGGTAAGTGAGGTTTTAATAGGGTGAGTATGGTAAGTAGCGAGAGTTGGGAGTGGTGAATGAGAGTACAGTAGGGCCCGCTTACTGGCGTTCTGTTTTGCTGCGTTCCGCTGATGCGGCAGCTTTCAATTAGGGGAAATTCCCCGTTTTAAAGCCGATTTTGCTCTTTTGTGGCGTTTTGCAACATTTTCTCGTCATTTTCACACGACGCGGCCCATTATAGTCAGTGGGTTCCGCTTTACGGCGATTTCCGCTTTAAGGTGGGGGCCTGGTCCCTAACCCGCCGTATTAGCGGGGCCCTACTGTATGGAATGTTGGTGAATTCTGTGTGTGATTGGCTGGGTGAATGTGGAGTTACTGATATATATTTAAAAGGTTTGACAGTTGGATAGGAATTGAAGTTGGAGAGGGGCGGGGTTTGACATTTGGAGGGAGAGGGCTGGAGGGTGTGAGGGGATTGTAGAGGGTTATAGAGATAGGTTAATATTAACTGACAATATAGTAAAGACTGTCAGAAGTAAAGACCATGTTTAGAAACCACATGCTTGAGTATTTGAAACATATATAATAAACTTATTTGTTCTTTTGAAACATGCCTGGTTCTTGGCCAGCTATTACAAGTATACAAGGGTGGCAAAACACAAAGGGGAAACGGTATCAATGGTGGCAGTCAAGTACCTGAGAAAGTAACTGTAGCAGATTACAGAGGACCAACCAGGGCTGTTATCCTTGAGAGTCATAAAGATGCACGGGGGAGGGGGGGTTGAGGCTTGATTGGAAACCTGGATGTTTATAGCAAGGGACAGGGGAAATAGGCAGAGTCCCTAATAGCAGCTTTGTTATAAAGGGAAACCACGTCTTCCTCTGCTATAGGTGGAGTGTTCTATGGGCGTATATGGGCATGTTATATGAGCATGTTCTCATGCTCCAAGTCCCATAACAGTTCTTAGTACTCTCCTATTGTACTGTTTCCATTCTAACCTGCCCTTCTGCCTCTTTTATAACAAATGCACCTGTCTGATTATCTGTATTTGTGCTTGTATCGTTCCTGTGTCAGACATTCTTACATCAAAAGTGTGATACATGGGACAAGCATTAATTTCCAAACAAGTTCTGAAACTGAAGTCATGGTTATTTCTGAGGAAACCTGCAAAGAATTCTAGAACCTCCTAGATTTGCCTAAACTGAAGCCAGTTTACAGCATAGCCCAAGGAGTATTCTACACTGTCGTGGACCCCTTGTGCACTATATATTTAAAGTA
Source organism: Rhineura floridana (assembly GCF_030035675.1). Taxonomy (NCBI): domain Eukaryota; kingdom Metazoa; phylum Chordata; class Lepidosauria; order Squamata; family Rhineuridae; genus Rhineura; species Rhineura floridana. The sequence goes on from NC_084480.1 coordinate 137,549,724, forward strand.
CTCTTATACCACTTTAAACAGTCATGGTTTCCCTGAAAGAATCCTGGGAACTATGGTTTGTTAAGGGTGCTGAGAGGGGTTAGGAGACCCTAATTTCTCTTACAGAGCTACAATTGCAGAGTTCTTTGGGAAGAGGGATTGGCTATTAAACCACTCTGGGAACTGTAGGTCTGTGAGGGGAATAGGGGTCTCCTAATAACTCTCAGCCCCTTAACAAATTACAGTTCCCAGGATTCACTGGGGGCAGCCATGATTGTTTAAAGTGGTATGATGCTGCTTTAAGTACATAGTGCAGATGGAGCCTTGAATATGTCACCACACAAGCTGCAAAGAGGAGCAGAATGTGTCCACTTCATACGTGATATGAAATGACAACCCGGACAGTCTCCTCAGTTGTGGTGAAGCTGTCAGAATGGGACTACTGAAAACAGTGGATGAAACAGAAAGAGCGTGACTTCTGATAACCCTGAGGAAGGGAGGAAATCCTTCCTTTCTGAAACTATGAGCTGCAACTGACAAGATGGGCTTTGTGGCATTTAGGCTGATCCTTAGGAAATACCTCCTTTTTCTTTGCGGTGAAAGTCATCCTGCATTTTTTGTGGTTGGTTTGTTGGCTCACCTTCCTCATAGGGCCTGCACAAGGCTCAGTTAGGGAGGCTGAATACCAAAGCCATGACATTCAAAGTCATCAATTCAGCACTCTCTCCTGAGCAAACCAAATGGAGCATTTGTTGTGGAATTTCATGTTTGTCATCGCAGGGATTTGGGCTAGACGAATGCAATCCTTTCGAAAGGGGGCTGAGCCAAATATATTTGCTAACTTAAAGAATTTATTAAGGACTGAGTCACACTGGTGCAGAGTGGTAAGCGGCGGTAATGCAGCCGAAAGCTCTGCTCATGGCCGGAGTTCAATTTCAACAGAAGGAGGAAGTCGAATCTCCAGTAAATAGGGTCGAGGTCCACTCAGCCTTCCATCCATCCGTGGTCAGTAAAATGAGTACCCGGCGTATGCTGGGGGGTAAAGAAAGGCTGGGGAAGGAACTGGCAATCCCACCCCATATATACGGTCTGCCTAGTAAACGTTGCAAGACGTCACCCTAAGTGTCGGAAATGACTCGCACTACAACTGTGGGGACACCTTTACCTTTATATGTATACCTGGGTACAAAATATAGGCACTACATATGAATTGTGAATTAATCATGCACACTTGAATTGCTATTCCTCCCCCCCCCAAAAAATAGTTTTTTTAAAGCTGCCTTTATTATTTTGTATTTTCTCTTGTTAAGTAGCTTTGAGACTTTTAATATAACTAAAAGTGACATGATAATATCTCTATGATGACAAACATATAGTGTGGTGTAGGGGTTAGAGTGTTGGACTAGGTCTTGGTAGACCAGGTTTCAAATCCCCACTCAGCCATGAAGCTTTCTGGGTGACCTTGGGCCAGTCACAGTCTCTTAGCCTAACCTACCTCACAGGGTTGTTGTGAGTGAGGAGACCCGTGTATGCCACTTTGACCTCCTTGGAAGAAAAAATGTGATATATATGTAATAAATAAATAAATAAATTATTGCAAATAAGAACAACTATTTAAATACATAAAAGTCCTATTCATACAATGAATCTGGGAATGAGAATGTGTAGACAGGTAGAGTGGGAGTGTCCAAGCTGTTCCTACTTTCTTATCCATTCATCTGTCCCAATCCACTCAGCCATGCTAGGGGCTATCTACATGGGAGCATTACTTTGTACTAAAGAAGCTGTTTTTAACCTCTGTTTTCTATTTGCACCGTTCACAGTCAGGGCTCAATGCTAGCTGCAAACATGGTGTTCACACTGAGGGGAAGGATTAATCACCCAGCATCCTAAAGACCACACCCTCTAATTTAACATTTCCACTCCATCTGGTTACCTGGCAACTGAGCATGCTCAGTTTGTTCTACCAGTGTTTCATTTAAAACAACAACAACAACCTGGAAGTGCAATTATTTGTATTTTCACTAGTACAATACAGCTAAAACACAAATCTTTATTTTTCAAAGCAGTGTTATGCTTTTGCCCACAAGTTAGGGGGAAAAAGAAAATAAAGGCACTGTTTGCAGCAACATAAAAATGTGAGCAGAACGGGGGAGAGCAGACAAAAGTTGCTTCTCAGCCCTCAGGAAACAAAATGAACGAAGGGAGGAGGAGAGAGTGGGTGTGAGAGGGGAATGATTGACACACCCTCCTAAAAGCATAGGATCACAGCATATGGAGTGAAGATGCTTTTCCCCTTCCTATTTTCTTCTGGGTGCAGTAGTCTAAAAGAAAACAATATATGGTGTTGTGAAGTTACACAGTGAAGCCATGCAGGAAACTCTGAACTTTGGGGGGGCTTGGCCCATCAGTCTTGTTACATTAAGCAATTGATTCAGGCTTCAGGAGAATACAATTTCTTGCCCCCAGTCTCCACTTCTGCATATCAGTTTTAAAAATGCCTAGTATCAGCATTGTGGATATCGTGAGCACCTTTGTCTAGGCAACAAAGGAGACAGAAAGGGATTGGGGAAGGGCTCAGTCGTAGTGCATTTGCTTTACATGCAGAATGTCCCAATTTCAATCCCTGGCATCTGCAGGTAGGGCTGGGAGAGAACCCTGTCTGAAATCCTAGAGAACTGCTGCCAATCATTGTTGACAATACTTATCTGGATGGACCAATGGTCTGACTTGGTATAAAGCATCTTCCTATGTTCCTATGATCCATGGAATCAATGGCACCTAAGTCTGGAAAGGGACAAGGGCTGAAGAAAACATTGACAAGAAGCAGACAGGGCACCAAAGACGATAGACTGGGAAGCAGGTTTTTTCCACCTTCTACTGGAAGCTAACCCCATCCCTGCCAAATCAGCAAAATGGTATATGGTGCCACTATGTAGCCAGAGGCCAAACAAAGCTCTTTGGTGGAGGCAGTAGAAGTAGATGGCCAATTCTACCTTCTATATGAGCACTAGGTTAGCAAGGGACATGGCTGTGCTGGGATATATCTGTTGTGAAAAGGAGCCGTTCTTAGTGGAGCCCAGTTTGAGCCCCTGGAGGCCTCCACCGTAGGAGACACTGAGTGTTGTTGCCTGAAGATGACAATGGCCTGGTTCATACATCACTTTAACTATAGTTAAACTAAGCGCTAGTTTAAAGGTGTATGTGCAGCATGCTAAAATAGCGGGTATTTCACTCCTTCCCTTCTCCTGCTGCTGCCATAGTTTAATTTAGTGTTCATGTCCAAATCAACAAACTATGAGCAGTTAGCAAGGAACAAACCTTGGTTACCACTTTTTGTTGGGAGAGAAACAAACCACAAATCTAGTTTCAGATGTGAAATTAAGCCAAACCATGGTTGAGTGAGGAGTGAAGGAGGAGTGAAGCATCTGGAATTTTAGTAGCATGCACCTTTAAACCATAGTTTAGTTTAACTATAACTTAAAGTGATGTGTGAACCAGGCCATTGGCACAATTCAGAAAAACTACTGAAGGGGAAATTAACAGACTGTTGATCAGTAACCCCCCCCCCAGCTCATATCAAATGGGATCAACCTGCAAACAATAAAGGTTTAATTGAGGTTAGGGATGGGGAGAAATTCAATTCAGGTGGCATTTATTATTATTTATAAAAATATTTGTATACCTCTATTTCATTAAAAACATCAAAGTGGTTTACAACACGTTAACAACAGCCATAGAATTAAAAAAACATTAAAAATACAATAAAAACAAAGGTCAACTGTCAGGAAAATTCGCCTAATTAAGTCTGCTGGAACAGAAAGGGTTTCAGCAAGCGCTTAAAAGTTAAAACCGAAGGCGCCTGCTGAATCTCTGTTAGCAGAGCATTCCAGAGAACTGAGCCAATGACACTGAAGGCTCGATTTCATGTCGATCTTAAATTAGCCTTGCCAACTCAGGGGACAACCAAAGCTGCTCCTGCAGATGATCTCAGTGATCAAGCTGGGATATAAGGGTTCAGTCGGTTCCTAAGATACCCTGGACCTAAGTTGTTCAGGGCTTTGTAAATTAATACAAGGACCTTGAACCCAGCTCGGTAGTGGATGGGCAGCCAGTGAAGATGTTTTAAAAGTGGTGTCATGTTGTCAGCCATGTGCTCCCATCAGCAATCTGGCCGCCACATTTTGCACCAGCTGGAGCTTCTGAACCAGGGCCAAGGGCAGCCCCACATAGAGCGCATTGCGGTAATTTAGCCTCAAGGTTACCAACTCATGGACTACTGAGGTCAGGCTATCCCTGTTCAGGAATAGCTGTAGCTGATGAACTAGATAAAGCTGCCTAATTCAGTCTTTCTGAAACAATAATTGGACTGAAACACAGCCATTCTTTGGAATTCACATTTCTCTGAATGTTGCAATGCAGTTCACTGTATTGCAATGTGTATAAACGTGCATATATTATGGTAAAGTGCATAAAATGCATATATTAGTGAAAACAACTTACAAAAATGCATTATATTAGGGGAAATTATTTTGCAAAAATGTTTATATTAGGTAAAATTGCATCTAAATGTGTATATTAGGAGAAATCTGCAGAAATGTTTTTAAAGATGTTTTGTTTTAATGTGTTTTAAAGTTTGTTTTTATGATGTTTTAAAGTTTTTAGTGCTTTTGTTGCCACCCTGGGCTCCTGCAGGGAGGAAGGGTGGGATAAAAATGAAATAATAATAATAATAATAATAATAATAACAATAATAACAATAATAATAATAATACTGATGAATTTGCATGAGGACTGTTTTTAAAAAATTGCAAACTGGTGTGGAAATGTGTAGAACAAAACTTAATAATAATAATAATAGTTTATTGTACTAGCCAAAGGCCATGAAACTGAACTTATATTGGAAAAAAGGGAAATTGAGAGAAACTGAAATCTGCATATTCTCCCATCCGTAATTGAGGTGACCAGAAAGTTTGCTGAAATGTATTTACTTGTAAGTAAACATTGCAGCAAGATCTAGGCCTCATGGGAGCACATTACTGGATACAGTGATGCATTAGAGTGCTCTGTTTTTATTGTGCTTTCCACTAATTGTGGAAAAGCAATTCCCCAATAGCACTAAAGAGTTCTAATGCAGGAGCTAACAACCATACTCAGATGCTTAATGCAACTTCAGATCTGGTCTGATTATTTGTCTGGTCATTAAAAGTACTTGCATCCCACTCTCATGTTATCAAAGCAACATTCAGGGCAAACTCAGAGCAAACAAAATGCACGCCACAGCATTAAAAAACGTGGTCACTTCTCAAATTCTCATGGTGCTCAAGTTTTCCCTATACTGGCCATAGTGGTTGTACTAATTTGTAAATTAATATTAGGTGTATCATAATATTATGCTCTTCAGCCCTTTGCCATGTGTCATTAACCCTGTGGATATGCATAGGAGAAGGACCCTGACACAGGCTCCACCTACTCAAGGTACATGCCTTCACCAGGGGTCACAAAATCATAGAATAGTAGAGTTGGAAGGGGCCTATAAGGCCATCAAGTCCAACCCCCGCTCAATGCAGGAATCCAAATCAAAGTGTAGTCGTCCAAGGTCTCAGGGGGTCTTAGACCCCTTACTTTTTTAGGAGCAGGGTCCCAGCAGGGTCCCTATGTCTCCAGCATCCTGTGAGCCAATCAGTGTTAAAGGGGAGAGTGTTAGTCACTGAGAAGAGTCTTCTAACATGCTTCCTTGTCCTTTCCTGATTGGAGCTAATCAGAGTGAAAGGAGGTGAGTCTTCTCAGTAGCTAACACACTCCTCTTTCATGCGCATTGGCTCCTAGTAACATCTGTTTTGGTGGGCAAAGGCATTAACAAGGATCTCATTCTCCACCCAGCAGCAAAAAAGGAGAGGGAGAGGAGGCGGCCTGGCCATGACTATCATGAAGGGACCCTGCACTTCTGAATTTGCCACTACACTACTGCTTCACGCATATAGCAATATGCATGCAGGATACTTTACACAATGAGAATGGTCAACGGTCCCAATTGCATTGGGGGCGGTGGTGCATGTCAAGACAGGTCCTCCCGCCCCCATTTTCATTTAGCAGTATGTGTGGAAAAGATCTGCAAAGGGTTCAGTGTGAATCAGCTGAAACAAATGAAAGAACAATGCAGTACATTTGTTCTCGCACATTGTGCTTAGAACTGTCTTCTATGTCTCTCAGAAACAAAGGCAGGCCACTGTGTAGTCATACAAGGTCTTCTGGTGGAAGCAGGTGAGAACAGGTGGCAAAAAATCAAATGTCACCTGATTACTTCTGCACCTCTCTCCATCTGTCCCCTGCCCCAAATAAGCATAAGGTTACCGTGGGAAAAGGCTGTGCTGGGGAACATCTGAAATAACTGTTTGTTAGTAGTGCTGATCTTGGGCCCTTGGGAATGCCTCCTCTCTCCTGCGGAAATGTTCTGAATATGTCTCAATACAACAGCCCTTGCTTTCTCCAAAATATTTCAAAACATGTGATTTTGAAGGTATTGCATGTGCACTTAGAAGAGATTAGGGCAAAATGTTCTAATCCCAGAAAATGCTTTGCGCCACTCTCCACCTAATCCCAGGAGGTTTCTGAGCATATATAACTGCTGCAAATATATCTCACAGTATCATCCCAAGAGAGGAGTTAAAGCTGCTCAGTGAAGAAAAAAGGTAAGCACAAATATGCACATTGATACATGTTTTACCTCTTCATCTCTAGTGCTATTGTAAAAAGAATTAATTAGTATGTTGAAAAGTAAAAATGAGCATTAGTTTGGAAAATCTGAAGTGCGTTTAGGTCCTACTGAGTTCAGTGGGAGACATAAGTAGCACCTCCTGAATTTTTACCTAAAAATCAATGTACTTGTTGCCACTTAGGACTCCATTTCTATAGATTTTATTATTTATTCTAATATCCTGATCAACCCTCTGTAATGCATGTGCTCTCTACTTTTATTAATTCACATAGTCAATGATGGTTTTTTTGTAAACTACCTTAAGAATATGATTGAATGACAGTATCAAAAAAGCTATAAATAAATAATTAAAATTACTCATTTTTCTTTTGATCACATACTTCTAATAAGACTATTATTTCACAGAGCCCAGCATTGCCTTCTCTGACTGGCAGAAATTCTAACTTCTCTAGAATCTTTCCCATCTGCCTATGCTCCTTTTAGCTAGAGATGCCAGAAACTGAACCTGGGACTGGCTGCATGCAAAGCATGTTTCCTACTACCCCTGAACTATAGCCTCTCTCTAATAAAACTGGGCAAGTGTAACCCAAATCAAATCATGACCTTGGGTCTGGTCCATATTTTTAGAATCCCTTTGCATATCAGACGGGTGCCTTTTCTGTTGCCTTTTTGGCACTTGCTAAAGATGCCCCTTTTTCAACAGGCCTTTTAAAATCTTTAACCGAGTTGGTATCTGTCTTGGATTTGAACTGATTATATGTATATGATGTTGTTTTTAACTATATTTTTTAAAACATATTTTTATATATGCAATTGTTTTCACTTTTTTATATTGTTATATTGTAAAATTGCTGCAGGATGCCTCACAGGAAACATTTCATAAATGAAATATATAAATAAATAAGTAATCCAAAGACTGTGAAGGTGGGAAAGGTGTCACATACCCATACTGTTCTCACCAAGTTTGGACACTTGGTTAACTCCCTCCTTAACTCCTCATTAATGCTTGCCCCTCTCTCTCTCTCTCTCTCTCTCTCTCTCTCTCCCCTCTCTCTCCTCTCTCCCTCCCCCTCCCCCTCTCCCTCCCCCTCCCCCCTCCCTCCCCCTCCCCCTCTCCCTCCCCCCTCCCTCTCCCTCCCCCCTCCCTCCCCCTCTCCCCCTCTCCCCCTCCCCCTCTCCCCCTCCCTCCCTCTCCCTCCCTCTCTCTCTCTCTCTCTCTCTCTCTCTCTCTCTCCACACACATGTGAATACATAAGTTCAGTTTTCTTTATGTTAGCACTTAGTTTTGCCTCGATGTGATTATTTTTGCTTTTTATTCTTAGGGATTTGACAAACAGAATGAAGACTCTGATTGTGCTTGCCTGTCTTTTGGCCATCATTTTCCCTTTTGAGGTAAGCATTAAGAGTTGTCTTTACTTTACCGCAGGGGTGGGGAGATTTTTTCAGCACAAGGGCCACATTTCATTCTTGGCAGCCTTTCAGGGGCCACATACCAGTAGTGGGCAGGCCAGAGACCAAAGCAATCAATGCAATTTTTTACCTTTGTACAGTAGGCTAGTTTCTTCACACTCACACAATCATCTTTACCTTTCATCCAGGCAAGCAAGAATCATGGTCAGCCAGTTCATTCCAGCTAGTCATAAACACTACAGAGGGTATAAAGGACTGGTGAAGGGTGTGGTTTGGGATGGTGTATGGAAAATTCCCAGGGGCCAAATAGAGAGGTTTGGAAGACTGCATTTGGCCTCTGAGCCAGAGGTTCCCCATCCTTGCATTACTAACAGTAATACCCAAGGACTTACAACAGTACTTCAAAGTGTCCATTTTCATTATCTCCATACCCTTACAACAGCCTTGTGAGGTAAATGGAAATGGAAATGAACTGCCTTCGATTCCAACTTATGGCAACCCTATGAATAAGATTTTCATGGTAAGCGTTATTCAGAGGTGGCCTCTGAGGCTGAGAGGCAGTGACTGGCCCAAGGTCACCCAGTGAGCTTCATGGCTGTGTGGGGATTTGAACCCTGGTCTACCAGGTCCTAGTCCAACACTCAAACCACTACCCACACTGGCTCTCCCTTGTGAGGTAGGTCAGTATTATTATCACAGGTTGCAAATAGGGGACTGAGGCTAAGCGAGGGTGGCTTGCCTGAATCCATCTTGGAACTTCATAGAAATGGAGAGGTTTGAACCATGGACAATCCTGGTGATTAATGCACAGACTCAACACATGAACATCTTCAGTTAAAGGGTCTCAAACAGCAGATCTGGGAATGATTTCAGCCAAAGACCTTGAAAGAGAAACAGTGATATAGGGGAATTAGCTTGCACAACTTATGACCCACCAAGTCAACTGCAGCCCAAGACCCAAGTACTGTGGTGTGCCAAATACTTGAATTGCCTTCCCCACCCCACATTTTTGCAGTTCTGGGCAGGCAGCAAGAATGGCAGATCTGTTGATCATGTGGCGGTTTGCCATGCCTAGCAGCTGGCTTGCACTTGGCTAGGAGAATCACAGGCTTGAGTACACTGTACGACTGATGACCTGACTTGATCTAAAGAAGCTCCTTATATCTAGAAATGAAATATTAGCATAGGAATTAACTATGATGGCAAAGCATGGAGTTAAATGCATTTACACTGACCAATGTCTATGTGAACCCCCCTTCTTCTTCTCTTTTTCCTCTGCCCTCCCAGGCTAGCAAGAGTGGAAGTGGGAGCAATGAAAGAAAGTATTTGGGACAACACCGTCCACATCCAGCCCCATTTCCACGCCCTTTCTATCCACTATATCCATACTATCCACAAAACCAGCAGCCTTTTGGATCTCCTTCATATCCTCTTGGATATCCTCCGTATCCAGTGCTTTATTACTATATCCCTGCTCCTACAACTGCGTCAACAACCACTGCGTCAACAACCACTGCATCAACTACTACACCAGCTACGACTGGACCTTCTGCTACACCAGCTGGAATTACTCCAAACTGATCTGCCAACTGGTAAGTGTCCATTAAAGTAGCAGTACAGGATTGCTTCTCCAACAGCGGTGCTAGAGAGGAGGTGAGCCACTTTGAGCAGTTCAATTATACCTTGCAATGAAGGTTCAAGCCCACATTAGGTTTCTATCTGTTGCTGCCAGGACTTCAGGAATGGTTTCTGGGACAAATCCCTAAACATTTTACAAACCATTTTTGGTGGTGGTATACCTGAAAAGTTGCACATAAAAGTTTAAAACAAATGGACACACTTTTCCTCAGGGACGCCTATATTTCTGATTCCGCACAGAGTGACTATGGATTAATAAACAAATAAAACAATTAAATGGCCTTATGTACTCCATATGCACTCCCCAAAAGAGTGTTGTGGGGATTTTATTTAAATAGGCAACCTGTTGTGCTGTAAGAATATTACAGTGGAGGTGTTTAAAGAGTAATCACAGCAAACATTCCTAATGCATGCTCTTTTTTTTCATGTCCAAGAGCAGGCCTTCAAACCCACCCCAACCTATGACCTGCACTGAAATCCAAAATAACATCCCTGCAGGCTGGCCTTAACTTTTCACTTAACTTCCACTGCCCTTTGTTCTGCTGCCTACCACCTGTAGCTAGATGACTTCCTTCACCATGATTCCAAAATGGTGCTACAGGTACGAATTGCAAACAGACCCTCTAGAGATGTCACTCTAGGGCAGGGATGGGGCATCTGTGGCCCTCCAGGTACTGCTGGATTATAATTTCCAACATTCCTGACCATTGGCCATTCTGGCTACTGATGGGAGTTGGAGTCTTATCCAAGAGTAAATCTGTCTAAAATAACTACTTTAGGAAGCCTGCTCATCACTTACCAACTTGGCAATGCTGTCTTTGAGGTGGTTCTACACCTGCCTCTGCCCTGAAGTTGGTTTTAATAACATTCTATAGATATAGATAGTGGAGGCTGGTCCATTAGGATGAATGGGGCACTGACCCACCAACCTCAGTCTGCCTTTAGCCAGCCTCCACCTGCCTGCCTTCTTTCTTACAGCCACTCCAGGGAGTGGCTGTGGCTGCCAGTTTGCCAAGACATTCCTACTGGAAGTCAGGAAGTGCAACTTCCCAAAGGCGGATGATACCTGCATATTAAAGCAAAATAATACACTAATAAGAATATGACATTGCCAATATAATTCATCATTTAAAAAATCCCAAAATCTACGCAGGACTTCTTTGCAAAATTGTTTGTTGTTTCTCTAGGCTCAACCAGTATAAAAATAGCAGGTTGGTGTGGGAGGGTGTTTCTGTGTGTGTGTGTGTGTGCCCTGAAGTTGAAGACAGTATTTTCTTCAAATAAATCTGTTAGTCTTTTAAGGTCCCACAAGACTTTGTTTTTGCTGCAACAAACTAACCCAGCAATCCCTCTGGAAATGGAAATAATTCCTGGCTACATACCCATTTGTTATTTTCTGTTCACAGGTCTAGCTGAGATGCCTTTCACAAGTCACCCTCCCAAGATCTCTGAAAACAGTCTTGCTTCTGTTGCAATACAATCAATAACCTGATACAATGCACAATGCTGATTTAATTATTTGTAGAAAATTTGACATTTCCCATTTTAAACTTTGCAGTATTTTCCTTTGAATAAATATGTCCAGCATCAAATAAATATGTCATAGCATTATTAAATACTCAAACTTAATCCCATTTTTACAGTCTGTCATTAAACCTAAACAAGCGCACCAGATATTAAACAATGTTTTTCATACAACCAAGCTTTTAGCAATAGCTGTCATAACCAGTTTTCTATGGTAGACACATCTACATTTTTGATGGCAGATGCATGGCATTATTATGAAAACAAGTTTCAATGTCACCAAAATCTCTTTGTTTGTCATCACATTCTTTTCCTAACTCAGAAAGGTACTACATCCCATTAGCAAATGAATAATATGCTCAGCATACTAGTACATGACCAACTTCAGCTATTTATAATCTCCAACAGAGAATTCTCAGCATCCTTGCCAATCTAATCATGACAATTAAATTGGCATACAATCAATGTAAATGTGTAGTGCAGATCTGCCCCAAATACACAAAAATTTCATTAAGTGAGAAAGCACTGCTTACTAGGGATGTAAGAAGATATTGTTTTCCACCCTGCAACACTGTTTCTTTTCCGTTACAGTTTGCCTTCTGCCAAAAGCTGGTTTATTGTCTCACTATCCACTGTAGTGAAATTTCGTACCTTACATAACTTACGTACTATACCTAATTAATTACACACATTGTGTAAATTAAGCAAGTTATATTGTTATTACGTTATTCCATCCCATTTATTTCATTGCAAAGGAAACATAATGCTGTTGGTGGTAGTAGGGACATAATCAATTATGTATCATTTGTGGACTAAAAGCAACAACAGCACGTTCTGACTATATTTGGTGAATTGATTTGCATTCTGGACATGGGGCAAATAACCGTAAATTGGCAGTTTCTGCTTCTATTTCTGGTTTTGCCAGAATTCTCCAGCATCTCTGTACAGAGTTCTACAATACTTGGCTGGCCTTGTTAGTTCATGTCATTTTATTTGGAGCTTAGCTAGCATTTTAATCCTCCAACAGAGATGGCATCCTCAGTGAAGATAAATTCCATGTTAGGGATTGTTAAGGAAAGGGTGAAAGATAAAACTGCCAATATCCTTTATACAAATCTATGATGTGACCATGCCTAGAATACTGTGTCCAATCTAGTTGCCACATCTCAAGGAGGATGTTGTAGAGCTGGAAAAGCTGCAGAAAGGGGCAACCAAATTGATTCCTGTGAGGAAAGGTTACAATATTTGGGGGTTTTTTAGTTAGAAAAAAGCAAACTAAGGGGGACATAATATAATTTTATACAGTGATGCATGGTGACTGTAGAGAAAGTGGGTACAGAGCAGTTTTTCTCCTCACATAGGTAAATCCAACAAAGCTGACTGACAGGAAATTTCGGACATTCAAATGGAATTACCTCTTCATACAGCACCTAGTTAAAGTATGGTACTCACTACCATAAATTGTAATGATGGCCATCCATTTGGATGGCTTTGGAGAGGAATAAGACAAATTCATGGAGGATAAGCCTGTCAATGCCTACAAGCCATGATGGCAGCATCATAACTCCAGTATCAAAGGCCGCAGGGCCAGCACCAGGACTGACTAGGTCCTTGAGCACCAGCCCACCCCAGGCCCGCAGTGCAGTATGCTCCAACACCCCTTCCCTATACAGGCAGCACAGGGCTTAAATAGGCCCACCTGCTCCATCTACCTCCTGCATCAGTGTGCATGCCCCATGCACTGTACGTGCATACCTGCCACCACCCAACATGGGGGGGGGCGTCAATCCCTTAGGGATGCCCCTGCCACCATCTTTGGTGATGGTAGGCATGTATGCATAGCATGCTGGGCATGCACACTGACACACTAATGCAACAGGTAGGTGAGGCAGGCACCCGTACTACCTGTATAGGGGTGTGTGCCTGGGAGCTCCCACTCTGCAATCCATAACATCTCCATCCCACCCTAAGAGGAGCCCCTCTTGGCTTCTAGAGGCCTCAGCCAGGGCCCAATCTAGCTGCCCGCTGGCGCCAGGCCTGAGAGACAATATTGCTGTCTGAATACAGTTGCCAGGAAATGAGAGTGCCATTGTGCTCAGGTCCTGCTTGTGGGCTTCCCATAGGCATCTGCTTGGCCACTGGGGGGGGGGGAATGCTGGACTAGATGAATCTTTGGTCTGATGTAGAGGGACTCGTCTTATATTCTTCAGTCTGGCTCAGACAGCTACACCATCCTGAGAGAATCTCCCTGCATTCCAACTCAAGCTCATGATGAGCCTTTATGGGGATATGTAAAGACAGCAACTCCATATGGCCCTGTGAAAGATCTGCTGTGGTAAAGAGAGATTTTACAATTTAGGAAATGATGGACACTCTAGAGACCTATGGGAAAAGGTGAGGAATGGAAGCTGTCTTGACTAAGTGGGGGAAGCACGAGTACACATGGTTCTAGAAATACTTCAAGGGCATTGAGAAAGAGATAGATGTACCTTTCCCCCCTCCTTAATGTTTTTCATAAAGTCTTCAGTGCTCTTTTTGTCAACAGACAAGTTTCTCACCATTTGCAGTGTTGGCAATTTGTGTGGTTTGCCTTTTGATGAAAGAGTGGGGGAAAGACATGACTAAAGATGCCAGTGTATTTATTGATAAAATATTGATATCACTTCATTATACAGTCACAAGAGTGGCTGTATACTATAGTCAGCATGGATTTTTCACATTCCACAATGTTAAATTGAAAACACCCCCATGCCATTCTGCTGCTTCCCATAAGCTCATTTCAAAATAAAATCTTACAAAATTTATAGTCCTGAACTCAGAAACACTTGCTTAACAACCCTCTACGTTTTCATGGTGATATCCAAAATACTCAGAGATAATCCAGAGTTCAAAATTTAAGACACAAGTAAAATAATCCAGACACTTCTTGGACCTTTTTCAGTCACTGGTCTCATAATTTGTTGAAATTAATTAAAAATCAGCCATGTTCACAAAGTACATGTAATCCTATTACTGACTTTGCCCATACTCTGACCTTTATCCTCTGCAGTTTAAAAGTTTTTTAAAAAATGCATGGGTTATTTTTAATTAATTTAAGAAAATTAACACTGGAGTCTATGGTAGCACAGGCATGCTCACTAAGAACCAACTAAAAGCCAGACTAACAGCTGATTGATTTAGCTAATCAGGGGGCCACAGCCACACCAGATATATGCTCAGAGGCACATGTTACCAAGTTCTTCCGAGCGACACAGGAAGTGAATTGGACTGTGAAAGACCAACCCAAATTGTGTTTGCATTTTTACAAATTTGTAGTGCAGTACAATATCTCAGAGAGGAGGTCAGGTCTCCTGCTATCCTGGTGCATTCACTATAGCTGCCCAATTTCCCTGCTTTTTAAAGTTTGATGGAAATATCTGTTGGCTATATATATGTTCTTAAACCGCAAGGGTTTTTTGCTTATTAGTGAACAGAATAAAAATCTCTAAGCAGTTTATAATTAAAATAACATGAAAAGAATAAACATGCAAACAATATTCAGCAAAATTATCTTAAAATGAGATTAAAAACACACAACCAGCTGTATATCATAAATAAAACTAAGCAGTATATTTAAAAGAAAAAAATAGAAATTTAAGACATACACATTTTAAAGAGATGTTTAAGGTCACTATGTCCTCTGCCTTATGAATTATCCAAGGGAGGACATTCCATAGGGTTGCCAGCTCCATGGCCTGAGGCTGAACCTGTATCTTTAGGAGAAGAGAAGGTCAGCCAAGTGCAGGTGTTCTTGCAACTCTGTAATGGGAAAAACCACAAGATGGAATTCTCCCTCCCCCCTCCCCAACTTTTAAAGATACAGAAGACCTCTGGGAGGCTGGGCCTGGCAACCAAGAGGTCTTCTGTATCTTTAGCAGAAGAAATCACTTGTTGCAGAAATGTGGAGAACCAAATTTAACATTAGAAAAAATGAGAAGCCAAAAGAATCAAAACTAACAGATCATCCATTCCTAGCCCCTTCAGAATGTTTCTTGCCCATTCCTAGTGCTAGGAGCAATGAGAAGGACCAGCAGCTGCTGCTGCCTGCTCACTTAATATGAACCTACTGAGGCCCTTTGGCCTTATCTGAATCCCTCCTGTGGGTGCCCTCTCTGAGGGAGGTTCAGAGAATGGTGACAAAAGGGAAAGCCTTTTCAGTTGTGGCCTCCCAGTGTTTTTCCCAGTGAGGTCTGCTTGGCACCATCATGAATGTGATTATTTCACACGCCAGGTGAAAAACTGACTTTTCACCCAGATGTTTGACAGATTATGATAAATGCTCTGCTTATTCCTAGTTTAGGGTATGCTGATGTAAACAGCATTCGATGGTATTCAACTAAAAAGTTGCACTAACGCAAAGATTAGCACTAGCACAATGGGATTCTTCCCCCCCTTCTCTCATGCATGCCCCATGCCTTTCCCATGTCTGCTTTGGAGGGTTGGGGGAAAACCCAGAACAGATTTAGTGGGTGCATAGGTGAAGAGGGGGAGATTTTTCTGTTGCTGATGGAATGATCTGCTTAACGCTAAATTGAATACAACCCATTGTTTATAGTATCGGCATTAAGAGAAGGATGAAATTCCACCCCCTCTATCTCCAGACCACCCCTTCCTCCATCTGGAGCAAAAACCAAGTCTAGGATGTGCCCTGCCCTATGTGTCAGGCCGGTGACAACTTGAGACAGCCCCATGGTAGTCATGGAGGCCATGAAGTCCTGAGCTGGAACACTATGGGCAGTCTTAGCATGGACACTGAAATCACTCAGGACCGTCGTTCTGGGGTCTTTCAATACCACAGCCGTGATGACCTCCACCAGCTCGGTCAGAGAAGCTGCCGAGCAGCAGGGTGGATGGTACGCCAGCAGCAACCCTAGTTTACTGTCTCCTTGGCCCAACACCAGGTGCAGGCCCTCACAGCCAGCTCCAAGACAGAGTGGTTTCCTGGTGACAGAGATGGAAGTTCTGTAGACCACAGCAACTCCTTACCCCCCATCCCTGGAGCCTGTGCTGGAGTTGCACTGAGTATCCAGGTGGGCAAAACTCCTTTCAGCTCACCCATCCAGGTCTCGGTAATGCACAACAGATTGGCACTTTGATCCATGATTTGATCAAATCATGGATGAGTGTGGTCTTATTGTGTACCGATCTGACCTTAAACAACAACACACACAGGCCAGTGGGCACAGCAGATGAGCAACAAGGAACCCATCCATGAGAGGAGTGGAAGCGAAGAACAAGGCGTATAGCCTTGCCCTCATCTTCTATGGTAGTTCACCACCTCCCCATGGCTACACTTCCCTTTACCCATGATCACTGAAATTGAGGTGGCATCACTTATGTTCCTCCTTACTAAAACTCTTCCTAAATACCTGATATGGACCCAACAAGAGCCCACCAACAAACCTACCTGAACCAGTTTCCCCAGTAGGCCTCTGAGAGAATTGGGAACAGTCAGACCCACTCAATATTTTTCACATGGGGCACATCTACTCCCCCCGTCTCACACCCATGGAGGACCAGCCTTTTGCAAGTTACAGACTCTCACTCTGAAGGCATCTGGTGACTTTCTCCTGTCATTCAGTTCACTGAACAGACTCTCACCCTGCACAGGAACTGCACAGGAACTACACAGGTGCCATACACCCTCCCCACTACCAATCTCCTCTAGATTGGTTAAAAAAAAGAGAGAGTAAGAAATAGGAGGATGTAGTAACCTCCCCTTCGGGACTCCCTAAGGGACTCCCCAAGGAGGAACACCCTTTCGTGTCATCCCTTCAGTGGCAACCCCACCAGCAAACCTGCCACGCAAGGAGAGCTGGGCTTTTATGCCTCCTGACCCAGACAGGAGCTGATGGAAGAGGCTGCAAGATTAACTGCAGCCTCTCTCTGGAGCTAGGGCAGGCAGGGGGTCCCAGTCCTTGCAGCACTTACCAGGGACTTCAGCTGTCTTGAGAGACAGCAACCCAGAGAGGAGAGCAGCAAGCACCCAGATGCTCAGATACTCACTCCCAGGGCAGGTTTTCTTCAGTTCCCCTAGTGCTGCAGCTGTTGTGAGCATAAAAATGAATGTATGAGTGAAAATAACATACAAAAATGCATTGTATACTAAGAAATTGCTTGCAGAAATGTGTACATTAGGTTTAGGTTGCTTTTAAGTGTTTTTAATTATGTGTTTAAAATAGTTGTAACCCACCCTGGGACCTTTGGGTGAAGAGCAGGTAATAAAGTCTAATAATAAATAAATAATAAATAAATAAAACTGCCTACAAAAATGTGTTTTATTTGGAGAAATTTGCCCTAAAATGCTGGGGAATTTTCATGACGATTTTTTTAAAAAAAGAATTTTTGCAAACTGCAGCAGAAATGTGGAGAATTGAATTTAAGATTGGAAAAATGAGTAATGGAGAGAACTGAAATTGACAGAATGTTCCATCCCTTCCTAGCACTCACAATCTCCCTCTAGGCAGCAATGGCAAAAGAAGAAGCAGCAGGGCAAGAAAGGACCTCTAGTGGTCATCTATGAGCTCTAGGTAAGGTTGTGGGTCCTGGAAATTACCCAAAGATGCCAACTCCAAGATACCAGCCCTAGGGACAAGAACTCGCCTAAGGTGCGTTGTAAGGCAGGAGTGCGGGGGGGGGAGGCAGGGAGAAATCTCATGTAAAGCAAGTCAAGACCATTGCCTTTAATGCTTGGTCATGAAAGTAAATCCTAACAATCTTATCATGACTTGGGTGGTGGTGATTGTTTGTGAGGAATGGAGGATGTTGGTCCCAGCCTGATGATAGCCCCATGATTCATCAGGTTAGTTAAGATTTCTTGGGCCCTAACACAGAGCTAGTATATATGTTATGACACGGAGATTGGCATTAAATGTTAAGATTCAAAATACATACATACTTCCTTGTTGTATTCTGCTGTAGAACTCACCATGAGTTTTTTGCCCATGTCATGGTGGCTTCCATTAGGAATGGAATGGTGAAACTCACTGGATGATGCATGTGACCACATGGTGTGCTCTGCTAAGGGAGCTCATCATCACAGACCAAAGCAGCCTCTGATTAATATTTGGACTGTCTAAACAAAAGAGAAACCAAAGCAAATTAAGGGATTATCATCACATAATAGCTGACCTTAACCACAAGACCCAGTCATTCATTTTCTTCCCATTCATATCAGCCAAACCACAAACTCATCTTGATGAGGTAACAATTACTTATTGTTTCCAGACCCTTAAGATGTAATACCTTATCTGGTTTGTCTACCAACCCTGCAAACATTATCAATCACTAACATGTTTGTGTGAATCACACGAGAGGTTTTGGGTTTATAAAAAAAGTATTAACTTGGCACTGATGACAGCTATGCCCCCTTTTCAGTGACGAATGCAACTTTGGACAAGCCAATAGGCTGAACGATAGAGTGAGGGTACAAATAACGAGGATTGCTGTGAAATGTCCAATCCAAGGTGTTATATTCAGTTTTTCTAGGAGTGTTGCATTAGGAAGGAACAGGCAACAGCTAGGTAAGTTGTTTGTTTTCTATATGCTTCTATTTCTCATTTAAGATATAAATCTGTTTCACTGATTATTTTCTAAGTGGAAGTTGGAATTAATAAATCAATTATTTAGAGTGAATACTGCAGCATGAATACAGAGAACAAGAAGGAGAGAGCTTCGGCTATGGGGTGGTATATAAATGTAATAAATAAATAAGGGCCTATGCAATTAAATTAGCTGTAAATCAGTGATTTGGGAGGTCATGTCTTTGGACAAGACATGACTTCATAACACATAAATCTGCAAAATTCATTGACTCTAAATATGTGTTACCAGCTACTGAAACATTTGGGCCTGATCCCTCTTCATAAACTATTTGTCTGCCTAACTAGTATATTAATACAGAAGTCTTCTTTTGCAAGAACGACATTTTGGAATTTCTGTTATTCTTACTTTCTCCTATTATTATTATTATTATTATTATTATTATTATTATTATACAACCTTTCATTTTGAGAAGAAGTGCCAAGGTGGTTCACAAACAAATAAAAGCCAACAGCAAAATAACAAGTATAAAACTGATCATAAAAAATATACCTACCCATAATCAAAACACATAAATAATCTCATCAAAACATTAAAAGATCCATAATCAAAATGAAGAATAAACTAGCCCATTAAAGCAGCATGACCTCTAAAGATCAATACAAACTTTTGGGAAAATTTTAACCCCACCTCAAAATTAATAAAATTAAAATATTTACAGATGGGTGTACCCAGCTATATGAAAGTTGAGTATTAGAGAAAATTAATTAGTTTGTAAACACCTTGAATTAAATAACTCACAAGGGGGTACTTTTTATTTAATTATTTATTTCTTACATAAGAATGTTGATAGGGCACAATAAACAACTGACAGTATAAAATAATCATTAGGTTGATACGAAGAAGAATATACCTGGACCTTACAAATGTCTTCTGCGACCCTTCTCCATGCAGCTCCTGCAGGAGAGGCTTGGAGGGTGACAACAACAGAGAGGGCCTTTTCAGCTGTGCCCCTTCAGCTGTGGAATGCGCTCCCAAGTGAGGCCCACTTTGTGCTAACACTGACATGTTTTTAGTACCAGTACTTTCCTTTTCACCTGGTCATTTGCTGGAATTTGAAGGCCAGGTTTTATCTCAGTGCCACTCTGGGTGAAGAACGTAAGAACATAAGAAGAGCCTGCTGGATCAGGCCAGTTTTAATCTTACAGCCTAAAGCAGCTTGCCAAGTGGAGTGGAGCCCCAGTGATTTTTATTCAGTGTAAACTTTATTTAAAACTTTACTTTATTTAAGGATGATGTCATTGTAAGTAAATGCTTCTGAACTAAAAAAACCCAAACAGTTTTTTGTTCAGTTCTTTGCCTGCAACATGCCACAGATGCTACAATACACACAGACACTTGGGCTTGGCAAGAGGATTGTTCTGTTCGATAATGAGAAAATCATTGGACCCCATAAATATATTGGAAATATTGCAGCTCTGCCTTATGAAGAAGGCTGTTTACAGCATGGGTTACAGCAAACCTGTCCTTCTCCATATTGGGCTATGCTAGTGAGCTAGGTATGACAATTAATTTATTAATTACATTGTACAGCAAATATGGTCTTGGGATAAACCTGCTGTCTGAACAGATATTGAGGGGGGGAGGAAACCATGTTTATCTGGGCTACACAGCAATGATACATCACCGGCCAAAATCATAGTTGGCAACATCTCTCTAGAGTTAAGAGAAAATGGAAGGTGTAACTTATGTGCAGTTAAATGTATGCCTCTGTTTTCATGGAAATAGGTTTGTGTATGTATGTGTAGGGTGTGTAACTGTGTGTGAGTCTGGCCTCGCCAGCTATTGGATTGCGGCCCTGATAGCTTTCCACCAAGCTGAAATGGACCTCAGCCTGAAAAAAGGTTCCCCACCCCTACTCTACCATTATCATACAAAAAGAGGAAATAGATGAAGAAACTGGTGACCAGGTAAAACATAGTATGATTAGAGAGCTAGTGTATTGGTTAGAAGGATGGAAAGTGTTTTAAAATTTGTATATTTGTATATTTGTTTTTAATTGTTGTAAACTGCCCAGAGAGCTTCGGCTATGGGGCGGTATACAAATGTAATTAACAACAATAAAAATAAAACTTCCCCCATGACCTTACTACGTGGCATTTGGTAAGCCACTGTCCTCTCAGCTTCTATCCGTGTGTGCCATCTGCAATGTGGGGATAATAATACTTAGCAACTTCACAGGGGTTGGAAGGGTTTCTGAGACAATGTATGTGAAGTCTTGATGGAAATGGAGGAAAGGGACTAGGATGAGGGGAAATGATGAAGATGGGGAAGGTGAAGGGAGTGAGATGTTTGAGAGAAAGCAGGGATACCCACTTCCTTCTTGTAATAGGTACGATTTTTCATCTAGTTAGGAACTTAAACCATATTTGTTCTTGATCTTCTTTGCATCTGTCCTAGTAATTATGATTCTCCCCTCTGTTTTTTCTTGATAGGTTCTGGAAGATTTTCAGTCCGCTGTTATGCTGTAGAGGAAGGTTCTAATCCTTCCAGTACTGAAACATCAGCTACCTGGAAGAGCCATCCTTTTTCATTTCTAAGCATTTCCCAGACTGCAGGTAACTATCATTTTGTTCTTTCTCATTGCTTAGAACATGGCTTGGCAATGTGTTGGACACTTAGGGCCAACTCACAACTTTCCATAAGATGTAGAGCTCCAGCTAATCTGTATATTATACAGTACTTGTATGTGGCTGAGACAATTATTCTACCATGGAGTGCAAACGGCACTTAAATCATGTCACTGAGCTGATTTTTTTCCCCAACAGAAAAAATCTGTACCAGATGAGGCCCACCATCCTGTTGCTGCTGTTTTTATTTGTCACCATGGGTGCCTCCCGCTCAGTGTACAGAGTAAGTATAATTACTTCGTAACAGCCGCAATCTAACAGCTTGATCTGTCTGTCTAATCAATTGAACTAACAGCCTAATCTTGTGCTCTGCTGTGTCGTGATAGTAGTCCATGCATCTTGCCAATACAGCATTTGGCAACAAGTTCATCCCCCAGTGTCTCTTACCTAAGCATGAATGGCATTTGATAGATCAGAAGGAATTTTTAAAAAACTGCTTATGCAGCGCACCATCCAAGAGAGCGGCACCCACTGTGCACAAGTGTACTGTTATTTTCAGTGTGATCAGCCAGTTCTTAGATATTGGGAAATACACAGGGAAAGCTGTCATTTGGTGGTGGCAGTGGTGGCAGCTCCTGAACTGTCCTGAAGCAGAATCTTCAGAATCATTCAGACCATGGTATTCCTGATCTCTATGTATGGATGTGAAAGTTGGACAGTGAAAAAAGCGGATAAGAGAAAAATCAACTCATTTGAAATGTGGTGGAGGAGAGCTTTGCGCATACCATGGACTGCGAAAAAGACAAATAATTGAGTGTTAGAACAAATTAAACCAGAACTGTCACTAGAAGCTAAAATGATGAAACTGAGGTTATCATACTTTGGACACATCATGAGAAGACAGGATTCACTAGAAAAGACCATAATGCTGGGAAAAACAGAAGGGAGTAGAAAAAGAGGAAGGCCAAGCAAGAGATGGATTGATTCCATAAAGGAATCCACAGACCTGAACTTACAAGATCTGAACAGGGTGGTCCATGACAGATGCTACTGGAGGTCGCTGATTCATAGGGTCGCCATAAGTCGTAATCGACTTGAAGGCACATAACAACAACAACAATAACAGTCATGGCTTCCCCCCAAGAATCATGGGAACTGTCGTTTGTAAAAGGTGCTGACAGTTATTGAGACTACAAGTCCCAGCACCTTTAACTACAGTTCCCAGGATTCTTTGGGAGGGGAATCCAAGACTGTATAGTGTGGATGTGACCTCTTTTTTTGATCCTTCTCTCTCTCTGTCTCTCTGCCCCAATCTCCTTTCTCCCAAAGTTCACATAGCTTTAAAATACACATCTTGGCAGATCAAAATAGACACTCCCACCTGTTTTCTATGTGCAAAGAAATTACATGGGAAAATCTATGCTCTGCTCTGTTTTTACAGTACTATAACCCCAGAAATGGACAACTGATCAAGTATAGGCCATTTCCCTTGCCAGCACCTGGACTTCACAATTGGATGTTCTCAGCAGTTTCCAGGCTGCGCTATTATTTGGTGTATATTTTCTTCCCTTTCCACAAACTCTCAGTGACCCCTGCTACAGTGAAGCCTATGACAGCTGGAAGGATTCCGGATGTGTACAAACCTATGACGATTACAAATATTCCATATCCTCCCACACCAACAAAGGTTTCAGATAAAGGAACCAATGGTAGAGGAGACAGTAACACAGGAAGAGGGGATAGTGATCCCCTGTAACCATTTAAGACACCTACTGAGAGTGCAGTTAGTCAAGATGGAGTATGGGAAACTCTATGGTCAGATCTCCTGCATTCTACAAAGCTAAAAGCAGCTGAGTGTGTTTGTGATTCAGATTAGGGCCATGGTGCTGGGAATGGGGGGCTTTAAATTCTTTCCTCAATGCCATTTTCCTGATCCAAATTGCTCTCTGGAGCGGCTATGTACTCAGTTAGGCAAAACATATAGATATGGGTACTTGTATATTGTGCCCTTTGGTGCAAATAGCAGCTGGGGAGGATTCAGATCAGGAAAATGGCATGGGAGGAAAGGGTTAACCCATGTTTTGAATTGCACTCCCTCCATGGCTGCATTTTCTTTTTTACAAAAACTGTTAGGGATCCAGTTGTGAGTCTTCCACTCTCACATTTTGCTGAGTTCTAAGATGCTGCAGAGAATTGAAAGGCAGCACTGTGTAATCAAAAGAAATTAGAAAGATCTGAAATGGAGTCAGCGTTCATATTGAGGTATAGAATTTTATTGTTTCTCTTGTTGCTCTTTGCTTTATGGAAAAGTAGGAAGGATGAATATTCACATTAGCTGTGTTTTCTTTCTGTTTTCTTCCTATTCCTCTTCAAATAATAAATGATCTCTTATTTTCTTTCAATGGCTATTTATTTTCTTTGTGTATTTTGGAAAATTATCTTTATTAGCTTTTGTTGGTTGAAACCTACCTAAGACTTTTGTCACCATTTAAAATATATAAACCTTTAAATTAAAAAGAGAGTTTAAAAAATCAGTGCTGAAATTGCCATGAATTCTTTCTTCAGCATCTAGGCCAGACTTTATATGTGCAGATCACAGAGGAACTTTCTCAGTTAGCCATAAACATTTAGGGAAGTGTGAATCCTAATAAATTATAATTAGAAGGAATATTCATTGACTTACATTTCCACCCACTCCAGGAAATGATCTGCACCAGTGCAAATTTCAATTGCCAGACTACATAACTGGTTTCTTTAAATCTAGGAAAGGGGTACCCATACCACCTCCCCTCTCCAGATACACCCAGCCACAGAAGAACATTTAAGTTAAAGTATAAATTAGTGCATGGGTTGCCAATGCAGCACCTGCAGACACACATGTGCCCATAGAGGCCAATCATGGGATTGTCCCAAACTATCAGTGGCCCAACCCATGTAGCCAGACACACCCTTGACCAGGTCCTTGTGATGGTGTGGGCTGGCTCAATTCTGTTAGGAGAGGGCAGCATCCCTAGTGGGAAAATGATGCTCTGTCTGTTATTCCCATTGAGAAGGTCCCTGGGGTAAGTTTTTTGGGGGAGGGGGCTTCAGGGCAGGAGGGAGAGGCAGCAGGATCAGGGAGAGCACAGCCCTTCTAGCCTGGGTCAGTGGTATGGGTCTACAGAGTGGGCCAGAAATGAATCTAATGTATCTTCTGCTCATATTTTGCATGAATCTTTATAAAGGGATGTATTAGGCTGACTACTAGTGTTCTATTCACCTGAGGAAAAGAAAAAGAAAAGAAGCCAGTCCCAGGCTATGGTCGGAAGGCAGATGAGGCCAGTACCCTGCTAAAGCTAAGCAGGGTCAGGTCTGGTCAGTGCCTGGATGGGAGACTGCCTGGGAACCAAATGTAAGCCGCCTTGGGTTTCCATGATGAAAAGAAAGGCGGGGTATAAATGTAATAAATAATAATAATAATAAATAAGCTTACGTTAACTCGCTCAGTACTAAGGCCTCACAATATGTCATTGTGATGTCCCTGTATATATATAATACTGTAAATATGGTAAGTGTGGGTTTATTAGAGTATATGTGGTAAGTAGATTGAGTGAGAGGGGGGAGTACATGGGTTGGAATGTTGAAGAATGTTGTATGATGGTCGACTGAGTGTTTGAGTGTCTGAAGGTATAAATGAGAGGATGACAGTTGAGAGGGAGTTTGTTCGTTCTGAGGGTTTTGGAGGGTTGGTTGGTTTTGGAGAGGGTTGTTGCGTGTATTGGATTAGGTGGGTAGTGAGGCAGGTTATTTATGACTAAGAAATACAAAGAGTAACGCATTGTATGAAACCACACACTTGTTGACTAAACCTTTAAGTAATGTTGTTATTCCCTGTGTATATAAATAAATATTTCTTGGTTTACCAAAACGCCTGATCCTTGGCTGAGTTTTTACAGACCAGAAGGGTAGGCAGGGCATATACCAAGGGTGGGAAACAGTATCAATGGTGGCAGCGGTGAAGAGATAGTGTAACATCATCAGGTATCCAGAGCAACCTAGGGCTGTAATCTTTATAGGCACAAAGATACAGGGGGGTTGTGGCCTGTAAGTGCACCCAGACACAACGTAGCAATAAGACAGGAGGAGACAAAGGCACAGTCTCAAGGCACTATTGTTTACAGGGAGTGTCTGGAGGTGCTGCCTAGCAGGGGGATCTTGAGAGTTCTTTGCTAGAGCTGGTGAGAGAACCGCTAAGATACCAGGATCCTGAGGTGGGAACATGACAAAGTGGTGTCCACAGAGGGGGTCCTGACAGACATACCATAACATATTATTGTTAATGTTATAAAATCAAAATAAAAAGTTTTTTTTTAAGTGTTCCATCTGGCATGCTCATGAAAGTTCTCAACATTCCTATATCAGTCTAGGTTTTTTATTTTAAGTTCTGCACCTGCTGCAGTTTTCATGACATGGGCTGTTGGGAGGGCGGGGGGGGGAGCAACAGATAGGCCATCTCTCATTTCAGCCTCTGATTAATATTTGGACTTTCTAAGCAAAAGAGCAACCAAAGCAAATTAAGGTATTTTCATTATAAATGTCAGGTGCCTCTGCTTTGCCATGCTCTAGTTGAGCTGTGCTGGGAACGACTTAGTTACCAGGTACTGGGTTCAAAAAGGAGGAGAGCGAGCCAAGGGAAGTATCAGGTGTCTTAAGACATTCAAGGTGATAACCATTCAGTTTTTTAAATAAAAATTATTCATGCCTGCAGGAGGTTTTTGTTGAAGAGAAAACATGCACCATCATCATTTATTTGCATGCCACTTTTCCACACTAAACCATGCTCAAAGCGGCTTACATAATTTACTAAGGGGTATTCGAGATGACAAAATTGAAATAGTCAAAAATAACAGGCTAATGAAAACATCTCATATTAATAAGCATACAATAAAATTAAACAATCCCCTGATAATACATATTAAGCATCAACAATAAAACCTAGTCTAAAACTGGAACATAATCCAGATAACAGCAAAAATAATGCTTCTCCAAAAGTAAATCTTGACCTCAGCAAAAAAAAGCCCACTCTTTTGATCTTTAGGCACCTTGAGCAGCAGAAATGTAAGGGCCCCACACACTCAGTCCAGGTGGAAATGAGCCAGACAGTAAATAATGCAGTAGTAAAGAATTAGGGGTCTCTTAGAATCCATAGAAATTTAAATTGGGTATCTTTATGATCCATATACTGTTCCTGCTTAGTTGTACCCCTATGTAGTTGCACCCTGTATTAAAAGCAATATTGTTTAATATAATTTCATATTTTACATTAAGTTGGCATCAATGGTAAATAACATGTCACTTATGTTTTGTTTTGTTTTAAAAGTGTTTAAATTGCAATCTGTTTTACCTCAGTGTCTGATTTGTAAAGGGCTAGTTTTTACAAGATAAAGGCTAAATAACTGGACAATAATTTTCTTTGGTCTCTACATCTCTGTCCCACATATTAAAATCATAACACGTTGTGTACCAATAGTACTATACTGTAACTTACAGGTCAAAAAGGTTAGAACCAAGTAAGAGACTTGTTTGCTCCTAACAAATCAACAGCAATCCAAATCTTTGTAATTGGCATGACTCCTGCATTTCCTAACATTGACACCAGAGGGAGGAAAAACACAAACTAGAGGATAATCTCAATTAAAAAAAAAATCTTCATAAAAAAGAAACTAACTACATTTGTTAAACAGAATTGTTATAAGAATAGGAACTGTAGGGCAATGATTTGAACTATCAGAAATATTGAGTGAGTGGCAGGAAAAGAAAGTCTAAATGAATGTAAGAAAGGCAAAGATAATATCTTTGCTGCTATATGTTGGTGTGATGTTTGTATCTTGCGTTAATCAAGGTTCATAGAAAAGGATTCTATTTTAACCTATGCTGCAGAGTCAGAAGCATCCAACAACAAGTCCACTCAGTATAGATTATCACGGTCACAATGTTTGAGATGCCTTACTATAGATGGCCTAATTATAATTATTCCCTGACAGCGGGTTTAGGGTTTGAACTGATATTCAAAACTGAACAGAGAATTATATGTAAAATACACATACTGTACTAAGTTTCATTAAAATACTTCAATGTTCAGTGTATAGAACAAATACAATACAGTGTGTTTTACATTTTCTTTAAAACAAGCCAACCAATCATGGGAATGAAGCTGAGATTCAAACCTAAAACACAGACCAGTGTGTTGAACGGTCACACCAAGTTTCATTCCAATATTTGAATCTCCAAGGTAGATATTGCATATGCTTTACTACTACTACTACTACTACTACTACTACTACTACTACTACTACTACTACTAATAATAATTCACCAGCAGGGCCTGGGGTGGGTTACAGCACTCTAAAATTCAGTATCAAAAGCAATTAAAACAAATTACATTCACAAGAAAAGGGTACGTCCTGAAAACATACATCTCAAGTGCCAAAGGCCAGGGTAAAGAGGTGCTTCTTTAGTATTTGCCTAAAACTGTACTGGGAATGTGCCAGGTGCACCTCTGTGGAGAAGGAATTCCACAGCTTAAGGGCTGCCACAGACAATGTCCTGTCCTGAAGTGCCTCCACAAACTTCTGTAAGTGTTGGGACTACCAAGAAGGCCCCCTCTGCTAATCTTAACCTCTGAGAGAGTCTGTAGGGAAGGAGGCAGTCTTTCAGATATTTGGGGCCTGATGCATGTAAGGCTTCATACACAAGCTTCAGTACCTTAAATTGTGCCTGGAAATGAACTGGCAATCAATGCAGCTGTTTTAGAACAGGGGTTATGTGAGCTCTAAAAGCAACCCCAGTCAGTAATCTGGCCACTGCATTTTGGACCAGTTGATGTTTCCGGGTCAGGGCAGCCCCACATAAAGTGCATTGCAATAATTCAATCTGGAAGTTACCAGAGCACAAAGTACTGTGGCCAAAGCGTCTCTGTCCAAAAGGGACCATAGCTGGCGAACCAGCCGGAGCTGGAAATTGGCACTCCTGGCTACCAAGGCCACCTGAGCCACAAGTGACAATGTTGGATCTAGGAGGACCACCAAACTATGAATCTGTTCCTTCTAGGGAAGTGCAACCCCTTCCAGACAGGCCATTTCCCCATCTCCGGCACTCAAGAACCTTGAACACGTAACACGTCTATCTTTTCAGGATTCAGTTTCAGTTTATTGGTCCACATCCAGCCCATCACTGCCTCCAAACACCTGTCTAGCACCTCAACTGCCTCTCCTGATTCAGATGGAAAAGAGCTGGGTGTCATCCACATGTTGAAGACACTTCGCTCCAAAACACTTAATGACAGTTCACAGCAGCTTCATATTGTTGTTAAATAGCATGGAGGACAGAATGAAACCTTGTGGGACACTACAGTAAAGCTTCCATGGTGTTAAACAGTAGCCTCCCATAACTACTTTTTGGAAACATCCCTGGAGGTAGGAGAACCACTGAAGCACAATGCCCCCAACCCCTACCTCCCTGAGCCATTGCACAGTGACCAAGGCAGTTTCAGTGCCATGACCGGGCCTAAAGCCAGACTGAAATGGATCCAGATAATTAGGCTGTGAGCACACTAAACACCTACAGCAAAGTGTTTCCATTGGTCATACCTGGAGGGGGAATGGGTTGATCTGCTCCTCAGTTGAGAAATATCTTTGAAGCAAATTTAAAAAAACAACACCACACTCAAGCTGATTCCACCAGGCTTTACAGTGAAAAGGGTGGGGTTTAACTAGCATCATGTGCCCCCATTTTCAGAAAAGTGAGGTGGAGACACACTGGAACTTGCAGAGCAGTAAGTGTGTCTCTACCCTCAGTCTCTCCCAAGCATGTCCGAACCTGGACCACCACCATCTTCTCAAGCACCTTGCCAAAAATATGATGCATTTCCTGCCTCAGTTTTCAAACCAAGTTTGGAGGTCAAATTTGTATTCAAGCTTGAAACATAGAGCTATTTCCTGAACATCCATTCCAAATTTTATTCTTATATCTCATTGTTCAACGGAGATATTGTGTCACAAATAAACCTATATCCAGTAATGTGAAATGGATGAATAAACTAAGACAACAGTGTGCCACAAGGAGGGAGCATTTGTGGAGCACAAGCAGAGAAGGGTGCCAGTGTAGAGAGCATTGGATGATATCGAAGTTTAGTCATCATGTCCAGAGTAGACCCACTGGAATCAATGGGTCTGCTCTGAGTATGGCTAACATTGGATATCACAGTTTTATCCAGAAAACTTATGCGTACAAGCAAAGATATACATTGCAATTACAGTTAACATAAGCAAACACTCCTGCTTGAATACTTGCAAGCAGAATTGAGGCAAGCATGTTCCTTTGATGTGCTGCCACATCCCCTTCTTCCTGCCACAAGATCCAGAAATTTACCGTGGGACAGGGAAGGCCGAAGCAGCACCATGGTGGCAAGTTAGGATGTCTTGGTGTTCCATTCTGCATAGGATAGCCACCTATTTAAAGGGATGTTAGATGACAGTCCTGTGTTTGAAGAGGTACTCTGTATGAAGGACTTCCTGGTCAAAGTCCAGTTTAAAGATTAAGAACGTTAAGAAGGGAGAGGAAGGGACATGAAGGGACATGAAGATGCCCATCAACAGTTAGTACCTGGACAGCAGTCTGAGTAGGCACACAGGTCACTTTCTTCCTCTCTATGATGAGATGTATTATGTTTCTATTTAAAATTATTTCTATATTTGCATCTATACATACAAATTAGCTAATGCAAAGGTTATGCAAATCTGTTCTATCTTTTATGCCTCCATTTTGATAAGTAGCCACTCTATGGGTGGAGGGAATTTCTTGTGATGATGATCAAACAGTTCCTGAACATGAGCAAAATCCATCTCTTAGTGAGTCACTTCAGAGTGGATGCAACTGCATGCCATTCAATCAGTATCACCATACATTTATTCCACTATTATTCCACTTGAAACAGTCATGGCTTCCCCTAAAGAATCCTGGGAATTGTAGTTTGTGAAGGATGCAGAGAGTTGTTAGGAGACCCCTATTTCCCTCATAGAGCTACAAATCTCAGAATTCTCGAGGAAGAGGGACTCACTATTCAACCATGTGGGGAATTATAGCTCTGTGAGGGAAATAGGGGTCTCCTAGCAACTCTCAGCATCCTTCATGAGTATAACGCTGGAAAAGGGCTCAGGTCTTCAGAGAAAGGCTTCGACAAGTAGGCCCAACTTATGTGATACGTAACATTAACTCCCTTTTCACAGTAGGCAGATTGTTACTCCCAAAAGTATTTGCATACATAACAGCACTTCCACATTAAAGTTTCCGTGTGATGTAGGAGAGACTGCTTGGGCCTGAGGCTCACTGCCATACTTGGTTGCACATACAGTGACATACTTGCCTAGGGCAGGTTTGAGGACGCCCTTGATCAAACAACAGCCATTCTGAAATCCTGACTTCTGGTGCCACCTTGTGCAGAGATAGGGTTACATGAGGAGTAGCCAATGTAGGGCCCTTTAAATGTTCTGGACTTCAACTCCCATCTCCCCAGCTAGCATGGCCAGTGGTAGAGGATGATGGGAACTGTAGTCCACATGGGCTCTTCCTGGGTTAAATTGAGGGATCGTGGACGAATGTGGGGTGGTGGAAATGAAATGGACTGCCTTCAAGTCGATTCTGACTTATGGGCGACCCTATGAATAGGGTTTTCAAGGTAAGCGGTATTCAGAGGGGGGTTACCATTGCCTTCCTCTGAGGCTGAGAGGCAATGACTAGCCCAAGGTCACCCAGTGACCTTCATGGCTGTGTGGAGATTCGAACCCTGGTCTCCCAGGTCGTAGTCCAACACCCTAACCACTACACCACACTGGCTCTCGAATGTGGGAAACCAGGCCATAAAACCCTGGGTAAACACTTAGGAGGTGGAGATATGGAAAAAGCCCAGTTAGATGAAGCAGGAATTTAGAGAGAAACAAACCCTATAGAAGAGGGACAGGGACAGAAAGATTTTAGTGCACAGAGAGGTCATGGATGAGTTGAGCCATTGGCTACTTTATATGGAGCAACAAAGGTCAAAAGGATAGGGGTGCTATAGACCCTTACCATTTCTGAATCTACCTCTGCTTTTTCTTGGGGGAGGAGATTCTTTTTAGTAGTGTTCATCTCCACAGGGGAAGTTTATTCTCCCAAAACACCCAGGAGTAAAAAGCAAGTGTGGATTGTATCCTTCCAATATATTACACTACCAGTGCCAGCCAAGCTGATTTTGATGGCAATTTCACTGTTGTGAGTCAAGGTGGATTTGGTGTTACATTGCTAGTCACTACACACACAGGAAGCCTTTAATTGGCAACACAAATCCAAAACTATTTTTAGGAGATCATTCTGGGATTAGGAGTACCTTTTGAATCAAATGTGTGGATTGGCTTACGTCTAGTTATATGATGGCAATTATGAATCATATTTTTGCTTACTGCACACTTTGAGAATAGCGTTTATTACATGTAATTCTTAACCTAAATGGGAAACATTAGTTTCTTTGCACTCTGCAGAAAGGTTGGAGAAGTAAAATTATACACCACAAGTTGGATCTGTCATTTTCCTCTATATTATCACAAACTAATTAACCATCATTTCTGCTTTGCTGATGCTGCATTCATCTCTATTACAACTGAGTTTTTTGTTTTGTTTTTTTAGAATCTCAAGGACATTTTAGCCCTGCCTAGACCATTAATTATAGTATGATGGGCAGTTACCCAATTCTAGAATTAGGGGTGGGTTTAGTGCAAGAAGTAACTTGTTAAAATATTCAATTTTTGTGGGTATGTACACGTGTAGAGTAATTAATCGAGAGAGGGAGAAAGATGAGGAAGGAGGGAACCACTAAACCAAGAATTGATCAGAAGAAGTTAATGTTAACATACATATCTTTAGAAATGTACTGCTCATGAAAAAACAGCAAACTTCAAAAGAGAGAGAATGACTTAATGGTAGGATTTTCAGCCCAGTTCTAAAGATGTTTCTTATTCTGGACAAGTCCCACTTGGCTGTGACCAATTTGCAAAACAAACAGATTTTTTCCTACTGTTTTCCTTCTCCTTCTCCAGGCAAAAACCCAGGCCCCTGAGCCTGGGGTCCCACAGCCGCTTCCCGATATGAACTACCACCAGCAATAGCAGCAGTGGCAGCGGAAGCCTGGCGAGTAGCAGCTGAGTGAGCTCGAGGACATGGAGATGGAAGGACAGATACCTCAGTGGTGCCTCTGCGTCCACTATCTTCAGGCCGTGTTGTCTCAGAAGCCCCCCGCACGGGTTGAAGCCTGCACCCACCTCCAGCTTGGCTTCGTTCTCTACCATTACATGTGCAACAGGGAGCAGGCCTCACAATCATCTTCAGAAGGCATGGCTGGTATCATAGCAAATTCTGCAGTCTGAGATCTTAATTAGAAATTGGGCGTTTTAGTGTCATTGGTTTCCAGTGGTCTTGTGGTGTACCCCTCTCGTGAGTTTCAGCAGGCATCCGCTCTGTTAACTGTTGGGTGTCTCTTTAAGACCTTTTTGTGCCGACTTACCTACGCTGTTCTCTACACTTCATTTTGATTAGTTAGTTATTTTGATGATTGTTTTGTATTGTTTGTATGGTGTTTTATGTTTTATTGTATATTTTTATTGTATATTTTGTTACTTTGATATTTTATATGAATTGCTATCTACCTTAGTGTCCAGTTTTTGATAATGATGTAAGCAGTTCCAGGTCCCTTCTTTGTTGCAAGATTCTGGGGGTGAGCTGTGTTTGGGTCCTGAGTGAAAGCCATGATGGTCGGATGGGTGAGAGCCAGGAGCCTTAGAGGATCTGTATGTTAGAAGTAGAAGAAACTGATATGGGTTTTATTTATTAGTAATTTGTATTGGTGCAACACTTGTATATGTAATATTATGTATTTTGTAACATTTATTGTTTCAGGTTTTTTTGGTATTATTTTGTATTTTGTAGCATTATAGGATGATAGTTTGATTATTTCTGTATTATATTTTTGACATTTCTATGGTTTGTAAACTGCCTTGAGTGCAGTGGTGTAGAAAGGCGGTATACAAATGAAAATGAAATGAAAATGAAATGAAATCCATTCTGAACTGGACACCTTATTGATTGTGGAGTATTTGGATGTGCCTGTGGCATCTCCTTCACCTGTTGCTATGGTTACTGTCCAGTTTGTTCAGCCTAAGGATGTGGACACGATTCCTGGAAGTGTAAGTTTGACTACCTTCATTTTTTACCTGGCTGATTAAAGCATCCAGAAGTGGAATGGTCAGCTGGATGGACAAGATAATAAATGCTTCCTTGAAAGACAGCAAAGTACCAATGGCTTTGAAGGAAGGAGTAACAAGACAATTATTGAAGGAACTCTCTTTTGACTCCACCATTTTTGACAACTATTGGTTTGTACAATCTATTTTTGAGCCAGCTGCTTGACACCTCAACTCAAGGTATTCCTAGATGATACTAATTATCTGGCTCTTTTTTTCAGTCTGGCTTCTGGCCTGGTTTTGGGACTGAAATGGCCCTGATGGTCCTGGTGGATAACTTATGTTGGGAATTGGACACAGGGTAGTTGCATCCCCATTGGTACTTCTGGATCTCTGATGGCCAGGCCATCTGTCAAAGTGGCTGGCTGGGGCTGGGGGACATCAAGATCCAGCCCACCAACCAAATTCATTTCCCCACCCCTGGTTTATGGGATTCCTTAGGGTTTCATCTTGCCCCCTAAACTGTTTAATATCTACATGAAACTGCTGGGGAAGTTGTCCAGAGATTTGAAGAATTGTGCCGTATATATAGAGAGAGAAAGGGGCAAAGCCCCACAAACAGGCCTTTGTCGAGCCATCCTTCTCTGGGGCTTCCTGTTCCTTCACTGTCTCAGCTACCACAGCAATTCATCTTCTGTTTCTTCTCCACTTCTTTTCTGAAGGAAAAGGTACAGGTACAGCCTGTACCTCACTCCATCTCTTCCTCTCCTGGGGGGGGGGAGAGGGGGGAGAGAGAGAGGGAGAGGAAGAGAGAGGGAGGGGGGAGAGAGGGGGGAGAGAGAGGGAGAGGGGAGAGGGGGGAGAGAGAGGGGGAGAGGGGGGAGAGAGGGGATAGAGAGGGGGAGAGGGAGGGAGAGAGAGAGGGAAGGGGAGAGGGAGAGGGAGGGAGAGAGAGGGAGAGGGAGGGAGAGGGGGAGAGAGAGAGGGAGGACCCCCCAAAGTCTCAGTAAGGGAACAAAGGGCAGCAAAGAGCCTAATAGGCACATTGGGAGGTGCTGGGGGGTGCAGTGATATCTACATATGCCACATTAGGGGACCCCAGGTTTATCTGATGCATCTGTGTGCATGTAGACCCAGAGAGGAAGAGAGAGGGAGGGGGAGAGAGGGGGGAGAGGGAGAGGGAGAGGGAGAGGGGAGAGGGGGGAGAGAGAGGGAGAGAGGGGGAGAGAGGGGATAGAGAGAGGGAGAGGGGGAGAGGGAGGGAGAGAGAGGGAGAGGGAGGGAGAGGGGGAGAGATAGAGGGAGGACCCCCCAAAGTCTCAGTAAGGGAACAAAGGGCAGCAAAGAGCCTAATAGGCACATTGGGAGGTGCCGGGGGGTGCAGTGATATCTACATATGCCACATTAGGGGACCCCAGGTTTATCTGATGCATCTGTGTGCATGTAGACCCAGAGAATGGATCAGAGGATGGATCACATTTACAGAATACAAGTAATCCCTTATCCAGCTAGTTCTGTGTACACACCATACATTTAAAGCACATCCCTCAAAGAATCCTGGGAACTTTACCTCCACACAACTATAATACCCAGCACTCTTAACAGACAACAGTTCCCAGGATTCTTGGGTGAGAGAGAAATGTGTTTTCAATGCATGGTGTGAACCCAGCCTAGGAATGTGGGTGCAGAAGGGCCTTCTGAGCTCCCATTCCCGTTCATCAGTTTGGGGCATCAATCTGAATAACCAGTGAGTCGGCTAACAATATGGGTGCTTCTCCTGCGGAATAATCACATGCGATCAAAAAGCAAGGCGGGGGGGTAATCGCCTTCTGTAAGCCGCACCTCTGCCCACCACTGAGAGAAGTGGGTCTGATTTTGTTTAGCTCATTCCATGTGTTCATGGTCCTCCATCTCAGTAAGAAAAAAAAATCCCTCAATGACCACAGACATTCGGTGGCATAATGAAACTTGTTACTAATAAGAGGTTGGGTACTGCGTGAAACCCAAATGACTGCATGCGGGTTCTGTTTTGATCACAGCCTACTTAGAAGAGAGTTTAAATTCATGCAAAAGACGGGTGCATCTCAAATAGTCTCCAGCAATCGAGGGACGAGCTTCAACAAAACAGCAAGGACCAAACTATTATTTCTTCTGAATTGGCAGTACAGCAGTGTGGTAAGAACTCCTTGTAATGCCAAGGTAGAAATTTGCATTGTGAATAATAACACCTAAAAGACAGTGGGATGAAAAACTGGATTTCTATTTCCTTCGTGCAGATACCAATTTGAAATATGAAG
Organism: Rhineura floridana; assembly: GCF_030035675.1. Lineage (NCBI taxonomy): Eukaryota > Metazoa > Chordata > Lepidosauria > Squamata > Rhineuridae > Rhineura > Rhineura floridana. Next base: position 137,585,749 of record NC_084480.1, read on the forward strand.
ATTGTAATTCTACTTCTTTCTCTTCTGGGGCTGACATTCTCCTTACCAGTAAGTAGCTTTTAATCTACTCAAGCTTGTTTTGGTAATACTTATACACCTGGGAAGCTATTCTCCCTAAATCCAAGCCTGCAGCAGCAGTGGAACTCCCAGAGCCCAACATTCCATCCACATGCAACTTGGCTTTGTCTATGCTGGGATGCCTTCCCCAATTAGGAGGCAACTTTCATGCTCCAAGTGTTGACATTTAGGTGTGAAAATATCCATTTTTCAGACTTTTCTGGTAATCAGCATTTCTGCATACCAAATTGCAGCTTTCTGGCTGACTTGAAAGTACTCTAGTCATTTTGGGATATATCTTTCCCTTTCCCAAAATTTCTAGGGAGAGGCTTACAAATGTCTCAGTTTCACACTTGTAGTAATCAGGGGACTGCAATGTGCCAAATGTTAGCTTGAGAATGTCTCTTTTCAGACTTTTTCTGGTAACTGGTCCCAGGCTACGTGTGGCTTTCTGGGTGGCCTTGAAGTACTGTAGCCACATGGGTTACAATTTGTACACACACACACACACTTGAATGAGAGGCGCAGAAACGTCCTGTTTCCAGACTTTTATAGTAGTTGGAGTGCCTTGAACTTCACAAGTCCCAGTTTGTAGAGCTCTAGTTCACTGGGAAGTACCCAGACAATTCTGATACTTCAGTGAGTCAAGCAGACAGTGAGGGGTGTGTGTGTATGTTTGTTTGCAGAGACCAAGAGCACCATGCACATTTCTAAGAAGATTTAGAAATAATATCTCCAGGGAAAAGATGGTCTGCTTGCATAATTTACAGCTAGGTATAACAAAAATAATAATTTAAATAACTAACCATTTGCTGCCCTTTCATGATGTCCAAAATCAGTTGCCTGAGGTTGCCCGAACAGGTCTTCTGTATCTTTAAAAGTTGTGGAGGGGGGAAGGGAGAATTCCACCTTGTGGTTTTTCCCATTACAGGGTTGCAAGAACACCTGCACTTGGCTGACTTTCTCTTCTCCTAAAGATACAGGATCAGTCTCAGGCCATGGACCTGGCAACCCTAGTGGGAAATGGGATGCTCCTTTGCAGCATGCATGCACGCACGCATGCACAGCTGATGTCAGTCGTGTAAGACCACCCCCAGAAAATGTTTTCATTGCACACATTCCACTCAAGTCAGTCAGAGTGAAGTTAGTTTTGTCTATACCACATCAAAACATAGTATTTCAGAAGAAACCAGTGGACTGTGAGTAATTGTGGGTGACATCGTGTGTACCTGGATTCAAAGGATGGGGGTGACTGTGTTTTAAGTTGGTAATGTCTAATGTCCCCCTACCCTGGTGTAGTGGTTAGAGTGTTGGACTATGGCCTGAGAGACCAGGGTTGAAATCCCCACATAGCCATGAAGCTCACTGGGTGACCTTGGGCCAGTCACTGTCTCTCAGCCTCAGAGGACAGCTATGGTAAATCTCCTCTGAATACTGCTTACCATGAAAACCCTATTCATAGGGTCGCCATAAGTCGGAATCGACTTGAAGGTAGTTATTTGGAATTTGGACCCTAAGAGTGAGTGAAATGAAGCTCCAATCTATTTTGGTGTACTACATCTGGAATGTATTTATTTCCTCCATAGGTAAGCCAGATGGGCAGACCGCTTGCTACAAGTAACAGCAGAGAGGTAGGTGGGGTGTGTGTTGGTGCCTGCATTTTCTTTTTTAAGGATATTGTATACCTCCACATCACCTGTATGAATTGGTTCATTAGCTAGATAAAAGCTTGCCAAGATGACAGAAAACCATGACAGAGAATGGCATAGGTTCTCCGGTCTATATATAGGCTGCATACATGATGCACACCATACGTTTTAAAGCACATTTAAAGCACATGCTCTCCCTCCAATAAACTTGGGGACTATAGTTTGTTCAGGGAGCTGGGAATTGTAGCTCTGTGAGAGGTAAACTAGTTCCCAGGATTTCTTGGGGGAATCCAAGTCTTTTAAATATGCTTTAAATGTATGGTGTGGATGCAGCCATGTGGGCTGTTGGGTTCCTTTGCCGCCACCACCTCAGGTCACTCCAACTATTGCTACTGGCTAAGCAAAAGGCAGAGGACAGCCTCTTCCTGTTGCTGTAGCATTGTTCAACACTAACCCTGAGTGCACTTCTGGCTGAATTTGAGGGAGAACTCTCAGTGTAGGAGGCTGAACAGCGGAACACTGGAAAATCCTTCTCTCTTACCAGTGCTCTTCACCCATTGCTGGTATAATGGGGTTCCTGCCACCCTCTGCTCTCTGATACAATCAGAACAATCATAAAATGACTGGCTGCTCAACAGACATTTTAAACTAACTCCCATCAGCTCCAGCCAGCATGGCTAGTGGCCAGGTATGATGGGAGTTGTAGGCCAACATCTGGAGGTCACCATGCTGGCTACCTTTGAGGTACATAATTAAACCTCTTTGCAGCAGCACAACCCTGTGTATGTTTACTCAGAAATAAGATCCCGCCGTGTTCAATGGAGCTTCTTAGCGAGTGTGTTTGGGATTGTAGCCTTAATCCCACTATTTTCATTGGAACTTAAGTAGCTGCTGTGCAGAACTGCTGCCCAAATAAATACTTACATTTTCAGAGCATCAGAATTTTAGGTTTCCTGAAAATATTTAGCTTCTTTGATGTATTATTAGTGGTGACAAAGATTTTGCATAATTATAAGGGTTAATCCAGGTGTGGGTATGAGTGTTATTATGCCATTTATGTTCTTTTCTTTCTTTTGTACCAGCCTGAACATTTCCTAAAAGCCTTTGTCAAAACATTTTATTTTATTTTACTGCTGTTCTGTGGAAATTTTGAATAATTTTCTGTTAAAATGAGCTGTCTCCCAGGCTTAGTGCATGTGTGCATAAGAAACTGCAAATAACTACAGCACTTGGGAAACTTCACAAATAACTGTGTATCGTACTGTACAAATAGTTTACATCATTTTTCTGATTATGAATAATTCAGATACATCATATATTGTGTGAAACTGTTCTATGATTCAATTCCCAGATATTACAACTGATGCAAAGATACATGGGGAATGTTCCACAGCAAACACAGGTACTGCCATATAATCTTAAAAACAAAATCATTGCAGTGCAACAAATTGATAAAGAAATTTCAAGTTTTAATTGTAGTCAATCACCATACCTTTAAAGTGCTGTTATACCACTTTAGTAGTCATTCAGAATCCTGTGAACTATAGTTTGTTAAGGGTGCTGGAAATTGTAGGTCTATGAGTTCAGTACTTTTAACAAACTACAGTTCCCAGGATTCTTTGGGATAAGCCATGGCTGTTAAAGTGGTATAAGAGTGCTTTAAATGTATGGCGTAGGTGTGACTTGAGTTGTGCTTATAATCTGACATCTCAAGATAATTTATGTTAACTGCTACAGAATTAGATAATGAGTTTAGTTCTGTATTCCTGTATGCTAGCTATCATTGAGCATCACCGACTTGACATTTCAAGGCTAATTTGATGGCTCAGGAGTAGGGTTGCCAGGTTCAGGGCCTGAGACTGATCCTGTATCTTGAGGAGTAGAGAAAGTCAGCCAAGTGCAGGTGTTCTTGCAACTTTGTAATGGGAAAAACCACAAGGTGGAATTTTCCCTTCCCCCTGCACAACTTTTAAAGATACAGAAGACTTCTTGGTTGTCAGGCCCGGCCTCCAAGAGGTCTTCTGTATCTTTAAAAGTTGTGCAGGGGGGGAGGGGAGAATTCCACCTTGTGCTTTTTCCCATTAGAGTTGCAAGAAACTTGCACTTGGCTGACCTTCTCTTCTCCTAAAGATACAGGATCAGTCTCAGGCCATGGACCTGGCAACCCTACTCAGGAGAAGCATCCAGCTCAAATTACAATGAGGAATGGAACAAGAAATTGGGAACAGGGTGTTTGAAATGCAAATGCCTCTCTCTCAAATATGGTTGCCTCACTTCAAGTTGGGCAAAAGCCACTCTGAGCTTCTCCTAACTCAAACTGGGGCTTGCATCCCATCTCTACTCTTTGCAGCTGGAGATTTGAGTACAAGACTAAAAATCCCCAGCTGCAAATGACAGCAGCCAAGGAGAGGACCAGGTATGCTGTGCTTGCTAAGGGAGGTAGAGAACCAATAAGAAGGGGAGGGGGGTCTATCATCTGGGGTTTGCAAGCATTTCTGTACTTTGACATTTTTTGAGTGCATGCAAAATCCTGATGGTTTCTGAGGCAAACAGGTGAGTGTTTGCTCATCTGTCGGTATAATCCAGAAGTCGTGGATTCTAATCCTTGCATCAAATGAACTTTTGCATCGCTACTATTCATATAGACCTCGCCAAATGGTCCCAGGGTGGGTTACAAAAATATCACAATTTAAACAAGTACATAGCAAGTGTTGGTTCTTACCTATAAAGCCCTTAACGGCATTGGACCGCAATACCTGGCGGAACGCCTCTCCCGCTATGTATCTACCCGCTCGCTGCGCTTGACATCGAAGGCCCTTCTCCGGGTTCCAACGCATAGCGAGGCCCGGAGAGTAATAACTAGAGCTAGGGCCTTCTCAGTAGTGGCCCCCGAATTATGGAACAACCTCCCTGACGAGATACGCCTGGCGCCTTCTTTTTTATCTTTTCGGCGCCAAGTAAAGACCTACCTCTTCGCCCAGGCTTTTTAAATTTTAAATTTAAATTTTAAATGTCAAATGTTAATTTTAATTTTTTTTGTTGCAATCTTGTTTTTTATATGTTTTATAGTGCATTTCATTTATACTCACTTGTATTTTAACCTGTTTTTATTGTTGTACACCGCCCTGAGAGCTTATTGCTAAAGGGCGGTATAAAAGCACAATAAATAAATAAATAAATAAATAATAAATAGCAACACAGGAAGCAATTCTGTCGATCCATTTAGTTTAGTATTGTCTACACAGACTGGCAGCGGCTCTCTAGGGTTTGACACAGGGTTCTCTCCAGCCCTACCTGGAGATGCCGGAGACTGTAGCTGGGACCTTCTGCATGCAAGAAAGAGATACTCTCCTATGGACTGCAGCCCTTTAATTTATATTAAAAGCATAAAATAAAACCACAAAACTAACTAATAACAAAGTTAACAAAATGGCAGCACAGACCAGAAGTGCACAGGAATGCAAGAGGAAAGAACACATGCACTCAGCTAAAGGCCTGAGTAAAGAAACGTGTCCTGACCAATCATCAAAATGCTCATGAACGCATTCCATGCAATCACACTAGTTCAGCAAGGTGGTCCCAGTGCTTTCACCACGACAACCACAATGTAATGCGGATTTATTTTTCATTATTAGAACTGGAAATCTTGGGGAAGTAGTGAGGGCATGTCAGAGGGCATGTTTCTCTCAGAACCGAAGCAATGAGCAAATATAAACCTGCTCCTTTTTTTCCTTTATTGAAATCACATACTTCATTCTTAATTTGTGTTCCCAACTTGATGGTAGCAAAGGGCAAGGTCTGGGCCTGGACTGCCTCCAGCAAAGCTGGTTCCAGATCAGAATCCATCAGCAAATCAGGGGCCAAATGAGGTAAGAAAGAAAGAATTCATCTCACAAGTCACTGTTGTGCAGTGTGTTTCCATGGTAGTTGGTACCACGATTTTAGAAGTGCAGAGAGAGAGAAATCAACGCCAGCTGTCAGGTCCCAATTGCAGACCTTCTGGCTGTGGGGGAATGGCCAGTGGAACTGATCCAGCTAGGTCCATTAAACAGGATGCTGCCGGTGGGCTCATGAACACATTCATAGAAATCCCAAGCCTTATGGTCTGAGGAAGAAAATGAGAAAAGTTGCAGCTGGCAGATCTGTTATAAAGGCTCAATTTCTAGAGGGAGGGTGGTGCCTTTGCAAATGTAGCTTCTGTTATTGTTATGGCTGGCTTCATATACGTCTGCTATGTGTGGTTCAAAAGAAGAGAACTGGGCCCTGAATGGGAAGATATTTCTCTCCATATTGCCCGTGTTATTTGTGATACTCAGTTGACTGGGCAGAGAGGAAGTGAGATGGATTTTAAAAAAAAATCAATTCGCCAAAGTCAGTGGTTCCAGCCATGTCCCCCTGACCCTGAGGGGTCAGTTGGAGGGCTGAAGATAATAATGGTTATTCTGGGTCTGTGCCTAGTTCATGTTCCTACAGCAGCAAGTGGGGTACTGGTGGGTAGGGATGGGCGAGAAATTCAATGCAGTTCGCATTTAGAGTTGAATTTATCAAATCTGCACTTCCAAAACAAGTTCTCCAACGAAGCAATGCTTACAAAAATGCATATATTGTGAGAAAGTGTGCACAAAATGAATATATTGGTGAAAATAACATAAAATGCATTATATTAGGAGAAACTGCAGGCAAAAAATGTGTACGTTAATCAAAACTGCAAAAAATATTTTTTAGGAGAAGTTCCCACTAAAATGCTGAAGAATTTTCAAATTCCTGCAGAAATGTGGAGAGCCAAATTTAAGATGAGAAAGATGAGGAACGGAGAGAACTGTAATTGACGGATCATTTCATCTCTAGTGAAGGGTCAAATCTGTTCAGAATCAGGACTGTGACTAAGGGATGCTGAGAGTCCCTATTGTGCTTGAACTTGAGTGTTTTCAAAGCTAAATGCCCTTCTTCTAAAGTCATTTATTTGGGAATAAGTCTCATTGATTTCCACTGAAGCTGCTTCTGAATAAATGCTTGTCTGGGATTACAGGCCAAGACTTTTCACCATGGCTGACTGTGGCTCAGATTTCAACTAAAAATATGGGAGATAAATTTTCTATATTTCATGATCGATACCTTGATCATTTAAGCAATGCTATCCATATTACTTACTCAGGCTTTAGTTCTGTACACATCTTACTTAGCAGTAGGTTGCATCGAACTCTGTGTAGACATGCACTGTAAATATGTTTCACCATTACTAGCTTGCCAGATTATATTTTTTAAGTATGTGTTGATCAGTGTGATTCTTTGTTGCCTTTGGCAGGTTGCTCCACTTGAGTGGACGTTTGCAAATTTCCCAGTTATTTCCAATTCCCCACAAATCCCATCAGAGCTGGGAGGTCCAAACATGCAAGTAAGAAAGCTTCATATACTGTTATGACCTGTTTAGATATTCACTTGAGCCATCCTAAAAGCAGATCAGAAATGCATTCTGCTTGTAACAGAGACTGGAGTGTTATTTTATTTCAACATACAGTCCAGGGATGGGGAACCTGTGGTCCTCCAGATGTTACTCAGCTCCAACTCCCATTACCTCTAACCATTGGCTAGGTCTGATGGGAGTTGGAATCCAAAAACAGCTGGAGGGCCACAAGTTCCCTATCTCTGATATAGTCAGGAGTGTAGTTGTACAACGTCATAGGGGTGGGTGTTATGGACCCCTTTTTGGGGAGCAGGTCCCCCAGCAGGGTCCCTATGTACGAGCTAATCAGAATGAAAGGGAAGTGTGTTAGCCACTGAGAAGAATCTTCTCACTTTGCTAACAAAATGCTTCCTTGTTCTCTTGTGCAGATTGGAGCCAATCAGAGTGAGTCAGTCACTGAGAAGACTCTTCTTAGTGTCTAACACACACCTTCCCTTTTATGCTGATTGGATCCTAGGGAAAGTGGGACATGGCAAAATACCTTGGTCTCCCAAATCCTAGTTACCATACTTGGCTTCATTTCAGAATTCTTAAAATCAAAACATTTCTGGCAACTTTTAGCCCCCAGAGAGAGAGATTGAGCAGGGGGGACCCTATGCACACAGCACTTTATTTCTGGTTCTATAATTGTGAAATTGCAAAAGAGATGGTGAATCCTCAGGGTGTGGCTGGGGGGGGGCATGGTAGATTCCCTTGAAGGGACCCTGAACTTCTGAATGTGCTACTACACTACTAGATATAGTCCAGTTACAATATACCATATTTTAAAAACAAGGACTTTATTTTACCTTTTCCAATGTTTTTAAATAAAACTACAGGATACATTGTCCTGATTCACAAATCATGCTATGCCAAACTATAGCTTAGCACGAATGCATGAGGGCTCCCATAGAGGAGATTGCAGCCACTTTACTCTTTCCCTGACATTCTGCTGTTGCATTGAGCTAAGCCATAATTTGCTTTAATGTCCCTTCTGAACAGCTCATGGTTACAGCTCATGGCTAGTCTGGAGAGAGCTAAACCACGAGCCCACATTTGGTAAGGCACACTAAGCCAAGCCATGGTTTATTGCATGGCAGCGCAGCAGCAGAACAACTGGGAAGAAACAAAGCAGCCACAGTCTCCTCTCCTGGAGCCCACATGTTCACCCCTTCACACTAAGCCATGACTTGGCTTAGAGTGATATGGGAATCAGGCAATTTGCGTTCTTTACTATGCTGTGAAACATTCATTATGAAGTCACTCAACAATGTTTTAAAAATGAGAAGGCCAAATGACGTGATCACCAAGGACCAAACTGAATACTAAGATACTGAGCTATTATTTATTTAAATTATTTTACCCCACTCCTCAGCCGAAAAGGTTCCCAGAGCAGCATACATATTATTACGAGCAATACCTACATAACTGCAATTGGACAAAGAACCTCCAGTTCATTGCACTGTGTCTTGAGGTTGCATGATGTCATATCCAGAATTAGGGTTGCCAGGTTCAGGGCCTGAGACCGATCCTGTACCTTTAGGAGAAGAGAAAGTCAGCCAAGTGCAGGTGTTCTTGCAACACTGTAATGGGAAAAACCACAAGGTGGAATTCTCCCTTCCCCTGGCAACCAAGAAGTCTTCTGTATCTTTAAAAGTTGTGCAGGGGGAAGGGAGAATTCCACCTTGTGGTTTTTCCCATTACAGTGTTGCAAGAACACCTGCACTTGGCTGACTTTCTCTTCTCCTCAAGATACAGGATCGGTCTCAGGCCCTGAACCTGGCAACCCTATCCAGAATACTCTATGAACATTAGAATACAAAGAAATACTATACCCAGCAAATGTTTTATGTACTGTGTTATGCTTTTGCAGAAATCACTTAAAAAACCTCAGTCATTTCTGTCTTACAGAACTTGCCTGCCTTTAATGTACTACCACTCACCCAGATGTTCCCAATGGATATTAATTCTGTAAGTTCTTTTTTTAAAAAAGGCATGCTGTTTTATATTGTTATGAGTTTGGGGGGATCGAATGGATGATCCCTGTAGGTCCCCTTCTAGCCTCTGATTTGGAGACTTGCGCATGGGGGGAAAGAAACTCACTCTGTTAAACAAATAGAGTGGCCAGGTAGGATAATGGGATTATTGGTTGCCCAGAAACTGCTGAATGGGCCAGGGAGACCCATTTGTCATTGAAACTCTTCTGGAGAGCATCCCCCCCCCTTCCTGGAGCCCAGGACAGGCTTGTAGTGTTAGTTGTGTCTGGAGAATGCTTGGAGACTGGAGGCAGGCAGAGAGACTGGCTCTCTGCACCATGGCATTTGGGGTGCCTCCTGTAATACAGATGGAAAAGCTGGATATTGGACTGCTGATGCCTTGAACCCCCTGCATCTTAAGCTCAAGTTGGAATGTGTGTAAATAAACAAACCATATTTCATAAAGACACCGCAGTCTCTGCTGACCTTCTTCCCAAAGGAAAACAAACCCTGAAGGAGCGCAGGGACCCTTGAAATCTCACCGCTCGGAGATTGGGGAGGTGTGCAACAATATATCTGATTTCACTGCAAGACAGTATCTTAACAAAAAGAAATCAAAGAAATCTTTCTGGTTTCAGTTTGTGTTGGTCAGGGCTAAGTTTGTTTTATATAAAACTGTTCTGGAATAAGAAGACACCATTACTGGTGCTCTTAATGCAGAAATTCTATTTATTTAAAAGAGTTAAAATATGTCATAATCACCTATTGCCCCTATTTTCAGGTACCTCTATCTCATAAAATCAGTGTTGCCTTTAAGGAGATGTTGATGTCTTTTTTCTAAAGAATTGTTAGTGTAAATTGTTATAGTTGCTATGCTCTGGGGCTCTAATCTCTCTTTTCCTGTGCAGAAGCTGGGGGGGGGGCTTCCTAGTAGGTGGGTCACTGTTGCTTACCGGGAGGGAGAATGAGAAGGGCAAAGCAGGCAGGGAGGTTGGTGCAGTGCAAATGCACCAGCAGAGCCAATCCAGCGTTCCTACCAATGTATTTCCACCACACTGACCTCCTCTCCACCTTGCCTCCTAGTAAGCGACAGCAATCCACCTGCCAGGAAGCAAGAGTCGCAGCTCCACCCCACCTAGTGAGCTGTTTCTGCTCCCCTGACCTCGAGATCAAATTAGAGAAGGAGTGAAATTTCTCACAAAATAATTTTCTGATAAACTTTCTGAACGTTTTCTTTTTTAAGCTCCTTTTGAATTGTTGGAGAATTCGTTTTGAAGAAAAAACGGCCACTGAAGCCCCAGTCAAGAATGTGGTCCCTGTCTGAATAAGGGCCCGTGTCAGTTTCCTGCCTAATCACCCACCCTTCCCCAAACACCAACTGAGGGGAGGGGGACTTTCCTGGCCTGTGGCTTGTGGCTGCTCAGACTGACATACTTCTCAGAAGTTTCTGTCTGCTGCATTTCCCACTTTCTGCCCACTGTTCTGTTGGTGCTTTTGTAAAGGAGCCAGTGCCCAATTTGTAGGCTTCTCGTTGGAGACCCGCATTGCCTGACACAATCTGACATTCTTAACATTGACTCAGCATTAGTTTAGTGACACTATCTGTAATGCTTGCTGATTATAAGCTGGTCTGGGCAGGAGGCCAATGCCTTGGCAGCATAGCCTGTGCCCCTGTCATTCATCTGCCATGTTTGGCCTTAAAATATTTAGTTTTTGTCAGATCTTAAGATATACATATTCATTTCAAATAGTGCAAAGATATGTTCCTTTTTTTCTATTTCTGTATTTGTTCCTAATAGTTTTAAACTCTTTCCTGCTTTTTATGTAGCTTGCTGTTCTGTTAGGAGCATTATCCACAACACAGACACTGCCTGTAGCAGGTGGTGGAATGACTGTACCACAGCAGCTGCTGCCGTCACAACCAGTAAGTATTTTATAGTACTTTGAGGCTGTAATCCTGTACCCTCTTTCCTGGCAGTAAATCCCATTGAACTCAATGGGATGTACTTCTGAGTATGCAAGTATAAGATTGCACTGTAAACAGACTAATAATGCAGTCCTATATGCCTACTCAAATTGAGCCCCATCGAGTTCAGTGGGACTTTCTCCCAGGTAAACATATATGGGATTGCACATGCTGGCGAATATTTCACATCTGTCTGCACTATTCACCCTTCCCTGTTTTGGAATTTAGATGCTGGGAAAATACTCAGACAATACTCTTTCAGAAAATACTCTTTCTGGATAAGCCAGTGCAGCAATAGATTGGAAACTGGGATGCCAATGATTGCTTGCTTTATTTCTGTGGCACCATCAGCGTGCATAGCACTTTACAGATAACAAGAGGACGGATTCCTGCCCCATGGAGGTTACAATCTAAAATTCAACACAGGAGAAATGACCAAGGAAGGAAGCGTAGGCAGGGGCAAATGGTAGTGGTGATTTCAGCTGCATGTGCACGTTGGCTACCCCTGTGCTAGCCAAATCGCCTTCATGCTGATTTAAATATAGTAATGGAATCTTTAACTTTTAAATTTTGTCAAGGTAATACCAACTCTGCAAGCAAAACTACACTCCTTTATCCAGCTTAACAATTCACAAGATTATAAAGGCACTGTAAAAGCAGATTTAGCAAGCAATGAGCAGCGAAAGTGGGCAATTGTGTCTTCAGATTAATGCAAAGCCAATTTCCCCATCAGTCTTATCTATAATTAACCAAAACTATTATAGTTACCTAAATGTAATTATGACAAATTTCTTGCAGATGCTTCCAATTATATTTGCACAAATGGGGCCACAGGTAAGAAGCGAGACTAAATGATTTTTTGCCTAATGAATCACTTGGGTTTTTGAAATGTCGATGTCCTCTCTGGTTTTTTTCTGCCTGAAAAATGGCTCTTCATAAGCCCTGTTCAAGGGGTAAAGAACCTGTGGCTCTCCAGATGTTGCTGGACTACCCAGGATCCCTATCACTACCCTATTCTCTCATTGCCCTCACCAGATGAGCAATCCACATTAGGTGAGAGGGGAGTGTCCCATCACATTTCCTGCCATCCTTGCCCCCACTAGCCACATGCTGGTGGAACGTCTGAACTGGGGAGCCTGCCCTACAAGTATAGGCTCCCTGTGTAATTTAGCTCCTTCAGGGCCTGGCAGGGGATGTGACAGCAGGGGTGGGGCTAATGGGCATGGCCCCACGTTTTCCCATACATTATTGTTAATTGTGTGAGGTGCAGCGAGGCAACGGAGCTCTAGTTTATTAGAGAGGTCCATTCTCATAACAAGGGGTGAATGGTAACAAGGTCTTAGTGGAAGAGCACTTGCCTTCCAAGCAGAAAGTCCCAGGTTCAATACCCAGGATCTCAAAGTAGGGCTCAGAAAGATGTGTCCGCTGCTGGTGAGTATAGACCAGGAATTGGACCCGTTGGCTGTTGCCGCTTCAAAAGCATTCCGTTGACCTTACAGGCGGCCTTGATTCAAGTTCATTCTTTGTCTGCTATCCATTGCTTTTGCCGGTCCGATTTTTTCCCTCCTCAAAATATCAATATTAATTTCAATATTTTGAAAGGAAATATCAGTATTTTTAAAGGAAAATATCAATAAATGAAAGGAATGTTGGTAAATGAAAGGAAATATCTATGTTTTGAAAGGAAATATCTATGGTGTGAAAGGAAAGCGGATTTGCCCCCTCTGCCACTATTGTAGGCTTGGCTTGCTTTCTTCCCACTTGGAGTGGACTATTCAAGTAGAGTGGGGGTGGCACAGAGAGAGAGAGATGTACTGCTGTGCTGTGTTGTGAGTAAAATCAACAAAAGAACAATATATTCAAGGAAATATTCAAGGGGTAAAAATACAGTGTTGGGGGGGGAAAGCAATGAAGTTAGGCACAAACAGGATTGCTCTGCAAAGATGGAGAATATGCAGACCACTGAAAAATCTGGTGTTAAATCTGAATTTAGCTGAATCCTCACCCATCCCTAGTATAGAGAATATTGAGGTACACAGTCTGATTTGGTACAAGGCAAACTTCCTTCCTATGTTCCATCTTTGAGATAAATTCATAGAGAAATTCACAGGGATAATTCTTCTTTCCTAGAAGTGGCAGGGTCCTTTTCTTATAATGCATACATAAAACACAAGCAAGGAGATATCAAACAGGGTAGATGTGTGCTAAGTAGCTAGGAACTAGTATAGCATAGTGGTATTTTGCTAACAGACAGAGCTATGAACACGGAAGCCCATTTCAGATTTTGTCTTCACCATAAAGTCATGAACCAGCCTTAGCTAATCCACCACCTCAGGCTCAGCGTCTCATCTGCAAAATGAAGATAATACAACAGCTCTGCAAGGAAGATAACTGAGATAATGTTTGTGAAATGCTTTGGAAGCTCATAATGCAGTATAGAAATAGTAGGTATTGGACTTATTACTGATGATGATGATAATGCCTGTCTTTATTGTTATTTGCCTCATCAGAATGCTACTTCTAGTACCCAGTTGGTATCTGTTTGGATCTGAATTTATTTTATGTATGTGCTGTTTTTGTTTTAAACTGTTTTTAAAATATATAAATTGTTTTTATAAATGCAATTGTTTTAACTGTTTTGTATATTTTTATTGTAAAATGTTTGAGGATATCTCATGGAAAATGATTCATAAATGAAATAATAACAATAATAACTTTTAGTAGTATTAGTATTCCTGTTTAATGTCAGTACTTTGTGGACCTTTTAGAATTATCATATACATATTTCTATAAATTGTCCTTAATTTTTGCTTATACCATTCCCCCACCCCTTTTCTCCTTTTTTGGCCCTCTAGGGTGCAGTGCTCAGTTCTGAAGAAATGGTAAATAGTTCACTCTTTAATTTCTATCTTCATTTTATAATATGGTTGGTCAGCATCAATACCAAGCTGTTTCCAGCCCACCCAGTTGGTGTGGTACCCTAACTTCTATGGCCTCCACTATTTAAGAGAACTATGAAGCATTCATAGCAAGATAATGGGTAAATTTCATGCAAGTGGGGGGAAATGGCAGAATTTGGTCCTGGTTGCAGGATTCAGCACCCCTGAGTATTTCAGTTTTCATGTTTAATCAAAGCAAGCCTCTATCCCAGGAGTGGGAAACTCATGACCAAGGTCCAAACTGGACCGCCAGTCTCCTCAGGCCAGCTCCCTCTCCCAACTCATGCCCCCACCTGATGATGCTCCAACCTTCACATACCATAATCAGCTGCCTTATGTCTGTTTCTGTGTATGCCCATTCTCGCCACACTCACTTCTGGCGCTGACCCCACCTACTTCTGGAATGTGAACTCCAACAAGTTCTGACCTAGGTAATGTGGACCTCAACAAGACCAAGGTTCCCTGCCCTTGCTCTAGGCCAGCCCTTCCCAACCATTGGGTCCCCAGATGTTGTTGGACTACAACTGCCATCAGCCCCAGCTAGCATGGCCAACGGTCAGGAATGACGGGAACTGTAGTTCAGCAACATCTGGAGACCCAAAGGCTGCTTGAGTCCTTACATCTGTGAAGAAAGGCTTTGATATGTGGGGACAATGCCTTACTCTGATTCTTGGTGTGTGTGTATGTTGATGTGTATGTGTGTATATATATGCAGAATTCCCGATGGGCAAGGTGTTTCAGTGACTGGCCTGGTTCATTACCTATGACTAGAAAAAGCAGGACTTAGTGGGAAATATATGGAAAGTTACTTTATTTTACAAGATTTATACACTGCTTCATTAAAACCTCTAAGCAGTTTACCTAAAATAATGTAAAATATTTATAAGAAAATACATATAAAATCAATAGGCTTTAAAAAACCGGTAGACATAATAAAATTATCAAAATACAGATAAAATCAACAGTTTAAAAAACAAATATGCATAACAACATTACATGTCTGAGTAGGCTTGCCTAAACAAAAATGTTTTGTGTGCACAATAGTGTATAGGTCACTGAATCCAACTGTTCTTGGGACAGTATTCAAGATGTAGGAATTCCTGCAAGCATAATGGATAAGAAGACACCCTCTACATTCTCTCTCATTGTTTTCTCTCTCTCTAATGTCCAAACTGGTTCTCTCTGATCTTTGCTAGTCACTGAACATCCTGACAAGTGTTCCATTGCTTTCCCCCCTACGTAGCAACCGCTTTCACAGATTGTTGGGGTTCTTGTCCCTGGAATGCAAGGAGGATTGTTCCCTTCAGGCCAGGCTGGGGCCCACCTTGAAGGTCTTCCAGCAGGCCAGGCTGGATCTAATCAGGGCAACCTACCATTTCCGGAGGACACAGCAGCAGGCATCCAGAAGGTATTCCAGACAACAAATTATGGCTTGAATGAGGCTGCAAGTGGGTCATATCCAACCCCCTCTGGCTTCAGACAGCCAGATGCTGAGACAAATGGTGTGTTTGTGGAACCGACTGCTGGCGTGAACATGGAGCCAAGTGAACTTCGGGAACCACCTACTTCTCTTGTAAGACTCGATAAGGACAATGACCAAAAGCAGCAGCATGGTCTGTCTCGATCACTTATGAGAGGAGATAGCTATGTGCCAATAAATGCTGTGGAGAGGAAGCCACTGAAAGCACCATAGAGGATGAATATCCAATATTGTGTATTCTGTGTATTGTATATCACGGGCAGAGGTGATAATGTGTACGTGATAACTGTGGTTAGATTTGGGCTGGGGGTGGCAGGAGGATTTTTTTAAAATAAAAAGTAATCATTATTAGTTGGAAAAACAGGAAATTCCCATTCCACAAAGGGTAACTCTCTTTTATCAGCTGAATAACAGCCTTATAACAATGCTTAGCAGCATATAATTCCAGCTCTAGATCTTAATGACCCGGGGTTTGAGTTGTGCTGGAAAATTAAAAGCAATTTGTCTCTTAAAAAAGATTAAGGTGAGAAAGAAAGTTCTAGCTTCATGCTTCTTTAGGGCGAGATTCTTTTTCATAAAGATTCTCTGTCATACATAGAAAGGATTTTTACATGCAAGAGTTCCATTTAGGGAGGGCAATGAGGACCTCTTTCTTCTCCCTTTCAGACACCATGTGAGTATTCAGTGAGAGCACCAGATCTGTGGCCAGCAAACTAGTTCTATATATGGAGAGGCTTTTGTTATAAACAATGAAGGGCCAAAGTACACATGAGAGCAGAAGATCAGAGCCTTTAAACAGCTTTGCCCAAGTCACATGTAAAAGGGGTGGGGTACCATTTAAAGTACAAAGGGGGGCAGTGCTCTTTCCTCCCCCAGATGCTTCCCCCCAAAGATGCTTCCCCCCTCAAACAGACTCACTTCAAGTAACTCAGAGCATAGCTCGGTGGTGGGGTGGGGAGGTACCAGTGAACAGACTGCAAAAGGGATGTGAAGTGTGGACTTTTTTTTTTTTAAAGAAAACCTTATTGTCCACCTCCCACCCTGAATTTCAAAATTATGCACTCTACCTGTACCTGTGCCTGTATCAGTGTGGTGTGGTGGTTAAAGTGTTGGACTACAACCTGGGAGACCAGGGTTCAAATCCCCACACAACCATGAAGCTCACTGGGTGACCTTGGGCCAGTCACTGCCTCTCAGCCTCAGAGGAAGGCAATGGTAAACCCCCTCTGAATACCGCTTACCATGAAAACCATATTCATAGGGTGTCCATAAGTCGGAATTGACTTGAAGGCAGTCCATTTCATTTTCACCTGCACTCTCAGTGCTGATTTCATTCCAGCTGAATTTCTGTTGTTATACTAAATAATCCGTCCCCCTGACAAAAAAAGAGCAGAGTAGCAGAGCAGGGAATTTGACTCTTCACTGGAGATGAGGAAGATTTAAGTCAATCTCCTTTTAATACATAATAATAATGATATAGTTTGGCCTGGTCTAGCTCAGTGTAACTATGCCAGTTCCTGCTTGCTAATGATAGAATCTGAAACAGCACTTCATTCAATATCTTATACACAAAGCTAAGGGACAAATTATAATTGCCTGTGAAATGAATGAATCCTGCTGAGGACCTCAAATAATGAGAGGCTGTCAATTAAATAATACATTCACTATATTCCATCCTTTCATATGACTTGGTGAACAGTATGCCACAAATGCCCCCTTTGCTTTGAAAAATCTCACTGTGCCGTATTATATCTTTGTAAGTTCTAGAGGCAATGCAGAATAAACACTATCTCAAAAAAGATATTTTCAGAGGTATCTGACTGGGTTTGAATTTAATGTACTATTACAGCTAAAGGTGTTAATCATATTAAAAGGAATGAGAAAATCTGTTTACAATATGAAGCTCATTTTTGTTTCATTTTCATTGTAATAAACTTAACAGACTATCACAACATGCATTATTCAAGTTTAATGAAATCAAATATACTAAGAAATCCAAGCTAGTAAAGCATCCCAGGTCTTTAATAGCCATTCTGTTATTGCTGGAGCCTCTTCTCTCCTTCCAGTTTTGTCTATTTGCCATTCTACTTGCAGGGAGCAGGTGAATATCCATTTGTCTACTCATTTTTAATTTTTTTCTATCGCTGCATCAAGAAGCTGTGGGATGGGAGTAAATTCCTGTGCAGGCAATATCTTGGATTCTAGGTGTGGGTGAGTGGAGGGGGGGGGCAGGCTAGAGATCCATGGGCATAGCAGTAGATTGCTGTTTCTGGTTGGGGGTCTTATTTGGCTAAGTAGGGCATAGTCTGAAGGCACATGAAGTTTGCTTGCTGATGCTAAGCAAGGCTGGGTCTGATCAGTCCCTGGATGGGCTACTGCCTGGAACCTTATGTACATCGCCTTGGGTTCCATGACAGAAGAAAGGTGAGATATAAATTTAAGAAATGGAAGGATGGCTAAATAGATAGATAGTCCTGCTCTGATGGCACTACCGGGACCTTCTTACGATATGAAGAGAGCCTACTCCGCCAATGGGTCCAAAAGGGCAGGAGGGGTGAACAAGTAAGCATCAGTCAGAAACAGCTATTTCTTCTCAATTCAGAAGCTTACTGAACAAACTTCTGTAACTGTCCAGGAATCTTTTTCTGGGTTCCAGTCCCTGTCAATTCATCCTGGCCCTCAGAACCAATTGCAAACCCCACCACCACCACCACCTGCTCTCCAGGTATAGCATCTCCTTCTCACATATGTTATTGCTGCTTTCACAACATCATCCTTTTAACCTGAGAACCAAGCAAACCTGAGAACAGATTTCACATCCTTCCAACAAGGTGAAATTCCCAGGCTCTCCAGTGAAAATGAACTCAGGTGTCAGGCCTGGGAAAGACAACCACTGTCACCCCTGCCCTGCCCTGCCCTGCCTGAGCCTGAGAACATGTTGCTGCCAGTCACAGTAGACAATACTGGGCTAGACCAATGGTCTGACTTGGTATAAGGCAGCTTTGTATGCTTGTAGCCCACGAGTCATGCATTGCAGAGCTCCAGGTGTATGACAACCCCCTCCCAGCTTTTGCAGCCTTACCCAAGCAGCAAGAGGATTGGAGCACTACTGCTGGCTCATTATATACGCCAGTGGATTGTGCAACTGTTAAGTTTTTTTGATGTTTTATATGTTTTTGCTTTGTACGTCGCTCAGAGTAGCTGGTTAATCCAGCCAGATGGGCGACCAATAAATCAATTAAATAAATAAATAAACTTGTGATAAGTCACCAGTTGCTTAAGTAGCCATCCTGCTCTGTTGCTGTTTGATCCTCTCTCCCAACTAACTGCTGAGACACAATATGATGCCTGTCCCTCCACAAGCATCTGTTCCTCCCCTTTCTCAAGGATAATGCCTTCTGTTCACCATTCACGCCATCATTTCAGTCCATCTTCCTGAACTCCCTCCTTGCAAGGAACCTATGAAATACCTGCACATTATTGCGATTTATGAACTGTGCACATTTAAAATGGCTCTTGGGATTCGAATGCAAGTGGCTCTAAGCACTTTGTAATGCTAAATGCGCTTTCCTGTTTGCTCAGACACCCATCCGGTCTCTTCAAAAGTCATTTATATGCATGGGATACGCAGGAGACATCTGCAGGGTAATTTGCTAATACTTTAAGGTTGCTAACGGCAGCTCCTGGTCATTTTATAATTAATAGTTGCACATACATTTCCCCTGGCTAATCAGTATTGATTAGAAAAATCAAAGAACATCCCAAATAATGATCTGTATTTATTTTTAAATAAATTGCTCCTCCTCGGGAGTCTTCCAGCACATGGAGTCTGAAATGCAGACTTACAAGCAAACTATTTTAGGGTGGAAACATATTTCTATTTCAGAGCTAGAAGGAACTATTTCTCTGAGTCTTACACTGGCAGAGAAAATCTGTGCAAGAAAGACTTTGGATAGAGACACACTGTTGTGCCAGTTCCAGGGTGTCTCTACCTCTTTTCTGAAAACAGGGGCACATGACCTAGTCAAACCCCACCACTTTTTACTGTAAAATCTGGTGGGATCAGCTTGAGTCACTTCAAAGAGATTTTGCAACTCATCAGCAGATCAACCTGTTTCCCCTCCAGGTGTGGCCAATGGAAATGCTTGCTGTAGGTGACTAGTGTGCTCACAGCCTTTAATTGTGTAGCAAATGTCATTCTGATTGCTTGCCTCTAAAAGAAGGAAAACCTGACTTTGATTCTGGATAAAAGATGGGGTTCTATTATTTGGTAACATGAGATGGGCAGACATAACATTTTTGGAACACAGAACACAGGAAGTTGCCTTATATCAAGTTAGCCTCTCCTGGATCTCAGACAGGAGACTTTCCCATCCCTACCTGCAGAAGTCAAGGACTGAAACCTGGGATCTTTTATATGCAAAGCATGTGTTCTGCCACTCAGCTATGGCCCTTCCCCTTTAAGACTTTAAGAGTGGCAGAGGAGTTTTGATAGTGCCTTTGCTGCATTCAAAACAAAATCACAATCCTGCAGTGAGCTCTGGAAAACAAAAAACCCTGGAGAGAAAAAATATGAAATGATGGTTATGCTTTTATCTCATCCTTCCTCCAAGGAATTCAGAGTGGCAAACATGGTTCCTTCCTCTAAATTTAACCTCACAACAACCTTGTGACTGAAATTTCTTAGGCTGAGAATGATTCACCCAATGTTATCCAATGACCCTTCATGGCTAAGTGGAAATTTGAAATTGATTCTGAGTGCTGGAAGAGCTGGTTCCTCTTTTGACATTCATTATGTCAAATGCAATGGGTACCTATTGGCTTGCAGTGATGACATCACCAACATATACAAACCTAAGTCCTGGAATATGCTTTTTTTATGTTTTGCAAGTGAAATATGCACACATGTGTGCTTCCAGTGTAAGACATAGCAGGGTTAATGGATTAATTTAGTACCATAGAAATTGAACTGATATAAGAGGAACAATACCACTTGTGTGCAAGCCTACTAGAGTAACAGTGGCATGTTCCCTGCTGGAGGGCTTACCAGTGGTAAAAGTAGCTCTTGGTGGGTTGTAAGGAGAGAGAGGAGGAGGAGTTAGACAGTGAGAGTGTTTTAGAGAGTGACAGTGAGTTACAGAGAAAGTGTGAGAGTGAATGTGTCAGCGAATACGGAGGTGTGCCAGCAAGTGAGAGAGCATTAGAGTGAGAAAGTTAGAATTTTAGAGTTGATGAAGAGCACTATCTTTAGTGTTAGCATTGCTTAGGGAGAAAGACAGAATTGACCAATCTCTAACAATGTAAGTAGCACTGATTCTGGGTGGTGGATTGATTCTTATTATGACAGTATCCATAATAGAATTGGGGGTAAGGAGAGAGGGTCTTCTGTCCCTAGCCATGCTCATCCTCCTTCAAAAAAGTGTTGTTCTCAAGACTGGTTTAAACGATTTTACCTTTTCCTATGAGGGTGTCTTCAGAACCAAATCAGCTCCAGGTTTCAGAGGCCCTTTGGATAGGATGTCCTCAGTTGGCCCAGCCCTTGCTGCTTTTGCCATTGCCTCAGTCCCTTTCCTTCCCCCTGCAAACTCAGTTTTTCATCTTCTCCCCACTCTGTTCAAGTTTGGAAAAATTCTGGAAGCTCATTTTTAAAAAGTGGGCATTTCTGCTGCAAATGCAGGATTTGCCTTCTGGATGGAGGTGAGGAGTTGCCAAGGGGCAGGCTCAAGAGGGTTGTTGGGAGGGCACCAAGAACCTGGCTAACAGTGTAAGATGAAGGCATGCCTGGAGCTCCAACTCTTTGGCTCCCAAAGACTTCAATGGAAAGGAGCAGCACCCCTTTTGAAGCAGGAAGGAGATACGAACTTCTCATGATGCAAATGGCAGTTGAGTTGCAAATGCTCCTGGATGAAACGGATGGTCTTGAACCATTCCAGGCAGGGTTCTGGCCCAGCTTTGGGACAGAATCAACCTACTAGCTACTCAGCCATATTCAATGATTTGTTGCTGACATTTAAGCACCTAAACAACTTGGAATCAGTTCACATAGCAGACAATCTCCCCTGGTACAGATCAAGCCAATCTTTAAGATTTTCCAAGGAGACCCTGCTGGTCTTTCCATGACCAGTGGACTGTGACTTGGTGACAACATGGAAATGGGGCTTTTTGGTGATAGCACCCACTCTCTGGAGTGCCCTCCCTTGGGTGAAGAAAGTAAAGATCTCTAAGAAATACTTCTTAAACGTTTAGTTTTATACACTGCTCAGCTGTAGTTGTGATATAAAGTTACATGTTCTTTTTACCTTGTTTTTAGATAATTTTTATTGAAGGTTTACATATGTAAACCTCTACGAGATTTTTTATTATATGAAATTACGTTAAGAATGCATTAAACATGTACATCTTTCCCCACTTTTTCATCAACAGGCAAACTAGGCAAATTGCCAGTGCTGCAAGCAGAAGGAAACCTCTCCCTAGACAAAAAGGGTATCACTCAGTTTATGAAGCATGTTAAAGAGGGGGGAAAGGGTACATCCATCCCTTTCTCAGATATCTCCAGAGGCACATGCACAGGTGCTTTTCCTACTCAGCCCAGGACAATTTCCATTCCTCGTTTGCCCAGAGTGTCCCCTTATGACATCATCATTTCCTGAGTTCCAGAATTGTCCTGTACCCCAACACAGGTCACCATGGAGCTCCTGCTCCTGACATGTCCCCCAAATAGCTTATAATGAGTTTGTGGAGTGTAGGGGACCTGTCTCAGGATGGTGTAGCTGTCTGAGCCAGACTGAAGAGCAGAAGAAGAGCCCCACTGGATCAGACCAAAGACCCATCTGGTCCAGCATTCTGGTCCCCCACAGCTGCCAACCAGATGCCAATTGGGAAGTCCACAAGCAGGACATGAGCACAATCGTACTCTCTCGCTCTCATTTCCCAGCATCTGGTATTCAAAGAGACATACTTCCTCTAATACTGGAGGTAAGATACCGTCATCATGACTAGTAGACATTGAAAGGCTTATTCTCTATGAGTTTGTCTAATCATGCAAGTTGAACGGCCATCACTACATCTCGTGGCAGTACCCCAGTTGTACTGTTATTTGTTGTATAGAGAGGCCCTTCTTTTTGTTTGTCCTAAATCTCCCATCATGCAACTTTGTTGGATGACCCCAGGTTCTGATATTATATGAGGAGAAAAACCTCTCTCTGTCCACTTGCTCTGCATCACACATAATTTTATACACCTCTATCATGCCTCCTCGCTTTCTTCTAAACTAAAAAGCCCCAAATGTCGACACAGTGCCTCATAGGGGAGTTGCTCTGTCCCCTTGACAATTTGGGTTGACCAGGCTGGACACAGCATTCCAGGTGTGGTTGCACCATTGATTGACATAAAGGCATTAGGATATTAGCAGTTCCCCTCGCTGGATTGTCACCTTGTAGTGGTGAGTGGGCTTGCGTGTTCCAATGAACCCTGTGAGCGATGACGTCGGGAGTCATGTACTCCCAGCAGGGTCACCCATGGCGGTAAGGTCGAGGGAGAGGAACCAGACAAAGAGTGATCCAAGAATGTCCTCAATGGCAGAACAGGCGGAGGATAACACTGTGTATGTTACAACGGCTGTGAAGGCGGATGAAGGCTGCAGCAGATAAAAGACTTCCAATCGTCGTGGTACCCATGCCATTGGATCAAAGTTTTTTTCTGTCAGGATTGCGTGTTGATCATCGTGCGCCGATCTCCCCACATAAAACAAATTCACGCACAGGCGTCGTCCAACCAAATTATCTTGGAAGACAATCTTACTTGCCTACGAGTGATCACCAACCATTAGCAGTTATATTTTTGGCCTTTCCCAAATGATCCCTAACATGGCGTTTGCATTGATTGGGGTTGCCATCTCTCCACAAGGATTAAACTGTCACATTGAAGTTTTTTTTAAAAAAAAACAGCTACACATGCCTTTTTCCAAAAACTGAATTACAGTTCAAAGGAACAGCTGCAGCACTAGGGGGACTGAAGAAGATCTGCCCTGGGAGTGAGTATCTGAGCTGGGTGCTTGTTGCTTGTTCCTTTGGGTTGCTGTCTTTTGAGACAGCTGAAGTCCCTGGTAAGTACTGCAAGGACTGGGTCCCCCTGCCTGCCCTAGCTCCAGAGAGAAGCTGCAGTTAATCTTGCAGCCCCTTGCATCAGCTCCTGGCTGGGTCAGGAAGCATAAAAGCCCATCAAAGGGGCTTTCCCCTTGGGGAGCCCCTTATGGAGTCCCCAGTGCGAGGATGCTACCCTCTTCTCTTTCTTTCTTTCTTTCTTTCTTTCTTTCTTTCTTTCTTTCTTTCTTTCTTTCTTTCTTTCTTTCTTTCTTTCTTTCTTTCTTTCTTTCTTTCTTTCTTTCTTTCTTTTCTAACCAATCTGGAGGAGATTGGGTAGTGGAGAGGGCCTATGGCTCATGTGTAGTTTCTGCGCAGGGTGGGAGCCTGTGCAGTGAACTGAATGATAGGAGAAACTTGCCATATGCCTTCAGAGTGAGAGACTGTAACTGGCAGAAGGCTGGCCGTCCCTGGATGCGAGACAGAGGGGGAGTAGATGTGCTATGGGGAGGTGGTGAATTACCATACAAGATGAGGGCAAGGCTATTTACGCCTTGTTCCTCACTCCCACTCTTCCCATGGACAGGTTCCTTGTTGCTCATCTGCTGTGCCCACTGGCCTGTGTATGTTGTTGTTTAACGCCAGATCAGTACACAATAAGACCACTCTCATCCATGATTTGATCGTGGATGAAGGTGCCGATTTGGTGTGCATTACCGAGACCTGGGTGGGTGAGCTGGAAGGAGTTGATCTGACTCAGCTTTGCCCACCTGGATACTCAGTGCAACACCAGCACAGGCTGCAGGGATGGGGGGGAGGAGTTGCTGTGGTCTACAGAATTTCCACCTCTGTCACCAGGAAACCACTCTGTCTTGGAGCTGGCTGTGAGGGCCTGCACCTGGTGTCAGGCCAAGGAGACAGTAAACTAGGGTTGCTGCTGGTATATCATCCACCCTGCTGCCTGGCAGCTTCTCTGACTGAGCTGGAGGAGGTCATCTCTGTTGTGGTATTGGAGGAGCGCAGAACGATAGTCTTGGGTGATGTCAATGTCCACTCTGAGGCTGCCTGTAGTGTTCCGGCTCAGGACTTCATGGCCTCCATGACTACCATGGGGCTGTCTCAAGTTGTCCCTGGCCCGATGCATAGGGCATTGCACACCCTTGACTTGGTTTTTGCTCCAGATGGAGGAAGGGGTGGTCTGGAGATAGAGGGGGTGGATGTCACCCCATTGTCATGGTCAGATCACTTCCTGGTGAAGTTTAGACTTATGGCTCCGATCCTTCCCTGCAGGGGGAGGGTGGACAGATTAGGATGGTCTACCCCTGGAGACTAATGGAATCTACTGGATTCCTGAACGTCCTGGGGGAGTTCTCAGTAGATAGAGCAGGCGACCCTGTTGAAGCCATTGTTAGACTGTGGAACAGCGAGGCGTGTCGGACTCTTAACACAGTTGCCCCTGGGCATCCTCTCTGGCATTGTGGAGCCCAGTTTGCACCTTGGTACACCAGTGAGCTAACGGCAATGAAAGAGGCTGGATGATGGCTAGATGGAGTTGGCAGAGGCAATACTGGTGAGTGAGATGCAGCACTTGGAAAGTAGAAGAGAAAGGGTGGATGAGGAAACCTGGATTTCAACACTGAGGAGCAAACAAGAGGACAAAAATCAGGAATGTGGTGCTTGTGGTCGTAGCAGAGAGAGAAAAAATGTGCAGCTATGATTGCAACAGGATGTCCAGATCTACCTATCCATTTAAAGGCAAACTGTGGGGTATGCATATGGATGAAAAAAGGTCACACAAATTGTATGGTGAGGTTGGGAAGTAAGTTTGGAGAAGTCCTCTGCAATTCCCTCTCAGGGTGTACTGGGAGTTGATGTGGCATTGATTCTCATCAATTGTATTTTACCTGTTGATCTGTCCCAAATGGTGATGGAGACATTGCCAATTGAGTCCATAGTATCATCAGTCCTATCCAGAGAAATGATCACATCTGCACTGGTCTCCTAGGGCATGTGTGTGAGTGAGAGGGGTGGAGGCAGACACAGACATTGTTATTCAGCACTATTTGCCATCTCTCTAGGTACATGCCCAGAAATGGGACTCCCTTGCACTTTGTGTTGTGTGGAGTTCCATAATTGCTTGCCTGTTTTTATCAACTACAAATAGGCCCAGAAATTATAGCTTAGTGTCAATACTTTCTTCTCTTCTTCACATCCTCTTTCAGGTTAAACTACATGTTATCTGAGAGTTTCATGAACTCCCAATGAATTTTTATCTTACAATATGCAGCCGGTGAGGAAGGATGTGGCAATCAAAATATGGATCATGGCACCTGGAAGGGAGTTCTGATCCTTTGCCCCTTGCCTCTGAACCAAACCAAATCCACTACCCTCAGAACTAGTATAGAAGGAGACAGGAAAGCTTACAGACCTAAGACTGAAACCCTACAATCCTAAACACATTTTACTACTCAGCAAGCTCTGCTGAATGTATCAGGCCTTACTTTTGAGTCAATGATCCTGATGGGTAACATCTATGGAAAGCCTTCCCACCAGACTCTTGGTGGGAAATCAAAGACTCAAAATATATTTGCTCTTGTTTCAGCCTGAATAACACTCCCTCCCTCACTATAACTTTTTGCATTACCCTCTGTCATATCAGCAAAATAAAGCATCCTCTAGATCAAGGCCTTCAGTCACAGATATTGAGGCTGACTCTTCACAGCACATTCTCCATGCAAACAGACTGCTCTGGGGCTATGTGGTGCCTGACTGCTTCATCAAAATTAAATTAAATTCTGGAGACACATTACAACCTCAGCGCAACAGTGGACAGATGTATATATGCTCCAGAGAAGGCAGGAAGGGGTGAGTGGCTGTTAGTTACAGGACACGGTCCTTTCTTGTCCGGCATCCATGAAAGAGTTTCCATCAGGAGAGTCTCACCGGGACAGGCTGAGCAATGTGGCTTTCTGTAGCCTGTTGTAATTCAGCTGTGTTGGCACTTGGCAGGGAGATTCATTCAGCTTCCACACTCTGACCTGCAGCTCTCGTTCCTTTCAGGTTTGCTATCAATCCAAGCACAAGCCATCTCCTCTTCTTATGGAAGGTGAATGGGCTAAAGAGAGGGAAACAGGAACAGCTGTACAAGGAAGCCAAGGAGAGAAAATCTGTTTTCATTGCCACCACCTTAGGGACACTTGATCAGCAGAATTGACCACTATGCAGCAATCATAAGAAAAGTAGCCTGATGGATGCCCTCAGCAAGTTGGCAACAGTAGAGCCCATTCAGATTTTTTCAGGATCCAGAAGCAGGGTTTATCTCTGCAGCATAAGAAGAGTGGACACACTTTTGTGTCCACACAGTCCTCAATAGCAGGTCTTAGGTGTGGCATGAAAACCCTCTGCAAATGTTGCAAGGATTGATCTGAGGTGCTGCTTCCTTCCACAGCACATTCACTTCTGGATTCAGCCCCAGTACTACATAGAGAAAGTGAGAGCTATGGAAAGTTACTTGGGCACACTCTTGACACTGGCAGAGTTGGTTGTGAGTACCCCCGCATACTGGCAGTGCTTTCAGCCCTGGATTAGGGTGAAAGAGAACCAGGGGAACTGAACCCCAATTGCCACTGGCCCTTCTCCTTGCTCCAGTGAGCACCCCCTCCCCTACCAGAAGGAGCCAATTCGTTAAAAAGTCTTGGTGTACCGTTAAGTCTGCATTCCTCACAGTGGTGTCAAAGGAAGTGGCTTCACTCTGCTTCATAGCAGAGCCAGCCTTCATTCTGAGAAGTGCTTCCCACTCTGGCTCAGGCAGCTAACCTTGGACTCTTAGATGTGAGAGTGGGCGAAAAGCCCCTTCGTGAAGGGGACAGGTTTTGCCTTTGCCTACAAGAGATCAGTATCAGATCTTCTTATCTTCTTAGTAGTATCTTGTGGAACGCCTCTCCCGCTATGAACCGACCCGGTCACTTCGCTCAGCGTCTAAGGCCCTCCTCCGGGTACCAACCCATTGGGAAGCCCGGAGGACAGTTACTCGATCTAGGGCCTTTTCTGTAGTGGCCCCCGAATTGTGGAACAGCCTCCCTGAAGAAGTACACCTGGCGCCGACGCTTCTATCTTTTCGGTGCCAGGTTAAGACCTGGCTATGCTCCCAGGCATTTTAATGTGTTTCATGTTACAATTTTAAATCTCTTTGTTTCAGTTTATTTATTGTGATATTTTGTATTTCTGTATTTTTAATCTTTTGTACACCGCCCAGAGAGCTATTCGCTATGGGCGGTTTAAAAATGAAATAAAATAAATAAATAAAATAAATAAATTAGTCCAACTCTCTCTTTCCGACTGAGTGGCATCTTCAACTGAAAAGCAGCCCTGTTCTGTAAGGTGTCCCTCCTGGCAATGTGCTTCTAGGCCCTATATTGATCCTCTCTGTAGAGCATCTCCTTTGGATCTGGCTCATTTATCCTTGATATTGAGAAGCTCTTCCTGAGGCCATTTTCTACTCTTGGATTTGCAGGACAGAGATCACCTGAAACAAAGGGTGACCTGAGAGAGAAATCTAGCTAGTAGAGCCCCATTTTCCCACTAGAAAGCCAGTAAATTCCCGGCTGCCATCAGAAATCAGGTGGCAGAATTTGCTTCATACATAATGTGTCCAAGGGAAGACGTGAGCCACCGGACAAGGAAGGCCATTTGCTGTCTTCAAAAGCAGCTGCTCTACTACAGGGGTATGTAAACTGAGAAGGATGAAACCTGTAGGCCTTTCTTGAGAAGTTGGGTCCTCTCTCAAATAGCTGATATATAAACCTCCATTAAAACTAGTCCCATACCTTTCAAAAATGGTTGGTTTTCAGGCACACTTGTATGCTTCCAAGTTCCTCACCAAAGCATCAGACTAATCTTGGCTTTCCCTTGCTTGTGAGGGTCCCAGTGGGGAAGAAATCCAACAGGGAAAAATGACCCCCCACTTCTTTATGGCTCATCATCTGTGCTAGCTCTGTTGGCAAGGAACCAGTAGGGTGCTCCATGTTGCATTTCATAGTATTATCTTCTCTCATCAGACCCACCCTACACATAAAAAGGAGACTAGGAAAGAA
Source organism: Rhineura floridana (assembly GCF_030035675.1). Lineage (NCBI taxonomy): Eukaryota > Metazoa > Chordata > Lepidosauria > Squamata > Rhineuridae > Rhineura > Rhineura floridana. The sequence continues at coordinate 137,614,433 of NC_084480.1, forward strand.
GCCCACAGACAGGCCCACAGCTTTATTTCTCAAGGTTTTCAACAAAATACAGCCAGAACTAGACATCTGCAAGTTCAGGCAAACCCTCTTGGAGACAAATTGGGCAGATCTCACGTCCTACTGTATCAACCACACTCATCATCCAAAGGGAACAGAAAAGACCTAGGCCATTATGTCAGCAAGACCCATGATGGAATGAGCAAGAAAGTTTTAGCTGCTGGTGCCTCCCTCTCACAGATGAGCATCCTGTGGTGCCGCACAGAAGAACACAGCCCACATATGTTGCCTTTTGTGGACACGTTAAGGGTTGCTGTGGTAAGGAGATCCCTCTGTGACAGCATTAAGGATGGTTGCATGATGATATTTCAGCCCAGAAGATGCGTCAGGATCATAGGTCTTCCTGAAATCTTGCCTCTTCTCTGATAGCCTAAAACAGTGCTACAAGGATCCTGCTTTGGACTGGCTGGAAGCCTAAACAGGACCAATTCCTAAAACATTTTGTTGGAGGTCCCTACTAGTTTAGTTCCCATTCTGAAAACAACACAAATCACTTAAGGCACTGAATCTTTGAAATGTGACCACTTGTTGACTTTAGGTGTTTTCGAAGATACTTACTGAAGACCAGAAAGAAGCTTATCTGAGATCATTCCTAGTACTGCATGAACTACAGAAGAGAAGACAGGCTGGCATCCTGCTGGTATATTCCCACCATGGAAAGTCCAGCAAACTCTTGGGGAAGGAGGTGAGCAGCTACCAAGCTAGGTTCAACAGAGGGGACATGGCAAGGCCTATTCATCATCGGGGTAGGAATGGGCAAGTCATAAGCACTCCTGACAATGGAGGGCACAAGGCCCTGGGAGGGGTGTGTGGCAGGGAGGGGAAGAAATAATTGAGAGCTAAAGCCCTCCAAAGGCTTTTGAAGGTGAGCAGGGCTATACAAAACATTAATAGGAGAGTGATTGTGGAAGTGCACTCCCTGCAAAAAATAAAAAAATAATTCACCAAGGGCTAAATATGTGAGCAGATAATATGTAAAGTGCTGGGGGGGATAAATAGCTTGTCAAAAACAAAGGAATGTGTGTGAAGACGACAGCATTGAATCCAGACAGTGCATGTGTCATTGCAAGATGGGGGGGGGGGAAGAAGAGCTCGCTTTGTGGTAGAGAAGCCCAGACACTCCCCTTCGAAGGTATTCTGAATATAGCCTGATTGGTTGTTTGTGTTTTCCACCTTTCCAGACAAAACAGATCTTGGGGACTAAAACTGCAAAGTAAAACAGACATATTTAAAGTGGCCATCTGAACTATATCAACTGTCTTAATAACGTTGCTTCCTCCCTGCTAAAACAAGATCAGCACAGCACATGTCTTCTTTCTATTATTCGGGCTGATTGCAGGTGTTGCCACCATTCACCATATGCTCAGAGGCACATGTTACCAAATTCTTGCAAGCTACACAGGAAGTGGATTGGACTGTGAAAGACCAATCCAAATTGTGTTTGCAATCTGACAAATTTGTAGGGCAGTCCAATATCTCACAGAGGACAGGTCTCCTGCTCCCCTGGTGCATTCATTATAGCTGCCCAATTTCCCTGCTTTTTGAAACTTGATATAAATATCTGATGGCTATAGGTATGTTCTTAAATTGTAAGGTTTTTTGCCTATTAGTGAATTTGTATTCGAGCCAGACAGAGCAATGAGGCAGGTTTGGCCTCAAAATCCTTTGCTGACAGCAACCTTCACATCTCCAGTGGGAACGGCCATGTTCTCCGTTGACGCCGGTCAGCCTGTTGGGGTGGCCCAGCAATGTTCATACTTGACAAAATAAACCTCACAGATAGTGTCATGTCTGGCTAGTTGGGTAGCTGGTACACCACTCTGCACCACCACCATTAACAGGGAGCAAGAGAAGAAGAAGATTACTCTTTGCCGCAGTAGGTATTATAGTGATTTTAAAAAATCATCATCATAAAAAGCACAGCCTTCCCTGACCCTAGGTTTGTAGTTCAGCGGCAGAGCACCTGCTTTGCATGCAAAAGGTCCCATGTTCAGTCCACAACAGGTCCAGGTAATGCTGAGAAAGAATCCTGCTGAATACCCGGAGAACCTGCCAGTCAGCATAAACCACACCCACTTAGGCAGACCAATAGTCTTGATGGTATAAGGTTCTTCTGGTCCCATAAATCTGCTTCTCTTATTTCAGGGAGGGAGATTCCTCCCCTGATTAGACAAGTTAATCTGGTTCATTCAATAGGCCTAATTATGATTTAAAACAGATCAATAATTCAGTCCTCCCTAAAGAATGCCCTTTTCTTAGTTAATTTACCTGTATCAAATAAAGCTGATATAATGAAGAATCTCTTCTTTTTTCTTCCATCCAGATGATATCATAATTGAACTTTTTTTGGGGGGGCGGGAGAAAATAATTTCAGCCATTTGAAGGGCAAAAAGAAGGGATAAATACAATAAAAATTAATTGGACATTTGGGAGGGGGATGCTTTAATTTTGTTTGTTATAGTGTTTTTCAAATAAATATTTTAAAAAGGGGGATGAATGAAGTACTTTTTAATGTATTGTTTCAAAATAATATTACTACAGCCAGTTTCATCCCTACAGACCTCGTGGATCCAACAATGAAAAGATCTAATCCACAGCCTTATCCCTTGCAGATAGGGAGCTGCTTGTAAAAGTGGGGGGGGGGAGGACAGCAGCACCTCCAAGCCACAGAAACAAAGGAGGCACTAAACAAAATGGGGAGTGTTATTCAGAAGCTGGAGCTCCCGTGCCTATTGTGCTTTGAGTACTGTACTCTTCACCAGAGGCAAGTGTTTCTGTCTGTCTCCTTATGGAGGAGTTCCTTCTTTTGTCTTTGAAATGCTAGTGATTCAAGGTATTCATCAAGTGTGAGACCAGCTGGTTTGTGACTTTGTGAGATCAGAGGAGGCCAGGTAGAGAGCAATACATTACTATAGAAAATAACAACACATTTAACAACAAATGGCTTCAAGGTAAAAGTCAGTTGCTTTGTTTGACCTTTACTGAACGTTTCTGATCACTCAGTGTTGTCTATTGTCAGAATGTATATAGCATACCAAGGTCTCATGAGGTAAGATGGAGATATATGCCCAACTGAGGATATGTAATATAGTCTTATGTGAAGTTCCAATCTGCGTCTGTCAAAGAAAGGTAAGGAAGCCGTCAGAGCAAGCCTTGACAGTGGTGATATGATCAATCGGTCAGGCTATGAGGCAGAACAACTCATTCATTTCCTGGCAGTGAAGAAGTAGGATCAGTGCCTCTGAGCATTTGCAGAGGATTTATACAACTGATGTATACAGAGCATACAGAAGAGAAACTATTGTTTGTTTCTTTGAGGAGGCAAGGTCAATTCAAGCTGTGTGGTGCTACTAACTAAACATTCTCAGGCAGTGGAGAAACGAAACAGTGCCTCTGAGCATCCTATACATGTCGACTCCGAAGAAAGTCCCATACCTCCACCTTCATGTTTCAGTCAGGAGAAAGGGTATAGCTCAATGGTAGAGCATCTGCTTTGCATGCAGAAAGTTTCAGGTTCAACCCCCAGCTTCTCTAGATAAGGCTACAAGTGTCCCCTGCCTGAAACCCTGGAGAGCCGCTGCCGGTCAGTGTAGACAATACTGAGCAAGATGGGCCAATGGTCTGACTCAGTTAAGGCAGCTTCCTCTGTTACCATGCCTGGCAGTTCCTTGTGGGTTGATGGTTTTCATTAGCCCTATTTCCTCACATTTAAAAAAAATATTTCAATTTTAAAAAAAGGAGCATATATTCTGCTGAGGAAGGGACAAGGGGTATTTTTTAGAGTTGCAGTCTCTCCTCAAACACATGAGTTGTATACGAATGGCAACTTAAAGTGCTTTGGATGCATCCCACGTATACATGTTTTTCATGTTGTCCACGTCATCTTGTCCTCATCCAAGTGGCAGCCTGCATTCCCCACCCCACTGAATTTGGATTTTCTCCATCAGTGGGTAATGCAGTAAAGAAAAACAATGCAACATAAATGGCATATTACCCAACTCTGTGGATGTACTGAAGTGCATTGTGTGGGTGGTTTTTTGTTTTGTTTTACATGTGTAATGACATTTTGCCATCATGTATCACCACACCCCCTATTTTCTTTGGCAAGGTGCACCTTGGTGGGCTGCTGGTGGGGCTGGTCATGACACACACCCTTTTTTAAGCCTGCTGTTTTGTGCAAGTCCGGTACATCAAAAAACTTGTATCTCAAAAATATATTTTTTAAATTGGCTAAGCTCACAGATTAAAAAATACCTGTGCACATGTCCGCAACAGACATCAGGTGTCTGGAACACAGAGAGGGTGGGGAAGTATCAATTATGGAGAGAGGACAACAGCACACAGTGCAAATACACGCCATCAAGTACCACCCACTCATGGTGGCTGGAAACATTGAAACAGTTCAACTGAAAGGGCTCATGTGTGGACGAATGTGCACAAAACTCCACATAGAAAAATCAGATCTGTTTGACCCATGTGGACCTTAAGACTCGGGGTACAACACAGGTTTCATCTTTTAAAATGCTTGAATGGTTATTATTTGCCCAGACAGCTATCAATGTCCTCCTCCTATAAAGAATTACCAGTGCGGAGATAGGGAACTGCTTTGCCTTTCCATGAAGACAAAATGCCCCCAAGCATAACTGTGAAAGGAATTGAGAACTGTGAACATATACAAGAAAATGTAAATGATAATAACCTTTGCTTTCTCTGGTAGTCAAAAAGCAAAATGATATTGGAGAATGGGTTTTGGTACACCCCTATTTTGATCTTTCCCTTCTGGTTTTACACACACACACACCTCTCTGTGAAGACTGTACTCCATATGTTGTATTTATTTGCCACTCTGATTGTGGGTTATACTAGATATGACATCATACAAGCAATTAGAAATTGAATGCGATTAGCAATGAACGTTTTTAAAGGATGTCTCCTTAGCTGGATTAGGACCCTAGTGTGGGGGTATGGTGGACTAAATGGGATCTTTTTTCTCCTATGGAAATAGGTGCTCAAGGCCTTATCTGTATTTGGACTGCAGTACAGGATCCCAATCTAGATCAAGCCTTCATGCCACTAATTTACTTATCAAAATTCATTCACACAATTGCCTGTCATGTGAACAACATATCTACTTGGACCCCTGAAGTCTAGTATGGTGTTCTGTTGGCTGAAGATATTGTCATACTTGAAACACAAAAATGTCCTACAACATGTTAGCAGCAACTCAGAATGAGCCCCACCAGCCTGTGAAATGGCAGACTGTCCACTGTAGTGGTGCCGTAGTAAACATGCACACATTTTAACATGCATGTGCTATAGTGACAAGTTGCCTCCAGTACCCACTTGGAGATTTAACTTCTAGAGATCCTGGGAAAGGAGCAAAATCCTAAAGACTGTCAACAAATATCCCACCCCAGCGCCACCCAATGCCAGAGCTGTCCCAGCACTGAGGTAAGTTGACAGGCAGATGGCTGGGGGAGGGCTTTGGAGATTGAGGAAGGTAGGCAGCTGCCTTATCTTGAGTCAGGCAATCACTTTTAGCATTTGTAGATAGGGTCTGGATCATTCATTTTGATTGCTGTGGGAAACAGGCAAACTGGCTGGAGGCTCTAGTCAGTGAAGAAATGGCCGTCAACTGTCAGTACGGAGACGGACTGTCAGTTGATGGGGAAGGTGTGAGGCAAAGACCAGAAAAGGCTGAAGTGCAGGTGGAGAAGTGGATATCAAGCTATTCTTACCCAGTGTGATAACCTTTGCTGGTGAAGATCAGAAGAATGGATCCAGTGGCTGTGTTAGGTTTAGAGATGTGAAGGCCCAGAAAAAAATGGAAAAATTTGGGGAAAAACCAATTTTCTCCAGTTTTTTCTAAAGCCTTTTTTTGTTTTTTTTCCAAAAAATTGGAAAAATTGAAAAAAATGAAGAAAAAATGGATTGTGGGATGTTTTATTTTAGCAGGATGAATAAAAGGTTTCACTGAATCTTGGTCAACTTTTTCTTGGTTCTTTTTATGGGAATGGATGCTTTAATTTGATTTGTAATAATTGTTTGAATAAAGTGTACTTTTAATATACCAAATGTGATAATTTTATGCCAAACCAACTTGTACATAATTACATATGATGTTCCTGAAGTAACAGAGTGACTTTCAACCTGTACAAAGTGCTAATATTGCATTTTTATTTTTTTTCTGAAAAATTCAGTTTCTAAATTTCCCTTCTAGTAGTTAATGCAGTTGTGACTTAAGCTGGGGCTGAGGAGGGGCCTGCCCATCACTAGTTGACCTAAAGCCCTCTTTTCATTATTGGAATATATGATGGCTTCAGGTCCACCATTTCCACCTACTTTTAGGAATGTTGCACCAGAAGCTAGACTGCCACAAACACCACAGGGCATTAAAGACCCTTCCATTGTCTAGTCAGATCTTTGCCTGACTTGCCAAGTCATAGACAAACTGATCTTTTTCTAACCACCACACATGATCCTTGTTTGTATCAGCAAGCTAGGTACCATCCATTATCAGCAATTTCAACACCTTGTGCTCTGTCTACCCCATTTTAATTACAATTTGCTCAACAGTGTAACACAAATGCTTCAGAAAGTCTTACCTCATCAGTCTGATCTGAGACACTACTTCACTTTAGACATAACACAGCCTTCTGAAAGTTGCAGAGAGATCAAAATAGGTACTACTTCTGCCCAAAACATTTACTTTCACCACTTGGTCGTTTTCTTCCTAAGTCAGACAACTGATGAGTCAAAGTCTCTCTTGGTCTGTTTCCAGCCTCTTTCATTAGCACTAGTGAGGATAATTGGTTTCTTTTGCCTGTAGTAGCAAAGGTCATCCTGTGGCCTGCACACTGTTTGATTGTCTACTTGTGACTTCTGCAAACAAATGGTTCAGGACAGGATAAACAAATGTATATTCAAGACCGACTGAAAACAAGCTCATCAACATTAATCAGATCTCCTCCTCCTACCTTTGGCCTTTTGCCACACCAGTGCCAATACATCACTGTACGCTCCCCCTTCCCTCCAATCACATGGTTTGAGCCAGTGATGTGTTTACTTCCCACCCCATCACATCTCTGTCTAATTCAGCCTTCCCCAATCTAGTGCCCTCCAGATGTTATTGGATTCAAGCTCCCATCATCCAGCATGACCTATGGCCAGGGAGTTGTAGTAGCCAAACAATATCTGCAGGGCATTGGGTTGGAAAAGGCTGATTTAACATTAAGGTGGAGGCCTGTAGCTCAGTGCTAGAGCATCTGTCTTGCATGTATAAGGTCCCCAGCATCTCAGTTAGGGGTGGGAAGGACTCCTGCCTGAAACCCTGGAGAGCCGCTGCAAGTCAGAGTAGGCAGGAGTGAGCTAGATGATCCAATGGGCCGGACTCAATATAAGACAGCTTCCTATGTTCTTATGATGCTAGCCTGAGAAGAAACCTTATCACCAGCCCCATCTGCATCATCAGGTTGCTAAACTATAATGGGAGCAGCATAATGTTTCCTATGCACTGCAGGTAATTCTGCACTGGTTCTATGACACCTTACAAACATTGTGGAAGCTTGGCATTTGTATCTTGTATGTAATGGGAATCTGTGAAGAATGTGGGACCTTAGACAGCTTCTGCTTGGGATGTAATTTGTTGAGGGTCTTTTAGGGGCATATCATAAAGATCAATTTGCTTCCAACTTTGGTGGTTCTAAGATGCTTGTGCATGGAATCTGGAAGGGCAGAACCCTTTTCCTAAGCTAAATATGTATCTTAAGACAAATTGTTTGAGATAAGGAAATAGATGGTTGCAGACCTAACATGAGGCTTTGACCTGAGAATAAATGTCATTTAAAGAGTGAGCCCCATGCAATAGATTAAGAGCAGGACGATCAAAATCAATCCAGATATCCTAGTACAGCCTTTCCCAACTAGTGGGCCACCAGGTGTTGCTGGACCACAACTCCCATCAGCCTCAGCCAGCATTGCCAATGGTCAGGAAATATGGGAATTGTGGTCCAACAACATCTGGTGGCCCACTAGTTGGGAAACGCTGTCCTAGTATAACAACTTCATGGGTTTGTTTACATAGTCAAATAGTTAACCAGAGGCTGATGTGAGTCAAATAAAATAAAAGTGCTCAAATCAGATGCAAATAGCCAAGAGGGATGTGCCACTGCCACCATCTTGCATGGTTCTGGTATGCATCAGCCTACAATAGCAGCCTGAATCTTGCTTGTCTCCTCTGATCCCTCAGAGGAAAACATGTGAACCACTATGTAGGACTCACATTAACAGAGGTTGAAAGGGTTCAAGTTGCAATTAGATTAACTATTTCGACTGAAGCTAATCACTTGGAATAATCTCATGGACATGGCTTTAGCTATCTCATAAGACAAAATGGGAAGATCCCAGGAGGAAGAGAGGAGTAGAATAACCTTTTCTAATAGTTTTGCTACAACTGGTTTGTAACACACACACACACACACACACACACACACACACACACACACACACTTCTAGAGCAGGAATGGGTGCAGACAACTAACAAAAGCAGGCCTTCACAACTTGTGGCCTTCCAACCAAATGCAGCCATCAGCCAGGGATTGTTCTCTGCAAAATGCCTGATAACTCCTTCCATTTTTTTTTGTCCCAGGGTGGCAGACTACCAAGGAGGGGGTAGCTCAGGGGTAGACTATCTGCCTTGTATGCAGAAGGTCCCAAGTCCAATCCCCATCATCTCCAGATAGGGCAGTGAGAGACTGTTGCCTGAAAACCCCAGAGAGCCACTGCCAATCAGGCTAGACAATACTGAGCTAGATGGGACCAATGGTCTGAGTCAGTATAAGGTAGCTTCCTATGTTCCTATATGCAATATTCTGAATAAATTGGTAAAATATTCCAAATCATCCCTCTTGGCTCCAAAACTCAGAGATTAGGTGGAATCAAAAGAAAATTCTAGAACTTCACTGTGGCTATTCACTTCCTCAAAGTGGAATTGGGTGTGTATGTTATTTCCATAGGGAAGCAACAGGATGAGCAGGCGCAACGGACTGGATGAGATGATAGCTTTAAGTAAGCCAAGTTAGAGCTCTTCCAGATGACCTATTTGTTTAGCATTCATATCAGCACAACTTGCAAAAATAATTTCTGTAATTTAGATAGAAATACAGGACAACTCACCCCAGTGGGGGAGACACTAAGTGACTTGTGTGCCTGCTCAGTCTACCAGCCAGATGCTGCTAACTACTGAGGGGCAACTTCAAGGCTTCTCCTTTCCCTTTTTATGGTTCCTTCTATTTAGGCCAGACTTGGACTGGATAGCCTCCACGCAGAGGACACCTCCAAACAGAGGACTGTCCTCTGTAAAGTAGGGCACAAGGCCACCCAGATGCATCACCATCCTTTTCATGAGCATAATCAAAGCCTCTTTGTTGATGACCTCCTGCCAGCTGGCCAATCCCTTTTTATTTGAACAGCTGTTTGGCTTGCTAGGCCAATTTTTCTCTGATGCTTTGTGCTTTAACCCGTATTTTAACTTGAATTCTATTTTAAGCCATTTTTAATTTGCTGTTATCTGATTTTATTATGATGATATTGTTTATTTGTTTTTTGTTGTTAGCTGCCTTAATCTCCACACAGATGCTCTGGTTTTATGGGAAACTCCTCTTGTTGTTTACAGAAACTGCATGATCTTTTGAAGATATGCAATATGATTTATGGCAAGAGAGACAATGGGGAACTTCCACACAGTACAAATACAGAGAGATACAGAGAATATTGGTACAAAATTTCATTCTGTGCTTGTCTAAAGCCTGGGTTAAATGGGTTAAAAAGCAGTTACCTGTTTTACATAGATGCATCATGTTTATGCTTATTACATTTCCTGTCCCTATGCATGCAGCAATTGCACATCAATGTGTTAGTGCTGACTGTCCATGTCCAGCAATAATGGTAAACTAAACACTTTTTAAATATGACAGTGGCTTTATGGAACACACATACCTGTGTTTTTTCTCAGCAGTGTCATATCTAAGTTGGACCGTAATAGCACTGAATCTAGTCCTATACTGACTTATTTATTTGTTATTTATTGTTACCTTTATATTGCACCAACACAGTGGTATTTATTTCTCTTTATTTCTGTTTGCATGCAAATTCTTTCCTAAACTTTTATTTGTCCTTCTTTCATAAATATACCAAACATGAAGAATATATTCCATAGGCTCCTCATTCATAATGCAGGAGATGGTAAAGACAAAATTGACTTTACCATGAATTTCTGCCTTGTTTGAACATATCTAGAGTACTTACATAATACAATTTCCATTGACATTGTCTAGAATTCAATTTCTGAATTCTTTAGGCACTTTCAAAATTTCCCCCGAGAATCTGGCTATGTGACAAAGTAATTTTGCCTCAAGCCTTTTATTTAAAGGATGAAAGTAAGTCAAATCACATCACAGTGACTGCAGTGACACATCAAATGGCTGACTGCCAGTTTTGTCCTTTCTTCCAAGTGAAGAGAAAAAGTTCAATGAAATAAAAATAGTGCCACAGCAGGAAACAGAGAAAGCTTTATTGTTGTAATTTCATTTAGATAGGGGTGGATGGGTGTTTAAAAGGAATATCAGGATTAAAATGTGGAAGTAGGCATTCTGAGTGGGTGCAAGGTACATATTTTTCAATTTTATTTTCTAGAAATGTACTAGTCCTGTTTCAGTCTAGGTTACTATCTCTTCCCAAGTAGAAATTATTTAACCACTACTCATCTGCATATACCAATCCATTTTAAATTATATAGAGGATTTCAAATATCCTGTTATATAGCACAAATCTTAGCTTTTATTAAGTGTTCAAGTGAGCTTTTTTAAAAATGGCCATGTGATAACTCTATGTTTCCTGTGGGGAAAAGTTATTTTAATCCTTTTGGTATTCAAGGATTTTTATCTGGAACGTGTCATGTTAATTTTGAAGGGTTTTTTTATGGTTTAAATGACTTTCCATGCCCTAAAAAATCCTTAGCATTTGGGGATGGGAGTATGATAATCTTAAAAATGAAGGCAAGTCACAGAGGTATGTTTAACACTTGTTCACCGTAGCATCAACAAGTGACTCACAGGTGTGCACAAAGCATCACAAGTTAATTACAAACACAATACTTTTTTTAAAAAAAAATCAATTACATTTTCTGAGAAGAACATAGGAAGCTGCCTTCGACCAAGTCAGATCATTGGTTCATGTAGCTCAGTATTGTCTACACTGACTGGCAGCAGCTTTCTGGGATTTCAGACAGGATTCTCTCCTAGCCCTATGTGAGGATGCCGGGGATTGAACCTGGGACCTTCTGCATTCGACAAATGCTCCACCACTGAGCTACAGCCCTTCCCCTAAAATAAGGACATAGTTAGGGATCTTAAACTTTGGAATTGAATTTTCAGATTAGTAACATAGGAAGCTGCCGTATATCAAGTCAGACCGTTGGTCCCTCCAGCTCAGTATTGTCAACACTGACTGGCAGGGCCTCTCCAGGGTTTCAGGCAGGAGTCTCTCCCAGCCATACCTGGGGATGCTGGAGATTGAACCTGGGCCCTTTTGCATGCAAGACAGATGCTCTGCCGCTTAGATATGACCCATCCCTATAACATGTACTCTTTAACTCAGCTATGGCCCTTCCCCAAATAGAAAGGAAATAGTACAAAACAAGTCAAATGTATCATTTCATACTTATATGTAACAGTGTTCTCACATCTTTCTCTTTCATATGTCCCCAAAGCCAATATTGTCAAATAAATGTTTTGGTTCAAGACCACAAACCAATTCCAATTCGCTTCTTTCTAGATCTCTCATCAGATGTGATTTCAACATAAGCAATGCCTTCCATATCCTGTCTAACCAATCAGTTACATTTGGTCTCTCGACTACTTGGCCATTTCTAAGGTCTTGCTGCTACCATTAAAGTAATGGTTCAGGGACATCTGTAGCTTCCTTTTATGAAGCCTAAAAGTCAGATTTGGTGGGATAATTATAGGCATACTATGTCTTAGTACTGATAAAACTTCCTTCTGAAATACTTTAACGTTCCCATGATCCCAAACAAACACAATATTCAGTTGTGCCAGTTTGATACGAAAGAGTGGGAGAGATCATACAACTGACTACTTATGTGCAATCACCATAGTAAGGCTGTCAAATCTGGATGAGTAAATACCTGTAGAAGTTTTCACACCAAGATCGAATTCCTACATGTTGCTTTATCCCTTGAAATGCTGGTTAGAACTTGCAGACCCAATTCCATCCCTTCAAATCACCTTTAAACAGTAAGCCCCAGGGCAAGTGGTGGGTCTCCCCAGACAACCAGTCACTCCCTGAGGCCACTTCTGTCACCCTCCCTAAGCTTGTCGTATCTTCTCTCCCTGCAGCTAGGCAGCTGGCATAAGTCCATCCTGAAATTGTGATGTCTGAACATTAAAGCTGAAAGATTCCCATCAGATCCTGCAGAAAGTAAACATAACAAAGAAGAAGAGATCCATTTTCTTCCTCACTGAATGCTGCCCACACAATTTTCTTTCCCCTCTGATGAGAAGTATGCCTTCAATGCTGGCCAACATTTAGTATGTGTTCAATATGTGCTTAATAGCAAATAGCGGTGACAGCCCCTTGTTGGTATGTGCGGAAGCACCTCTGTGTATTCTACTTCTACAAACTCAGAAAAGGACGTAACAAAATCTGCCTTCTTGGCCCAGAAGGAAAACCTGGAGGACAACTGTTTCTACCTCCACACTCAAAGCCTTCACTCCATGTTTGAGGCAACTATGGATTATATGGCATTTGCATCCCACTTGTATCTGGCAGTCATTAAGGTGCTTTCATTTCGGATACATTGTATTTTCCCAAATGTACAGAGGCATTATTGTAAAAATCAAGCAAGCCATGCTTAATTCCCTCTGCCATAAAAAAGTAATGCACAGTTACTAGGCAGCATTTCTGTGTCCCTTGTTAGACATATCATATCTAACTGGGGGGAAAGTGCACCATTCAAGCCCTTAATTTAAGCAAAGGTTCTAGTGATTTTGGTGCCAAAATACTTTCTGCTATGTTGGTTGCTTTTGTCCACCCACAAGATTTTATTTTTTGGGGGTGTGGGTGTTGCAATTTCAGAATCAGGCAGTATTCTTGGAAGCATGTTGTTTGCACAGTCTTGGCTTATGTAACTTAAATGGTGGGAAATACTGTGGCAAATCTTCCTCAGTTCAGCTATTGCCACCAGATTTTCTTGGGATGAGTCTCTTTTGATGACATTTATGGTGTTTTTTCTGCTATTTCTCTGCCTGTTTATGCTTTCTGCATGGCTTCTCATTGCTTTTTTCCCCTCATATTTAACTGAAAACCCTTGGCGACATAGAGGACATTCTGCTGTAACTGTGTTGACTTTGTAAGCCAATTTTTCAATGCATCTTCTTTGCAACATTCATCATTAAAACTATATTAATGCCTATCTTTTTTACTGTGCCACTGTCTGAATGTCCTTCGCCACCACCACCAGCATCATAGATTGATTAGTGCTTGTTTAAACTTTTAAAAGAAAAAAAATGTATGCCCAGCATGGGGCAGAGAGGCCAGCGAACTGCTCTTGGACTTGAGATCATTCTAGGCTGCCTCTCCACTCCTCCTCCTCACACTAGCTTAGAGTACCCCCCAACTTTGTTTGTATGGGAAATTGGTAGGAAGAGACCAGATTTAGGGTAGAGACACATTCAGGGTTCTGCTGGTTCCTGTGCGTATCCAACTCTCTTTTCTGAAAACAGGGGCACACAATGCTAGTCAAAACATGCCCTTTTTTACTGTAAAACCTGGTGGAATCAGCTAAAGTGTTGTTTTTTAAAATCACTTCAAAGACATTTTGCAACTAATCAGCAGATCAACCCATTGCCCCTCCAGGTGTGGCCAATGGAAATGCTTTGCTATAGGTGACTAGTGTGCTCACAACCTTATTGAGGGAATGAATGAATCCCCAAAGATAGGAATCTGAATGAACACTCAACTCCTTCTCTCTGTCTCTCCTTAGGCTGTGTCAGCATCTCTTCTAATCTCCTAATTCCATTTTGCGACATTTATCCAGGACTGGTTTCCATGATTTCCCCCTCTTTACTGACTAAGCTTCCCTTCTATCTCCTACACCTTTCTGCTCAGACCTCTTCACTCATATCTGCCTAACATGGAGTTGTTCAAGGTACAACACCTTTGTTGGGGCAAGGGGAGGGCAAGAAGGTGACCTTCTTGACATCTGATGTCATAAACAGATTTCATCTCCATGTTGCTTTGTTGCCCATAATCTGTTCTTGTGCTCATTTTCTACGAGTTAGATAATAGTTTCTATAAATACAGACTTGAGGATGCAATTATAAATAATGAGATATTATGGTTTTGAGTTTTGTGAGCTATGAAAGGGTAGGTAGGATCTAGTGGGAAGTCTGTAATTCCCCTGCCCTTTTGCTTGGTATTGATTGGTTAGCCAGCCATTTCAATAAGGCTTATATTATAGAGAGGGAGGTTTGCAAATCATTCCTGTGAACACTTTACATTGTGAAGATTTCTCAAGTTGCCTCAAGACAACTTGGGAGGAGGGAACTTTCACGTGTGAAGGTAAAATTTCTTTCTGTCTTCTGTAGTGGATATGCTTGAATTAAGGTGACTGTATTCCATCAAAGACAGATTTCTGTCTGAGAAAGAAAGGAGTCATGTAGTACAGCTTTTTCTGATTTTTTTTTGTTCTGCTTCAGGCAAGGGATGTGCAAAAATAACCCTGTGAAAAAATATGACAAAGCTCATGTCACAACAAATGTGCTAGGCCGCTTCCAGACTATCGCTGTTTTGTGAGTGGGATTTAGTTGCATGCTGGCAACTTTAGGTTGCATAATTAAAATGGAATTGGCGCTTTTGCACAACAAACCCTCTTTAAAAAATTGGAGATTTTATGGTAAAGAAAGTAAGGAGGAAATGCACTGGAAAGTGTGGGATAATAATTGCTTGAACAAACATTGCATAGACTTCTTGCAAAGAAATCAGCATGAAATCTCAATAAATAGCGGACATCCTGCCTGCCAACTTTGTACAAGCACATTAGGATGAATGCTCAATAAACAGGTCATCTGGAAGCGACTTTAGTCTTTAAAGTACCAGAAGAGTTTTATTCTGCAATGGGTCATCAAGGCTTCTTCCCTAGAATTCTCCTTGAGAAACCTTTTCACCTTCCTTTAAGTACCAAGGCAGATGATGTTGGTTTATTGCTGCTTTTTTTTTTTTACTCCCGAGGAGAAGCACTTGTCGAATTTTCTGCCTCAGGTACCAAAGCAACTTGACTGGCCTTGGATACAAAATGCTCCTTGACTTGTGTGTGTGTGTGGGCATAACAGACTGTGTGTAGGGGGGCATAACATTTACTACTTTGCCTCATATAGAAAAGTATCCTGGGCTGGTCCCGTTCCCCAAGCAAGAACCTCCACATTTCTCTGCAGTTCCACTGAAGGTGAATTACAGGGTAAGTGTATATAATCTGGAAGCCCTGACACTTTTGGAATACAGCCACCCTGTGTTGGGGAGCTTGCTTGGGATTGATTCATTAGCATTGGTTTTTTTTAAAAAAATATATCAGTGCACACACACCATGAGCCTAAAATTACTTCTGATGTGTTACACTATAAACATGTGATGGAAGCTACTCTTTAGTAGCATAGGCCGGTGTATCTTATGTAGAGGCGACTGTGATTGTTAGGTAAATCCTCATTATCTTGTAGACAGCCAAAATTTGTGAAGCCAGTTTCAGGTTTATTCTTATTGGAGATTAGTCTATCCCTAATCTCCTTATTGGAGATTGTTTGATAGGGATCTCCATGACTAGTGCTTAGAAAGTTGGAAGGCAAACCACAAGATTTGTCAATGGGATGTTGTATTGACTATGCCACTATTTCACTGATTGCTATATTTCATTTTCAGAACCAAGTCGTCCTTTGAAATTCTTTCCAGGCCCTTTTTGCTCCGACATCATCAAAGATATGAAAAAATGGATACTTATCTCAAGCCTATTAGGAATCTGCTCTGCTATGCCGGTAATCAATACAGTTTTCCCGCAAACTGCTAACTGGCAAGTTAGGGACAATCTACTTTTTGTTTGTTTATTTGTTACCAGTAACATAGAATGTTGTTTTGGAGATTTGACATGTACAGATTGTCAGAGTAGATGGTACTATGGTTCTTTCTCACAATTCTTAAGATTGCTTCAAAGGCATTTTACAAATGGGTTGAATTCTATGTTAAAGGCTCAGCACAGCTGTAACACTGCTGAGAGACTGAGAACAGATTATGGGGTCACTGGCTGTCTCTTCACCCTAACCGCTTTCCCTATTCAGAGAAATTCTCCCTCCCTTCTGCTTCCAGCATTAACTATAGTTTTGTTTCACATGAGCACCAGCACAAACCATGGATTAATGGAAACCATGGATTAAAACCAATGTCTGAAGTCTGCTTGGGATCAATGACTTTGAAATGTCCAAATTAACTGCATGGTTAAACTACTTATTTCAGAATAGTCTATTTCAGGTGAAACATCCCAGCTGTCATTTTCACAGTCTGTGAGAGACCTCATGTTTTCTATATCCTTTACCACATTCCTAATTGTTTTCATTAAAGAGGCAGTAAGAAGGTAGGAAAGCACCAGGTGTTTAAAGGATTACTTGGAAAGCTTTGGTCTCAATCCAGTTAAAGCAGGTCATGACTAAGGCCCTCTGAAATCAATAGAATAAGTTAGTGATGACTAACTGGAGTCCCATTACTTTCATTAGGCCTATGTCATGTTTAACCCTGCTGGATTAGATCCATTAATTTTTGTGTCATCACTGTGCGGTGACAAAGAGGTGAATCTGCAACCAGTTTTTAGATATCTAAACCATGATACAATATTAATTCCATGGAATAGGGCAAGTCATCATCAATAGCAAACTTGATTCTCCCCTCAATCCCCTTGCAAATACAAGTGATCAATAACATCTTCCCAAATGAAAGTGTTGAGAAAGAAATAATTGCAATAGATATTTTATTTGTTCACAGATACTTCCTCAACATGCCGGGATACCTGGAATGGGTAGTATAAGCCTTGAGGTATATATATTTTTTCCACCTGCACTTGCAAGTATTACAATATCTCTACGATATTTGGAAATCATCAATCTTCAAAGAGAGCTGGTCCAATTAGCACCCTCAAAGAGGCTTTTCCAAATGATGGCATTTACTGTTCTAATTAATTTACAGTAATTGATAATTAGCTGAGGATGCCAATACTACCTGCAAGGTTGGGAAGCAGCTTAAGTGCCATCCTCCAGCAGCCATCTACCACAGGCAGGCCTCTCCATACACACACAGAGAGCTCCACCAGTGTAGATGTTCCACTGGAAGTGGAGGTGGGAAAACCAAGGCATTCAGGAGGGGCGGCATGTCAGGGCAGCCACGGATCCATGGAGTGCAACATCCTTTCATCCCTCTGGCACACCCACAAAATTGCCCCAGGGCTGGTGTAGTTATTTCCCTTTTACTGAGGTCAGTTCTTTGTATCAAGGTCCACGCTGGCAAAACCAGAGTTTGGAAAAGTTACTTTTTTGAACTACAACTCCCATCAGCCCAATCCAGTGGCCATGCTGCCTGGGGCTGATGGGAGTTGTAGTTCAAAAAAGTAACTTTTCCAAGCTCTGGAAAACCAAAGCAAGGATTTAGCAGGATAGAACTGGGAGCTGTGGCATAATGCACTAGGCAACTTTAGAGCTGAGGTGGGTCCAGTCAAAATTAGGCACAAGAGCTGGAACTGCATACAAACAGGATCCAAGGCAGAAGATAGAGTAGGGATGCACAAAGGAAAGGCCTATTAGAAAGACTAAGGCTGTGTATAAGCCATACATTTGAAGCGCATGTCTTCTCCCAAAGAATCCTGGGAACTGTAGTTTGTTAAGGGTAATGGCAAATGTCACTGTGGGAGGAGTAAACTACATCTCTTGCTCCCTCTGGTGTTATAAATTAAACTAACTAAATAAATAAATAATCTGTGATTACAGCTCCCGGAGTTCCTTAAATATGCATAAAAGTACCAAAGAACAACTGTAACTTAAACAGTACATGCAGTGCCTCCAATTTGCATGCTGTAGGGCACTGTTGAACACACAGCACCTAATGTGCTTAAAATCTATTCATGCCATTTGCAGGCAGAGCAGGAGAGGAGCGGTGCAACTCCACCCAGCCCGCAACAGCTCTGCAGATTAACATCAGCATGGCAATGCTGCAGTTAGTGACTAATACATTTGTGAATAAGGAAGCAAGAAACTACACTGTTAAACATACGACCTCCTTTATCCAAATGGCATACTGTTGTTGTTGCAGTAGAGGGGCGAAATAAAACACAGACACATCAGCTTGGGTTGAACAAGGGCCACTTTATTAAAATTATATTTTAAAGTGACCTGCAGAGGGAAATCCTAGGTGCGGGAACTGTCTATAAGCAAGCAACTTGCCATATAGCTCTTGGGTGACCAGCCCCTCCTCGGGCGAGGGCAAGCCCATCTGCTTACCCCTTACTCTGGCCACACCCTGTAGGTGAGCAGGGGGGCCTTCCCACGTCATGCCCCCCTGGGGCCGTACAACCCTCGGGTGGATGAGATAAGTTGGCCCCAGAAGCAGCCCATATCCTGCCCTCGAGCCGTAAAGCCCTGACAGACAGGCCTCTGGAACCGCCAATCACCTCCAAAGGTGTCTAAGGGGCCCACCTAGCTGTCCTTACCTATTTCCCTTCCCGCACCTTCCCACACCAGTGCCATAAACTGCCCTTTCGGGCATTAACCTTTTAAATATGTCAAATAAGCCGAATCAGTCAAAACTACCTATTAGTCACAATGCCCCCTAACCCGATATTTAAATACTTGACATGTGAATGTTGACTGTATTGGGTTCTATTACAGCACGTGTAAAGACATTGTTCAGAACATTAGCCTACGCAACCTCTGAAAAGTTATTGTTGCTTTAAATGCAGATTCATCGTGTTACTTTTAATTTCCCCATGGTCACTACCCGTCATTGTTTTGCTCTCTCTCTCTTTCAGTGACATTTAGAAATCAGTTCTATTGCATATTGGCTTTTATTACTAATTCACCACATAAGACTGCTTCTGTCATTATTTTCTGTAAACATCTCCTATAACAAATCATGTTTTTAAGAGTTAACTCAATATAACATTTGGTCTGCAGCACACACCCGTTTGGCTACGAAGAAGCGCAATCCACCAGACTGGGATCTTTCTTTCATGTGCGTTTGTAAAGTAAAAACAAAAACAAACGCATTCTTGAATAATAATATGTACATACCTGCCTGGTCTGGAGAAATTGGATTGATTGCTGCCCCCTCCCCTGCCCAGTCACTAAAGCTTTGGGTTATCCCATGAAACTCTCTGGCAGTAGATTCTGTGCACAATGTATAAACAACCTATGGGATTCACTGGCTTTAAAAAGGGATTAGACTAATTTAATACAGGATGAGTCCATCATGAGCTACTCGCCATGATAGCAATAAGGTACCTCCACTTTCAGAGGCAATATATTTTTGAGTATCAATTGCTTTGGCAAACAGTAGGGAAGGGCTATTGTTTCATGCTATGTTTAAAGGCTTCCCAAAAGATTCTGTTTGGCCATATTGGGAAAGGGGATGCTGGACTAGACGAGAGGGACTTTGGATCTGATCCAGCAATGCTTTTCTTGTGTTCTTCTGACAGACATTTTACCTCCCATATACAACATCTGGTAGCTCCTTCCACAGAAGGCTTCCTGTTGTTTTCCGGGCCCAATTCAAGGTGTTGGTATTAACCTTTAAATCCCTATACGGTTTCGGCCCAGTTTATCTAAAGGAGCGCCTTCAACGCCACCAATTATGCTGCCCGACTCGATCAGCCACACAGGGCCTTCTCTCAATCCCGCCAACAAAAACAGCTAGATTGGCGGGAACTAGAGAGAGGGCTTTCTCAGTGGCGGCCCCCACCTTCTGGAACTCCCTCCCACAAGATCTACGGCACGCCTCTTCCCTAAATGTCTTCCGAAAAGCCTTAAAGACCTGGCTCTTTCAACAGGCCTTCAGGATTTCCGGGGAGGGCTAAATGCTATGATTAAATGCCTCATGCCTTGTATTATTATTGCTTTTGCTGTCGCACTGTTCTATTTTGTATTTTGTATTATTGTATTGTGTTTTAATTTTTCACATGTAAGTCGCCTAGAGTGGCCATTGGTCAGATAGGTGACGCATAAATTAAATTTATTATTATTATTATTATTATTATTATTATTATTATTATTATTATTATTATTAAGGCCTTCTGCATATGTTTAGAGCATTATGACTTGTGTTCCAGGCCTTATCTCTGACATCAAAAGAATACGGTCCTGTGGTTGTGTCCCTGGCCTGTGCTGGCTCAACATAGCATCAGAAATGGACCTTAGACAGCTAGAAGAAGAAGAATATTGTAAAAGTTAATTGGTTGATATTAACCTTGAGGCTTTTCATTGCTTTTCAGACAATGAGACAACTTGGGAGACCGAACATGCCAAATTTACTCCCACAGGTAACTGCTACTAACTCCAGATATCCTCTTTTCAAAAATGATATTTCTAAATGAATATAATTGGTATAGTAAATATATCATGCAATTCCCAGAATCTTATACTGTTATGCATCGTTCATATAATCTACAAAAATATGTATAGTTCCTTTAGAAATATAAAGGGTAAAATCCAATTGTGGGGTCCTGCTTGTGCAATGGGTGTCTGCTCGCACTAAGAGAACCCCTTCCTCTCTTCCCCACCTGCAGTTCACTGCACATCCCCAAAAAAGTCTCTGGAGGGTTGGAGGACAGAGGGCTCCAGGAGGAAGGAGAGGAAGGGGAATTCCCATCATGTCTACTGACATGATGCTGGATCTTGTCTTAGAATCAACAATCATGTTGAGTTCAACAAACATATAATCTGTGTATGTAACCTGTTTACACAAGTAGTTGAGCTGTGCATCATACCATAATTCACACATATTGCTCAATGAGTGCACAGTCTGTACACAGTAGCCGAGCTGTACAAATGAACAGATGTACCCAATGTTAGACAAACACTTTCCCATATGTAGAGATGGCTTGTACATGTGTTCATGTGTAATCAACCCTCAAGTATTTTGAAAGTAAATTAGAGACAAAAGAAGAAAGGCACAGCTTTATTTGACACATTCTGACTCAAGTTGGATATGTCTAAGGCTGCAATCCAATCCACAACTACTTTATGCCGGTTGAGTTCACTGGAACATGCGTCTTAGTACACATGTAAAAGATTTGTCTGCTCTCCATTGAAAACAATGGGATGTACTGTGCAATCCTATACATGTCTTCTCAGAAGTCAGTCCTGCTGAGTTCACTAAGGCTTACTCCCAGGTAAATGGATATAGGATTGAACCCTGACTTCTTGGATATGCAACCTAGTTTAATGCATGTTTACTCAAGAATGAGTAGTTATTTTCAAGCAAACCTGAATAGGATTGCAGCTGTAACCATAAATTAACTTTACTAGGGACAAAAAAACCACAGAGCTTTTTATTCCAGAAGGTGTTTTGGAGGTCTTAGTTGAATGCTTTTCTAAAAAAACCCATTGTGTTCTTATAAGACTGGTTTTATGTTTTATTAATTGATATGGGTTTATGCTGATTTTATTTCTTTATTCATTTGTAAGCCACCTTCAGGACTCCTTTGGGGCCCAAAAGCAGAATAATTGTAAATACGTATTTGTTCCTTCTTCCTCTTCTGCCTCTTTCTCTCTGGCTAAATTTATGGATGTATTATCAAGCAGAAAAGAACTGGGAATGTCAACATAACAGTATCAATAGGAAACCCCATTTCCAAATATATATTATTTATGAACTAGTTTTAGATGCCACATTCTAATTTGAGCTTTTGAGAATGTTAAAATCTGAACCACAGCTTCAGAATAAATGCACTGATTTTTGCCATTTCTTTAGTTTGCTCAGCCTTACAGCTATGCAGATCCTTTTCATTCAATGTGGATGCATAATTTCCTCCCATCACATTCATCATACTTTTGGATAAAGGGAAGACCTCAGCATCATGAGACTCAACAGGTAAACTGCTCATGCTATTATTACTCCAGAAACTGTACAGAATATACTAAGGATTACTAAAACAGACCTTTTTAATCTTGTTAGTTTCTGGATATTTCCAAAACTTGTGTCACATTTTCCAGTGATTTTGCACATTTTCAATAAAGTTAACCAGGTATCAAATTATGCACAGTAATATATTAAAATCTGAACATGTGTGGTGATCATCTTAAGTTTACAGAGACAACTTACCCCCACAAAAATGTAAGATTATTTGGACAAATCATGGTAGAGATAGTTTCTGATCTTTGGAAAGACAGACCATGCTATTGTTTACCACACATTGGGAATTGATGGGTGCTTCCACACTATTAGTATTCTGCAGGTGGGATACCAAGAACTTTAGGTTTGTACAATTAAAGTGGATTAAAGCACTCTGCCATACTAATGCAACATATCCACTTTTTTAAAAAACTGGACTTTATGCAGTTTGAAAAGTGATTGGGAAATGCATTGAAAAAGAGAGATGAGTGAATGATTAACAGGAAGATGTGTAAACACCCTGCAAGTTAATCAGAATGAATGCTCATTGTCATACAACCTCTCTGTAAATAAATCAGAATGAATGCTCAATAAATACAGGACATAGTCTATATATCACATTATTATTGTGCAAGCACATAATGATGAATGCTCAATATGCAGGTCATCTGCAGGAGCTGCATGTGTGTAATATCTTCCATATCTCTTAACATTTGACAGCCAAATAACCTCTGTTTCAGTGTGGAAGAGCTCTCCCCAAGGTATTTTCAGTGGCTCCACT
Source organism: Rhineura floridana (assembly GCF_030035675.1). Classification (NCBI taxonomy): domain Eukaryota; kingdom Metazoa; phylum Chordata; class Lepidosauria; order Squamata; family Rhineuridae; genus Rhineura; species Rhineura floridana. The sequence continues at coordinate 137,637,480 of NC_084480.1, forward strand.
TGGGCCAAACTTCGGTGTAGAAGTATGGAGGGGCCCTGAAGGCCAGGAGATCTACAAAGAATCATCCAGACAGAGCAGCAACATTTCCTCTTCTTTTCTTTTTAAAACATACTTTATTGCCAGTGCATATTTTCTAGGGAGTAAACCCCTTTGGACACAGAAGGGCTGAGTTAAACATACAGTACATAGGATTGTGCTACAGAGGCATTTAAAGAGACGTTCTTGATTTCAGCGGAGTTCAGTCACTAGCATTTTTTTTTTTTGCTGGATTGTGACTCCCACCTTCACAGCAGAAAAGTATATGGCATCTCTAATGAATGAACATGAGATTTCCTAGGCAAGAACCTAATTCATTGGATAGGGTTTTTAAATATATATATGCATAGACCAGCTTTGGTATGCCCCATCTTGGACAATCACTTTATTAATGACTTCATCTTTTTCCTTCTGGCTATTTGTTCTCTCACCTCTCTGCAGTATGAATACAGTATGCCCGTGCATCCTCCTCCACTGCCATCTCAGCAAACGCCCACTCTGTTTCAGCAGCCCGGGCTCCAAGAGCAACCTCACTACCAGTTCACGGATCTCATTCCAACAAAGCAAGTCCAACTCCAGCAGCACAATAAGCAGCCACCATTCCAGCCAAAGCAATTCCCGCTGCCAGAGGGAAAACAGCCAGTGGTTCAGCAGCTGCCACCGTTGGAGAGACAAACTCAGCAGGTCAGTTTTAGAAACGGGTGACATCTCAATCCCAAAGCTACTAGTTTAGGTCTCAAGAGACTCCAGAGCCTGAAGCAGGCAGCTCAGGGCTCGGGACACAGGCACAGAAGGGAATATGGGTATGCTGCAACATCAGCTTCTGCGATGATGATTGGCTGGCAGTATGACGCCTCTGTTTTTGGGGTGATATGTTTTTTAAAGTGGATCTGATTAGGGGAGAACAAAAAGGGATTCCCTCCCTGTAGTTTGTGGGAAGTTATGATGAAAATGGCATAAATCATTTTGTGCCACCCTGGGCTCCTTCTGGGAGGAAGGGCAGGATAGAAATTTAATAATAAATACTAAAGTAAATAAACTGTAGAGGTGTCACTAGGAAAGTAGCCTGCAAAATTTCAGAAGGATGGCTAGGGAGTTAATAAAGGGGGGGGGGACAGTTTCAGGCTTGTGTTATGCTCAGTTGGGAGCAAGAGTTATAGAAACTAAGGGCAAAGCTGATTTGATAGGAGTGGATGTGCGGGCATGTGGCAAAGGGGCAGAAGGACTTGAATGTCCAGCATTTTCCCAGCAAGGACTGCTGGGAGAACTAGCTAAATGCACATAATAGATAAGAACAAGGTGGTGTATTACTACAGCATCCCTTCAACAAAGCATTGTGACCGAAGAGCCCTGATAAAATAACTCCCTCTGATTAGAACAAGGTGGGAAACTGAATCTGGCCAGTGGGTTGGTTCCTGAGCAACCCCATCACCAATGAGCCATATTGACAGGCTGCCCACCTGTCAATCACTTGAAGTCATCCTGATTTTAAGTGAGGGGACCCAACTTATAAAGAATCGGGAGTTCACTCTAAGTGTGCTTCCTATTCTTTCCTTTTTTCCTTTGCACCCTGCCTGTCAAAAGCAGGGATTGGCTGCACTAGGGAATTCCTGATCAGGAACTCCCTAGTGCAACCAATCCTAGCAGGCTTACTAATCAGAGTTGACAGCAAGCCACACAGGGGCACTTCAGAGCCCCATTTTGGGCAGAGATTGAATGCACTAGTGAGTTCCTGACTGGGAACTCTGCAATGCAGGTGATCTCTGGAAGCTTGCTGTAAATTCTGATCAGCTTTCAGCACTTAAAACAACCTCTGCTTTGGGCAGAGATCAGCAGTGCTACAGAGGTCCTGACTGGTAGCCAATCCCTGTTGTGTTTGCTGTCAGCACTGATCAGCTGATCAGTGCCCACAGGAAGCCTCACTTGCCAAGGAACAATCAGGAGTATACTTAAAAGTTCCCAGTTAGTCCTTTGCAGCCATAACTTTACTGGGCCTATGCTTGACAGAACATGTGACGTTGAGGGGGAAGTGGATGTGGTATGGGGAAAATATGTCAAATTAGGAGCCCTCCTAGGCATGTGGGCTGGAGGTTCCCCACCAATGGATTAGAAGCTAGACCTGTTGGTCACAAAAGCACTTTCCCTACCCTGACAATGTCTTTATATGGCAAGCTTGGGGAGAAATGCTTCTGTTTTTGTAAGAACACTAGTTACAGATTTCCCCCCCTTCAATATCTCAGTCTTTGGAGGGATCCAAACTGCTGTGGAAGTCCCCACTTCAATTGAAAGAGTTCTGGAGAGATCTCCACTTTGATTTGGACAAGCCCCGAATCTCTCCAAAGTGGCTTGCTTCAGTTAGGGATTCAGGATTCATCCAAATTTGATGTGCATCCCTACCAGGAAACCGAAGCCCAGTGTTTCATTGCCTCCATGATGCATTAGTTTCAAGAACTGCTATTGCTGTCTCATTTTTGCTTTTGCTTCTGGAACTGCTCGGAACTGCTTCTGAAGACTGCTCGGAGACTGAAATTGGTACAAAGAGCTGCAGCCAGGATGTTAACTGGGGCGGGATATAGAGAACATACAACCCTGCTATTGTATCAGCTCCACTGGTCGCCCGTTTGTTTCCGGGCACAATTCAAGGTGCTGGTTTTGACCTATAAAGCCTTATACGGCTTAGGTCCAGGCTATCTGTCAGAGCGCCTCTCCCTCTATGAACCTGCTCGGACTTTAAGATCCTCCAGCGAGACTCTACTTATTACCCCTTCCTTCCTGCAAGTTCATCTTGCAGAGACACAGAATAGGGCTTTTTCGGTGGCCGCCCCTAGACTGTGGAACTCTCTCCCTATTAAGGTCCGGTTGGCTTCCTCATTATTGAATTTTCATGCACAGGTGAAGACTGTTCTATTTAGACGGGCTTTTAACCAATGTAGTTAGTTTTAACCTATGTTTATTTAATTCCATTTTAAATTGCTTAAACTGAATATCATGTTTATTAATTATTGCTGTTTTAATGTTTTAATGTAAGCCGCCCTGAGTTCCTCAGAAAAAGGGCGGGGTATAAATATTTTAAATAAATAAATAAATAAACTTCTGCTATGACAGTTCTTATTTGAAGGACAAAGGAAAAGTAATATGAAATAGCTCCCTGGTTTAAAAATGGATTTTCATACCCAAGACAGTTTACTGGGTTTTTGGAAGATACAGAAAAATCTTTCTTCCCTAGAATTGCAAATTTCCACCGAATCGTGGACAACTGAAACACCGCTTTAAAAGAATCCAGCCTTGACTGCAAGTTAGGATGAAGGCCTTTCTTTACTTATTCTTTATTTACTTTGTGTCTCCTAATCCTGTGGCTTTAAATATTTTCTTTTGATAAATGCAGTTACCAGCTGTACAAGAATACTTAGGAACATTAGGTCAGACAGTAAGTATATATTTTTATTTCATATATCCTTGAATAAGTAACTCCAGACTCTATGCACAAAGGTGTTTGTTTAAAAAAACCTGAAGGAGGATAAGTATAATTAAGGGGCTGATATATTATAGAGCAGCCTTTCCCAACCAGTGTGCCTCCAGATGTTGTTGGACCACAACTCCCATCAGCCTCAGCCATTGGCAATGCTGGCTGAGGCTGATGGGAGTTGTGGTCCAACAACATCTGGAGGCACACTGGTTGGGAATGGCTGATATAGAGGAAGCATGGGAAACCTATGGCCCTCCAGATGTTCTTGGACTCCAACTCCTATCAGCCTCAGCCAGCACATTGGGGATGATGGGAGTTGTAGTTCAACAATATCTGGAGGGCCGTAAGTATCCCATGCAGGTGAGCTGTGAGCCATGATGACCCAGGTTCAAACCTCCTATCAACAATGAAAGTTAGTTGGTCTTATGCAAGAACACTCTCAGTCTCACCTCTCCATCTACGGAAGGGAAGGGAAGATCTGTCATATTTCAGTTTTCTCTGCTTCTCATTTTTCCAATCTTAAATCCAGTTCTCCACATTTCTGCAACAATTTTCATTATGAAATGCTCCAGCATTTTAGTGTGAATTTATCTTAATACACATTTTTGCAAGCCATTTCTTGTCATATAATGCATTTCTGTATGTTATTTTCACTCATATATTCATTTTATGCACACTGTCCCCTAACACATGCATTTTTATTAAAATTGGTTGGTTGACAAACTGCATTTTAAAATTTGAATAAATGCAGTTCTCATATTGTTTTGGAAGGTGTGAATTTCATAGATTTGGCTTGAAATGCAACCTGAATTTAATTTCTTGACCATCCCTAAGACCAGTGGACGCACCAATCTCTGCAGTCATTTGGCTCAGGTATCTACCCGATCGCTTGAGCATCATCTTATGCAGCAGCAACTATGTAACTGCCCCCCATTTTGATTTTCCCACAATGTCCGGAGCACCCAACAAAACATCACTCTGGAACATTGCAGGGAAATTTAAAGGATGCATGATTTAAAGGATGCATGATTCCCAGTCTCGGCCACTAGGTAGGCCTGCAGCCAGGGGAGCAAGTAAATGAGCATCTGGCCAGGGGTGCAAATGGGGATGCCCCCCAGGTCACTTCACTAACGCCCCCATCTAACATGGAACCAGCTCCAAATATGGGAATAACACTTGCCAACTGTACAGAATTGTTTTAAAGATTACTGAGATAATGTATGTGAAGAGATCTGAGTACCCAGAAACACTATATAAATAAGTAAAAGCTCCTGTGCATAAATCATAGAGTTGGAAGGGGCCTATAAGGCCATTGGCTCCAACCCCCTGCTCAATGCAGGAATCCAGATTAAAACATACCTGACAGGTAGCTGTCCAGCTGCCTCTTGAAGGCATCCTGTGTTGGAGAGCCCACCAAATATTTACAAGCAAACCATTGCTTCCCTCCTGAATATGCAACACCTTAATTTCGATGACATTTTGTCTTATGTATGTATTGTAGTACCTGGTCTGCATATTTTTAATTTTTGCCTTGCATTTCACCAGATATTTCTCTACTTCTTTTTGCAAAGCTCTATCCAGGTTTACATGGAACACAACAAGATGCAGCCCAACAACCACAACAGCAATCTGTAAGTTGATTCTCAAAATAGAATCATGTTGCCAACATACCGATTCCTATAGCTGAACTCTCTTAACATGCAATCCCAGTGGAGCACTTAGGTACTTTGGGGCGTATGTCCAGGGCCTGACTCATCTGAATGAACAGCAGGGCCCTCAAACACAGGAGGGCTGGCTAACCACATTTTGAAGATAAAGAGGCCTCCCTCCCCTGTAAGGCCACTCAGTCCCAAGTCTAAAAGTACCTAAGTGCTCCACTGGGATTGCAGACTCAGATGGGCCCGTGGTCTTATCTAAAATGGCAGTTTCCTTTTGATTCTAAACTCTTCACTGTTTTGCATAAAATAACTATTGTCTCTTAAAACAAAAACTCCAGTTAATTCTTTCTTTCCTTTGTTTAGATTTATCCCAGTTTGTATTACATGTCTTATGTAGCAAACCAAGGAGTAAGTACCTTGCATTTATTTACAACTAGAGAAATCATTGTCATTATGATTTCGGGGAGAGAGTCTATACATTCAAAGGATCTCTGGGGTGCAATACATCTCTGTGTGATCTGTATATAATATGGTAAAGTGAGAACCACCACTATCACCACCACCCCAAACAGAAGTTGGACCACCCAGCATTAGGACTAAAGGGTGGGTGTTCTGAAGTGCAGCATTTTACTCTTTCCCCATAAGGAGGAATGGGGAAGGAACTCGGGGTGCCACTTCAGTGGGGTCAAAGCCTGCTCTTCTGCTTTGGCCAATTCCAGTGTTCCCTTTCCACTCACCCAATGTTTTCCTGGTCACAGCTTGATTGCTTTGTCTCATACAACTCAATGAGAGCTACTACGAACTAACCTGGCCCCTGTTTACATATCTCCTCTTATTCATCTGCATAATCTCATCCTTTTTGTAGATCACACTGAAATGTATACTTTTCCATTTACCGCTTGCAGAAATTTTTTAAACATCTAATGTAGCTATTCAAATGTCTGAGAGAGCACTTCCGGAAATGATTATAAATCTACCACTGGAAGCCATGGATTTCAGATTTTTAATTTTACAAGATGGCAAGCATTTTCAGTGGAGGAACTCAGAACACTCCAGAGCACATCAACTTGCCCATGATTCCCTGATGTTTCAAAAGGAAGGAGATAATATAAGTAGTAGCCTGCTTCACTAAGTACCATGATTTTATGCTTTAAAATGAAGGGTGTTTCTCCTGTGCTGTATATGTACTGGCCTGGAATGATTTGTTCCTGATATGTGGTTTGCTTATATGTTCCTTAGGGTGCTCCTGCCAGATTAGGAATAGTAAGCTCAGAGGAAATGCAGGTGGGTCATGGATGTGATATTAAGTTGAAATATGTCAATATATTGATTTACACTGTGAAGGAATAAGCACATTCTCCAAAGACATCTTATCTGGTGCCCTAATCTGGTGGCCTCCAGGTGTTCTACCTGTCCTGCTTCAAAGGACAGATCTGAATGTTACATTAAACATGCATTTGCCATAGAAAATGGCAGCTATATTTTTAATTCTCTTCTCCCATTCCATAACATCTAAAACCATGTCTTGGTGTTTCAACATTGATGTCATGGCCCCCATTAGTAACAGACAATTATGTGGAGCAGGAAAACATACATTGGCCCAGCTTGCAGGTCAACTTGCTCCAAGAACAAAACTTTGCTTCACATCATGGTTTGCTTGAAGCAAACCAAACCATGATCTCTAGTTTTGGTTGTAACACTAACCCAGGGATTGTGCAAGGGGAGGAGTGAAGTGAGAGCCATCTGCACATTCACAATAAACTATTAACTAGTTTCCCATTTAACTATGTGAAAGCTGTGCAAAATTATTTGTTTGTTTATTAAATGTATATCCTGCCCTTCTTCCCCAAAGGAGCCCAGGGTGGCAAACAAGAAGCAATAAAACAATAAGAACATCTTAAAAACAATGCCAATAGAGATGCAGACTTGGATAAAGTTCTCTACTTAAAAGGCTTGTTGAAATGGTACAGAAGGTGGGTGGATTAAAGACATGGTTTTCATTTCACCTGCATGTACTATTGCCCTGGAAGACCAACCAACCTCCTAATATTACAGTAATGCTGCACCAGTAGTGCAAATGGAAATACTAGTGCAAATATCTCTGTCAAGGTTCTAACTGTGACAAAAATCTCATTTTTCCTAGCAGGGTACAACATAGCAGAACACAGGGAATTTACGGCAATCATGGTAATGGGACATACTGCAATTTTTTTCAGGGTGGTGGACTTGGCGCGCCTGCCTATCAAGCACCTGGCCCCAATCTCTTTGCCATGGATGCTAGATTTGGAAACATGCAACCAAACTTAGGCCAGCCAGGTGATTACACCGTGGAAGACGAGCAACTTGGAATAACAGAGCAGCCTGAAGATAAAGGAGGAGCTAACCCTTCAGGCAAGGGGAACAATGTGATCCCCCTGGATGGCAACCAGGGTGGTGTCTTGCCAAATGCCAACAGCAATCTGCTAAACCCCGCAGCCCAGAGTAATGGGCTGTCAGGGGTACCCCAAGCTACGGTAGCCCCTCTAGCAACTCAAGGGCTCCCTGACAGCTTCATTCCTTTTAATGCTGACACTACCATGCCTTTGGATCCCACCATGTTCCCGGACACCACGTCCACAAACAATGCAGGAAATGAAGCTGGCTACCCACAAGTAGGTCAGGATATGTGGCATTTCCAAGAGCCTTGAGTGCCCTTAAGGAACACATGCCACAATATTCTTCAGGTATTTCCTGTGCTTGATGCATTGGCTTAGAAGGACTATGAATCTTCTATACAATGAGCACCAAAGCATTAAATGCGATAATCAATGTATGCAGCTTATGGCAGGGATGGTGTAATCTTTGTTTCATGTTTTACATTTCACGTCTGGAAAAGCAATGGAGGTACCAGATGATTAATGGCTAAAAAGTAAAATCTACTAGCAGTCACTGAGGTTCTCTTTCCTTTTGTTTATGCCACTTTAACTTTCATATGCTTTAGGCCCCCTTGCCTGATTGATAATTTAAATAATAATGATATTTATGAAACCTTTGGCATTAGAAATGAACTCAAGATTTATAAGCAGGTGTGCTAATCTGGAGCTTATGGTGGGTATGTATCTTTGATTCGGATTAGATGATTCAGCGTATTACATTGATTTATACAGGCAGCATGTAATAAACTTTAATGAACTATATTAATGTTTCTTGAAGCTTGCTTTTCTTAAAACATTACTTAAATGTGAGTTCACTATACAGAAGCTGTTTACATACATGAACAATTTTTAACTCTTAGTTCTGTCCTCCTTTCCCTCCCAAATGCTTTGCCCGCTACACGTTATATACAGGGGTAATCATCTTTAGTTTTGGAGAAACAAATTAAAAGCACCCCTGCTTCATCCTCTTACCTGCAGTTACTTGGGCTGAGGGCTAGTGGGCCAAAGTCATGTCCCCAACTCTGAACCCCTGAAGTGACCTGCTGGCAAATCCCAGTTTCACAAGTGCCATTCCCTTCACATCCCTCTTTAACATGTAGGTTTGCAGCTAGAAAGACCAGGTTCAGCCCCAAAGGCCACCAGTTGCTATCACAGCACAGCCCCTAAGCCAGCCTTTCCCAACCAGTGTGCCTCCAGATGTTGTTGGACCACAGTTCCCATCTTTCCTGACCATTGGCAATGCTGGCTGACGCTGATGGGAGTTGTGGTCCAACAACATCTGGAGGCACACTGGTTGGGAAAGGCTGCCCTAAGCTGCCAAACTGTCAGAGCCTACGGACATATGATGCAGGATCACAGCATGCTCCGTGAATTCTGTTTCCAGCACTGGCCAGCCCAGTTACCTCTGAAAAGCTCAGCAGCAGGGCAAATGCTGATAGCCGGTCCTCACCCCAGAAACTGATACTGAGACCCATGATGCCAGTCATGTGTTTAATAAAGTGTGGTTAACCTGGCTGCTTGCATTTTTAGAGAGAAACAGGAACAGGGCCCTGATATTAGAAAGTGTTCCCAGCCTGGATAGGGCTCCATGTTAGTTTCCTGATGAAAATACCCCCCCCCCCCAGTTTATTCAAAGAATCAACTTCAGGGAAAACCAGGCAGGGGAAAGTATGCAGCAGGAAAGCGGTGTGGGGCCTCAATCTATACAGGAAACATGTTACAGATTTCCCATTTTAAAATTTTGAACATGGCTGCTCTCATCCGGGAAATCAGAGCTTGAGTCACATTGGAGAAGAAAAAAACAGTGGCAGTTTGATTTTAAGGCAATGGAGGCTGGTCCATTAGGGTGAATGGTGCTGACCTACCAAACTCAGTCTGCCCTCAGCCAGCCCCCCATTTGCTTGTCTTCTTAGTAACATCCGTTAGAGGGGGTGGCTTCTTCCTCCTTAGAGGTAGTGTTGCCATGATAGAACTCAGTAGAGAGGAGGAGGGGGACTAAACTAAAATGAGTTGGCTTTGCTAGCCATTTGCTGTGACTCCATCTACTGTTGGCCTGTGTCTTCTGCCCTACCAGTCCCAAAGGGGATCAGCCACCGTTTTAAGAGCTGTTCTTCTTTCCACTCATCATCATCCAATATATGTCTGCAGCAGACTCATTCTCCAAGTGAATGGATGAATATAGACAAACGGCAACATCCAGACACAAGGCTGGGGGTGGGGAGGTTTGCAGAAGTACAAAACATCTTTGGGAAGGAACCTAAGTGGAGAATCCTGAAACAGCCCAAAGAGGACCGAGTGGCCATGGCATGCTGACTGGCTGCTGGGGAAGGGAGGGGCCCCCAGAAAACTGGAAAGGGGTGGAATCGAGTATCCGAGAAAAGGGCATGGCTGGCTGGCTGGCATCTTGACCAGAAGCTTCCATGCCACAACATTTTTTTGTGGGTCCCACTGTTTCCCTCAAATGCCAAACTTCAACAGTCCCATGCCTATAATTTTGGAAATAAAACAGGGCCACTGAAAAACAAGGTAGTCTTCTGCAAGCTTGGGGAAATTGGTTTGTAAATTAAAAGAGAGGGGGAAAGGGTTTAAGAAATCCAGAACAGCCTGACACCCACAGATGCTTTGTGACTTCTAGAACCTACATATTGCTGAGGGCAGTTCAGCTACAGAATGTTGAGGGTTAGTTGAAGATGGGACAGGGGAAGGGAGAAGGGATGAAACTGGCCTGCTTGAGCCCCTAGCTGCCTCGCATCCTGGATGGGAAATGAGGAAGGGAGATACAAGCAGTGGAGGTTGAAAAGATTGCTTCCCTGCAAAATCGGAGGATGTTTCAGGAGGGAGGAAAGGAAAAAGGGCACATTTTCTGTTTCCCATTGTCTAAAACTCCTTCCCCATCCACCTTCCACTGCTATATAGTGATAAAGTGAGCCCCTATTCTATGTTCCTACTATACAGCACAGTAGAGAAAATATTTCGGTGAGCACATTTTAACTGCTTTCCTCCCATTTAGCAGACGGGAGAGTTGAGCTATTCTAATAAGGGCCTTGGGGAAAGAATTAACACACACACACACATACACACACCACAGTCCCACTCTGCCTTCCCCCTTCCCAATGCCAGCAATTTGTAAACACAAAATATTGCTGAGTTGTTTTGGTACCTGCAACAGAAAACTCCACAAGGACCTCTCCCCCTCTTTTGACAGAAATTTGATGCCCTTTCATGACACCCAAAATCAGCTATCTGAGGCAGCTGTCTCACGCCACCCCATGGTGGGTCTGGCCCTGAAAGTGTCGAAATGTCCTTACCTTGGCCTGGTTTTATTTCTTTGGCTAAAAATGCACTTGCTCCCTCACTGCCAGTGTCACCAGCCTTCCCAGACATTGTTATACTGAAGGATTTTTCCAGTGACAAAATAAAATACTTTCTTCGCCATAAATGGTCCTTATAATCCAAAATGTGTAGCCTCAAGCATCCATGACAGAGAGAGTGTTTACTGTAGCTGAACGATGTAATGGCAAATGTGGATTCTTACCATCTTAGAAAGTTTTGAGCCAGACCTTTGGGACACCACCAACAATTTTTGCAAAACATGGACAACACGCGCATTTAAGTTCTTGGATATGTAAGGCCCCAGAAGCAAACTCAGAGCACATATTTTGGAGCTGTCCAGTAGTAGCTTTTTCCTGGAAAGATGTGTGGAGAATAATTAGTTATGTACTCAGAACTCCAGAAGAAATCCATACCTTCACAGCCATCTTGATAGGGTTACACAAATGCAGTTGCTGTTAGCAACCATGAATCTTGTCCTGGTGACCATCAGCTCAGTCTCAGATTGATGTGGAAGACTGCCCTCCCTCCCCCCCCCCCCGGGTCCTATCTGGGTCTCCAGGTGAGTCAGCTTAATTTCCGGACTCTCAGCTTTCATTTAAAAAGAAAAAAGTTTTTAGGTAGTCTGATTCTTGAGATATACACCAAAACATCAGTCCCCCCCCCTGCAACTAACGTGAAAAGATCTCTTTGCTAGCTGCTCTAACTCTGCCCATTTAGGTTTGAAGCCAGTGAGTGAAGTCAGGGTTGTGATTGACAAGGGATTTTTGGGCCACCAGGCAGTCCTTAGACTCCATTGCAAAGGTAGAAAACTATTTTTTTTCCTGTGTAAGTACCAAGTCTTTTTTTCTCTTGTGTTCACAAGTCAAACAAGTTTAAATTTTCCTGGGCTGCTGAAGCTGGCAGTGAATTCAATGAATTCAGTAAGATGTACTTTTCCGTAGACATGGTTAGGATTGTGCTGTAAATTAATGGGACTTAGAGTGAACATAGTAAAGAACTGTGTTTGTGTTGTAAATCTTTCTCACCCTCTCCAATCCTATTTTTAAAGCAATTAGGCAGTGTTTGCATAGATATCACTCCTTTTATTAGGTAGGAAACTAATACTGATTTTTTTTTCAAGCAATGTTCTGCAATGAACAACTCATTTGGACAATAAACTATTATATGGGGTTTATGTATTTTTACATCTCCAGTGTGTGTGTGTGTGTGTGTGTGTGTGTGTGTGTGTGTGTGTGTGTGTGTAGTCTTCCCAACAACCCTATGAGGTAGGATTGCTGATTGGAAACCAAGGCAGCTCACAACAAGAAATAAATCCCCTTAAAATCCAATAGCCATAAAAACAAGTATAAACACTTGCAAAACAGCTTAAAATGACATGATTCTGAATTTTGGGTTGGGTGAGTGTTCCTTAACACTTGAGACTGCAGTTCTGTGCACACTTCCCTGTTTGAGTACAGTCATGCTTATATAAATATTTCTTCATTTAAAGCACATTTCCTCTAAAGAATCCTGGGAAGTATAGTTTCCCCCTCACAGTTATAGTTCCCACCACCCTTAACAAACTACAGTTCCCATGATTCTGTGGTGAGATTCACGTGCTTCAAATGTGTGTTGAATGTGCTTTAAATGAATGGTGTGTATCTGCTCTAGGTATGATATGCATTCATTAGTGAATTGAAAATAACAATTTTAAAAGATACTTTTTAAAACAGGGCTGTAGCTCAGTGGTAGGGCATATGCTTTGCATGCAAAGGTCCAAAATTCAATTTCTGGAAAAGACAATTGCCTGGAATCCTGGAGAGTCAATGCTAGTCCATGTCATCACCAATGAACTAGATGGTATCAAATGGCCTGACTCGGTATAAGGTAGATTCCTTTGTTCCTAAAAGTGGAAAGAGACCCAAGGGCCACAGTGACTCCAAACCTTATTTATGTATTTTATTTACAACATTTATATACTGCTTTATTATAAAAAAAAACCCTAAAAGGGGTTTACGCAAGGAATTAAAACAATAAAATTATTGGCAAAAACAGTTAAAGAGAGGTATTTAAAAACATTCAAAATATATAAAAAACACAATAGTTTCTACATGCCGGGATAGGCTTGCCTAAACAAGAAAGTTTTTAGCAGGTGCTGAAAACAGTACAATGAAGGTGTCTGCCTAATGTAAATAGGCAGGGAGTTCCAAAGTGTAGGTGCTGCCACACTAAAGGACTGATTTCTTACAAGAGCAGAACAAGTACTATGTGGAACCGGTAGCATGGAAAGCACAGCTTGAACTTGGCTTGGTAGCAAATCTGCAACCAGTGCAGATTTTGAAGCAGAGGTATTATGTGCTGACAGGGTCTCACTCTTGTTCCACTCTTGTTGTCCCTGAGACTCTTGCACTCCCTGCCCCCTCAGCCATTAGTAATCTTTGACGAAACCCACGTCGTGGAACAGATAATTGCTTGGTCAAGTGACCTACACTCCTCCGTTTCACAATTTTTGGCCAGCAATACCCTGCAATCACTTCGGCAAGGAGTTGTGAACACCAACCTAGATGCCATTGAGGCCCTGCATTCTATCTCATCTCTCCTGAAGCTGCTGTTGGTTCAGGAAAAACAACTTAAGGCCAACAGGAACCTGGGCAAAAGGTGGTTTGACCAGGAGTGCAGAAAGGCCAGGAAAATAATGATGAACTACTCTAGACTGGCTATTAGAAACCCGGCGAACTATGTCCATGAGCAGTTAGTACACCTAAGATCTTCTTATAAGTCGCTCCTAAAGCGAAAGAAGGAAGCATATGCCAAATCCCAATGGCAGCAATTGGATTTAGCCATGACAGAAAGGAAGGAGAGTCAGTTCTGGAATCTTGTTGCTAGAGGTATGGGTTCAGCCAGTCTCTTTTCTGCTGACCAAATAACCCCATCAGTCTGGCATCCCCACTTTAGCAAGCTTTATCTGTCCCCGCTAGCAAATAACAAGTTCTGTCCTTTAACAGAGTCAATAATGCTGCCGTATTGGCCTCCGGTTACACCTTCACAAATCATATCTTTTATTTCTGCCCTTAGCCCGGGTAAAGCTCCAGGGGAGGATATGCTGCCCCCAGAAATTTACAAAAACTTTCCGGACTGGTGGGCCGCCATATTGGCAAAGGTGTTTAATTACATCAATAACACCGGAATCCTCCTGGAGGGTTGGAGGATGAGCATAGTCCTCCCTACTTATAAAAAGGGTGATAAGCAGGACCCAAACAATTATAGACCAATTAGTCTCTTAGACATTGGCTCTAAATTATATAGGAAATATCTTCAGAAAATTGAAGACTGGGAATCCGCTAACCAAGTCATCTGCCCAGAGCAGACTGGCTTTAGGCAGGGTCAAAGTGCTACTGATCATTGTATGACCCTGTATTTTCTTGCCAAACAGACTATTACTGGTCCCACTAAACACCTTTATGTGGCCTTTGTTGACCTAGCCACTGCATTTGATTCAATAGACAGAAATATGATGTGGGCTAAATTGACCAATACCAACATTGATAGGCGCCTGTTATTTCTAATCAGAGCCTTATACACTAATACTACAGCACGAGTAAGGGTGTATTAACAGATCCCATTATCACAAATAAAGGGGTCAAACAGGGGTGCCTTTTGGCCCCCATATTTTCAACCTTTATATAAACGATATAATCTCTGAATTAACCAACCCAGCCTTTTTCCCACCTTCAAATGGTAACAGGAAAATTTCAGTTTCTATTGTATGCAGATGACATGATATTGTTATCTATCACTCGTATTGGTCTAAGAAGGCTATTGTCAAGGCTTTATGATTATTGTGTAAAAGAAAAGCTACAGATTAACTACACTAAAACCAAGGTGTTGGTGTTTGGCAAAAGACATGTCAATTTTAATTGTACAATACATGGTCATCCAATCGAACAATGTCGGGAATTCAAATATCTGGGCATTTATTTCTTGGAAAACCTATCCTGGAAAACACACGCCCATATGACCAAACTAACAGCAGCAAGAACTAGCGGGGCTATTCTTAAATTTGCCAGTTCATCTGGTGGCAATTTAATTGAACCTGCCTTAAAAATCTTTCAAAGCAAAGTTGTCCCCCAGATTTTATATGGTGAGGCAGTTTGGGGCTGGGAAGATACTTATCTAGCAAGCCTAGAGGTGGTTCAAAACAGCTTTCTGAAAAGACTCCTGTTTTTACCCCCCAGAACTCCCGCCGCCCTGCTTTGTGCAGAAACTGGCTTGCCCTCAATTAGAGCGCGTGTTCATCTTGCTCTGATAAATTTTGGAAGAACTACAAAAGACACCCCATCCAAGATTATACTTAAATCATGTCTTGAACACCTACTAGGTGCCAAGTATGGGTTTCAAGAATAAACACCCTCTTACACTTGTACCATATCCCTCCGCAGGAACTTCCCTCCCTAAACACCAGAGGGAAACTACGGAATGCCATCTTCCGTCATAGTGCCTATTTAGATAGGCTGGCTATCATCAACTCGAAATTCTCCAAATGGTATAGACTATACATACATGACCACTGCAGAGCATCTTAGTTGGCCTGGCCTTTATCTTTAAAACTTCGGCAGGCCTTCACGGCACTCCAATTTCAAACAATGCCAAATGCTGTATTAGATGGACACTTGGTCCATCTCCTTGATCTCAGTGCTTTTGTATATGTGGAGCCTCGGAGGCCGAAGATTTGCCCCACTATCTGCTATCCTGCCCCTTGCATGCACAT
Source organism: Rhineura floridana (assembly GCF_030035675.1). NCBI lineage: Eukaryota > Metazoa > Chordata > Lepidosauria > Squamata > Rhineuridae > Rhineura > Rhineura floridana. The sequence continues at coordinate 137,653,134 of NC_084480.1, forward strand.
CCCCGTGCCAAATTCTTGGAAAGCCTGTTAGCTTGCTCGCTGTGGGACCATGATGACAATAGGATTGCTTACTTTATGCCTGACATGGACTTTTCTGTAACGTACAAGGTCTCCATCTTTGCACTGGCAGCACAAAAGATCCGTGCCAAATTCATTCCAGAGCATAGGGTTGACTGTCAGGGCGATTTAAGGTGATAACTCAACAGTGTTGGTTGTTGGCTAGACAGTTTTCCTGGATCTATAAGGCCATTTTATGGTTATTTCTCACAATAGATTAGCTAATGGATTTTAGACTCTTAACTGGAATTACACTGTAATTGCTCTGTTTTATATTCCCACTTTTTAAATGTATCGGTTTTATTGTCCAAATTTTATATGTGATGTTTGATATGTGATGGCCTACGGCTAAGCAATAAATCTATTACTTACTTACTTACTATTTAACTGATATGACGCTGAAGTTGGTTCCTAGTTCCCAGTTCCTTATTTGCTTGAAAGTTCAAAACACTAAAAAAGAAGAGTTGACAACTACAGCAACTTCAAACCAAACTTAACATGTCTCTGAACCCCAAAATATATGTTGGGGTACCCTGTATGATATATCACTGTGATTGGGGGACTCTCCCCGTCAAGAATAACAATACACTTATGCAGTCAAAATCATCAGGCTTCTGATATTATCATAAATACATAATGATGTCATAAAATCATAAAAAATAAGTAACTGGGGGTGCCCACCCCAAAATCTGCTCTGGGACAGCACAAATCATATGCCCCAGGAAAGGGGAGGGTGTCCTCTATGAGATGCCACTGCATCCCACCTGGTCCAGAGCTTCTGCTGGACACAGGGCACGGAGGAGGACATCTATGCAAAATCAAAGCAGAAAAAGACATACAGGAAAAGCAAGTAACTGGGGGTGCCCACCCCAAAATCTGCTCTGGGACAGGACAAATCATACACCCCATGAAAAGGGAGGGTGTCCTCTATGAGATGCCACTGCGTCCTGCCTGGCCCAGAGCTTCTGCTGGGCGCAGGGCACGGAGAAGAGCATCTATGCAAAATCAAAGCAGACCAAAACATACAGGAAAAAATAAGTAACTGGGGGTGCCCACCCCAAAATCTGCTCTGGGCCAGGACAAATCATATACCCCAGGAAAGGGGAGGGGGCCTCTATGAGATGCCACTGCATCCCACCTCGCCCAGAGCTTCTGCTGGGCGCAGGGCACGGAGGAAGACATCTATGCAAAATCAAAGCAGACCAAAACATACAGGAAAAAATAAGTAACTGGGGGTGCCCACCCCAAAATCTGCTCTGGGATAGGACAAATCATATACCCCAGGAAAGGGGAGGGTGTCCTCTACGAGATGCCAGTGCATCCCATCCGGCCCAGAGCTTCTGGTGGGCACCAGGCACGCACGGGTGCATCAATGCAAAATCAAAATGGACAAAAACACATAGGAAAAAATAAGGAACTGGGGGTGCCCACCCCAAAATCTGTTCTGGGACAGCACAAATCATATACCCCAGGAAAGGGGAAGGTGTCCTCTACAAGCTGCCACTGCATCCCGCCTGCCCCAGAGCTTCTGCTGGGCGCAGGGCACAGAAGGGGGCATCTATACAAAATCAAAGCAGAAAAAGACATATAGGAAAAATAAGTAATTGGGGGTGCCCACCTCAAAATCTGCTCTGGGCCAGGACAAATCATACACCCCATGAAAGGGGACGGTGTCCTCTATGAGATGCCACTGCATCCCACCTGGCCCAGAGCTTCTGCTGGGCGCAGGGGAAGGATGAGGGCATCTATGCAGACAGAAAGGGTAGAGAATCTTCTTACTCTTACTCATTTCTCAGACCTCTTTCTGAAGTGAAGGGTCAAATCTGTAAAGAAGTTTGGAGCAGCCACATTAAAAGATAAGGGCAGGGCATTCCAGGCAGGGGGTTGCCAACCCTGATTGGATATGGATGTCTTTGCAGAGGATCCCTAGTCAAGCTTTACCAACAGCACAATCCAAACTATATCTACTCAGAAGTAAGTCCTGTTGAGTTCTATGGAGGCTTAGTCCCTTAGTATGTGTGTTTAGAATTGCAGCCTTCAGGGGCATCCATCTTTACTCCCGAATGCTCCCATCTAACATCTCCACAACACTACGCTCCTTTCTTCCTACAGTGACCTTCTGGTGACTGGCCTGACCTGAAGGCACTTAAACCCTTCTTGCCGAAAGCAAGTAGGCTAGATTAAATGTTCCCTATCCAGGCTCCATCTTTTAGCTAAGATGTCTAGCTTAATTTCCAGTCAGTTTTTTTTAATTGTACGCTCCAAGCAACTGTGATTGATGCTTAATGTATCATGCTTAATGACATCACTTGAGCCCGCCCCTAAAATCTCAGGGTTTGGGATGCTTCTGACCTGGCAACCCTAGTTCCATGTGGTCAGCTCAACCCCCTTAAACCCACTGATAATGCACCTTGTTGGTTGCATGATGGTTTGTTTCTTACCCAATAGTGCAAAAGAGAATTCACATACTGGAAAGTGTGGCTGCAACTGTTGTTGTTCCCAAGCTGCTGCCTGTGAAGCTAGATCAAAGCATGTGTGTTTTCTCTCTGTCAGTTATTACTCACTGGAATTGGATTGGCTGTCAAAGTGAGTTTATAGCAGTCCACAAGGTAGACAGAAAAGGGTAGAGAATCTTCTTACTCTTATTCATATCTCAGACCTCTTTCAGAAGTGGTCAAATCTGTAAAGACGTTTGGAGCAGCCACATTAAAAGGTAGGGGCAGGGCATTGCAGGCAGGAGGTTGCCAACCCTGCTTGGATATGGATATCTTTGCAGAGGATCCCTAGTCAAGCTTTACCAACAGCACAATCCAAACCATATCTGCTATTGAGTTCTAAGTGGCTTAGTAAGTGTGTTTAGAATTGCAGTCTTCAGGGGTATCCATCTTTACTCCTGAGTGTTCCTAACATCTCCACAACACTAGGCTCTTTTCTTCCTACAATGGCCTTCTGGTGACTGGGCTGGCCTGAGGGCACTTAAACTCTTCTTGCCAGAATCAAGTAGGCTAGATTAAATGTTCCTGACCTAGGCTCTATCTTTGAGCTAATATTTCTATTTTAATTTCCAATCAGAGAAATGCTTTTGTTTGAATTGTATGCTCCAAGCAACTGTGGTTGATGCTTAATATATCATGCTTAGTGACATCACTTGGGCCCATGCCATGACATCACTATGACCTGCCCCCATGACATCACTAGGGCCCACCCCTGAAATCTCAGGCTTTGGGATGCTTCTGACCTGGCAACCCTGAAGAGGCCCCATCTGTATTGGCATTCTGCTGCTTTTGGATGATGCACCAGCTTACAGTTATCCCCTCTCAACCTGAGTCTCCTGTTTTAATTACTGTGTTGTTTTAATTGGATTATTTTATTGCATAGGTTAATTATGGATGTTTCTATTTTTAATGTTTGTGTAACTGGTTTTTATATTTTGTAAACCATTTAGAAACCTACTTTGGCATTAAGTGGTATATACATTTAAATAACAAAAACAACAACAATGCAACATAAGTGAATGACTTGCTTTGTGTTGTGCTTTGAAGTCACTCAAGGAACCAAGAGCGATTCTTGCTGCCACTGTGCATCTGCAAATCTCATCATATAGTAAAAGATTGACCCCTTGCATCCCTTAAAGATACCAGAATCCCCTAAAGATAACAGGGGATGGGAGGGGTCAAATACAAATAATGGCATGTCTGCCAGTCTTGTGGATCCCTAACATTCAACACTGTGAGCCCTAGACAAATATATACCACTGTGGCTTCACGAGCCCTCTTAACAGCTGGGATTGGCCCCATGTGCACTGAACAGCATGCTAGATAGAGGGCATATTATGAGCTGAAGAGTACTTGTTCTTGTTATGTGCCTTCAAGTCGATTATGACTTATGGCGACCTTACCACACTGGCTCTCTTATGAATCAGTGACCTCCAAAAGCATCTGTCATGAACCACCCTGTTCAGATCTTGTCCGTTTGGGTCTGTGGCTTCCTTTATGGAATCAATCCATCTCTTGCTTGGCCTTCCTCTTTTTCTTCTCCCTTCTGTTTTCCCCAGCATTATTGTCTTTTCTAGTGAATCAGGTCTTCTCATGATGTGTCCAAAGTATGATAATCTCAGTTTTATCATTTTAGCTTCTAGCGACAGTTCTGGTTTAATTTGTTCTAACACCCAATTATTTGTCTTTTTCACAGTCCATGGTATGCCCAAAGCTCTCCTCCAACACCACATTTCAAATGAGTTGATTGTTCTCTTATCTGCTGTTTTCACTGTCCAACTTTCACATCCATACATAGAGATCGGAAATACCATGGTCTGAGTAATCCTGACTTTAGTGTTCAGTGATACATCTTTGCATTTGAGGACCTTTTCTAGTTCTCTCACAGCTGCCCTCCGCAGTCCTAGCCTTCTTCTGATTTCTTGACTATTGTCTCCATTTTGGTTAATTACTGTGCCTGGGTATTAATAATCCTTGACAAGTTCAATGTCCTCATTGTCAGCTTTAAAGCTACATAAATCTTCTGTTGTCATTACTTTAGTCTTTTTGATGTTCAGCTGTAGTCCTGCTTGTGTGCGTTCCTCTTTAACTTTAAGTAGCTGAAGAGTACAGACAATATGGAATGATTTGGCCAAGATGTTTGGAAGATTTTGATGAAACCTATCATGGTCTTATGGATGTAAAATTTATATCCAGAGGGGGAAAAGAGGGCAGCACCAAATAGAGAACGAAGGAAGGAAGGAAGGAAGGAGGGAAGGAGGGAAGGAAGGAAGGAAGGAAGGAAGGAAGGAAGGAAGGAAGGAAGGAAGGAAGGAAGGAAGGAAGGAAGGAAGGAAGGAAGGAAGGAAGGAAGGAAGGAAGGAAGGAAGGAAGGAAGGAAGGAAAAGCCTTAAAAGAATAACTCAGCAAATTGGATTCTTGCATTCCCAGGGAAGATTTCCACTGAAATGCTCTGGGCAATTAACTATTGTTATACTTGCCCCATTTCTCTGACCAGTGTAACTGTAACTGTAACTTTATTATTACGGTCATAAGACCAGCCAGCAATTAGTTACAAACATTGTAAATAATCTAAGTTTACAGAAGCTAACAGCATATTTTCCCATTGAACTAAGTATAAATAATTTAACTTATAACTCCTAGTTAAAAGGTAAACTGACTTAATCCTAAACGCTGACCTTTAATTTCATAATTAGTCACTTCGAATAAAACTAAAAAACTCAAGTTATTAAAATTATTTACAATAACAAGTATAATCAATTCGAACCTGCTACATCAAGATCATAAATAAATTAAAATTATTAAAATAAGTAGAACATCCCTGCTCCGCACCTGGGACTTACCGGGTCGCGGGGCGTAGTTTGCGGCCCGGTGTGAATCCGAGCCTCCATTTTGTGGAAGGGGGCAAGCGTGCCGGATTGACGTGACGTCATCGTGGTGCGCTGCCTGAGGGGGTGGGGCAACCGAGCCTATTTAGGCTCACGCCAGCTGCCCCTTCTCCCTCTTCATAATTGTGGCTGCAGATTGCCTGCGCTCCTGGCATCGTGCTCGACACCATTTTGTAGAGTGCGAGGCAGCGGCGGCGGCGCCATTTTCCGGCGCACGAGGCTCAGGCGTCGGCCTTGTCCGGCTACCCAGCTTAGGTCCGAAGGGCCTTATTCAGCCGCGCTCGCACCGACAGTCGGCTCCGTGGCACGGTGGGCCTTCACCGCTGGAATCCATTGGCTTCGCAGTGGCAGCGGTGGCGACGGCGATAGCGGTGTGGCGGATCGTGCCCCTGCGGCAGCCGGAGAAGTCAGCAGGAGGCAGCAGCGCGGCGGTGCCCTGTCTCAGGCGCGCGGCGCCAGTTCAAGCATTGACCCCCCCTTCAAGGCTCTCTCGGGCCTGACACTGGGAGGGAGGAGGCACATACTTTTTCACTAGATTTCAGAGTAGGCCTCTCGGCCTTGCAAGGCTGGTGTTTGGGTCTGAATCTGGGAAGAAAGGGGCGGGCACGTTCCCCCCCAGTCCAAGGCACTTCCCTCAGGTGGGCGGGGCCCGGGCCCACGGAGGGAGGAGGTAGGAACTCATTCCTCCCAACTCTTCAAGGCCTTACTAGGGGTCATCTGGATAAACCCCTGATATATATAGGCTTGCACATAAGGTGTTTTTGGCTCTTCTGGTTGGGCCTGCAGGTTTTCAACCTCAATCTTGTCATGGCGCCAAAAAAGGGTCAGGGTGGGCCTAAAGGAAAAGGGAGGGCACCCAGATTGGGCCGGGGGTCTTTTCCTCCGGGGGCCTCTGGAGTGGGGGATGGCGAACTACCATGGGCGGCTGTCCTGGCTCGTCTTTCGGCCCTAGAGGAATCTTCCTCCCAACAATCCCAACCCGCCCAGCCAGCCGTTGCTGTGGCAGGCTTGCCCCAGGCGAAACGTACCAGAGGGCAGGCTCAAAGGGCGCCCAGTACAGTGCAGGCCTCATCCAGGGTCAGTCAGTCCTCATCCAGGGTCAGTCAGTCCAATGCGGCCATGAGTCTGCCTTCATCTGTTTCTAACCAGTCAACGTTGGAATTAATTTTAGCTCGTCTTGATGCTCTTGAGGCGGGTCCCAGCAGGTCAGTCGGAGACACTCTCACCCAGGACCGTTGCGCCACCACTATCGAACAGTCGTCTCTGGATTCTGCTTCAGAGGGGAAATCAGGTGAGTACACAGTGCCTGGCGTGACAGGGCCAGGCCCGGCATGGGGCTGGCCCCCATGGGGGTACCCATATTGGGGGCCGGGGCAGGTTTGGCCTTTTTCTCCTCCACATGGCACTGAGACTGATAACCACACAATACTTACAGCTGCTGAGACGGGTGACATACAGCTATTACACCCCTCATCGCTTGAGGCCTGTAACCATGTTTGGGCATCTTCCCAGCCCACTGCTTCAATGGTTCACCAGGGCGTTAGTGACCCCCTAGGGCACATTAAAGAGGGTGCCGTCCCCTTTGGAGAGACTTCCGCTCCTTTAGGTTTCCATTTACTTCCGGCAACTAAGGAGAAAATCTGGAATGGGGAATACATTGACTTGTTTTCCCTGTTGTACAGGGAGCCACTTAAGAGAGACAAACAAAAAGGGGATGACAGGGATGTTGAGAGGCCCAAGAGACGCCGGATTGAGCGCACTTGGGCTAACTGGCTCCCTGCTTACTTTACGTACGCAGGGGTGATCATGCAAAAACAGCCACAGTACGGTTTAGTCCTGATTAAGTACCTGGACATTATTTACAGGGGCTATACAGAGTTCATGGGGTCGGCGTGGCTCTCTTACGATGAGGCTTTTTGTATGAGAGCAGCCTATGACACCTCCTTGCCATGGGATAGGAAGGAGGCTGAATTGTGGTTACAGTTCATGTCTCATTCCAGGCCAGTGGCTGGGGACAGGACTGATAGTGGCCACCTCATGGCTAGGCAATTGGCACCAGCTCCCTCCCATGGGCCAGCGGGGCAGGGGGTTCAACCCCGCCTGCTCTGCTGGGAGTTTAGCTCCCGTGGCTTCTGTGGCAGGAACCCTTGCCGGTATCGGCATGAGTGCACACTCTGCGGTGGCCAACACGCACCTGCTGCCTGCCCTAGAAACCGGCCTTATCGAGGCGGCAATAGGGATTTCCACGGACAACGGAAGCAAGGACACCCAGGCGCCACTCAAGGAAAAGGGCCCCAGCCCAATTAAGATAATAGAATTGCAACGTTTATTGAGTTTTTATCCTCTAGTTCAGGAAGCTCGGTGCCTTTTAGAGGGTTTTTCAACTGGTTTTCGGATCCCTTATTCAGGCCCTCGGACTGCCTTCCGTTCTAGGAACCTTAGGTCCGTCTTGGGTATGGAACAAGTTGTGCTAGACAAGATCAATAAAGAAAGGGAAGTGGGCCGAGTTTTGGGCCCCTTTGCTTCCCCTCCCGTCCTGTCTCTTAGGGTTTCGCCACTGGGCATTGTGCCTAAGAAGACACCAGGAGAGTTCCGCCTCATTCACCACCTCTCCTATCCGCACGGGCAGTCAGTCAATGATTTTATTCCACCTCACTTATGTTCGGTACGCTACACCTCTTTTGACTGTGCAGTGAGCATGGTTAGGAGTTGCGGTGTGGGTGCCCTCATGGGGAAGTGCGACATAAAATCTGCATTCCGCCTCCTCCCCGTCCATCCTGGAGATTTTGACCTCTTAGGTTTCGCTTTTGCGGATCAATTTTACGTTGATCGTGCACTGCCCATGGGCTGCTCTATTTCGTGCGCAGTTTTTGAGCTTTTTAGCTCTTTCCTTGAGTGGGCAGTGAGGAGGCGGTCTGGCTCATGTTCTGTTGTCCACTATTTGGACGATTTTTTATTTGCTGGCCGGGCACACACGAGGGAGTGCAAGGATCTCATGGATCACTTTATGGAGCTGTCCAGGGAACTTGGAGTCCAACTGGCGGGGGAAAAAACAGAAGGCCCGTCCCCTATTATCACATTCCTGGGGATCGAAATAGATACGTTAGCCCAGTCCTGTAGGCTCCCACTTGCCAAGCTACAGTTGCTGCGAGAGAAGATAGCTCATATTCAGGTTTCCAGGAGGGTAACCCTTTGTACCCTTCAGGAGCTGGCGGGTTCACTGAACTTCGCCTGCAGAGTGGTTGCACCAGGGCGGGCTTTCTTGAGACGAGTCTATGATGCTATGTCAGGTTTGTCCTGTCCACATCATCACATTAGGCTTTCTGGTGCGCTCAAAGATGATCTGTCGGTCTGGGCTAAGTTCCTACAGGACTTTAATGGGATTTCTTTTTGGAGGCGGGACCGCCTCCTAGAGGCCGAACTCCAGGTGCACACCGACGCCTCGGGGGCATTTGGTTTCGGTGTCATTTTTAATGACTCTTGGAGCCATGGCAGCTGGCCACAGACCTGGGTTCAGGAAGGCTGGATTAGAGATTTGACTCTCCTGGAATTTTTTCCAATAGTGGCAGCAGTGCATCTTTGGCCGGACAGGCTGCGCGATTCCACAGTCCACTTTTGGTGTGACAACCTGTCCACAGTGCACGTTATTAACTCCTTGTCATCAAAGAACCCTCGAGTCATGCATCTAGTGCGGGCCTTTGTTTTACAATGTCTCCTGTTTAATATTCTGTTTCTGGCACACCACGTCCCGGGTATTGATAACAGTATCGCTGATGCTCTGTCACGGAACCAGATGGAGAGATTTTGCCACCTGGCGCCGTGGGCCAAGGCTCAGCCGGACGTGGTCCCACCAGATCTATGGGAGATTGGCAGCTTGAGGCGGAGAGAGCGATAAGCCTGTCCATTGCTCCCAGTACTATGGCCAGCTACCAGAGAGCAGGTAGGGAGCTATTGGCTTTCAGGGCAGAAAGGGGATACATGCAACAGTGGCCCATTCCAGTGGCGCACCTCATAGAGTTTTGTGTGGAGGGCAAGAGGAAGGGCCTTGCCGTCAAGACTATTAGAAGTAAGCTCTCTGGCCTTTCCTTTTTGGCCAAGTTACGCGGTTTGCAGGACTTTTCCGATGACTTCCGACTTCGTAAAATGGAAGGCTGGGCACGGGAATATCCCGCTAATCCAGATTCCCGCTCCCCTATGCACCCAGAACTTTTATTAGGGCTCCTGATGCAATTGGAGTGTTTATGTTCCTCATCTTTCGAGGTATTGCTTTTTCATGCGGCCGCACTTACAATATTCTTTGGAGCTTTTAGGATTAGTGAGGTGTTGGCGGGATCTAAGACTGACATCTCTTCCCGTGCCTTTTTACTGTCTGATTTTAGTTGGAAGGGGGGACAAGCTGCCTTACACTTGTGATGGTCAAAGACTGATCAGCACAGGAGGGGACATACGGTCCTGCTTTCCCCCTCACAGCTGCCCGAGATTTGCCCTGTAGCCGCATTAAAAACTTTCCTGGCAGTACGGGGACAACAGCCAGGCTATTTGTTTGCACAAAAGGATGGCCAACCCCTTTCTAGATTCCAGTTTGGGGCAATTACCAGGACGGCCCTTGGTAATATGGGATTGGATCCCAAACTTTTTGGGACACACTCCTTCTGCATTGGAGCAGCGTCTACGGCCGCCTGTTTGGGCTTCCCCCAAGAGAGGTTACAGTCCTTGGGCAGATGGTGTTCCACGGCCTATAGGTCTTATATTCGACCTTTTCGAGGGGTTCGAAAAGCCAGTCCGTGACTTGCTCTTTGTTACTGTTATGAGTTTCCATTGTTTATTTTGACAGGCCACTGGAAGGGAGACGAAAGAGTGCGCATCCTCATCTGCGGCCATAGTATGGTTTTTTGGGCGGCCTGCAGGGCGGCAAAGTCGCGTTTTGGCACGCAGCTTGGGCTTAGCCAGTGGGCTACTGTACAATGGTTGGGCTGTCGTGGGATGCGTTGGGACGGGCTCCTTCCTGTGCTTTTCCAGATGGCAGTGGTCCGGGATGCACCACGTTTTTTGGTCATTCACCTGGGGGGAAATGACCTGGGCATGCTGAAGGGCAGAGCACTTATTGAACAGGCGTCTGCTGACTTCCGGGCCATTAGGCAGAGGTGGCCGGGGGTGCACTTGATTTGGTCCGATATTTTACCCTGTAGACACTGGAACTGTATGGGTGACCCTAGGGGGATAAATAGGTCCCGAAAAAAAGTGAATAGGCAGCTCCGTCTTGCTCTATTGGACTCTGGTGGTTTTGTCATTCACCACCCGGAGATAAGACGCAGTAGGGTTGAACTATATCGGTCTGATGGAGTTCATATGTCCGATATAGGTAATGATATCCTTTTAGGAGACCTGCAGAGGGGTGTGAAGGACATCTTGTTTGGATGTGGGGTAAAGGGCGACTAAACAGAGGTTTGTCCCCTTTCTGTGGCGAGGAAGTGCGGGAAAGGTTAAAGGTGAAGGGCAGCTAGGTGACACCTTTAGGCACCTTTGGAGGTGATAGGCGGTTCCGGAGGCCTGCAGCTCCGGGTTATATGGCCCGAGGGCAGGATACGGGTCGCCTCTGGGGCCAACAAGTCTCATCCACTCGGAGTTTCAGGGCACCGGGGGGCGGTGACGCAGGTTGGCCTCCCTACACACAATTGGAGTGTGGTCGGGGCAAGGGGTTGACAGATTGGCACCCCCTTGCCCGGCAGGGGTTTGGGTCGCCCAATAGCTGCAAGCAGGCTTTGCCTGACTCATCAGTTGAATCCCGCACTTATGTTCCCCTTTGCAGGTTCATTATCATAATATGAATTTGGTTTAATAAAGTGGCCCGTTATTTAACCCATCATATTGTGTCTGCGTCTTATTTCACCCCTGGGTCGCAAAGTCAATATGATTACTAATGAGGAGTTTTTAGATTAAGTTTTCTGCAATTTAGTGCAGCAATAGTATACTTAGCGACTATTGCCGTTACCCGAGAAGAATAGACCAGTGAGATGTTCCAGGGGTGCAGTGCTTATTCAAGTTTGGAAGGAGGTCACTGAAGGCTTATTGGGATTTTGTCATTTTGTAGTGTCTGTAGTGGCTAGAGTGTTGGACTAGGACCTGGGAGACCAGGATTCGAACTCCCACTTAGCCATGAAGTTCACTGGTGTCTTTGGGCCAGTCACTTCTCTCAGCCTAACCTACATCGCAGGGTTGTTGTGGGGATTAAATGAGGAGGGGGAGAACCATGTATGCCACCTTGAGCTCCTTGGAGAAAGTGTGGAATATAAATGCAATAAATAAATAAATAGTATTTGCATTTATTTACGTATATGCACAAGTGGAGGCACACGATTGGCATACGTCCATTGAGCTGCCAAAGTCCACTGCTACTCCTCATATCAGATCTCCAAGAAGACACTGAGCATCCTATGATATTTATAAAGCCCAAACTCAGCTTTCTGTGTATCTCTCAAAACTACCATTTCTGTCCACATACAGAAACATACATCACATAGACTTCTAGCACTATTCCATAATTAGATCAGCCTACAGTTATGAAACTTCTGCTTTCAGGAAACACTATTTTGCACTGTCAAAGAATCAATAAGTGTGTACTCCTGAACGTCTGTTTATTGCAAAAGATTCTACAGCGCACACTCAGCTTATACAAGATTCTGCCCAGGCCTGTTGAGCTGTAAGACCACACCGCTAAGCCCACAGTTGGGATGAATCTATCAATTTCGGTGCCTCTCTGTTTCTCACTTTCCCCATCTTAAATTCAGTTTGCCACATTTCCACATCACTTTGTGTCTTTTTAAAAAGTCCACATGAAAATTTGTCAGCATGTTTATGTTCATTTATCCTAATATAGGCAGTTTGCATGCAATTTTGCCTAATATCCAGAATTTTGCAAGCAATTTCCTATAATAAATTGCATTTTTGTATGATTTTCTTTCACAAATACTTGCATCTTTATGCAAGCTTTCCCCTAACACACAATTTTTAACATATTTTGGGGTTGGAGAACTGCATCTCAAAATCCAAGTAGGTGAATTTTAAAGGATAGTTATGATTTGGCTTGTATCTGTTTTGTAAGTGAATTTGGTAAATTCACATTAAAATGTGAACTGAACCAAACCTCTCTCCCATTCTTAGTCCACCATCGTTGTCGTCAGCTTCCGCCGCTGTGGGCTTGGTTTGAACTCATCACAGCTCTGACTACATTCTACTTGCAAGTTCTATCTGCAAGCATTATCTGTGAACTGCTTCACCATTGCATATGAGTGTCATCTTCACTATTGCCACCGCTGACATTATTAGGATTGATTGTGGAAATGTGGGGTGTGTATGGATGTGTAGTTGTGTGGATGTGATGGAAATTGTACTGATTTTAATTTTAATTTTAATTTTAATTAATTTACAGTTACAGAGTGTGATAGAGGCGGGTCTCCGGTTCACTATTGTTTTAGGGTGGGTGGCCTGTCTGATTGGCGGATCGGGATAGGGGCATGTGCAAACAAGTGGGGGATGTGACAGGGAGGGTGAGGGGCCAAACTATAGAAAAAGTGGGTGGCAGGCGCTGGAATGGTACTGCTGGCAGACCAGGCCAGATTAGGGGAACAAGGGATAGATGCTTAATACCCATCCCATGTTCCGGGTCTGTCCAGAACCAGACGATAACTGGGGGATGCAGGATTCCTACCAACCTTCGACTGCTGTTGTGCAATGCAAGGTCTGTAGTACAAAAAACATCACACATCCATGATATTATCTTGTTTTTTTTATCATTAATTTTTATTCAAATTTTCAAAGACAAAAAACAAAACAAAACAAAAACAACTAAACAATAAAATAAAATGTCGACTTCCGATTTGTTGCAGATCAGTTATAGGTCTAGAATATATAACAATCCTATCTCTAAAATTATATTATAAAATCACTTTCCTCCAGTAGCCATCTTAATTAATCATCAAATCTCATAAACATTATTTTATTCTTTCCACAAAAAGTCAAAGAGAGGTTTCAATTCCTTGAAAGATATATCTTTCAATTTTTCTCCAAATAAACATATCGCTTAATCCATCTAATTCAAATCTGTTAGGCCCAATAATCTCAATAGCCATTCTTCCATCATCTATATTAACTCCATCTTCCATCTTCAATAATCCTGTTAAGTCCAGTAATTTCAGTAGCCATTATTCCGTTATCAATATCCCATAATAATCTTGTTGTCATAGCCATAGTCCAAGTAAACATATCAATTAATCCATCTCGTCAAATCTGTTAAGTCCAATAATTTCCATAACCATTCTTCCATTATCAATATTAATTCCATCTTCCATCTTCAATAGTCCTGTTAAATCCAGTGGTTTCAGTATCCATTCGTCCATTATCAGTATCCCATGATGATCTTGCTGTCGTAGCCATAGTCATATAACAAGAGTCTGATGGGAATTTCCCCCATCACAAATATGTCTTTGCCATCAATTCTGAATATGTTGTTGAAACATTGTTGTAAAGTCACATCTCTGCTCTGGGTGCATCTCTGCTCTGTCACATATTTGTAGTTAATTCCATAATTTTTTTCCATGTCAAGCCCCATCACATCATTCCAGTCAAGAATTCTGAATATGTTGCTGAAGTATTGCTGCAAAGTCATATCTCTGTTCTTCTTTTTTACAAAATGCACTGGCTCATCTCTTAAGAGTTTCTCCACTGTCACATATCTGTAGCCAACTCCATAGATTTTTTCTATGTCAAACTCCATCACATCATTCCAGTCCAGAAAATTATCCAAGACATTGATAACTTTACCACCAAAATCTTCATCAATTTCTTCAGAGACAACATTGAATTCCAAACAGTCAACTTTATTTCCAACACCCATAAAATCCAAATCTTTTTCAAATTTCACATTTGTTCCAATCTCCAGGTCTTGTAGCTTCCCTATCCCATCAAACTCCTCTCTCACAGAATCCACTATTTCTTTAAGCTCCTGTGTCATTTTGTTAAGTTCAATTTTCATCTCCAGTCTACCCTGTCTCAGCGTTTGTTTCGCCATCTCAATCTCACACATTATCTTCTGAAACATAATTTATTCCATGGTCTCATTCACTTTCCTGGTTGTCATTCTTAAAACCACAGAGACAAAAATTATTTCAGCCACAATTGGGTTAATATTTCAGGCTTGCTTGTATCAGTGTAGACAATACAGCCTGCCTTATCTCTATGTGTTCAGGAATACAAAACAAACTTAGTTCCCAACATCAAAACAATTCGTGGCATCGTGAACAAGCAGATTCGTCAAAATGAAATAGACCAAAAAAAAAAAATTTGTTTTTTTCCCCCCTCCTCGAAATAGAAATCCCTCTTCCGTTGATATCTTTAGAATGCACCTCCAGGACAGCTTTTTGCGATAAAAACAAAGATAAGCTTTTTCGATTTCTTTCCTCCTTAATTTCGTTAGTGAAAGAGAAAAGCCAAAACTCACCTAGAATTTCTTCACAGCTGATTCATTGACAAATCTCTTTTTTGCTGCACCAATTTAAGCCAAGTGGAAAAAGAAGATAGAAAGAAGGATGATTATCTGCCTGTTAGAGTCCGTTTTTTCTTTAAAGAAAAGATAAACGTGTCGCTGTAATCAGCTAGAGCTTGATGAAAGTCCATCCGGCATTGCAGTTTGAACTTTCTCTCATAAATAAATGAAATCCAGTCCTCCCCACAAAAACAGGCTTTGGGGTTGATCTCTACGTTTCTCCCTGCCCAGGAGAAAATCTTTATCAGTCAAAAAGAGCGTTCTGACCAATTTTAAAGCTGAAAAAGTTTCTTCTGAGACGAGAGCTCGCTCAGAGGCAGCACAGGCAAAGCAATCCTTCCCGGAAGTCTCCCCATCCATGATATTATCTTGGATGAGCAGGCAGACCTGGCATGTATTACGGAGACTTGGCTGGATGAGGCCTCAGCTCCCATTCTTGAGGCCATGTGCCCGCTGGGTTTCCATTACGCACAGCAGCCGAGAGTAGGAAGGCGGGGAGGGGGAGTGGCAGTCATCTATCGGGAGTCTTTAGTTTTCACCAGACCTCCTCTTCACAGGACTAAGTTTGTTGACTGCATGTACTGGAGGTTGGGCCCAAAGGGCAGTTTGGGGATCTTGCTTGTGTACCGCCCACCCCGCTGCACAGCAGACTCCCTAGCCGAGGTGCTGGAGGTGGTCTCGGCTGTACGGGCATTGTCCCCAGAATTATTAGTGCTGGGTGACTTCAACGTGCATGCCGAGACCACTCTCACTGGAGCCCCTCGGGATTTCCTGGAAACCATGGCTTCCTGGGAACTGCACCTTAGTAACATTGGGCCCACCCATGTAGCCGGTCATGCTCTTGACCTTATGTTTGTCCTGGGAGGGGAAGGAAGTGCTCTGAAATTGGGGGTGGTTTCTTCCACCCCTGTGTCATGGTCAGATCACTACCTGGTGAACATAGACTTCTCGATGCCACACACCCTCCGCAGGGGTAAAGGACCTATTAGAATGGTCCGCCCCAGGCGCCTGATGGATCCAGACAGATTCCTGACTGCGCTTGGGGAATTGGAACCTGCTGAAGGCCGCCCGGTCGATACCCTGGTGATTGAGTGGAATGAGGGAATCACCAGAGCAATGGACCGGGTGGCTCCGAAACTTCCTCTCCCCCTGAATAGAACTCAGTTAGCACCATGGTATACATCACGGTTGCGTAATCTGAGACGGGAGGTGAGATGACTAGAACGCCGGTGGCGGAAATCACGTTCCGAAGATGTCCGGACACAGGTTAGAGCAGCAGTAGCTGCCTATCAAGTGGCAGTGAAGGCAGAAAAGAAGAGGTTCTTTGCTGCCTCCATTGCATCTGCAGAGTGCTGTCCCAGGAGGTTGTTCCAAGTGGTCCGAAGCCTGGTCGGTCCAGTTGCTCAGGAACCCTTGGAACAGTCAAAAGCCTCCTGTGACAAATTAGCAAAGCACTTTGCTGACAAAATCGAACACTTACGGAGCCTGATCCCGTACGCCGTGGATACAGTGGATGAACCAGAGTTGACCAGCTGCAAGCCGGTCGAATGGGATCGGTTTCGGCCTCTCCCTTCTGAGGATGTGGACAAGGTGCTCTCAACTGTGAAGCCTACCACATGTCTAAATGACCCTTGCCCGTCGTGGCTCCAAAGAGAAATTGGGCGAGGGGATTAAGGCGGTGGTTAATGCATCCCTGGAGGAGGGTGTAATGCCATTAGCCCTCAAGGAGGCTATTATAAAGCCCATCTTAAAGAAGCCCTCCTTGGATCCCCAAGTTCTGAACAACTTTCGCCCAATCTCAAATTTACCATTCTTGGGCAAGGTCATTGAGCGAGTGGTGGCTAATCAGCTGTCGACACACTTGGATGAAACGGATTATTTGGATCCATACCAATCGGGTTTCAGGACTGGACATGGTACTGAAACAGCCTTGGTCGTTCTGGTGGATGATATGAGGAGGGCATTAGATAGGGGAGAATTCACCTTTCTTGTCCTCCTCGATCTCTCAGCGGCTTTTGATACTGTTGACCACAGTATCCTTTTACATCACCTGGAGGGGTTGGGAATAGGGGGCACTGTATTGCAGTGGTTCCGTTCCTTCCTCTCCGATAGGCATCAACAGGTAGCATTGGGGGAAGAGGTTTCAGACCCTTGGCCTCTCAATTGTGGTGTGCCACAGGGCTCTATCCTCTCTCCCATGCTATTTAATATCTATATGAAGCCGCTGGGGACAATCATTAGGAGATTTGGGCTACAGTGTCACCAATATGCGGATGACACTCAGCTCTATCTCTCGTTTAAATCCTCACCAGAGTTGGCTGTGGAGACCTTGTCCAAGTGCCTGGAATCTGTGAGTGGATGGATGGGAAGGCTGAAGCTGAATCCCGATAAGACCGAGGTGCTACTCGTGGGAGACAGAGGAAGGTTGGGAGATATTGACTTGATGTTCGACAGGGTGAGATTGCCCCTAAAGGACCAGGTCCGCAGCCTTGGGGTTGTTCTTGATTCCAAGCTGTCCATGGAGGCTCAGATCTCGGCAGTGAGTCGGGCAGCTTGCTATCAATTACACCTCATACGTAGACTGCAACCATACCTTCCTGTTCACCAGCTCCCATTGGTGGTACATGCCCTGGTCACCTCTCGTTTGGATTACTGTAATGCGCTCTATGTGGGGCTACCCTTGAAAACGGTCCGGAAATTACAATTTATACAAAATGCGGCGGCTCGACTACTTACAAACTGTCGCCGCCGGGAGCATATTACTCCAGTGCTGTTCGATCTGCACTGGCTCCCAGTTGTTTTCCGGGCCCAATTCAAGGTGTTGGTATTAACCTTTAAATTCCTATACGGTCTCGGCCCAGTTTATCTGATGGAGCGCCTCCAATGCCACCAATTATGCCGCCCCACAAGATCAGCCATACAGGGCCTTCTCTCAGTCCCGCCAACTAAAACAGCTAGGTTGGTGGGGACGAGAGAGAGGGCATTCTCAGTGGCGGCCCCCACTCTCTGGAACTCCCTCCCGTATGATCTTCGGCATGCCCCTTCCCTGAATGTATTCCGCCAGGCCTTGAAGACCTGGCTTTTCAGACAGGCCTTTGGGACTTCCGGGGAGGGTTAATCACTATGATAAATTGCCTAGTACTCTGAACTGTCATTGTTTATAGTTTTATAGTTTTATCGTTGTATTGTTTTATTATGATGTACATCTTTGTTTCAATAAAATACGTCGCCTAGAGTGGCCATTGGCCAGATAGGCGACACAGAAATTAAATTATTATTATTATTATTATTAGTCCACAGTTTACTGAACAGTCCCCCGCCTTGTCATATTTCAGGGGAACATTAACAGTGGTAAGCCAATCTCTTTCAGGGATGCTTGTTCACCATTATTGATCGTTACACTGAGAAACCCTATCCAAGCCAAGAATGCTATCTGAAAGTCCCCGGTCCAGTCTGCTGAATATTGCTGCTCAGATTTCCATTACCCTTTCTGTTTGTCCAAATTCCTGTAATTAGAATTTGCAGTGAATTGTGTTTTCTTTGCTTTCATAAAATATTTACTCCCCTCCATAAATGCCAGACAGCACATGATGGTGATTGCCCAGACCAGTGCTCCAAATCCTTTCCAGCAAAATGCAATTCAGCTAATCTTCTTGTTTTAAAAATGCCTGATGTTTGGTAGTAAACACATGTTGTGAAATCAGAAAGAAAGAAAACACAAGAGAAGAATTCAGACAGCGGTAAAACAGTGCCAAACCCTTGGAGCCTAAAAGGAATAATCAGGAAATATGACGTTTACACTAGTTCTGCTGATGGTTTCTGTATTCTCCTTTCATCTTTCATTACAGTTCAGCACCTTTCTACTTTGCTCTTAGATGGGTAATTACATACCAGGCAAAACAAGCTAGAATGAGTTTTTGCCAGGAAATGTGTGCAACATAAAGAGTTCAACACACTCAAGACCAAGGGAGGACTATTGTTTATGCAAGGATGGGGTTTTTAAACACATATAAACAGTGCAAAATGACATACTAGTAGCACAATATCTGTCTATGGCAGCCACTGCAATCATCACATTAAACCTGCATCTTTTTCTGTAAGCTCAGCGTATGAGGGCTCCATATGCTGGGTGCAACTGATGAGGCAGAGTGATGAATTTAGGATTCCTCTGAGGGAGAGCTGGAAAATGTTTGCTCCCATAAATGTTCCTAAAAACCATCCTCTGCAAAATTTTGATGGTGAATATTTGCTTGGTATTTTCTGATTATTTGCTCTATGCTTCTGACACCTAGTCATATTAGTATTTATCTGACAGTTGACTCTTTGAAAGCTAGCATACAATATTATTCAATATTTGGCAATTTCCAGAGGAGTATGTTCATTTGTTGCAGCAAACACAACAAAGAGTCTTGTGGCCCCTTAAAAAACAAAATATTTATTATGGCATACACCTTTGTGGACTCCGTAGCTCTAGTTTACAAAAACCTACTTATTTATTTAAGACATTTATATACAACTTAATCATTAGTGGTGTACACAAAAATAAACCATACATAAAATGGAACAATGAAGATTTATCATGAAACAGAAGATGCCTCCTGGAATAAAAAAGTCTTAGTCATGCACCTGAAGTTCAGAAAGGAAGGTTACCTGTCTAGTCTCCATTGGAAGGGAGTTCCACAGGCTTAGGTACATAATACTGAATTCATGGCTTCTAGTAGTTACGAGGCGTGCATCTGAGCCACGGAGGACCACAGCCATGATTCCCCCAAAGATCTGTGATCAGGCCAGGATAAAAGGGATCAGACAGTCCTTTATTATGCCACAATACATTTAGCAGTTATTAAAGTGCCACAAGACTCTTTGTAGTATTTGACATTATTGAGTGCTGATATACAATATGTATCATGGTGGTTTTCAGAGGATTCTGGGGGATATTGTAGGGTGCATGCACAGTGAACATGGAGGATTGCTGCACATCAGTAACAGGGCTATCACCTGATTTAAAAAACACTTAGGATACAATACTATCTCCCTGGAAATAGTCTCACTGAACCAAAGACAATTCTTTGAGACTAGGTATGGACAGTTTTGCACTGTATTTGATTCCAGTTTTCAGTTGATTAATCAATTAAACCTGCATGGAGTTTTGCACATGAGTTAAAAGCATATCTTTGTTTTTAGATGATGTAGACAAGTCCACAAAAAGAGACTTCTTCTTGAAAGAGCTATTTCTTCCTGCAGCACTGGATTAAGATGGTTGGGGACCCTGGTAAAGCTACCCAAAAGGGCCCCCAGAAAAGAATGCATGATTTTAAAAAAATCCCTCTCTGCCATGCTAGAGATAGCAAGTATCCTATTAACTGCCTACTTTTTAAAAGCACAATCAATTGTGGACAAATGGAGGGGAAAAAACAAAGAATCCAAATTTCAGTAGTATGGTTCTCCCTGTTTCCACCTGAAACATTGGAACCAGTGCCAAGCAGATGAGGCATAGCCCATACAGATAATGAAAGACACTTCATTTCCACATCTGTCATAGTCCTGCCACCCAAATTGCAGCTCTCAAATTAGAAAAGAAAGGCAGCGTGTCTTTCTAATCCGAGCTCTATGGAGCAAAGAGAGGCTGCAGCCCCTTCGCCCAACTACTTAATGGGATTTACTTCCGAGGAGACAGATGCTTCAAAACAAGTGGCTGGTCCTAATGCATCTTCTGGTGTGTGTGTGTCAAGGGGAGCGAAATAATCTTCTAATAGGGGGCTGTGCATTTGGAGGGTGGACTCCTCTGGGAGGGGGGAGGCCTGGGCAGCTGTGGGGCAGGGGTGAGTGGGAAAACTGTGGTGTGAAAAAAAAGAAAGATTTTACACCGAAGCATTTCAACTCGCCCTCTGCAGCTCTTTCACACCAAATGAACAGAAGTGTGAGTGTGCAGTTGATTTCAATAGATTTCAGCAGTAAAGGTACAATGACACCTGTGTCAGGAGGGGTCTCCACAGCTCTGCCCCACCACACCAGCTGCTGTTGTATGCCACTATACCAGCCTTTCCCAACCAGTGTGCCTCCAGATTTTGTTGGACCACAACTCCCATCAGCCTCAACCAGCATTGCCAATGACTGAGGCTGATGAGAGTTGTGGTCCAACAACATCTGGAGGCACACCGGTTGGGAAAGGCTGCACTATACCTTGGGGAGGCACCAGAGAAAGGGGTCTAGGGCCAGAGTCAGCAGGGGCCCTTCCTGGGGCTCTGGGCCTCCATGATCTGCCAAAGAATGTTGGGTACCCCTCTACCGACATATAATTGTTGCATACAGGAGAAACTTCAGCAAATGATCCGTTACTGTTTTTAATCGCAGCCCAATTCGCACAGAGATGACAGACTGTGATTTCAGAGACTAGAAGGGATTATTATCACTACATAGTCTGCTTTTCTGCACTACATAGGGAAGAGAATTGTATGCCATATGATTCTCTCTCAGTGGATGAATTTATTCTTCTCAGTTTAAGATTTTATATAAACACCTATAGACTATAAGCACTAATCTCAGCTAAACCACTCCTCTCTAACTTTGAAAATTTGCCCATAATTATCTACTTAGTTTCTCCTGAGAGAATGAATGAAAGAGAGCTATAATATAGTGCTGTTGCCTTGTCAATCATAGAGATCCTACCGACATCCACAAGTAAATACCTAGACTTCCCCATGTCATGAAAAAGCATGATTCATCTGCTTACAGGCAGAGGTACCACTAACAGGCAGAACAGAATATGGTTTAATTCAGCCTTGTCTGCCTCCCCCAAGTATACGAGACTATTACCGGAAATGTTCCCATGCTCATTTCCTCCATCTCTAGCCATCTTGAGTAAGTTGCAACAGCCAAGAGGGAGTACTGGATTGGAGTACATGGACTGATCTCTTTTTAGTAATGGTCCAGCCTGTTTCAGTCCATGCATGCCGCAACAGGGCTCTCTGTGTAGGGCTGGCCCAGTATGTTTCATGATGTGTTACAAATGAAACAGTAGGATAAACACATAGATACATACTTTTGGAGCTCTGTGATTTTAAGCATTTGATAGTTTAGAGTATTGATGTGTGCTACTCAGTGTCCTGGTTCGCATGTCATTTTAAACCATAGTTAAACGAAACTATGGTTTAAATGTGAATGGGCAGCATGCTAAAGCATGTTGCTGAAACCACTGGTGCTTCTCTGCTCTCCCACTCCAGGTACACGTCTAAGAAACAAGCCATGGTCCGGCTTAGCATTATATCAAAATCTGGGCTTGTGTCTCTCCAAACAAACCCCAAGTGGTAACTAAGGTTTGCCTTTGGCTTATTGCTTGTTGTTTGGTGGAAACAAACCATAAGCCTGGGATCAGACATACCACCAAGTCAGACCATGGCTTATTTCCCACCAGTGTGGCAGCAGCAGGAGCAAACCACCCACAGTTTCAGCAGTGTGCACTAACATGCTACCCATTTGCATTTAACTCATAGTTTAGTTCAACTATGGTTTAAAGGGATGTGCAAATGAAGCCACTAGATTGCACATGCTTGTTTCTGGAGACACCTGGTACATTTTGTATGCTAGCAGTGATCTACTATGTCTTAATAGTCTGATATTTCTACCAATGTCCCACATATTGATTGATTTATATAAAATAGCTCTTCTTCAAGGTTTGGTTTTTCAATGCAATTAGTCAACCCTCTTTTGAGGTATACATAATGATGTTTTAAATAAGGAGATGTGGCTTCTGGATTCTTTCAAGTTTACAGTTCTATACCCATTTACCTGGGAGTAGGGATGGAGGAGAAATTCAGTTTTGTTTGCATTTTAATGCAAAACTACCCAATTTGCACTTTTCAAACAATACGTAAACCGAAACACAGCTATCCTTCCAAATTCTCACTTCTCTGAATTTTGCAATGCAATTCTGTAACCAAAAATACATCTATTATGTGTAAAAGTGTGCATAAAATGCATATATCAGTGAAACTAACATACAAAAATTCATTAGATGAAGGGAAGATTGCTTACAAATATGTGCATATTACCATTCATTCATTTGATTTATATCCCTTCCTTCCTTCCAGCAGGAGCATTTTAGTCAAAGCCACAAACAAAAATGTGTTTACTAGGAGAAATTCACACTAACATGCTGACAAATTTTTGTGACAATTTGTAAAAAAATAAAATAATTCATGAAGTGCTGCAGAAATCTGGAGAAATGAGTTTAAGATTAACAAAAGAAGAAACGGAGAGAAACCAAAAAGGACATATTCATCCTTCCGTACCTGAGAGTAAGACACATTGAACTCAATGGGACTTGCTGCTGAGAAGATATGTATCAGATTGCACTGTAAGCTTTTTCTCCCCATGACTTGTTATTAAACATAATAAGAGACTTTGAGATTTGACAGCTCCTATAATAACATATGCAAAACCTTACATATTGTATCAGCTGTCCACCTGGAGTGACGTCAAATGTCTCCTGAGCATTGATTGGCTTCAAGCTTATAAAACAACATTTAAAGGTTGCCCTACTGATGATTTTAGAATGGAGAGCAAATTGCTTAGATTTTCAGTCTTAAGTTGTTTTTCCCCCTTATCCCATCTCAGGATGCCAAGAATGCTTTCCCAGATTTAAGAGGTAATTATATTTCATATTGCTATTATTCTCCATTTCATTTTGATTTTTGAAATTTAAATTTTACTTTGCTGATGTTTGCTGATTGGAAAAGCAACAACAAACATCCAGTGAAGGCATTATGTACTATGCCATTAAAATGGATGATGCTCCATTTTTCATTACTTTGCAAACGCAGTGTAGCAAAGTAAATTTTTAACTTAAAAAAAAAATCTAACAGAACAATCCAACCAGAGTGATGGGACAAGTCTCACTGATTTCAATAGGAGAGATTTAAACATATGCAAGCATGGAAACCACTTACCTAGGTGTAAGCTCACTTGAACACAGTGGGTCTTACTTCAGAGTAGACCTGTATAGGATCAATGTACATCAATGTACATAAAGAAAAAATTTCAAGCCAATGTACACTGGTGTGTGCAGTCATACTGGAGATGTACAAGCTAAAGTCCAAAGTGTGGCTTTCACCAATCTTACTTTGCTGTATCCACTCTGTAAATGTCTGTCATTGAAGTGTTTTTTTTGTTTTGTTTGAGGATGGTTAGTGATTTGATGTTTGGGGGATTTTTTTTGTATTATATACTGCCTGATATTTCCAATGTCCATCCTATATGATAAAAATTATGAGATTTTTCAGTATGTTTTGAGATTTCCTAATATTCCTAAAATTCTATTTTAAAATATTAGAAAATCTAGTTACTTCTAGATGGTATCATATGTGTTTATGAACCTAAGAGATGGTTATCCCATAGCAGCAGGTCTGATCTGGAGCTTTTGCTAGGGAAACTGTACATAAATGTCCTCAGGAGTATGTGTAAATAATTTAACATATTATATACTACGCATCTGCAACTGGAGGCCCCTGAAAAGAGTATCAGCTAGTCTTCCAGATGTTAACTCAAGCAAAAGAAGTGTGTGGAGAGACTGACAGCTGTGGGGATGAGTCCGTGGTGGAGGAGATACCAATTCTTAAGCCCTGCTTAGTTCACCAGCCAGTGGAGCAAGGGGTTGGGTGTCTTTTTATTCCCCCCTCCCCAGTAGAAGTTTCAGTGGGAGGGAAAATCACTATGCTGGCTCCAAGTCAGCGGAGTGGTGGTGGTGGACTTTTCTGCCACTGCAGTGAGCATGCCTCTCGAGGTAGACCTTTTCTATTTGTGGCTGTCTCTCCACGCACAGAGAGAATCAAACAGTCCCATAGCTGCCTTTTCTAGAACACAGGATTGTTCCCTACAGCATTACTCAGTAGAAACCTCCTGCAGTGGTGGGAAATGTATGGCCCTCCAGATGCTGTTGGACTCCAATTCTCATCAGCCCCACCAACATGGTCAATTATTAGGGGTAATGGGAGTTTGAGTCCAGCAACATCTGAAGAGCCCTTCTGCATTGAAGATTCCAATTAAAAATTCATTATCTTTCATTTCTTTCAGGTCATCAATTGTCATTTATGGGATGCTTTCTTAACCAATGCAGTGCTGAAGCTCCATGGTAAAGGAGGCAACAGCTGCAATACGTAGCCACCATCAGGTATGCTCGTATCTGTTTGGTGAGGTATGTCAAAATCTGTTCCTGTTTCACTTTGAAGCATTCTGTCTTGGAGCTACTCTATTCCACTCTTCTCTAATCTGATATCTTCCAGATGTTTTGGACTACACTTCCCATCAGCCCGAGCTAGCACAGCCATGTTGGATGGGGCTGATGGGAATTGTCATCAAAAACATCTGGAGGCAAGGGGAAGGCTGGTCTACACAAACAGCAGATCATGCAATAAATTGTTCCTGGGTTGTTATCAGGCTGCAAAAGGAGGATCATCAATAAGCTCCCCACCCATAGAAAACTAGATATCAAGAAGCATGGTTCTTGTTAGTTTTCTATGTGGAAGGAGTTTTTGTTTTATTTATTTATTTAAGCAGAATTCAGCCCTGGAGTCTAAAGTGCTACAGTCCAGGAACAATTTCCACACATGTGGTCCTTTTTGTGTAGTCTGATCTTCATTAACATTTTAGTAAAGAGTTTGAGAAATATGTCTTGGGATGATGGGGGACGTAAACATGGGCCTCAATAATCCACCACAGAACTACGCTATTCAGTAGGGTTCAATGGGACTTACTTCCAGGTAGAGATGGAAGGATGTAGCAATTTAAGTTCTCTCAGTTTCTCATTTTTCCAGTCTTAAATTCAGTTCTCCACATTGCTACAATTTGCTATTTTTTTTTAAAAAAATCCTCATTGAAATTCTTCAGCATTTTAGTGTGAATTTCCCCTAATAACATTTTGTATACCGTTTTGACCAATGTACACATTTTTGCAAGCAATTTCTTGTAATGTAATGCATGTTTGCATGTTATTTTCACTAATATATTTATTTTTATGCACATTTCCCCCTAATATATGCATTTTTGTACACACTGGTTGGTTGGTGGACTGCATCGCAGAATTTGGATAAGTGTGAGTTTTTCAGGATGGCTATGTTTCAGTTCTCATATTGTTTTGGTAAATGTGAATTTGATAGATTTGGTTTTAGATGTGAACTGAACTGAATTTCTCCTCCATCCCTACTTCCGGGTAAGCATGTTTGGGACTGCAGTATTAAGATTATTAACATCAGTGGCATCAAGCACTTAAGCCTAACTCTGTGCTGGAGTGTAGCCATGACTTCCTGTTCAGCAGGCCCGGGCCAGTGGCCAGTTCGGGCACTCACCAAGTGCCCCTGCAGCCCAGAAGGGTCCCTCCTTAGGCTGGGAGGGGGGAGCTCCCACTCCACAATCTGTGCTGGCATTAGGCCATGGAATGAACCATGCCTAGCGACCCAACACTGCTGCAGAGTGGGAGCTGCACCCCCCCAGGCAACACTTGCCCAATGCAGGCAACACGGGCAAAGGCCCACCTGCCACACCTACCTCCTGTGTCATCACATCAGTGCACTGTGCATGCACTCTTGCCATTACCAAAGATGGCAGCAGGGGCATCCCTAAGGGGTTGCCATCCCCACCGCCATATTGGGTGATGGTAGGCATGCACACACAGCGTACTATGCAGCAACGCTGGAGGTAGGTGGGGCAGGTGGGCCTATTTAAGCCCATGCCACTTGCATCAGGAGGGGATGTTGGGGAGCATGATGACCTAGGCCTGGGGCGGTCTGGTGCCCAAGGGCCTGGACATGCCTGGTGGAGGCCCTGCTGTTCACTCTCTGTTTTGCTATACCTAAAGTAATGTTTGTCACAAAGGCATAATTTCCTTATGTTGTCTCCTCAGTAGAGTATCCTATTGGCAGCATCAGATACTAGAGATTATGTTTCAGAGAGCAGCTTTCCAGTGTTTCCATTTTATTTTTTTGTCATTGCAAATGTCTTGTTTATTATAGATCCTATGTAAGCTGCTCTGGGAGCTTTTCCACTCCAGCTAAAAAGCAAGGTAGAGTATTTGGTTGACATTGAGGTAAATGCCATAAGATCAAGACTCCTTTACTTAAGCCAGCAAACCATTTTATGCACTTCAGGATCCTTGTTCACAAAACACATATGGAATTCACTGCCAGAAGACATAATGATGGCCATAAGATAAGAAGACAGTAAAAGGGAATTAGCAAAACAGCTCAATCAATGGCTATTAATCATGATACCTGAATGAAACCTCCAGGTTCAGGGGCAATATACCTTTCATCCCGGTTGCTGTAGGAAAAGGAACAGGGGAGGACTGTTGCTTTCATGCCCTGCCAGTGGGCTTCCCAAAAGTGCTGGGCTAGGTAAACCTATGGCCCGACCCAGGAAGGCTCTTTTATGCACCACACAACCTTTTATGTTCTTTTATGCACCACCCAACCTTTTATGACAAGTTGTTGAAAAATATTTGTTAATTCCAAATATATTGACCAAATATATTGACAGCATGAATTCATACATGTTATTTCATCTCATAGCCAGTTGCATTCATACCTGCAAATGTCTGTGTCATCCTGTACTCTGCCTTTTGTAGATTTTTAGGGTTGCACAGAACAGCCGATGTTCATTCAGGTGTATGGAGGTAAGGCTCTGTGGATCTGTTCCACTGCATACACAGAGGCAGGGGATGAATGTCCAATGGGTGCAATTCCACCCTTTTTGCTCCATAGATTCAGTATGAACAAGGCCACTGACTGCAATTCAGAGTGATGGCTTATGTATGTGAAGCTCCCATCATTACATTTGTTTGAAGAGCTTATGCAATATGATATTGAATATCAGTGGGATCAAATGCTGATACATGATCTTCAGAGGTAAAATATTTCTTGGTCATCTACCCCCATAAGCACAAACAGAATTTTATACACATGCAGAATGCTAAGTAAATTACACACACACACACCCCTCCCCAAATGCATTTTCAACATTGAGATGGAACTTGTGGTGGATTAATCTGTCAGTTTTGGCTTTTCTCCGTTCCTCATTTTTTTTCATTTTCAAAGTTCAGTGTGCCCCATTTCACATAATTTTTTTTAAAAAAAAAATCATGAAAAATTGTAGGCATTTTTATGTACAATTTTCCTACTATACCTATTGTATGCAATTTTATATAATATACACATTTTTACAAGCAATTTTTCCTAATAAAATGTATTTTTTCAAGATATTTGCATTTTTGTGCACACTTTCCCTAATATATGCAATTTTATGCATTTTTGTGTCTGGAGAACTACACAAAATTCAGAGAAGTGCAAATTTCAAAGGATATCTATAGTTTTGGTTCACAAATTATTCTGGAAAGTGCAAATTAAAATGTGAACCGAACAAATTTCTCCCCCATCCCTAAGTGCAACCAGGATGCAGACCAGGTTGTTATGGCAAAAAGCATCTGAAGATACCCACACTGAAAATTATTATATAATACAATCAAACCACTGTGCTAAAATTATTATTATTATTTATTATTTATTTATTTTGTATCCCGCCCTTCCTCCCAGCAGGAGCCCAGGGCGGCAAACAAAGCACTAAAACACTTTAAAACATCATAAAAACAGATCTTAAAATACATTAACAACTTTAAAAAAATTATTTATTTATTTAGGGTTAAAGGGTTAAAGGGTTAAAAACATTATTAAAAAACATATTAAACAATTCTGACACAGATGTAGACTGGGATAGGTCTCAACTTAAAAGGCTTGTTAAGAGGAAAGTGGCCCAACGTGTAATGGACCGTTTATTGTGTATATGTGTTTTTATAGGCTGGAAAAGGTGAAGGATGAAGCTAATCCTCCTGTATCTTTGCCTCATGGGCACATCCTGTGCCATGTCGGTGAGCGTTTCAGATACAGCCAATCTGCTATATTTCCTTTTTTTAAAAAATCTTCCTCTGTGTGACATCTCAACATGACTTTTTGTTTTAATTTCTACTCCAGCTACGCAAACCTCGTAAGGCAGGATTTGGAAGTAAGAGTGAAGAAGTAAGTATGTTTCCCATTTTCTTAATTCAACCAGATTTGGCCAGTTTCTGCATTCCCAGGGGCCACTCTATTCTTCCACAATCCACAACCTTCACAGATGGTCAGTCAGTGTCAGCTAGTGGCCATTGCTTTGTAGTTATGGAGAACACTGACTCAAAGATGGTTAAAGCAAAGGGTAAGGACCGCAGCTTAGTGGCAGAGCACATGGTTTGCATGCAAAAAGACCCAGATGTAGTCCCTGGCATCTCCAGGTAGGAATAACAAAGACCTTTGTCTGAAAACTTGGAAAGCCACTGCCAGTCAGCACAGACAATAGTGAACTTGATGCACCAACGGCCTGACTCACTTCTGTTCCTAAGCATCATATATACGCCTCCTCCCAAAATAGATGTAACACCAAAGAATAGGCACACGCACACACACCTTTTGGAAACTTTCCCCCCTTATGAATTAGAGCGGGTGGGTGAAAAAGAGAAAGAGGACTCTTGCACCTTTACTTGTTGTACAGAAAAGGGAATTTCAGCAGGCATAGCTTGCCATGCAAGGGTGCAGGAGCGCTACACTCTTTTCCACCTGTCTGGCCTAGGCAGAATTCTACTACACCTGGTTTAAAATTTGCTCATTTCAAATTTGTATGTGTATGGCTATGGTTCTCAGTTTATTTATTGTGTAGCCAACTGGCCTACTCTGAAATAAAGTCATGTGAGCTTTTGCAGGCTGAAGAAAGAATTTATCACTTCCAGCATTTAAAATGACATATGATGTGGGTTAGTAACGATTTACAGAACTCTGAAGTTTTGCCTTCAGAACTTCTTATCTTCTCAGGGGAGCGGAGAATATAATGGGGGAAGATCTATATCTATAAGTGCGAATGAAGCCAACGGGATTTGAATCAAGTTGGATCAACAGAAGGACCTTCCCCTGTTTGTTTAGTTACTATTGTTCATGGAGATCCAGATTTAAATGAAACTCAACCTAATAGATGTATTTGCTTACAGATGATGCAGTTTGGTCCGTATGGTTATATGAATTCGCCACAAGTAAGTTCACTCTTTCCTTGGTTCTTGGAACATACACTTTCTATACTATCGGATTTAAATTTATTTGCCTGTCAGTATCTATATTGAGACACCACTGTCTCAAAATCTATCATTGCCTGCGAGCTTCTCTAGGTATTTATGGAGGTGGAAGTGGAGGTGGCCATGTTGCTCTTATCGTGACACAAGATCTTTCTGCACTGCCATAAACCAGTCTGGTTGGAATAGGCCCTATCTATCTGTCTGTCTGTCTGTCTTTAAATGGTATGTGACACCTCTTCAGATGCTTGAAGCAGATAACAAGAAACAATAATAGCAGTCCAAAATGATATTTAACATTAGTACTGCTACACTGACGCAATAAGTCTGGCACATTAGCCTATCTATGAAAAGTTATCCAAATGTGTGTGCTTTAAAAATAATAATCTGAAAACTGGGAGAGTGGAACAGAACCAGACTTCCTCTAGTGCCATGGATATGGATATGAATATGGATATGGACAATTGCCCAGAAGTAAAGTACATGCTTTGCATGCAAAGGATCCCAGGTTCAGTCTCTGGCATCTCTGGGGCAATTTCTGGGGACCACAGAAAGCTGCTGCTAGTCGAAGTAGACCATACTGAGCTGGATGGACTTAACATGACAGCTTCATATATTCAGCTTTCTGGGCAGCAACAGTACAAGCCTGGCAGGTGTTCTTATCTCTTTCAATGCTAACATTTTCATAATGAGCAAAGGATTTCATACTGTAATACATCAACATCTGTGTTGCCCATAGTCTTCCTCCCCTTGCCACATAGTTGTGCAGCCCTTGTGGGCATTACTGCATTTTGCAAGCATTCAAATGGCAATATTTTGTGCATACATCTATATATATAACCCGGTTAGCTGGGTTTTGCCCAGATTCTAGCCATGCTACCTGGTGCCAGCTTAGTCCATTAGGTGGCCCAGATTCCCAGCTTTCATTTTTTAAAGAAAGCAAGTCTCTAGCCCTTGTGGATCCAGAGATAGAAGGCAAAATGTGGAGGCAGTTTTCTGCCCAATCATTTTGTGAGAAATTAGCCTACTCCTACCTTCCATTGTTCTTAGCCAATGAGGGACACCATGGCTGTCCTCGGAAAATAAAGAATTTTAGTCTGCCAGCCTGCTGCATATGCAGAATCTAGCAGTTTAGAAAACTGCACATGCTCATTTGATCAACACATGCAGCTCCACCCCTTATCCATAGACTTTCTGGTTGAGTCAGGAAGGAGACGCAGCCTTCATCTCAATAGCCTCTGTGTCTTAGGGTATGTTTCTTAAGTGGTGAATACAATGGGAAGGTCTGCCTGCCATCATTGAAGATGGAATAAAGGGGTTTTGAATCCACCAAATTCTTCCTCCCCTGAACAAATACAAGATATAGCAAACCTCTCTGTACAAAGGCTGCGGTATTAGCATTTGCATTTTTTTGCTCTGCCCCCACCTTGTTAATTGGTGCTTACTCCCAAGTAAATTTGAGTTGGAATGCAGCCTCGCTCACCCTGTTGCCTGGCAGAGCCTCTGTTCAGCAATTCAGAAAAGGCTAAAAAGTCTTTTCAATACATATCCTTCTTCAAAATGACTGGCAGGCATGTCCCCATCAAAGATCACCCTACTTCATTTCCTCCCCAGGGATGGATGTGTGTGTGTGTGTACATGAACATATATTCCCCCCTTAAGACCAATAGATATGGAACAGTTGCCCTGTCTGATGCTAGCACAGCTTGCCAGGTCTCTAGAATTCACTGCATTTTTTAAAAAGAGGTGCCAGCACTCCATCAAGTTCCAGCCTTTATCATACCCGCGTTTCCCCTCTCCCTGATCTGGTATGTGAGAATCGGTGTACTAAAGACACTTAATATATGCTCAGACACTACTCTCGCTAGATAAGATGACTGACTGAACTGATAATATGAAAACATTGATTTCTAACTGCACTACAATTTGTAGTGGTGTCTTCATTTCACATTTCTTAATTTTTGGTACAGGCAGCCTCTCAGTCACAATATTGCTTTTGATTGATGCTTTGCTGCCTTTTTGTTTTATGTCGGATTTTTATACTGCTGTGTTGATTTGTTTTATGTTTGTTTCTATTTTGTGTTTTTATTATGTTTTTACATTGACTGTGTATTTTTATTGTTTTTATTATGTTTGTAAGCTGCCCTGAGCTCTGTTTTTAACAGTGGAAGGGTAGGATATAAATCCTGTTAAGAAATAAATATTCCATAGTGTTGAAAACAGACTCTAAGAATTGAAGGCTGAAAAAGTAAGTTTTGATGGTAATTACTAGGCACAAAAATAAAACAAGCTTTAATATGCTTAATTTGCATAATTAAGCAAAACTTTGCATGATATGCAAATCAGCCTGCCCAGATTTGTGGAACTGGAATATGGCGACCCAGTCAGTAGATTACACTACTTATGCCATGGAATGCTAGTACTGGAGTGCACTGGAGTGCAGTGTCCTCATGACGCTCTGCTTACATATTTGAAAATAAAACAAATATTGCCATTAATTCCTCATTACTCCCTCTATCAAGCAAAGGAAACTAAACTCTGAAGTTTTGTCTTTAAGAACTTCTTACCCTCTTGGGGAAGTGGAGAATATATAATGGAGGGGAAGATCTGTATCATTTGTTTATTTATTTATTTCACGCATATCCTGCCTTTCCTGTAAGGATCTTAGGGTGGTGTACATGGCTCTCCCTCTTATCCTCACAACAACCCTACGAGAGACAGTTACAGGCTCAAGGTCATCCGGTGAGCTTAATGACAGAGAAGTAATCTGAACCTGGGTCTCATATGTCCTAGTCCAATGTTCTAACCCCGGAGTAAGGAGCATTTGGCCCACTAGATGTTGCTGAATTACAACTCCCATCAGCTCTAGCAAGCATGGCCAATGGTCAGGCATGATGGGAGTTGTCGTTCAGCAACATCTGGAGAGCCAAAGGCTCCTGACACCTGCTCTGACCAGAAATGGTATCTCACCATGTGCTGTTTGGTTTTGTTTTGTTTTTAATAATCTTTCAGCTGGCTCATTGGGCAACTTCCTTATACGACTTCCATTCAAGTTTTCCACAGATGTTTCCCCAGCAGTCTATATTGCCTCAGCAGAGATTTTACCTCTGGCAGCAGCAGACACCAGTACATCAAGCTGCCAAGCTGCCCCAGCACGAGCCTCACCAAACTCCAGCGTCCAAGCAGCCAAACAGCGGGCCACAGCCAAGGCCACAGTTACTACCACAACAACCAAGACATCAACAACCACAACCAAAAATACAGCCACCGCCAAAACAGCCTCAAAGTACCAACCCTTCTCAGGCTCACCAACAAGTGCCAGTTCAGCAACCCAAAGGCGGAAAGCAGCAACAGCCTCCGGTAAACAAGCGGGTTTGACAAAAAGGCATATGCTCAATTGCAACCTCTCCTGCAGCTTGATTATAGAATCTCTCTGAAATAAGCACTGTCTGCCAATGCAAGGAAGTGGAATCAGCAAAGCTGGCCCTATCATTAACCAGAGTGAGGCATGTGCCTCAGGCAGCGGTTGTTAGAGTGGCATCTGTTTCCTTGTGTTGGAGGACAGAGCTGTGAGTGACACACAGCCTTTCCTACATCCTCTAAACTAGCCTGCTTCCCTCAGGTGTGGTGGAGGATGCTGTCCCATCACTATTGCTCTTGTCTGCCTCTACATATGGACTGGGGGTACTTTCTCCTTTGTTTCAGTACAGGCAACAGAATGCCTTGGATCGGCCCTGGGCATCAGCACTTGGAATGGTCTCTTTTACTCTCATCACTGCATCTCCAGTCCAGAGAAAGAACCACCTATTTGTTTTCCTACTTGTTCCAAAAATATTAGGATGATCATGTGACCTGCTTTGCAGAGAACAGCCCTCTATTTGAAGACATTCTCTATTTGAGGAGCTGTCCAGTCCATGCCTGATTTAAAGATAAAGAAGGGAGAGCAGGAGGAGCTTTGTAGTTAGCACCTGAACAGCAGACTGAGGCTGAGCAGGTACAAATGCCACCCAATCACAGTCTTCCCACTATGCTGAGATTTACTTTATTTCTATCTAAAGTATAGAAATCTATTCATATAAATCAGTATATGCAAATTCTATGCATATTTGTGGCCTCTTTTGCCTATGTAAAAGTAGCCAACATGAAGATACAGTGGCCACCATTAGGAAAAATGGTGGCAACCTTAATTTTAATTTTGAGGCTGTGGTGATATGTCATATGCATGAGAAGTGAGGGAGAGAGAAATGAGAAACGTGCCAAATGGTGCATGTATTAGGTCTAGACTTAGTTTTAGACGTTTTCCACATTAAAGGGGGAACAGAATGTGTTATGCAGTACCAAGCAAACCTACAGAACAGAACAGAAGCTACACATTGGGGTCGTTTTAGGCACAGTAGTAGTGACAGCTGAAAATGTAGACTGAATCACACCTTTTTTTATTATTGTTGCAATCATTACATGGTGACCTTTCAGGGAATGTTTATGTTTTGTTATATGTCTAGATGACATCTCTTTTCCCTCCAGGCATTTCCACCACATCAACAGCAGCCCTGGCATTTTCCACAGGTGAAGTGATGTTCCTGATTTAGTGCACATGAACGAAATTTGATACTCATTTTTAAGACTACAATTTATGAGATTATTGGGGTGGGGGTTGATTGACTAAAAAGTGCTTCTGATCAATCAGGCAGCAGATTTCTTTTTAAAGAAAAATATTTATTTCTAACTTAAGTGCTTCTAAATCCACAGTGGCAGATACCTTCTTACAACTCCTTGCCTTCTCCTCTCAAACATGGGAAGGAGTGCTTAGAAGCCTATTTTGGCATTAAGTGGCATATCAATCGATGAATTAATTAATTATACTTTTAATACTTTTAAAAGTAATATTACTTTTTGAAACTTTTTGAAAACTGTGCATTATCTGAAAACAAAGAATGCATTTTCTTTAGAACTGTTGTTGAATTAATAAGGAGATGTAATTGATTAATATGCTAAGATTTGATAGACAGCCCTACTAGTTTCATTACCAGCGACAGCCTCACAATAAAGGCATGTGCAGTTACCCATATTCAGCCCCTTTCATGCATTCCTTCAGAGCTTGAAAAAGTTACTTTTTTTTTAACTACAACTCCAATCAGCCCCAGCCAGCATGGCCACTGGATTGGGCTGATGGGAGTTGTAGTTCAAAAAAGTAACTTTTCCAAGCTCTGCATTCCTCCATGTGTAGGTTATATTCATGGGGAGAGGAGCAGCACTACACACTCTGTTCTTGCCCCAGATGTCACCACACCTTGCTAAACCCATCCCACTGTACATGTGCCCAGCAGAATGTCTGAAAAGGAGGTCCACATGTACAGGAACTCAGGGCTATCAGGGTTTCTCAGTGTTTACACAAATGGACAGTTGCCCCCACTGCGGACATCCCACTGAATGGTTGGATGTCACCAGCAGAATGTGATGATCTGATGGGTCAAGCAAACCCACGTGGAAGCTCATGTGGAAAGGGTTACAGCTGTGGAATGATCTCCCATTGGAAACTTTATTATTTGTGCTGGGTTGCTTTCAGTAGCCAAGATTTGTCTCGTCTGAGACTATGGAAATTGGTCACTATCAGTGCTTTGCAACTTTCATACAAACACCGCTGATGTAGCATTTCTTGCATGACCCCAATTGTAGGATATAAATATAGAGCATAGAAGAATATAACACACATATAAATATAGAACATAGAAGCTCACCCACTCCCCTGCAGCTTGAAGAACATTTAGTGAGTGAACTAGGGCTTATATACCTAACTTCCTATGCAATTATCAGATGTCCAGGTCAGCTGGAGAGCCTCTGGAAGCAGAAGAGGGAAGGACCTAGGCAGGGAAACATTCTGAAAAGTCAGTGGGGTATCCTACTAGTTCCATCAGCAGCAAATTACACAGAGCGAGGGAGCATACCTGACCTATATACCAGGCAATGACAGAGAACTGGTTGTCTGGGGCCACATGACATCATGATCAGGATGTTTCTGATTCTGATTCATGGCATTTGTAACCCAGTGGCGCATATTCCAGCCCCTACAGAGGTGGTTTTGAAAAGATCCTGTATAAAAATTATGAGGATCCATACCTTGGATTCATGTTTGTGTTGCATGACAGCACTGGAAAGCACTAGATTTGTGATTTTTATGGTACAGTCAATGGAGACAGATGTGATTTGTGATTTGATAGTGGTTGGGAGCAGGAATCCATGAAACACTTGTGCAATTTCAAGAAGTTCCAATTTATTGGATTCAGCTTGTATCCCATAGATCAGCCTTTCCCAACCTTTGGGACCCCAGATGTTGGAATACATCTCCCATCAGCTCCAGCCAGCATGTCCAATGGTCAGGAATGATGGGAATTGTAGTCCAGCAACTTCTGGGGATACAAAGGTTGGGAAAGGTTGCCCTAGATCTCTCCCCATTTCCTTTTATCTTGTTAGTCACTCTGCTTTCTGTTTAGCTGGTCTGAGCTTTGAAGATCACATAGAGCTAAAAGAGGAAATGGGAAAGGGTATCACTCTTACAATTTCTTCCCTCATCTCTATGTACAAGAGGGAAAAGGTAATCACCCTTAACACCTCATGAGGAAGGGGCAGTGAAGGTGAGCTTAGCAGCTTTGTGGGCACCAGGGAAAGTCCACAAAGGCACCATTGCACCCACGGGCACTGTGTTGTCAACTTCAGGGTGACATTAATATGGACTGCTTATATGTCTAATATGCTTTAAACTATTATGCTGTGGTTTATATTAAAGTTTCCATACAGAGACTGCAGGAGAGAATGCTCCTGCAGTTTACTCCATATTCAACCTGCACACCAGGAGTGAGTGTGAAGTGACCCTTAGTTTAACTTAGCTGTTATATTTTCACCTAGTCTTTAGTGCTTAGAGCATTGCTTTATTGTAACATGCCATTTAGCCAGGGAGGTGTGTTAAATCAAGAGATAATGCCTTGCCCAATCACCATCTGGTGCCTTAGTTAGGATTTGAACCGGTACCAGCAGCACCCAAGCCACAGCATCATGTATGCTGCCGATATTTATTCTATCAGCAACAAAACTAATATTATGCTAACATGTGACTTTTCTTTTGCATTGTAGATTTTTGGTCACAGAGGCTTCCAGCCACAAGCATTTGGCCCATATCAGGGAGTAAGATATTATATTTAAAGGCTTCAAGGGTAGTGGGAACAATCTCGGGGGAAACTTAGTTCAATCCCACAGCTAAAGTGGCTTGTTTATTCAGGAATGATTGACAATGCTATCGTTTCGACTCTGTAATAGTAAATCCACAATCACAATACTGAGTAACACTCTTGCGCTGGTTCTTAACCAGCCTCCTCTCTAATGTACTATTCTTTTGTGTGCAGGACATCTTGCCTATAAGGAAAATTCAAATGTACAAGCATTTGCTGTGTGAAGTGGTATCATTTACCAAGAGCCACACCATGTAAATCTGCTGATTGTGTAGTCTGGTGCCAACTAAAGGAGGGATAGGTCAACCTTCAGTGCTTTCACACACACACAAAGTGATGGGGCTGGGTAGTACATTTCAACTTTAAATTGCCACCTTGTCACATCTTGTTTTTTGCTAAGTTTAGGAAAATTATGAAGAAATGCTCTTTTGATGCTGTTAGTAATGATGGGGGCTACTGGGGTTTGTCTTCTGTTTTGGGGTGTTTTACATGTGTGTTTTTAATTTATTCTGAGTGCTGGTTTCTGGAGTAAATTATAAAAATAAACAAACAACCCCTATAAGACCAATAGATATCCATACAGTAAGTCCAAAATGCAGTTGATTTTTCCACTAGAAATATAAAGAAATTAATTCAGTAAAACAAAGGCAGAAGAGTTTATGCACCTGATGTGGAATGGTGCAATTGAAGAGGACATCTCAAGTAGGATGAATAGATCCCTGTATTCATTAAAAGGTTTACTTTGAGGGGAGGGGTGCCAAATCTTGTGAATTTCAGCCAATCATGTGTGTTTAAACACTGGTGCATATTTTTATAATATTTAGATTTCTAATGTCTATTTTTTAAATAATATCTAATTTCTATGTCCCCCCCCCAACCTTCCAAACTTGTTTCATTTTCTATTTCTCTAGCATATGCCATATGGACAGCCACCTATCAGCAATGAAGAAGGGGTAAATACAACAAATATAATATAATTAGGATGGTGTGAGCTAAACCATATATGAAGTTGCAGGTAAGGGGACATTCAGGGAAGACCCTACTACATGCTCCTGCTAAAACAATGGTCAATGATCACTTGGGAGCAGGATGCACACACCACATGGCTTTAATGTTTCCTGGTTCTAATGCTCAGGACAGCTGTGTGATGAATAAAAGTCCAGGCAAGGGCTTTCTACCATACTCTGGGGTCAAGACCTCATTAGAATTAACAGCATTTAAGAACTGCATCAAGCTGAAAAGAACAGTTAGGATGACTTTATTACTGCTAAGAATTGTATTAGGATGGATGGTATCAACTTCTTGTATTTTCTTAACTATATTTGTAGACCCCTTATTTTGGATATGGCTACCATGGGATGGGAGGCAGACCTCCCTATTATTCTGAAGAGATGTTTGAGCAAGACTTTGAGAAGCCCAAAGAAAAAGAAGCCCCTAAAGAGAGCCCAGCACCTGATCCTGCAACCAACTCAACGGTTTCGGGAACAAATTCAACCATCTCTAATCCAGCCAGCCAGGGAGGGAATGGTACCATTTCTGGGCTTGGTACAACAGGCAATGGAGCCAGTTCTCCAGGCCTTGACAGCAAATTGCTCCATGGAAGTGGGGTCCCAACACCTTCTCCCACTGTTCATGTGTCAGCAGGAAATGGAGCAGCACAGAATGTCATTGATCCATCAAGTCATAGACCTCTCTCTCCAAATGTCAATGCCATCCAAAGCTTTCCATCAGGGGGTCAACAATCCCCAGGGCATGGGTCACATATCTATAAATCCCATCCAGATATGGGAGATACTAGACACAATGCTTTGATTTCTAGAGGAAACCCCTCTACACAAACAGAAGACCCAACATATCCCATGGGCTATGGAGAGAATTCTAACCACAAAGGCAATCTCCAGAGTACAAACAGCAACTATCCCCCAATAAACAGTAGATCTAACCTATATGGGCAACAGGAGCAACCCCATTATCCTGGGAGGAACCCATCAGGCCAAAGAGAAAGACTTTCTTTTCCTAGCTCTCATCCACAAGGCCAGGGAAATAAAGATCCAGTCTACAGGGATAATAATCTAAATCATCTCCTGCCTGAAGGCAATTCCCTGGATCCACAGTTTAATACTATAGGACGAACTGGGGATGTTTATAATGCAAGAGAAAATGCTGATCGGTTTCAGCATTCTGGAGTGCACAGATCAAGTACACTTTCCCATCAGGGAGTATTTTCAGCCACAAGCAGAACTCCATTTGAAATAGAAACCCAGCAGTATGATTGGAAGGGGCAGTCCTTTAATCATCCAGATCATGAAAGAGAACGATTTCCACCTTCACAAAACCACATGTGGAACAACCAAGAAGATTCACAGGTCTTCCAAGAAGCACCTCCCAGATATAACTCAATGTATTCATCTGGTTCTTCTCGTCAGAGGGGACATGCCACCTACTCTGAAAATAATCACTATGGTCAGCGTACCCCTTCCTATTATCCTAGAGCAAGGGAGGACAGAGAAAACTCACCTACAATGGGCCCAGTGGATCAAAGGGAAGATCCATCATATCCTCCAGATCTGCCTTCAAATCAGATGCAAAGGAACACCTACCTCAGAAATGTGCAACAGGAGCTCCCACCATATCCCAGACAAAAGCCATGGACCCAAGAAAAACATTTGCATGACATTGACAGACAGTATAGAAATCCTCCATACAATCCAACTCAGCACGATATATATTCAACAGATAATCCAGACAACCAAAGAAGTTATTTTCCATATGAGGAAATTAACCAGTGGACCCCAGAAGAACATTCTCCAATTCATGGTGCAGAACACTTGAGTCAATCAGAAAAGTCCCCATATGGTATGAACAATGTGTATGGATACAGAGAGAGGAATTTGCAGAACCAAGGGCCAAACTCTCATTTACAAAGCACCACTCTCCTCCAAAGCAGACCACAATATCCCGAAAGAGACACTTGGGCTCCCCAAATGGTGGGCCCATCTGCTCAGAAAGAAAATTCACCCTACTTTAATACCCACTCCACAGATTTGAGAAGAAACCCAATGCATGCTGAAGACAGAGAGGGAGCTATGCATGGGAGCGCACTCATTTCCAGTATTAATGTTGCAGAAAAAAACCATTTTCTTGACACAGTGGGATATCCGGATGACTACCCAAGAGAACACAGAACTATTACTTCACAGCCAACTGCCAGCCATTTGTGCTGTGAAGATGATTCCCCAGTGCCAAGAGAGAACTTACTTGCACCACTGCGAAGTGCTCCTCATTTCCAGTTTGCTTCATGGGAACAAAAAGGAAGCTTGGCATATCCAGAGGGCAATCATGCAAAGCATGCCAGGCATGCCCCATACCCAACTGGCATTCAATCTAATCACAGGGACAAGTCTTTGAAGCCTGGGAAAACAACTTCTCATCAAAGAGAAAATCTGGGTGCATTTGGAGAGGATGTAGCAGCTCTAAAGAAGAATCTACCATGCTCCAAGTCACAGCTAAGCCAGCAGAATGAACATGAAGCCAACTATGAAACTGGACTACCTGCACCTAGGAATGCACCTTGTTATGGAAGCAGCATTAGAGGTGATGAACACAGTGGATGGATTGTAGGGGGAAATCAACCCAAAAGAGAGTCTGAAAGGGAAGCTTCTATAAAGCTTGTTCCTGAAAATGTCCCATCTCCACTGGGGATCAGAAGTGATCCTGGTGGTGAAGATGTTAGGACAGAAGAACAGGAAGCCCTTGGGTTCAAGAGGATCCCATGCTTTGGAAGCTGGCTAAAGCAGTATTTAGCTAGCACTGGAGCTCCATCTGGTGATCAACAGCACCATCTATTTCATGCAGAGAATCCATCATCCACTGGAAGGCCAAACATCATGCCATCCGAACCACAGCCGATCACTAGTACTAATCCATCTCTTGATGTAGAAGAACCACCATTCAAATTCAGTTCTCCAGGAGAACTGGCTGAGCAAGCAAATGAAGGGATGCCAGACTGTTTACTGCTCCAAAGCAAATGAAATGCTAAAGCGCCTCCTTTTCAAATTCTGTAAACAAATAATATATTTGAAAATTGATGGTCGCATGTTCCTTCAGAGCATGGATGCAGGAAAATGCAATGCACACAATTGTGTAATTACAAAGGGCGGGAAATAACAGCAGAAATATGTAGATAGTTTGTGTATGTACATAGCTTAGGTCATCAGTATTCAGTTTTTCAGACCTGGGTTAACATTCCATCCAAATCTTCAACACTCTAATCTTCAACCATTCCTCTGGTTTTTGTCTAGGGCTAAGCCAAAATAGACTTCCAAAATTCTCTAACCTATTTGCAGGTGATGAAACTAGATGGCGGTGGAGGGGGAAGTATTTCTCTGAATATTCTCTTGGGAGGATGCAGAATTCTCCCAACAGTTCAAATAGGGGCAAAAAGAAAAGAATACAATTTTCAGCTCAGCTAATCCTAAGTGAATCTATATTGTTAGTTCATGCTGGTGGCTGAATGAAGCAATGGGCTAAGCGAGAAGGAGCCAAATATTATAAAATAATATTAAACAATAATAAATCTGGATCCACAGTTGCACTCAAAATTCTTCATCCTATCTGTGGGCAGTGAAATTGTGAATGCCATTTAACTAAATATTCTGTAGGAGTGGGGGCACTGAAATGTTCCAGCACTGTAGGAGGAACTTGAAAATCAGCTCTCTCCCCTCGTGCCCCCGCCATTGTATCAAATCATTATTTTCAAGGAAATTTTGG
Source organism: Rhineura floridana (assembly GCF_030035675.1). Classification (NCBI taxonomy): domain Eukaryota; kingdom Metazoa; phylum Chordata; class Lepidosauria; order Squamata; family Rhineuridae; genus Rhineura; species Rhineura floridana. Next base: position 137,695,244 of record NC_084480.1, read on the forward strand.
CCCACCTCTCTATTTCTCTCTCATGCTGTTTGTGACTTTTCTACTTCTTCCCTTCTCAACAGACCTAGCCATATATATATATTAACGGGGCTTGCAGAACCACTTATGCATATCGCCTTAACTCAGATCACACCCCACCAGTTAAACGACTACATGCATAAGTAGCCTGTGCTTATGTGCAGATTCTCTAGAATATGTGAACTTGTCTACTAGTATTGCATAAATGCAAAACGTGACAGCCTTCTTCTGGTGTTTCTCTTCATTTGATGTTAATTGTATGGAGAAAGTAGGGCAGTGGATGCTCGTCCTTCCCCACCATTGCACCCTCCAGCCCCTCCCAAACACCAGCCCCTCCCAAACACTAGCCCCTCCCCAAAACTGTCAATTCATTGGGAGGCGATCAGAAGTGGGGAAATCCTGCCCAATGTGTGTAGGCTGTCCCCATGAGCAGGAAACCATAGTACACTGGGCTCCAGCTCTCAGCACTGGTAGGCTTTCCCTCTTCAGACCTTCCCCCCAATATGCTGATAGTGTGGGGTTGCCATGTGATGTGATGGCACAAGCATGGTGAGTGTGTGCACAGCCTTGCTGACTCTCCAAATGCTTGAGATGGTGTGGAAATCCCCCAATAGGGCTTACGTGTATGCCTTTCCCTTCTGATCTCACTTTGCACAGCAGGACAAATGCTTTTAAAAACAGCAGCACCGTCAACGTTGCAGAAACCTTTTCTTTTGGTGGCACAAATTACGTGTTTGAAACAAATGTAATCTTCACTTCTTTTCTGAAGCTCTTTGACATTAAAAGGCATTTATTATGGATGGTTTTCTCCCTGTCACATCTGTGTGATGCATTTTGCCAGTTCCATTTTGCCGTGCCTTATAGCAGAAGATGCCAATTAAATTGTCAGGAGTTTAAAGGGAGAAATTCAGAATTCAAAAACTGGCAGTGTTTAATGGTGCTCTTGAAATAACATAATTAACCAGCTTGCAGGGAAAACAGTGTCCTTCATCTCTTCAGCAATGGTATGATGCAATATAGTCCCAGAGACAGCATAGTGGTTTTGTACTGCCTTAATGTAAGAGATGCTGGATTAATGCAACAATAGAAGTACCAGGATGGCAGGTGGCACAATTACAGTGCTGCAAGAAAACCTGCACTGGGCTGAATTTTCTCTTAAAGATACAGAATCATTCTCAGGCCCTGAGCCTGGCAACCCTAAGTGGTACCTGTGTTCTCTAAATCAGGGGTGGGCAAAAGGTAGATCAGGATCTACTGGCAAATCTTGGGGTGATCTGCAGAAGATTGGCATGGATTTCTGACTCAATTCTCTTACCCTAGCAGCAACCAAACAACCCTTTCCATCTAAATTAGGCTGCTGGAGTGAAGAACGCTAACCAGGAGTGGGCTTTTGTGTGAAAGGACTATGCATTCAGTTCAGTTCCAATATTGAAAACAAAGTCCTATGCTCAGAATATGCTCTTAGGCATCCAGTTCTTTCTCTCTTGGTAGATCTTGGACTTCTGGTTAAAAAACAGTAATCTAAGCGTGAAATCTGCTCACCTCTGTTTCAAGGAGTTGCTTTTCAGCTGATGGTTTAGGACTTGAACCACAGCTTCCCCTAAGGTAGGCTACAACTACAGCACTATCACCACACAAATATAGTAATACCTCAGTTAACAAATCCTCCAGGAACAAATCTCCTTTTAAGGAAGGCTTTTTTAAAGGTGTAACTGACTAGCTTTGCTTCGGATAAACATTCAAGCCTGTGCCTTTGCTTTAAGGTGGAACTGACTACCCTGTGCCTTTGCTTTGCTAGGGTGAAACTCGCAAGCTTGTGTGTTTGCTTTGCATTAAAGGGATCTCTTGCTTTCTCCCAGGACTGGGCTGGGGTGAAGGATCCAATATGATTCAGAGGAAAAGTGGGTAGGTGTCAGGTAGGCACCTTTTAAAGCCCCTGTTGAAGCTGCCCCCACCATCTATGAGCAGGTGTAGGAACCTATCCCTATTCTTTCCATGTTATTCCTACCTCTGGTACCAAAGTTTCTGTTAAAGAAGTAATGCCCAGGAACACATCTACTTTGTTAACTGAGTATACCTTATAGAACGGGGGAAAGAAATTCAATTCAGTTCACACAAGGAACAGATGCAGACAAGTTCTATGAATAATGGTATCATCATCATCACTGTTTATTTGTATGCCGCCTTTCCATAACAATTTATGCACAAGGCAGCTCACAACATGAACAGAAAAAAGTTACACAACTCACTGTAAGAAATAAATTCAAATGGTCAATAAGTTAACAAAAACATCATAAAAACATACAATAAATTGATACATCCTTAAAACTCCTAATAAAATCCAACAATAAAATACAGAAGTATAATCCCAATAACAGCAAAACAAAAAACCAACAATCAGAAATTAAACTTTTACCCAAACAGAAGCCCCTAAACAACACCCCACAGTCAAGGTGGTCTCTGGCATCTTCAGGTAATTATACCTTTTACAGCTGCAGCCAGTCAAGGCCCCACCCTTCCAGACCAGGTGGAAAGAGGCCAGCAAGCAGAGAGAGGGTCTTGCAGCCAAGATGGTCTCTTGGTATAGCTTTATTTTTTTTGTTAGTCAAAGTGATGGGGCTTGCAAGCCTCCAACCTCGCATGGTCAGATTTGGCTGTCCACATTGGGATAATTATCTGGAAAACAATTCAGGACGATAACCATTTAATCTATGCTTATCTCCCTAGAGCATTATAGGTACAATAACTCCTATTATCAACTGCACTATTTTTTCTCGTTGTTGTATAAGTTATTCTTGTTTTGTATTCTGTTCTACCCAAAACCAATAAAAACATTATTAAAAAAAATATGCAGTTTCCAAAGCAACCTGAGAACTGAAACACAACCATCTTTTGAAATTTGCACTTATCCAAATTTTGCGATGCAGTTCTCCAGCTAAGCAATGTTTGCAAAAATGCATGTATTAGGGGGAAGTATGCATAAAAATGAATATATTCACAATAGGAGAAACTGCTTGCACAAATGTGTACATTAGTCAAAACTGCATACAAGAATGTCTTTAGTAGGAGAAATTCTCACTAAAATGCAGAAGAATTTTCAAGAAGATTTTTTTTAAAAAATCACAAATTGCTGCAGAAATGTTGAGGACTGAATTTAAGATTGGAAATAATAAGAAACTGAGAGAACCAAAGTGGACAGATCCTTCTATGAAAAAGTAAGGTGTGAGTCCTCAAATGCATGCTTGGACTAAAGATAAGCCTTGTGCTTGAAAACAGGAAGAGTATGGCTCCTACGTATCCCTCAGTGAGTTCGATAAGTCTTACTTTCAGGTAAGTGGATATAGGACTGCAACCTATGCAGGGATGTGGGAGAAATACACTTTAGTTCTCATTTAAAGCTGAATCTATCAAATTTGCACTTTCCAAAGCAATATGAGAACCAAACCACAGCCATCCTTGGCACTTACCCAAATTTTGTTATGGAGTTCTCCAACTGACCATTGTTTACAAAGATGCTTATTTTAGGGGAAAGTGTGCGTAAAAAGGCATATATTTGTGAAAATAACATACAAACATGCATTATACTGGGGGGAAATCTTGCAAAAAACCTCATGTTAGTACAAATTGCATTAAAATGTGTTTATTAGGAGAAATTTGCATTAAAATGCTGATGAATTTTCATGAGAATTAAAAAAAACTGCTGCAGAAATGTGGAGAATCATAGAATAGTAGACTTGGAAGGGACCTGCAAGGCCATCGAGTCCAACTGAATTTAAAATTGGAAAAATGAGACACAGAGAGAACTGAAATGGACAGATCATTTCATCTCTATGCCTAAGGTATGCAGGGGCCATGGATCCTTTCATCCCTGTGCCTAAGGCACCAGCCCCATAGATTGTGTCCAGCAACTAAATGACAGTCATTGAAGTAGAGAAAGGAAAGCATTCTCCAAATCTGCTCTTGCCTGTTTGCTCTGAAACAGAAAAGTGCTGCTACATTCTAGACCAGCTACGGCTTCTCCGACTACTTCCCCAACTACTTTTCAAAGGTTGCCTCTCCATAACACACATTCTTTATAAAGACCTTCATGATGACTGCTAACTCCTTGCTCTCTTGGTAAGGCCAGAGTGAGTGTATCAGTTGTAAGTGATCAAAGGCCCTCTTCGGTGTCTGAGCTTTTAGCAAACATTGCCTTCATGTGTTAAAACTTTATCCCCAACCATAAATCCTAGGATAATGCCTCCTCTGAAAAATGAAATCTGAGGTTTTAGGTCCTCCCCAAAAGCATCTCTTGTGTTAGAAATCAATTTCTACAATCCTTTGTGTGGCAGGGAGCCATCTGTTGTACTTGAACCCCAGGGTAATCAAGATATATTAAACACAGGGAGGCCAAGTGAAAAAGAGAACTGGGCTTCCGTAGCATTAATAGTTGTGCAAAAGAGGAGATTTTGGCAGGTGTAGCTTGCTTGAAAAGCTAAACCTGCTGACACTCCCCTTCTATGCAGCTCTGAAATGTGCTGGTGCTCTGTTCTGTTTTGCACCTTATCAAATGTCCCTTTCCATGGTTCTATTGCCCTCTAGCAAAGGGATGGGGGCGCCTGAGGCCTGGGGACTGAATGCAGCTCTTGGGATGTCTCTATTTGATCCTTGGGACTGTTCCCTTTGGAAGAGGAAGTAACTCAGAGGTAGAGCATCTGCTTTGTTCACAGTAGGTCCCGGGCTCAGTTTCCAGCAACTCCAGGTAAGGCTGGGAAAGACCCCTGGCCTGAAATCCTGGATGGCTACTACCAGTAAATGGAGACCAGTAAGCTAAATGGACCAGTGGTTGGTATAAGACAGCTTCCTATCTTCCCCAGTGGAGATGGGTGGCTCCAATGTCTATGGGGCAGTGAATCCACTCTGGGTTTTAGTCTGAACTTTCAAGGAGGTGTCCAAGGTGAAAGTTCAGACTAAAACCCAGAGTGGATTCACTGCCCCACTGACATTGGAGCCACCAGACTCCATGGCCCCCAGAGACCTCCTCCTTGTCTTCTTGAGTGCTTTTGCCAGGCTGGAAAATGTCCTTATTTGCTTGGATGGAGAGCGGGGTGTGTGTAGAAACCTCTGACTTCTCTGTGACTGGAATGTAGTTCCCTCTACAAAGGTAAGAGGAGTTCCATCCATGGATCTGCCCCCCTTTTGCCTCTGGTCCTGCCTGCCACTGTCCCCAGAAGGTTGCCCCATGGTTGTCCTTGTCCCTGAAGAGGGTTCCCCACCCCTGTGCTAGTGTCAGACTAAGAAATAAAATCGAGGACGGTGTTATGCAGAATAAGGAGCAGAAAATACACAAAGAGGGTCAGGTCTGAGCTTTATAGGACAAAGTAAACAAGCAGTAAAGGGGCCTTTCCAGTGGGTAGCCCACCCTCTCTACAAATCCTTCCTGTTACAACCCACCAACCCCCAGGCAACCCCCACCCCCTCAGGCATCCCTACTTCCCTCACCAACCTGCTTGCCTCACCTGTTCCTCTGCCGCCGCTGCCCTGGAGAAATGCTGCCACCATGTAGCACACCTAGGCTCTCTAAATTTCTAAACCATTTTGAGAGAGAGCTCTCAACTCTCCGATTAAAACTTGCCAAAAACCAGCAGGCAACTATTCTAAGTGCTTATGCACCAACATTAGATGCTGATGAAGACATCAAGGAAAATGTTTATACCTAGCTATACACCATCTTATCAGAGATACCTAAGGAGGATAAAATTATCCTCCTGGGCGATTTCAATGCAAGAGTTGGGCGTGATTTTAATTTATGGCCAGAAACCATTGGGAAAGAAGGAGTTGGCAATAGCAACCTGAATGGAATTCTACTTCTGACTAAATGTGCAGAGCATAATCTTGTTATTACAAACACACTCTTTTGCCAGAAAGATAAATTTAAAACATCATGGAAGCACCCTCGGTTGAAGCACTGGCATCTCCTGGATTACGTAATTGTCCGTGCCAGAGATTGTCGTGATGTACTCCTCACTAGGGCCATGACGAGCGCAGATGACTGCTGGACAGATCACCGATTAATTCGATCCACTAGGGTCATTAATATTGTTCCTCAACGTAGGCTCCAAGGAAGAAAACCAAGGTGTAAAATGAACATCCACGCCCTTCAAGATCCTATTAAATGAGCATGCTTTCAAACAACTCTCAAGAAACATCTACCTACGGAACTCCCTGAAAACGTTGGGGAACACTGGATTAAACTGAAGGCTTCCATTATTGCAGCATGTGAACAAACTATTGGATACCAAACTAGGAAACATCAGGACTGGTTTGATGAGAATGATAGTGAGATTTAACATATCATTGACAAGAAAAGGAAAGCCTTCCAGATATGGCAAAAAGACATTAACTGTGCTGCTAAGAAAAAAAATCTATGCCAGTGCAAAGGCTGAGGTCCAAAGAAGAACTAGAGAACTTAAGAACGCCTGGTGGATAAAGAAAGCTCAAGAAATCCAGCATTTTGCAGATGCTCATGATGCATGGGGCTTTTTTAAAGCCACAAAGGCCATCTACGGACCAACAAACTATGGTATAAGGATTGGCCCCCCTTGTGCTGCTGGATTCTCACCAATCAAAATGGAAGAAATCTCTATTTTATAAACTGGCACACCCCCGCCCATCTATCCTAGCCTTGGGTCCAACAAAGGCCATGACGGATATCAAGCAGAGAATCCTTGATATGGAATTCCAACAGCATTTATCTCTTGCTGATAATAATTCTGTTTGCACTTTAAGTTTAAAGCCTTTCTCCTTAGCGCAGTATTTAATCTCTCTCCAATATCCAAGATTGAGAAAGGCATTTACACTGGCTAAATACAATGTTCTTCCATCTTCCCTTTTGGAGGGTAGATATCATAAAATCCCACGATCTGATCGTTATTGCCCTTGTGACTCTGGTGCCATTGAGACGGCAACACATGTATTGTTAGACTGCATATTCTACAATGAGCTTCGCAGTTGCTTTATTTCCCCTTTGCTTCAGAAATTGCCAGGTAGGGATGTAACTTCCTATATGCGTTTTTTATTTGCAGACTTAGATCCTTCTATCACATACAGAGTCGCACAATTTTTTGCTGCTGCTATGGATCAGCGTAAAATATTTGTAAACTAGGGATGGTCACATTTTATGATATTTGTTAAATCATTTTATATTTGCCCCTTTTAAATATTGTCTGTATAGCCAATTATATATTTTAGATATGTAATATGCATGTTACTTTTATGTTGTTTTTCTTCTGGTCATTGACCGTAATAAACCATTGTTTAATTATGGTATAAATCCCTTACGTTCAAGGGATGGTAGCAAACTTCTTAAGGATAAAGAGTCTATCGCACTGTGTTGGAAAGAGCATTACCACGACCTCCACAGTCACTTACAGACCCACTGTTAAAGACCTTATCTTGGAAGACAATCTTACTCGGCCACGAGTGATCGCCAATGAAAATGAATGACTAATCCATTTTAAAGTCATCAAAGCTGGTAGCCGCTGCCACAGCTCAGGGCAACAAATTCTGTCTTGTAATTATGCACTATAGCGATAAGAATGTCCTTAAATATTTGTGCTGGGCTTTTTAAAAAAAGAAAAGTTGTGAATGTGTGCATACCTCTTTGACGAAAGTTTCCTATGCAATTCTTGAAATATACTTAAGTGGTTAACAACAAAAGCAGACACACCTACTCAGGGGGCAGTATTTAAACCAGAAGTGGGGAACTTCAGGCCTGTGTGCCAAATGCTGCCTTCTAGGCCTCTCTGTTTGACCCTAAGGACTCTCCCAGGCCACACCCCCTTCCCAGGCCATACCCCTCACTGGCAATGCTCCATGCCCTCCTTGAGTACTTTTGACTGGCTGGGATGTAGCCTGCTCTACGAAGGTATGAGTCTCATCCATTGTTCCACCTACTTTTCCCTCTGGCCCCTCCCCAAAGGTTGCCCACAAAGGAACACACCTCTCAGGCTGAAAAATATTCCTCACCCCGGTTTTAAAGCAATTATCCTCTCCTAGCAAAAAGATCTTTAAAAGCTCAAGTGGAACACTTCGTTACAGATGTCTTCGTTGCCACTTTCTCGCAGGGCTGCTTGGAGAATGGGAAGAGGAGCTTCTTGACATGTGCTGCGCCAACTCTGTAGCATTTTCAGGATCTGCACATGAAAACAGGAGGGAAGCAATGTATCACCCTGACCCTTTCCCAATAGCCACAATAAAATCTTCCGGCAGCCCTGTGGTTGGTTCTACCTAAATGTTAACATATCTCACTGCTGTGCCTGTTCATTTCACTTGAGTTCATTGCGCTCCCTGGAATCTGTAAATCAATGGGATTGTGGGGATGGGGGTTGTGGCAGAGGACCTGCTTTGCATGCACAAGGTCCCAGTTTCAATCCCTGACATGTCCAGGCTAGGCCGGGAACGTTCCCTGTCAGAAACCCTGGAGAGCTGCTACCAGTTAGTATAGACAATACTGGGCTACATAGACCAATAGTCTTGCTCAGTCTAAGGCAGATTCTTTGGTTCTTATGGCCAGAACCAAGGACTGGAAATCCCCATTGTTTCCAGTTTTGCCACAGTAACCATGCAAAGGCAATCCAGCTCTTCCAGCTTTGGTAGGGAAGATGGATCAGTGGAAGACCTCAGCCCTAAGGTTAGTCACTCTGACCATTGAGTGTGCAGCATAAGTCCGCTTACCAAACATTCAAGTCCTCTCATGAAAGCCTGCACTGGAGATAGCATCCTCCTTGCATGTGTCCTGGTGAGTGCCAAGCCAGCACTAGTGCATTTCACTCTCTATTAAGGGGCTGCAGCTGGGATAGTCATCAAAGCCTTCATTGGGATATAAGGGAGGGATGGGGAGCCTATGGCCATCCAGATGTTAATGGACTCCAACGCTCATCATCCCTGGCCATGCTGGCTGGGGCAGATGGTTTCGAAGAACATCTGGAGGGCCACAGGTTCTTCATCCCTGATATAAGGCCCCATCTGAGTGTTATACTCTGTTGAAACAACTTGTCTGCTGTTTCAAAATACCTGATTTTGAACCGGCCTGTATTTTGGTTGTCTGCAACTCTATAGTCCATTTCCAAAGTGCCTAGACAGCTTCCAGTTACTGATATGGTAACCTGTTCTCGTTGCACATTTTGGTGCAAGCTAGGCCCTTCCAGATTATGCTTAGTGCCCAAGTACCCCCAGCTCTGGAATGGGACACTTATCTCAGTACATCATCATCATCGTTGTTGTTGTTGTTCATTAAATTTATATCCCGCCCTTCGTCCCAACAGGAGTCCACACGTGGCTTTCTCCTCTGGCTTCACAGTTGTACCACCGCTGTTGCATTTTTTATTATAATTATAGCATGCCCCTCTGATTTGACTCTGACACAATGGCAAAAGATTCCCTCCCCCAGCTCAAAGATATCTTACTTGGTGCTTTGTTTCCAAATGTTCACTCCCCAAATGAAAGTTATCCTTCTCCATAATGCCAAGCTTACTAGCAAGAAGCCTCCAGTTTCTTTTTCTTATGGACATCTCTGTAGCCACCCTAAAAAGTTGCTTGTCGATCAGTCCCTGCTTGTCCTGAATGTTTGCAGTGACTTGTAAAAGCAAAGTGGGTAATTACAGAAGCGAGTAGAATAGTAATCATAATCATCAAACCACCAAGATGAACAAAAGGGTTTTCAGTTTTGAGTTCTGCGGGTGAACTGTTTTATTTCTCACATGGTACACAGTGGAATCAGCTTCTGATTAGAACTTTATTCTGATTGGTTAACAATGTAAAATAATTGAAATTACCTTGTAAAATGAAAACCAGTTAAAGCATTCTGATTTTACTTATTCTACAGCGTAATTCATTGGCTATAGAGTTATATCTGCTCTGCACACAGAAGGTTCCAGGTTCAATCCCCAGCATCTCCAGGCAGGGCTGGGAAATCCTCCGGGCCTGAAACCCTGCAGAGCCCTTGTCAGCCAGTGTGTAGACAAGAGTGAGCTAGATGGACCCATTGGCAGCTTCCTATATATGGTACTAAACAAATGTGTAAATACTCCACAGCTGAAGGATGAAAAAGAAAGAAAAAGTTGCAGCAGAAGACTGTGAAAGAATGAACGGCATACCAAGGTAAGAACTATATAATAGTCATGAAAACTTCTGGGAAATTATCAGGTTTGAATTTAATTCCTTTGTGTAGTTCTCTTTAGCCCCCTTCATGTCTTACTCTGTGGAAAAGGGCAGTTCATGTAGAATGGGACACCAGGGCCATGCTTCTGGACCTACCACTGACAACATGCAGTTCCTCCCACCCACATCATTTGCCCAATAGCATGGTTAAGAACATAAACATAAGAACATAAGAAGAGCCTGCTGGATCAGGCCAGTGGCCCATCTAGTCCAGCATCCTGTTCTCACAGTGGCCAACCAGGTTGTCTGGGGTGGGGAAGCCTTTGTGTGTAGCCTTCTACAGGTATTGGCTTCCCCAGGTCCTGCAACCCTATGCAATGAATGGCAGGGATAGAGGGGAAGCCATGTGTCAGGATGAGGCCAGATGTGTGGCACCACAGCTCTTTTCTACACATTTTGCCCCTTTATGCAAGTGACTGTTGGCTGCTTTGGATTTGATAAAATCTGGCTTTAGATGGCATGACATGAAGCGAGATAGTATCCACTAATAGGCAAAAAAAACCCCTTGCGGTTTAACAACGTACCTATAGTTAACAGATATTTCTATCAAACTTTTAAAAGCAGGGAAATTGGGCAGCTATAGTGAATGCACCAGGGGAGTAGGAGACCAGACCTCCTTGCTGAGATTTTGTACTGACCTACAAATCTGTAAAATGCAAACACAATTTGGGTTGGTCTTTCACAGTCCAATCCATTTCCTATGTAGCTTGGAAGAATGTGGTAACACGTGCTGGGGACTGTGTTGGGGATGTTTGCCGACCTGGGTTCCTACTGGGAGGAAGGGCAGGATATAAATCAAATAAATAAATTGTAGCTCTGTGAGGGGAATAGGGCGCCTCCTAGCAACTCTCACCACCCTTCAAAAACTACACTTCCCAGGATTATTGGGGGGAAGCCATGACTGTTTCAAGTGGAATAAATGTATAGTGTGGGTGAGGCCCCCAGATCAGCCAAGCCAAACAGTTGTTAGTCTGGCTTTTAGAACACTGACAGGTGATTGTTACTGAGCATGCCTGTGCTATCATAGACTCCGATGTTAATTTTCTTAAATTAATTAAAAATCAGTCATGCATTTTTTAAATTTTAAACTGCAGAAGATGAAGGTCAGAGTATGGGGCAAGGTCAGTAATAGGAGTACAGGTACTCTGTGAATATGGCTGTTTTTTTAATTAATTTCAACAAATTATGAGACCACTGATAGAAAAAAGTCCAACAGGGGTCTGGATTTTTTTCTCTTGTTTTACACTTTGAACTCTGGATTCTCTGTGAGTGTTTTGTGTATCACCATGAAAACTGAGAGGGTTGTTAAGCAAGTGTTTCTGAGTTCAGGACTCTAGTTTTATAAAATGTTGTTTTGAAATGAGCTTATGGGAAGCAGCAGAATGGCATGTGAGGTATTTTTAATTTAACATGGCAGAATGTGAAAAATCCATGCTGGCTATAGTATACAGCCACTTTTGTGGCTGTATAATTCAACATTCTATTTCAGAATTTCATTCAGTTGTTTTGGTCTGGTATTGCCTCAAGATTTGAGACATGTTCCATATGCTTCTCTGTCTCTTTCTCACTCACTCACTCACTCACGTGCACCATTTCCAGACTGCTCCATTCTAGGCTCTTGGGTCAGATTGAAATATTTCAAAGAGATAACTAACAAAAATCAAACGAGACAATTTAGAATTGCTATCAAACATACTCTTCTGATTTAATCACATGCAGGTTGTTTAATGCAGACTCATAGCCACCTGCTTTTCTCCCACAATTTATTATTAGTGAAAGGTGACAACTAAAAAAAAGAGGAAACGTTAAAAAATCATAATGTTTACTTACACTCAGATAAGAAGTAGGAGGCTCACTTAATGTCAGATTGGGAGGTATTACTGGAAAGTCTAGAGCTGATTTGACTATTTCTTCTGGGAAGGATAGTACCCAGGCAACAAACATATCTTCGGAGATATATCCTAAGGAGAAAATGCTCTTATATGAAGGCCATTTATCTGCAAGATGGTGGGTGCAATCCTATACTTTAGAGAGGCTTTAGAACATGGCACAACCCACCCACCCCTTGCTGGCAGACCATGAGCTATACATCTCCATGTGAGATACAATGGTGCGCCTGCATGGTCAACACACTATGAGCATGTATCTGCTACACGAATCCTACCCAGCTAGTATAGCAGGGAAAACAGAGCAGACATGTGGTAATTGGTTCAATATAAGTTCAACAGGGATGCATGCACATACATTTATCTGGAATTACAATGAACAGGAAAGCACTAATGCCCACAGAAGACCTGTTCACACACGTTGGTTCTGAAAAATACCCTCTGGATCAGCAAGTATTTATTTTATGTATTAAAAACCAAGTAGTTATTTTAAAGCAATGGTAATAACAACCTCTGATGCTTTGGTTTGAAAATAAGTGTGATCAAGCCATAGTTAAGCACTTTTAAGCCCCATTGGTTTCAATGAGGGAAAATTAGTACATTCTTAACTGTCTCATTAGAATTAACAGGAAGTGCTGAACTTCAGTTGAGACATGTAACAGCAAAATAATCCTGGAAACCGCATCTCTTTGCAAAATCCCCCTCATTTCTGTTTGCCACATAATGAAGAATCCACAAGATGGTGCTGTCACATCCTTTGTGAGAAATACATTGTTTTCCAACTTCTCCCAGTCAATTTAAGTTCCTTCTTAACATGGCATCCATTATGAACCTTATCAGTGCTCCTTGGGATCACAATATTTCCTTAATAAATATTCTCAAAAAGTCAGCCAATTACCTTGATTGTTTTTATCCACTTCCTTGAGAAAGACAGCAGAAAGTTCATCAATGGCACTGTGGCTTTGCATAGGGTATAAGTCATGCAACAGGTCCCTGAGCTCCTCCTTGCCAATATTGCCAGAGGATAATGTTTGGTATAATCCTGAGCAAAGAAGATGAAGAGTAAAAAAAAAACCCTGGCAGTTATTTTCGAAAGCTGTGCCAAATATTGTCCTGTTTCTAATATATTTTAGGTAGAAGTAGTACCTGTTTTGAAGAGGGAACAATTATTCTTCAACAATACTTGAATTGTAAAAACTAATTCTTTTTAATCTTGTTTGTTACCCCCTCCTCCTGTTGCTGCTTCCTCCTTTCAAGATTACAAACATGGATAATCCCACCCAATCATGGATCACACAGTCAACAGGATGATGCCACAACTCTACATGTAGCCAACGAGATTTGGCTTTGTGATTATAACATTAGGTGATAAAAGGGCAATATAAACAAGTAAGCAAATATGTCTATGTGGACAGCATGCTTGAACATTGCCAAAGAGGTTCATGAGAAACTGTCTGTAACTTTGGCTCAGATCTATTGATTTCTAATGTGGGTGAAAACTATATTTTGTGCCATGAATTCTATCTAACTAGTTGCTATGCAATAGTAGAGGCTAAAATAATGTGGATAGAAAGTTGCCATCTTGGATCAGATTAAAATCCTACCCAGTAGTGTAATGGCAAATTCAGAAGTGGAGAGTCCCTTCATGATAGTCACAGCCGGTGTACAATATTCTAAAATTACAAAATAATCTGGCCATGCTTGAATACTGCTTTCTGATTCTCCATTACTGTCACCATTTGATCATCCTTTTTCACTGTCAGAGGTATTGAATGAATTACCAAATTCAGTGTCTACACATTTATTTTCTGCTACTACCAAACTGCTTGATGATTTCAATGAGATGCTATCATCAGGATTCACGGTCTCTTAAGCAGTTACAGAATTCTCATTCTCCACAACTTGGCTTTTTGAAGTAGGAACTAATAAAGGGTTGCTTGCCATTGACACTTATTGGGATTCTTCTCATTGGAGAACACACTCCCCTTTCATGCTCATTGGCTCATAGGATGCTGGAGTCATAAGGACCCTGCTTGGACCTGGCTCCCAAAAAAGTAAGGTGTCTAACACCCCCAGGACCCTGGACAATTACATCCCTGAGCCTGCCTAGTTCTTTGAATAACCAGATGTCACAGGAAGTCATAGATGGGGCACAGTGGCATTACCCACATTTTATATAGTTTGCAAGAGTGGGCATCCTTGCTGTGAACGCAACTTTTCCATGATACAGGATTTGCTCACCACCCTTCACCTTGCTCCCTTTCACAAAGTTCAGGGGGGGAAAGGCAACTAGCAGGCTGCAGCCTCTTACTCTGTCTCCTCTCTCTCACACACACACCATACCACACCACTTGAATACACATTCAACACAGTTTCTTTTTTTTTAAGGGGATGAAAACATTTTCCCCTCCCCGACCCATGAATAAAATAATCACCAACACTTACAAACGCAAAGGGGGGGGTGGAGGGGGAGAGGGAGCATGGGAAAATGACAGGCTGTAATATCCCTTGAGTTGGAGAAAGGAAGTATGTGCCTGCCAGGCTGTGTGTGTGTGTGTGTGTGCATGTGTGTGCGCACGCATGCACATGCATATGCATGCATGTGTTCTAGGGTCCCAAGAGATCAGGCACAGCAAGTAAAGGGTTAAAATACTAAAGATTAAAGAGGACGTCCAGAGAAGTTATTCAGGGTCCCCTGTTAATCTCTATAGTTACTAGAGACTAAAAGGGAAGTCAGAGAGGCTGTCTATGCGTCCCTGTTAACCTTTATAGAATTAAAACTTTAAATGCTCTTCCACCTTGTTCCTAATTCCTACTTCAGCTTCACTGCATCAGTTCGAACCGGATAAAACTAAAGTAGGCAGAAAAAACCCAAAAATCAGTCTGGGTTGCATTCCAGTTGGATGGAATGCTAGTGGACTGGGACCAGCCATCGGACCCCAACCCTACTACCCCTGACATCAATATTCAGGTTCTGAACAGCTTTCCAGGAAGTCATAGATGGGGCACAATGACTCTACCCATCAACCTAGCATCAATATTCAGGTTCTGAAGACCTCTCCAGGCACAGTGTGGGAACTAGAACTGGAGCAACCACAAAACACTGCCACATGAAGTACTTTCGCTTTAACAGCAAACAGCTTTAGCAAGAGTTGCCTGGTAAATTTAGCAAGTTGCATCCCATGACATGTTTCATGTCTACTAGTGTGGGGAAGCTGGAATGCACAAATGGAAGAGAAACTTACTGAATGGAACTGTTTACAACATCATGCACTCTTCCCATGCCTAACCACACTATTTCTGGACCCCCTTGTTTTTTTCAACTTGGTTTACAATCATCCCCCATACACTGTGTGCTTCTTCAGTCCACTATTTCTGTGCATACCTGAAGATTACACATAATTTTAAAATGACAGTTACAGTGAGCCTCTTTGATGTCAATTTGTAGGCATGGTTTGGATTTACTAGATGCAACCCAATAGGGAACTCTCTAGGGCAACCAACCCCTGTGGGGCCTGCCATCAGCTGATTGGTGCTGTCAATAAGCCTCATTTGCAAAGGAATATTCACAAGAATTCCCTTTAAGCTCCCGAATGTTCCTTTGTAGCCATGTCCTCACCTGCCCCACACATGATATCACATATGATGTCAGGTGTGGGACAGGTGGGCGTGGTTTGGGGGAAATGGCCTCACAGGCCAACTTGAGTTCAGTGCCAGGCCTACTTAAGCCCATGGGCCAGATGCTCCACACCTATAGTCTAGCCCATAGCCATTTTGTGCCTCTCCGTCCTCCTAAGTAGTAGTGGCTGCAACCATGCTGGATTAAATAGACCTTTGGAGAGCCAGTGTGGTGTAGTGGTTAAGGTGTTGGACTACAACCTGGGAGGCCAGGGTTTGAATCCCCACACAGCCATGAAGCTCACTGGGTGACCTTGGGCCAGTCACTGCCTCTCAGCCTCAGAGGAAGGCAATGGTAAACCCCCTCTGAATGCCGCTGACCATGAAAACCCTATTCATAGGTTCGCCATAAGTCGGAATCGACTTGAAGGCAGTACATTTTCATCTGAAGAAGGCAGGCAGTTCTTTTGTTCTTAACTATATTCCTCCAATCCCATACATATAAACAAGGCAGGTCTAGTCAAAAAGGATTCAAGAACAATTGACTTTGACATCAAGGCAAATTTAAGTTTAGCATTTAAAATGTTGTTCTCCGGCGGCGATATCTGAATGTCCCTTTTATAACGCTATTCTTCTATGTACCATTTACACTGAAAGTCCTGAGCACCCTCTGCCCGGACAATTTTGTTAAGAAAAACAAAATCCTGCATTTGGGAAATCAATAAATCTTTAGATGTGCATCATTATCATTTTTATGAGTTCAGTGAAATCACAGATGCTGTATCCTGTTCATTTAGGATAATTGCACTGTTTGCATGCATCTAGGAAATTAGAGTGGAATGAAGGTGATTTATTGATTTGAACAAAAGGGCTTACCACTCATGTGTTAAAAACAAACAAAAAGGTATTAGCTGGTTTAAAAGCCAGATGTGCCCAAAAATCAAATCAATAATTGATGTTTCTAAGGATCATTGATTTGTCCTTAAGAAAAACCAATCTAAAAAGTGGTTCTGTCAAGTTTCTTCAGTTGGGGCAAGTTAATTGAGCTAAAGGGCAGGATCTCAAAAGACAGAGGATATGTAACTGAAAATTGCTTGCTAACTTATTGTACAATGTAAAGTTGCCACAAGCTCAAATTTGCTACTTTTTTCAGTATATGGCACTGTTGATGTTGATAAAACCACTCGCATGCTCAAAGCCAAGCCATGTAGTTATAGGTCCTATAGAAGCCTGGCCTTCTCAGGGATTTTCCTCCATCTTGGATGCTGATCAGAGGGGGAAGCACCTTCTTTTAAGCACAACCTTTAAGTTTCCCCCATTCAAAGAAATTAGCTACTTAACTTTGGCTGGATTGAGTTTTGGCTTTATTTCCTAGAGATGTAAGGAGAAACATGCAGGCAAATATTCTCCCTAATTGCTCAGTAAGATGTAAACCTGCTCCACCATTTGAGTGGTCTGAAAATGAGAACAAAGGATGATTGAAGGGCACTTAGGATTTATTTTATTTTATTTTAAAATGGTAACCAACCAAGTAACTTTAACACACAGGGTTGGATGCAGACTAAGCTAGTTGTACTGGGACATTGATATCAATGGGAGCTAAGTTCAACTAAAATGCACTGCAATCCAATCTTTGTCTACTCATGAGTAAGCTATTGCTTCTGTTTCTGAATCAGATCAGAGTTTATTGCTTCTGGATCAAACATACCATACGCATACAAAGACATAACAATAATATCAACAACATAAAACAAGAATAAAACAACAAATGAATACCCATGATATGTGTTTCCATAATAAAAAACTGATTACAAACATTCTCACACAGAGTCTGGACAGTGTATATTAGTATATACAATCTTCAGAAACAATCAGTGACTTCCTCTTCCTCTTTCCTCTGCCCATGCTCAAACTCTGAAGTCGAATCATTGGTTCACACTTTTCTTTTTTGCAACCTTTATCATGCTGAACGGCTTAGTTTTATTTCTCCCATAATTAATCGCTTTCCTGGAAGATCAAATAACTGGTATGTCCAACTCCTCTTATCCAATGCTGATAAGCTATGGACAGAAATGGTTGCCAAATTCTTAATCTTAATCCAGTTAAGACGAAAGAATTCTTCCTTTTAAACTGTGTTTTTATAGGATTATACTGTTATATTGATATATTATGTTTTTATTTTTTATGTATTTTGTTGTATTTTTTGTACGACGGGTCTGTGACCGTATAATAAAATTCATTCATTCAGGACGTAAATAAAAAAAGTGTGTCTTTACCTGCTCAGGGGGGAACACAATACCACGCTTTAGTAAACTTGGGACTTTTGCAATGGGCTCTGCATGGAACTTGAAGATGATCTGGAAGCTGCAGAATATGACTGCCAGGCTTTTGAGTGGAGCAGTGAAATGGAAACATATATTATCCATCTTAAAAGCATTGCACTGCCTGCCTGTGTAAAACCAGGCCCAATTCAAAGTGTTAGTAGCGGTATTAAAAACCTAACCATTTGGAACCCAAGTGTTTGCAGGAGTGCCTCCTCAAATACCTACTAACTCAAGCCTTGAACTTTCCATAGGATGCCCTTCTCAAGAACCTGTCATTGTGCAGTAATGTGAGACAGGGCCTTCTCTGTTGCAACCCGGCAAATTGTAGAATCCCTTCCCCTTGGAACTACACTTGTTCCCTTCAGTGCTAACCTTTACGTGCCAATTGAAGCGGCTGTGATATTGTATTAGGGAAACTGGCTCATTAATTTTTAAAAAACAGATATATTGTTTTATGTATTTTAAGAGTAGACAGAATTATTGATGTTTTATATTGTATGTTGACCAGAGCTCCTTTGGAAGGAAGGGCAAATATCCCCTCTTTGAGCAAGGTGCTCGAGAGGGTGGTAGCGGTCCAGCGTCAGGCATGCTTGAAGGAAACTGATTATTTGGATCCAATCCAGTCTGGCTTTAGGCCCAGTCATAGCACTGAAACCACCTTGGTCACTCTGGTTGGTGACATTTGTTGGGAGAAAAATTAGGGGGAGTGTGACCCTGCTCATTGTCCTTGAACTCTTGGTGGTTTTCAATATTGTTGACCACAGTATTCTTCTGGAGAGTCTCAGGGTGTTGGGGGCATTGTATTTCAGCGGTTCCTTTCCTACCTCTATGGCCATTTCCAGAAAGTGGGAGGCAACTGTTTGGCACCATAGGAGTTGTCCTATGGTGTTCCCCTGGGTTTCATCTTGCCCCTCGTGCTATTTCTATAGGAAGCCACAGAGAGCTGAGGGTTGGGGAGGAAGCTTGCTGTAGTCTATAGGAGCTCCATCTCCTTCTGCAAGCACCCTGTCCATGTGACTACTGGTCTGGACTGTTTGCACCTTGTGTTGGGTCAGCGGGACAGACTGGGGATTCTGTTGGTGTACCGCCCACCCTGCTGCCCAACAGACTCCCTAGCTGAGCTGACGGAGGTGGTCTCGGGTGTACTGTTGAGATCCCCCAGACTGTTGGTTCTGGGGGATGTCAACATCCATACCGAGGCCACCTTATCCGAGGCGGCTCAGGATTTCATGGTTTCCATGACAACCATGGGACTGTCCCAACATGCCATTGGCCCAACACATGTAGCAGGGCATACTCTAGACTTGGTTTTTGCAACTGGACATGGAGATGGTGATCTGAATGTGGGGGGCCTTACATCAGTCCCTCTGTCATGGACCAATCACTGCTTGCTGAAGTTTAGACTTACAGTGGCTTTTGCCTCTGCAAGGGTGGGGGACCTATTAAGCTGGTCCGCCCCCAGAAACTAATGGATCCGGATGGTTTCCAAAGGGCTCTTGGGAGTTTTCCGGGTGATAGTGCTGGGGCTCCTGTCGAAACCCTGGTTGAACTGTGAAATACAGAAATGACCCGGGTGGTTGACATGATTGCTCCTGAGTGCCCTCTCCTGTGTAGAGCTCGTACGGCTCCATGGTATACCCCAGAGCTGAGAGCGATGAAACAATATAGGAGACAGCTTGAGTGCAGATGGAGATGAACTCCTGGTGGATCCAGTTATGCACTGGTAAGTGCCTATGGTAAGCTGTATTTAGGGGCAGTGACGGCAACAAAAAAACAACATTTTGCTGCCACTATCAAATCATCAATCTGCCGCCCAGCAGAGCTCTTCAGAATTGTCCGGGGGCTATTACACGCTGGCCCCAAGGACATGGTAGAACCATCTGAGGCCCACTGTAATGAATTTGCTAGGCACTTCCAGGATAAAATCTTTAGCATCCACCAGGACTTAGACTCCAGTGTTATAGCAGGTGAATCAAGCGAGGTATCCAGAGCACAGCCTTGTCCCGATTTCTTGGATGAGTTTCAGTTGGTACAGGCTGAGGACGTTGACAAGGTGCTTGGACAGGTTTGTGCAACCACTTCTGTGCTGGATCCTTGCCCTTCTTGTCTAATAAAAACTAGCAGGGATGGAACAACCGGCTGGGCCAGGGAAGTGTTTAATGCCTCTCTGCGAGGGGGGGGGGTCCCTGGCTGCCTGAAAGAGGCAGTAGTGAGACCACTCCTGAAGAGACCCTCCCTGGACCCAGAAAATCTTAATAACTATAGGCCGGTAGCAAATGTTCCATTCCTGGGCAAGGTCCTTGAACGAGTGGTGGCAGGCTAGCTCCAGACACTCTTGGATGAGACCAATTATCTGGATCCATTTCAGTCGGGTTTCAGGCCTCGTTTTGGCACAGAAACAGCCTTGGTTGCCCTGTATGATGACCTCTGTTGGGAGAGAGACAGGGGGAGTGTGACTCTGTTGATTCTCCTTGATCTCTCAGTGGCTTTTGATACCATTAACCATGGTATCCTTCTGGGAAGACTGGCTGAGTTGGGCGTGGGAAGGACTGCATGGTGGTGGTTCCGCTCCTACTTGGCAGGTCGCCTCCAGAAGGTGGTGCTTGGGGAACATTGCTCGGCACCTTGGACTCTCCAGTATGGGGTTCTGCAAGGGTCAGTTCTGTCCCCATGCTGTTCAACTCTACATGAAACCATTGTGTTCGGTCATCCAGAGCTTTGGAGTGCATTGCCATCAGTATGCTGATGACACACAGCTCTATTTCTCCTTTTCATCTTCTTCAGGTGAGGCTGTCAAGGTCCTGAACCAGTGCCTGGCTGAAACAATGGACTGGATGAGAGCTAATAAACTGAGGCTCAATCCAGACAAGACTGAGATGCTGCTAGTGGGTGGTTCTTCTGACTGGATGGTGGATGTTCAACCTGTCCTGAATGGCGTTGCACTCCCCCTGAAGGAGCAGGTTCGTAGCTTGGGGGTTCTCCTAGAACCATCTCTGTCACTTGAGGCTCAGGTAGCACAGAGTGCCTTCTACCAACTTTGGTTGATGGTCCAGCTACGCCCCTATCTGGACAGGCATAACCTGGCTTCGGTTGTCCATGCTCTGGTAATCTCCAAGCTAGATTACTGTAATGCACTCTAAATGGGGCTCCCTTTGAAGACGGTTCAGAAGCTGCAGCTTGTGCAAAATGCAGCGGCCAGATTGGTAACAGGGACCAGATGGTTCAAACACATAAAAACGATTCTGGCCCGCTTGCATTGGCTGCTTGTATGTTTCCGAGCTTGATTCAAGGTGCTGGTTTTAACCTATAAAGCCTTACACAGCTTAGGACCAAAATACCTGATGGACCCCCTCTCCCGACATGAACCCACCCGTACACTACTCTCAACATCTAAGGCCCTACTCCGGGTGCCTACTCAGAGGGAAGCTGGGAGGCTGGCAACAAGGGAGAGGGCCTTCTCAGTGGTGGCCCCCAAATTATGGAATGATCTTCCTGACGAGGTGCACCTGGCGCCAACACTGTTATCTTTTCAGCGCCAGGTCAAGGCTTTCCTCTTCTCCCAGGCATTTTAGCATGTGTTTTTAATTGTTTTTACATTGTGTTTTAAATTGTTTTTTGTCTTTTAAAATTTGTATATTTGTTTTTATTGTTTTTAATTGCTGTCAACTGCCCAGAGAGCTTCGGCTATGGGGCGGTATATATATGTAATAAATAAATAAATAAATAAAATTATGAGATTTGGTGTCCCCTATATGCAGATGACACCCAGCTCTATCTCTCTGTTCCATCTTAATTGGGAGAGGCAACTAAAGTGCTAGACCAACACTTGGAGGCAATGATGGGCTGGATATGGGCCAATAAACTGCCGCTGAATCCTGAAAAGGGCAGAGGTGTTATGTGTCCTGAGTTCTGGATCCTGGAAAGTGGAGAGACAGCCTGTTCTGGATGGGGTAGCACTCCCCTGGAAGGAGCAGGTCCGTAACTTAGGGGTGCTCCTGGATCCACCCTTGTCACTGGAGACTCGGGAGGCCTTGGTTGCTTGGAGTGCCTTTTTTCAGCTCTGGTTGGTTTGCTAGCTACAGCCCTTCTGGACAGAGATGACTTGTTCGTGGTCTGCTCTGTTAACTTCCAGACTGGAAAATTGCAATGCACTCTACGTGGGGCTGCCTTTGAAGACGATACAGAAACGTCGACTTTAACTGGCCCAAGAGGCAGTGTCCAGATGACTGTTTGGGTTCCATTTAGAACTCATATGACCCATTTTAAAACAGCTGCGTTGGTTGCCAGTTCATTTCCAGGCCCAATTTAAGGTGCTCACATTAGTGTTTAAAGCCCTAAACGACTTAGGCCCCAAATATCTGAAAGACTATCTCCTTCACTAGAGACCCCCTCAGGAATTGAGATCAGCAAAATGGACCTTCTTGGTAGTTCCATCACCCTGGCCCCTTTGTTATACAGCTTTCATTATAAGCTGAAGACGTACCTCTTCACCCTAGCCTTCAGTTATTTTAAACCAATATATCATTGCTTCTGCATAAATAGATTCAATGAGGATTTTGATTATATAAATTGGCTTATGGATGTCCTTTCTATTAATTAATTTATTAGCTATCTGGATCTTCAAATGTTGCTAAAATGCTTCTCTTCTCTTCCCTTCTCTTTTTCTCTCATATATAGTTCAGTTTTTGTCTTCTCTGAAAACAAGTCTTCAGCAAAGGATATCTAGATTATTGAAGTGTGAATCTCCTTGCAAGTCTGGCTGTAATCCAAAATTCCTATTAATTTGCAATATAAGAGCCAATTTCATGGTTTAAGTGTCATGATGCAAGGCCACAGTTCAACACTTTTGGCCAGAGATACAGGGTTGTGTTGCAAATATTGTGGAGTAATGCTCTGAACTTCTCAAAAATGCTAGCCCTTGCCAAAGAATCTTATCAGTCACCATCTATAATCTAGCAATGTCCAATAATGACTGATGAATCCATTTCAGATGCCATTATTCTGTGACCAGTGTTAGTACAGTCTGGGTAATAGATTTTTATTTGGACGTGAGCAGCTAGCTACACCTTTAAATAATTCTTCAGCCTGTGGGAAGAATGCATTAGTATCTGTCATGGCCTATGGAGGCCCCATAGCCATCTATTTCTGTTGCTATTATTAATTTACAGATTTGCAAGAATCCAAACAAGCTTCATCTTTTTCTGAGAGAAAAGACAATGATAACAGAATCCAGCATCCCCCCAAATGCAAAGATGTTATTATAGACATGGATAGTCATTGGCCCTTAATGTTTTCCATCAAGCATCTGGTGCTGTTTTAACAATTTGATAATTAAGAACATCCTAGTCTGGAGCATAGGTGGTATAGCACAGTGGGGAGGAGATCCTGGCTGGGAGCCAAGAGTCTGTGAGTTCAAATCCCCACTCGTGTCTCCTGGGTATCAAGGGCCAGCTAAAGATCAACCCCACAGTGAGTGGCTCAGGGGTATGTGCCCTGCCACCTGTGCAGCCATGGGCAAGCTGCATAGTCCCAAGGAGACAAGTTGCCCCCCAGCTGGCAGTTGAGGACAAGGGGCTGTCTTGTGCAGCTGTGGCAAGCTGAGCAGGCCCTAGCCAGCTGAGGAGGACTAGCCTCAGAGGGTGGCAATGGTAACCCCCCTCTGAATACCACTTACCATGAACACCCTATTCATAGGGTCACCATAAGTCAGGATTGACTTGAAGGCAGTCCATTTCCATTTTCAGTCTGATGTGGGCCAATCCATCATCTATCAGCCCCAACAACAAGCAGCTTCAAACATGGTCACATGTTCCCAAAGCATGCAAGGGTCATAGTATAGTGGTAGAACATCTTAAAAGATTCCGTATTAAAAACAAAGAAGTAGCAGCCCCTAATTCTTGTTCCTACCATTTCTTCATTAATGTAAGTACGCTTTCTGTTGCTGATGTGATGTTGTTAACATATGATTTAACATCCTCAGACTTGCTGCTTCAACACATGAAAGCTTAAAACCCTATAGGCATGTTCCTGCATGAAGTGAGGCACTCATAAGTCTCTTTGGCCCTGATCCAGCAAGGAGGATCCAAGTGCAGAACCTGGCTTCCTCTTGCATAGCTAATGGAAATGGAAATTTGTTATGTCAAGGTATATCTACTTCAGAATGCTCATCCAAGCCTCATTAAACTGCCCCAACATGTCTTTTCATGCAGATACAGATGCATGTGCCACCTGGACCACTGGTTATTGCATATGACAAGTTCTTTGATGCAACTAAACCTGAGTGGAGGCCCTAGATTTCAGTGGGAAATTATTCTTCCCAACCAGAATAAATAAGACTTAGTGCCTGTCACACCGAATCCTCACTCCTTTCGGTCTCTAGGAACTTCAGAGCTCCAAGATGTCTCTTAGATTCAGTGGCCACCTGGTAAACCCCTCCCTCCGTGAACATGAGTGCTCCTGTCAACATAAGATCTTGTCTTTTTATATCAATTTTATGCAGTGCAGGGTCCCTGCCTACACCTCTTATTGTTTTACCCTCGTCTTGACTCACCACTGGGATTTTCAGCCCCAGAGCTTCCACAGTTCTCCAGCTTGTTGCCTGTTTTTCCTCCTCTGAGGTAAGGCGTCCCTTCTCTGTTCCTTCCCTTCCAGGTTTTTGCCACTTGCCTCCCTGCTCAGCCTCCTCCTATCTCTTTATCTGTATTACTTGTTTCCCTAGGCTCCCATTTAGCCTGTCTGGAATCTCGCTTGGATGCGCAGGCAGCCACCTCTTTATCTTCCAGATGCATGCATCTTGAGCTTCTCCAGCCTCATTGTCCTGCATCCTAATTTCTGGCCCATCCAACTCACCTTCTGCCAGGGCCATGGGAGAAAAAGAATGGAGAGCGGCAGGCAGCACCACCACCCTCCAACAGGGCCTAACTACACATTACATTCACAACACGTTTAAATAATGTGCTTAGGACCACAAGGCAAGGGAGGTTAATCCTTTCCCCCATGTGGTTTTCCTGCCAAAATAAAAACCTTTAAGCTTTTTGCCCCCAAATTTGTCTCCAAACTGTCCCCTTTGGAGAAAAATAACAGATAAAGGGAGTGATGGTGGGAAAACAGCACCCTGTCATTTCTTTTTGTTAGGAAAGAGGCATCGTAGATCCTAAGCACATTTTTTTTAAAAAAACAACACACACCACTATATACATAATGTGTTGTTTGCCTCTTAATCATGTTTCACTGGGACTGGATCATACTTGTATTGCCTTCATCTTATATTTATATTTAATTATTTATTTTGACAATCTACATATCACTTAGTAGGGATATGTTAGAATTCTGCCCAATTTAGATTTGGTACCAAATTTTCTGTTAAATTTGCTATCATTGTGGATCGGATTTTTATGACGTGATTTTCTGCTATTTTTTTAAATGGTTTTTTAAAAGCATCTAAAATATTGATATTAATTTTTGTTGTTATGTGCCTTCAAGTCAATTTTGACTTATGGCAACCCTATGAATCAGTAACCTCCAAGAGCATATATTATGAACCACCCCCTGTCCAGATCTTGTAAGTTCAGGTTTGTGGCTTCGTTTTGGAATCAATCC
The DNA here is from genome assembly GCF_030035675.1 of Rhineura floridana. Lineage (NCBI taxonomy): Eukaryota > Metazoa > Chordata > Lepidosauria > Squamata > Rhineuridae > Rhineura > Rhineura floridana. The sequence goes on from NC_084480.1 coordinate 137,720,889, forward strand.
ATCTCTTGTTTGGCCTTCCTCTTTTTCTACTCCCTTCTGTTTTTCCCACCATTATTGTCTTTTCTAGTGAATCATGTCTTCTCATTATGTGTCCAAAGTATGATAGCCTCAGTTTCATCACTGTAGCTTCTAGTGATAGTTCTGGTTTAAGTTGTTCTAACGCCCAATTATTTGTCTTTTTCGCGGTCCATGGTATCCTCAAAGCTCTCCTCCAATATCACATTTCAAATGAGTTGATTTTTCTCTTATCCACTTTTTTTACTGTCCAACTTTCACATTAATTAATATCAGTATCTTATTGATATTTCCTTCAATGTATAGATATTTCTTTTATTGACATTTCCTTTCAAAATATCGACATTTCCTTTCAAAATATCAGTATTAATATAAAAAAAATTGAGGGGGGAAAACAGATTGGTAAAAGCAGTGGCTAGTAGACAAAAAAATGAACTTGAATCGATACCAGGCTGTATGGTCGATGGATTGCTTTTGAACCAGCACTGGCCAATGGATCCATCTCTTAGTGGTACATAAAAAAACTGAATGCAGAGAAAATAAAAACCAGTTAAAATAATAGGCAAATATATGAGGTGACATCCATACTACTCATATCTCCACAGGGACAGGGACTCCCCTGGATTAACTCCTCCAAGAGGCCCAACTTCCTGACATAGGAGGAGACAGTCATTCATGACAGCAATTCCAAGCACACTAACTGGGGCAGGAGTAGGGAACCTCAGGCCTGGGGACCAAATGCAGCCCTCTAAGCCTTTGTATCTGGCCCTCAGGACTCTCCCCGGGCAACCCCTCCTCACTGGCCCTGCTTTAAGTGAGGGGCTTACCAGGGCTTCTCTAAGTGTTTCTGCCTAACTGGAATGTATCCTTGCACTCTGGCAATGCCTCTTGCTTGCCTGGATCGAGGGCAGAGAGGGAAGTGCAAGTGTATGGGAAACCAGGCTACTATAGAAAGGTAAATTTTAAATTTGTTTCTCCATTCCCTGTTGCTTCTGACCCTGCTCACCACTGGCAAGTGGTCCTCAGAAGGTTGCCCAGGAGAGAAAGTGGCCCTTGGGATGAAAAAGATTCCTTACTCCTGTACTAGGGAATGAATTCTGATGAACTTAATAAACATGCCTAGGACACTACTGGCATGACAAATAGAAGCTTTATTCACTGCCTTCAGGAATATATGTTTTTGTTTGATACAGGAATCATTCTCTAATAAGCATGAAGAGTACAATAAAAGTGGACTGGACTGGACTTGGTAGCCATTGACAAAGCATGTACTAAAGGAAAATAATGATACCATTGACTGAAAGACTACATTTTAACCTGTGCTCGTGCTTTGTTGAAAGAAGATCACTCCTCACAATGTTCAATAAATAAATTATAACAAAACCTGACTTTTCCATCTGGAAACAGTAGGCATTAACTGAATTGCATTGTCAGAGAAATAGAGCAAAATGTGATAGTTTAAGTTTCAGCAGAATCTGATTCTACAAGCAGAGTTTCTGGGTTCCTACCTAGTAGTAATTTTATCTTTCTATCTAATGAAACAGAAAATACTGCAGGTTTGGTCCATAATGTACAACACAACATAAAACCTACTGTTGCACAACCCTCCAAAATTTCACTAAAGAAAAGGAGAACACTCTTGTAATGTTTTTGATCTTACACAAGGGTACCATCCCTCTGACCCTACATCCATACTACTGATATCTCCACAGGGACAGGGACTCTCCCTGATTAACTCCTCCAAGAGGCCCAACTTCCTGGCTTAAAGCAGATAACTGCCCTTACTCTCTGCAGTTACAGCAGGGCCAGAGCTGGCTGTTGGGAGCCAGATGGCTCAGAGAAAGCAGGAAGCAGTGGGTTTTCCCTCAGGAACAGCACACACTCTCTTCTCTTTGATGTCATTGACAGCTTGACAAGGACAGAAGGAGGGTAACCACTGACTCAGCAACACAGGCTAGCTCCCAGGCAAGAAGGTCATTGGAATCCAGGTACCTCCTTCACCTCTCTTGCCACCATGCACCAAGACCTCGCCCTCAAGTAGGACACAGTGGGAAGAGATAAAGAAAGAGTGAAAAAAGAAATATATCCTTGGCAGATATGAGGCTAGTTGCTTCATAGTATCAGTTGTTGTTTTTTCCCCTTACCCGTTCACTTTCAGACCAAAGGGATCAAGCCACTCCTCCTAAGGTGGTATGCTAGACCCAACCCCAGACTGCCTCCAACCCCATAGTAAGTGGAAGCAGGAACCAGCCCATTGACTCAGTCCTGGAGAGTAAGTCCAGGCCATCGGTCTTGTCTCTTACCTACTGCATGCTAATTAATTCTACATCCAAATATATGAAGTTGTTCTGGCTTCCAACAGAGAAGCAGATTCAGGATACAAGAAACTGGATTTTTCTGCATTAAGGTTTATTCAATAATTCAGTACAGGAATGCAGCATCACACTCTTACAGCATAAATTAGGATTTCAGGAACATACTGGACTTTAATCATTGTAGAGGCGGCAAGACTCAATGTCACAATGGAGAATCACAAGCAGTGCAGGATTTATATTTCAGTGAGGGGTGGGGTATTTACAATACAGGTTAATTCAAGCACCTTCTTACCTCTGCTATAAGATGAGACCTTATTCTAGGAGCAGAAAGAAAACTGCCTAATTAACAGCATCTTCATCCAGCGACCTTGGCCAAAGTGTTATTGCTTGCTCTGATAAACTTATTTTTGCTTTCAACTCTCTGAAAAAACTCCGTCAGTGGTAGACGAAGGGGAAGTTTGTGGGCTTTCCTTGACAGAAACACTAACAGGCTTTCTAAGCATGAAACAGCCTGAGACTTCTGGAAGCATCTTCCCCAAATCTACCCCAGCCCCTTTCCAAACATCTGTAATCTGTAATCCACTCATTTCCCCAGTACTCCCAAGGGGTCTCCATGGGGCCCATGACAGAGGTTGCCATGCATGAAATACCAACCATTGGTACATCTGACAAAGGACTGATTACTATGATTGGAAACACCTCTCCAAGGTCTTGGTGGGGGGAGGGGAGCTCTTTCTTGTGCTACTCCTCAAGATCTTTTAACTAAAAATGCGAGAGATTACATTTGGGACCTTGTGCATTTAAATCAAGTAATCTTACCATGGAACTACAGTCCTCCCCAACAATTTGGAATAGCATGTCTGGTACTGGCTTCCGAAGCAGGTATACTAATATTAATAAGTTGGCCAGAACAGCTTTCTTGTATAAAGAGTGACAATGTTTAATAGTCCCAATGGATCTGGCTGCAAGACACTGGAAAGGAAGTTGGGCACATGAACAGTTTTTTTTTAAAAAGGCATCATTAAGTCATCACCCCATAGCAAAAATAGGGACAAAACAGGAACAATTATTCAGCAGACCCAGGTACAAGAAAAATAGGGATTGTCCTTGGTAAATAGGGTATTATGTGGTTGGGTGACAGGCAAGAACAGGCTTCACTTCCTGGTGACTGCAGGATCCCATGTGTCCAGGGTATTAAGATCCTTGAGTGAGGCTTTAAGTGAATGCTCCCAGAGTACATGAGGCTCTTTCCCAAACCATAGCAGACAACAGAAGCTACATTTGTCTGTAGAGATGAACGCCATCTGCTGGATCACAGCCAAAACATTTTGTGTGTTGAGGATGTGTCCCAAAGCTACCTCAATGAAACCAGCTCCTCTGTTTTCTGGCCCACAAAACTGGCAATCTCGTAATTAAGTTTGGATTGTGTGCCATCTTATGTTTCCTAAATGGAAGCAACTGAATGTATTTTATATGCCTGACAGTACTATTATAGAGAAAGCTGAGGTAGAGATTTTTTCTTTTAAATTTTAATAAAACATTTCTATATTGCCTTTTGGCTCTAAAAGGAGTCCCAAAGATGGTTTAAAACAGTAAAATATCTACACTATTTTTTTAAAAAAGAACATTCAAAGCCAGAAGAAAACAGATAAAACCGTACCTAGATAAAAATTAGGATGTGTTAAAAGTCTGGCAGAACAAGATGTTTTAACTGTCCACCTAAAGGGACAATTGGGAAGGGTTCAATCTAACCTTCCTTGGGAGGGAGTTCTGCAATTAAGGTGCTGCCACTAAAGAGGCCCTGTCCCACATTCTCATTAATTGCACCTCCTTTGGTGGTGGAAGATAGAGCAAGGCTTCTGAAGATGATTATTGCTATTTATTTTTATATCCCATCTTTCTTCCAAGGGGCTCAGAATGACATTCGTGGTTCTCCCCGTCTCCATGTTATCCTCACAACTAGGAATGAGGGAGAAATTGAGTTTAGTTAACATTTTAATGTGAATCTACCTTATTTGCACTTTCTGAAACAATATGTGAATAAAAATATAGCTAGCCTCCAAAATTCACACTTCTCCGAATCATGTTCTGCAATTCTTCAACCCAAATAATGTATACAAAAATGTGGACTTAATGGGAAAATGTGTATAAAATGCATATATTAGTGAAAATAATATACAAAATGCATTGACTGAAAGGAAATTGCATATATTTGTGAAAAGGACATACAAACATTATTATATTATGGGAAATTGTATGCCAAAATGTCTCTATTTAGGCAAAATTGCATACAAATATGTGAATATTAGAGGAAATGCACACTAATTTTCATGAGGTTTTAAAAAAATAATAATCACAAATCGATGCAGAATGTGGAAAATCGAACTTAAGTTTGGAAAAATGAGAAAGCGAGTGAAACCAAAATTGACAGATCTGTCCATGCCTACTCACAATAACCCTATGAGGTAAGTTAGACTGAGAGACAGTGACTGACCCAAGGTCACCCAGTGAGCTTCATGGGTTAGTGCAAATTTGGTCTCCCAAGTCCTAGTCCAACAATCTAACCACTATGCTACAATGACTCTCAAATGCAATTTGATGGGCAGGCTTGTAAGCGAAGACATAGTTCTTCAAATATCCTGGTCCCAAGCCACTTGCGGCTTTATAAGTAAAAAACAATAGAAACCACAAAACAACTCAAATTAATCACAAGAAATTTGCATTTATTTTTTCAATCAAAGCTCCCTTTCCCCATGATTGTAGGCACTGGATTAGAGTCTTTTGTTTCATAGAGAAGGCTAAACCCCTACAGCGATATCAATTTTGTAAAGCACTGGATGGTGTGCCTGGGGGTGGAGGTTGAGAAGAAAGAAACAGTTAGTCTTTGGTTGTTTTCAAACAAAATGATTTAATAGCAATAATAATCGTTCCAGCACAGGATTGTCCAGCAGCCAGCTGGAGGTAATAGCCCAAAACAACAAAAGATTCCAGAATATCAGTTTTCCCATCTGGCCGTTAATCTGCAGGAAATGCACTGCATGCTGTAATTGATTTAATTAATCAAATGAACTCTGCACTTCAAAACTGGTATTCCTGGGTTTTTCAATTGAGATAGCTAATCCCACCAGATATTTCAAAACTAAAACCTTTCAACGGTTCTTCACTCCTTCCAAGCCTGGCTAATGAAACAATAATTTCATTTTGAACACAGAGTATCTGAAAGTGGGCAAACTGATTTATATCTACAGCAATGTGATGGCTGAGCATAATGTTATTCAACATGTTTCTTGTATTCCTCAGGAAGGCTAATCCAATAGAATTTATCATTAACCAATTACAGGAATTGACCTGCATTCGCAGATGTGTGATTTGATTTAAGAACCCAGCAAATTAGAAATAGTGTGTGCACACACGCATGCGTGCAGGCATCCTGCAAAGGGAGAGAGGGTTTGGAAAACGCAAATTCTCATTGTGCTATTTCTCAGTATACCACCAAGGTGGTAGTAGAGACGCTGGCAGTTGTAAATTTGAATAGAAACATCACTCAACAGGGATTTTTATAGTGAGCTGTTCTGGAGATGGCTTAGCACAAATCAGCAAACTTGCAGGCTCCTGGAGCAAAGATCATGGGCACTGAGCTGCTCCCTGGTTCCTGCTGCTGCTACACCGAGGCTAACAGAATAATCTTGCCAGAGGCTGGCGGGAGCAAAGCCAGTGGAGGCAGAACTGGCAGAAGGGGCCATCACTTCCAGCTGCCACTCTGAGGCCTCTCAGAGGAGGGGAAGATGCTGGCTGCACTGACAGGGCGCAGTGGAAGGAAAGAAAATACATGTTACCTTCTGCCACCCCTTTTCCCGGGGTATTGACTGCTGCGACGGATGGCTGCGGGAGGGAGCCAAATGGGACATGGATATCATATAAGTCCCCCCTTAGCCCCTCCTCCGACACATCCCTGGAATGTCCCTTTTGCAGGCCTTCCACTGTCTCACCTTCCGCCGGGATGGGCTTCCCCGGCAGACCTCCAGCTGAGCCGGCTGGAACTTATGCCAGTGTAGCTCAATGCAGCCCGACTGAGCCGGGATCCATCCAGTTCAGCTGGAGGTCTGCCATAACCAACTCACCTCAGCCCGGTGTAAATAGCAGTTGGATTGTGCCCTAAGTCACTGTTTGGCTTAGCATGACATCCAGACCGGGACTTGTGTTTTGTCTTGCTCCAGACAAACCACAAGCTGGAACAAAGGTTTGTTCTTGGTCTTACTGCTCATGGTTTGTCTGGGGGAGGTTGCCCGCAGACCCAGATTCCAATGTAATCCAAACCCTGGCTTAGCCTTGTGTCATGGAGCAGCAGCAGGAATTTGGGGAGAATCGCACCAGCCACAGTCCTTGCTCCAAGAATTGAAACATTTTCTCATTTGTGTTAAGACATGGCTTGGCTTAGCATTATGTATGATCTGGGCCAAAGTCTGCAATATATTTGTTTCCTTTTCCATATGGAGTTGGAAAGGAATCTCCCCTCGATCAAAATGGCTGGGCTTGCTAGGGAATACTCTCCCACCATCCACAACATCTCTTTATTCACATTTTTTGGATCATATAATTTAAATAGAGATACATCTCACCAGATTGGGGAAGACTGTGACTAGGCGACCCACATGTCTGCTGCCCAGGTGCTCACTCCTGATGGGCATATTCAAGACCCCTGCTCTCCCTTCTCTTTGTTCTTGCTCTTTAAATTGGACAGCCCTTCAAATAGAGGACTCCTTCAAATAGAAGGCTACCCTCTATAAAGTAGGACACATGGTCACCTTAAGTGGCAGCAGGAGAGGACTGCCTTAATTTAATAGTTTAGGATTTAACCCCATGCTTAAGAAAAAACATTGATATCTAAAATCATTCTGATAAAGACCCTGATCAATATGAGTGACAGAATGAGATGGGGAGAATGAGCAACATTTTTTCAGACTGCAGTCTGGAGATCAGAATTTTTTTCTAGTCCTTCCCTACATTAAACACTTCTGCAAATATTAAATCAGCAAATGGCAGAGCTAGACTCATTCAACAGCACATATAAGCTCTCCGTTAATTTATGTAACACATCAGAGACATGCCTGATACATACTCTCCATTTATCCCAATTCATTCAGGATACACGCTTTTTATAATTTCAGGTAAAAACCCACCCTCCAATAATCCTGTTTTTGTTTTACACTAGAATAGGCATGGTTAAAGCCTAGGGTACATCACAAACTGCCTGCCAACCTGAGTTTATAACCCTAAGTTTAGCTACCTTTAGTTTGGGGGTAGCCAACATGGAGCTCTCCAGATGTTTTATTACAACTCCCATCATCTCAGACCATTGGCTATGCTATCCAAGGCTGATGGGAGTTGGAGACCAACATCATCTGGAGGGCACCAGGTTGGCTATTCATGCTTTAGTTATTATGAGGCCAAAAAAAATGAAGGCAAGCAAAGAAACTGGCATAAAATGTAGTTTAATTACTTTTAATAACAATGCAGGTTTATGATGTGCCCTTACTGCCAAGGAAGGCGTAGATGACACCTTGATGAGGAAGCTTGACAATAACAATGTCTTCTCTCTCTCTCTAAACAATAACAGACAAGCAACAGGAAACTCATGACTCTACTCATTTTAGGGATGGGTGAAAAAACTGATAAAAGCGAGCTCAACATCAGACTACCCCACAGGTTGTATGTTTGCTATCATTATGGAGTGGTCTTGTTTGCTACGAGGTTCTGTGGTTTTTCCCAATGCCTCGGGCAGGCAAAACACGTCTTGCCACCAGAGTACTGAAAAACTGACAGAGGGATGGGCAGGGGAAGGGGGAAGAGAAGGAAATCTGTTAGTTAATTTCAGACAGGCTAACTGTAAGATTTATTTATTTATTTATTTATTTGATTGCACTTGTATACCGCCCCATAGCCAAAGCTCTCTGGGCGGTTTACAGCAACCAAAAACATTAAAACAAATATACAATTTAAAACACATATTTTAAAAACAATTTAAAACACAATTTTAAAATTTAAAACAATTTAAAACAATTTAAAACACATGCTAAAATTTTATTTAATTTATTTATTTAAAATACTTATACCCCGCCCTTCTTCCGAGGAACTCAGGGCAGCTCACAATTAAAACAATAAACAATCAGAACAACCAATATACATGTTAAAAACAATTAAAAATAGATTAAATCAAAATAGATTAAAACTATAACATTTTCAGTTAAAAGCCCGCCTAAATAAAACAGTCTTCACCTGGGCGCGAAAGGATGATAGCGAGGAAGCCAACTGAACCTCGCTAGGGAGGGAATTCCACAATCTAGGGGCAGCCATCGAAAAGGCCCTATTCTGTGTCTCAGCAAGTAGAACTTGCGAGAAACATGGAATAGTAAGGAGGGCCTCACCGGATGATCTTAAAATCCGGACAGGTTCATAGAGGGAGACACGGTCTAACAGATAGCCTGGACCTAAGCTGTATAAGGCTTTATAGGTCAAAACCAGCACTTTGAATTGTGCCCGGAAACAGATTGGCAGCCAGTGGAGCTGGTATAGCAAAGGAGTAGTATGTTCTTTGAACCCAGCTCCAGTTAACATTCTGGCTGCCGCTCTTTGTACCAATTTAAGTTTCCAAGCAGTCTTCAAGGGCAGCCCTACGTAGAGCGCGTTACAGTAGTCTAATCGGGATGTAACTAAGGCATGTGTTACCGTAGTCAAGTCTGACAGGTCAAGGAACGGGCGCAGCTGGCGCACTAATCTTAATTGAGCGAAGGCACTCCCGGCCACAGCAGAGACCTGCGCCTCCAAGCTCCAAATGCCTGGGAGAAGAGGAAAGTCTTGACCTGGCACCGAAAAGATAACAGTGTTGGCGCCAGGTGCACCTCATCAGGGAGTTCATTCCATAATTTGGGGGCCACCACTGAGAAGGCCCTCTCCCTTGTTGCCACCCTCCAAGCTTCCCTTGGAGTAGGCACCCGGAGGAGGGCCTTTGATCTTGACCGTAGTGTACAGGTCGGTTAATATCGGGAGAGGCGTTCCATCAGGTATTGTGGTCCCAAGCCGTGTAAGGCTTTATAGGTCTTTATAGGTGAAGAATTCAGCAGATAACAGCACTCAAGGTTTGAAGATAAATTGGATTCAGTTTTTGACTCTCAAAATTATACCACATAGCTGAGCTGGAAAAAAACAACTGCATAAGCTTCATTTAACTGAGTGGTGGTGGTGATGATCTTTTGTCTCCTCTCCTTGGACAGACATTAACCCTGAGGCAAGATGCCTACTTGATGGGCAATTACCTGGCTCATTTACTTTTGTATTAAAAAAACTCAGGCCATTAGAAAAAACAAAAACTGCTATTTTTCAACAATGGAAAAGGACAAAATGAGAAAAGCACAAGAAAATGAAGCACTAACTACAACGGATCGTAACCAGCTGCCACTTCATCGAAATGACAGCCACACCAGCACCAAACTGCCAACTACATCCCTAACTCCTAAACAATTAAGGCCAGTGCCACCCAGTGACTCACTAAACTCTATAATGGCACTAGCCACCCATCAATCATCAAGCATATCCTGTTAATGACAAGAGATTTTCCAATTCAGAATTTAAAAATGTGTCCGGTCTTTGTTAAAAACTCCCAGTCTCATTCCAGAAATCTGAGCCTGGGACCTATCTTAGTAAGCTGCCATGATCTGTGGATGCTCAGGCCTTGGAGCCTTTTCAGGTACAAAAAAGGAACAGTACAACAACAGCCTCTACTATTGATCTCAGGTCTGAAGAACATGTTCTCCACATCTGAATTCAAGAATTGTCACCCATAGCCCTAGTTTTGTCTTGATATTAGTTCTCACACCCATGATTGCTTAGAACAGCTGTTTTCCTACCTGGTGTCCTCCAGATGTTTTGGACTACAACTCCCATCTGCTGCAGCCAGCATGGCTAATGGTCAGGGATGATGGGAGTTGTAGTCCTACAACATCTGGAGGCATCAGGTTGGGGGAGGCAGGCTTAGAACTTCTGTTTTGAAAATGGAATCAGATTGTGCTGAGTCTCTTCTAGCAAAGAATCAATACAATCTAAGGCAATACACATGAGAAAGTGAGTAAACCCTGAACTACAAACCAATTATGGATTAGTGAGCAAGGAACAAGTAGACTAGAGGGGCCTGAGGATGCAATTCTTACTCATTTACCTGGAAGTAAGTCCCAATGAGATCCATGGGGTTTGCATCTGAAAACATGTGAATACAATAAAAAAGTAAATAGCATTTTCTATTCCAAGAGACACAAGGTACATGTTTTCATGAATACTTAACTACAGAGAAAATTGATAGTATTCTCTGGAGAAAAAAATACTGGATAAAAGAATGTCCCTTGACAACACAAAACTATCACACATGACTGCCTCTGTACAATCATCCCACACAAACCAGCAAATATCCCTGGACTTGACTGAGGTTCGACTGATGTACAAGTGCAAAGCCCATATCTTTCTCAGATTCTTAGTTTGCCAATAGGTCAAAGGCTGCAGTGCTAAAATAGTCATTTACAGCACAGGGCATTTGCTGATTAAATATCCCAGGTCATAAAAATGTCCACAGTGAAGCAGGATTCTGGCTACACTCAGTATAGTTACAACTACTATATGGTTATGACTACAAATCTTTATTGTTGAATAGATGCCTCTTTTCCTCTGCTCTTTATCCCTTGGCTCTTTCTTCCAAGGCGCTGCCTTGCTGTGTATATCAAATTTTGCCTTGTAGTACAGTGCCCTATTCTGCATGGGCTCTGATCTGCCTTCCCTTGCTTGGGTCAGACAGGGTTCTTAGTGGGTTCCTCTGTGATTTTTTTCTATAGATAACCCCATGGAAGAATACAGAAGTACTTGGAGAAAGCATAAGGACATCAGAACATCAGAAGAGCCCTGCTGTATCAGGCCAATGGTGCATCTAGTCTAGAATCCTGTTCTCACAGTGGCCAACCAGATGCCTATGGGAAGCCAGGAAGCAGGATATTAGCACAACAGCACTCTTTCCCATTGTGATTCCCATTGTGAACTGGTATTCAGAGGCTTATTGCCTCCAACAGTGGAAATAGAAGATAGCCATCATGGCTCGGAGCCATTGATTGGTGACAAATACATTTATTTGATCTGTGATGGTATCATAACTAAAGCCCTAATTCTAGAAGATGTTTTCATTAGAAATTTGGAACTTTTTCTATGTTTGTAAAAAAATGTACTGCCTTCAAGTCGATTCCGACTTCTGGCGACCCTATGAATAGAGTTTTCATGAGGCTGAGAGGCAGTGACTGGCCCAAGGTCACCCAGTGAGCTTCATGGCTATGTGGGGATTCGAACCCTGGTCTACCATAAAGACCTGTGACAGAACACACATCAGAGCCTTTTTTTTAATAGCACTTTCTGCAATTCCATTGCTCAACAACAGAAGAGGATAGCTTTCTTTTAAACAGTTCTGAAAATGAAATATCAACCTTAACCATCTCTCTAGTTAGTATTTGCTCAAGAACACTAATCCTTACTTTAGAATCATATAAATTGATTGTAACGAGTGCGTAATGATAGATATGACTAGGGATGGGTGAATTTTAGTTTCTTGGTTTCTCATTTTTCCACTCTTGTTCTGTTCTCCACATTTCCACATCAGTTTGTGATAAAAAAAAAATCCTCATGAAAATTCATCGGCATTTCAGTGTGATTTTTAATGCAATTTTGCCTAATATACCTGTTTTTGCAAAGTGCATAATATAATACATTTGTATGTTATTTTCACTAATATTTGCATTTTAATACATACTGCCCCAGAATGTACATTTTTGTACCAGTTACTTTGTGTACGCTTGGAGAAGTGCAAATTTCAAATGCTGGCTGTGTTTTGGTTCACATATTGTTTTGGAAAGTGTGAATTGGGTAGGTTTGCCTTTAAATGCAAACAATCAAGTTTCTTCTCTAGATATGACATAAATGGATCTCTCAGTAGCCTAACCTTATTATATGCTTAACGGGAGTAAGAAGAGGAGGGGTAGTCTATAGCATATCGGTTTCTCAAGCATACTTCACCTGTTATCTTATCCAGCAAGGGACAGTATTTTAGCATTTGTTGTGACAGCAAATAAGAGCTAAAGATCAGATGCCAGCATATACTACAAATATTACACTGTGTTGTACAAGGGCTCTGTCAAATGTGTCTGCAGATAGTGTCCACCACAATATTTAACACAAACTAACAGAATGTTGCACTTAAGAACAACTGAATAAATGAACAGTGCAGGTATAAATCCTGGAATTATGTATTACCTTTTAATTTTGTCTCCAAGCTGCTTTTAGATAGCCAGGACACGGCATTACAGTATGTCTGGAATGTTATCTGGTCATCACCTGTGACTGGTATTTGCTTTAACAACTGAAACAGACAGACAGACAGACTTATTCAAAACCAAGGAGAGATAAGAGTTCTCTACCTCAAATATTGCTCCCCCCCTGCATTAGACTAGTCCTATATTCATGTATATTCTTCAGGTCTCAGTCTTTCCAGGTTTCCTATGTTTTTTTCCCTAGGACTGGCACTTGGTTCTGTACCATATTTTTTTAAATCCCAGAGACTTAAAAGACTGGAGATGTGCAAGGAGAGAAGTAACCATGTAAATGACTTCAATGTGCAAAGTAGAAAGTGCAAGTGTTTGGTAGATCCCACCATGCTCCTTGGCTTTGACCCAAATCTAGAAAAAAAAATGCACTTAGCTGTTAAGGACTGTTAGAAAAAAATTAAAAACTAGCAGAAGGCTGATAACTTTACTACGGCCAATGAAAAGATCACAAAGAACTGAGAAATCATTTGAGTTCATCAGGCTGGATGTTAAACAAAAGTAAAAACCAGGGGATTGTTTCTGGTAGTCTATTATTGTTACAATTGAATAGGGAAGGTGTTACACAGACTTAAAACACAATCCTATAATGTTGACTAAGAAAAACCTTACTCCCCAAAAGGAGCCTTAATTAGGTTAGGCTGTGCCTGGTGCAAAAAGAGCTCAGGTTGCACCAGCAGCTAGAACAAGGGTGGAGAACCTTTTTCAACCTGAGGGCCGCATTGAGCAACCTTCCAGGGGCCGCATGCCAGCGGGTGAAGCAATTGATGTGACTCTTTACCTTTGGACAGCAGGCTATGTTCTAGCCACACAAAAGTCAGACACATCTCTCCATCCAGGCAGACAGGAAGCATTATTACAGCTTAGGGACGCATTCCAGCTAGGGCCAAGCACTTGAAGAATGTAGAGCAAGGCCAGTGAAGGGTATGGACTAGGGAGGGTGCATGGCATAGGGAGAGTCCCAAGGGCCAAACAGAGAGGCCTGGAGGGCTGCATTTAGCCTCCAGGCCTGAGGCTCCCCTCCTATGGACTACCGGGACAGAGAATCATGGCTGCTCTCACTTTGAAAATATATGAGCCAGCAGTTATGTATATATCTCTCTAGCACTAGTCAGAATATAGAGGCCCCTTCAGAGGTGGAGAGCAGAAGTAAAGGAAAAGGATAGACCTGATACTGGCACAACTGGGGATTAACTTTAAGTGGCACACTGGGTATTAATGGAATGTGATATAACAATGGCATTGCTCTCAGTGCAGATGGAGAGGCTCATCTGAATACACATCTGCAGGCTGAGCAGATGGGGTGAATATAGATTTTGTTATGGTACAGAAATAACTAACAAATCCCTTATTTTTAAGTTTTAAAGCACCATCACTGGAGGAGCATGTGGTGCTTTACAGAATAACAGCCAGAGAAAGACAGAGAGAGAAAGAAAGAAGCTTAGAGCATAAATGAATCTCTCTGTCTTTCTTGGTTCCTGGGCAAATTCCCTGTATTTCATTAACAATTCCCCCTCATAGTTTGCAAATGAAAGAGTGTCTGCCATGTTCTCCTATGAGAAATAATTAGCAGTGGCTTCCACCAAAAATGCTTTGCACCAATCTGTCTTAAAGAGTTCACCACATGCATTCCCCTTGCCACAGGAGGGAGCACTAGAATCAATTTTTTAAAAAGTACTATTTCCTGTTTCTTTGCTTCCTTTCATTAAATATGTTAGCCAAAGATATAAAGCACCAGGCAGTCAATCATAGCTGAATTTAAAGCATAATTATTTGTATTACTTACTGATTAACATCTTTTTCTTCTCTAAAGACTAACCATGTTTCCAAATAGAAAAGCATGGTTATTAACATTATTTAATTCTGTAGAGAATTACAACATATTTATTGGAATGCATGAGTCAAGCAAAATCTTGGATTCCATTCTCTTTTTAATTTTAATAATAATAATAGTTGTTATTTATATCCCACCTTTTTCTCATGTTTTATATAAAACAAATAAATAAAACATACGGAATTAAAATGTAATTAAACTATAAAATTAAAACCAATCAAAACACAGTGATTAAAAAAAATACAAATCAGTAAATGTGAACGTACATACATGTACAAATATAAATGTACAAACATGCCAATGCCCCCAACCCATTGTGCTAGTTTTAACAGATTTTGTTTCTGTCCGATACAGACGCATGTCGGGCACTTCACTGAGGTTCATTTCTGTATTCTGAGTTACCATATTAAATTTTTATCCCACCTTTCCACCAAAACGTTTTGGATGATGTGCATGACCCCCTTCCCCTTCCCAATGTATCAGCACAGCAACCATCTGAGGGTGGTTAAGGCGAGAAGTAAATAAATAAATCCCCAAAGTGTTTTCTCTATAGCAGCAAGCATATAACAACAGAAGAGAAAAGAACACTGATTTCTGATATAAAATATTTATTCTACAGTTTGGTTGCTATGCACATTTCTAACACTCACTCTTCCTTGGGGGCAATTGCTGAAAAATACTTATAGTATATCATCTGGATATGCTGTAACTATTTTTCAGAAATTGCCCCTGAGGGAGAACTTAAGTTCGAAACACTTAAAGCATCTAATATAGAGAATAAATATTACTAATTATCAGTAATCAGCAGCTTTTCTGTTTCTTTTGTTCTGCTCTCAGCTGCCACTGCAAATCTTCCATATTTTAATTTGAGGAATGAAGGCGGAACGTTTATGTCTCCACATTTTGCCACATCTGTGAAGTGCCTTGCCCTGGCCACCATTATACAGTAGGCTGTACGTCCCAAGTTTTGAGTGATGTATAAAAAGGAAATTCAGCAGGTTCTCGGAGTGGCAGTCATATTTCTAACAAATTTTCAGGAGTGGGGATTCAGGACACGAAATCAGCCTCTATGGAGAGATCTCCATGGAAACACCAATACATGGCATCATTTCCATGGGTATCAGACTGGCACAGGAAATGGCCAGAAGAAATTCCAGAAGGCTATGAGGATGGAGAATTTTGCCAGCTGTGATCAGTAATCAGCAAGTGTAAAAAATGGGGGGGGGAATACTACCCTTGACTATCTCATTTATAATTTAAATTAAGCCACTCCTGCTCTGAAATTCTTAGAAATTTCTCCTGCCCCATTAAAGTTTTTGGAAGTATTTTCTTTCCTTTTTGCAATCAACTTGGCCCAAAAAATCAGGTTGCCTCTAATAAATATGTCCCATTTTCAGAATTTCAAAGTAATCAGGATGTCAGTGAGGACATGTATACCAAATTTGAGTTTTCTATGTGTAGTAGAAGTACCACTTGTGAGGTGCAAGCACATTATTTATTAACTCACAAATCAAGCTTTCCTTCTATAAGAATAGATATATACTTTTCATTGTAAATTGTTTTTAACCAATTTTAATATTGTGTTTTCCATTGTGTTAATCTGCTCTGGGATGGGAACTCTAATAAATAAATTAAATAATATTCCTGGTTGCCATTGCAAATACTCACCTTTGGAAGATCCAGGGCCAAGCAAGATTTTTCCACCCTCAAACACACAAAAAAGCATCTTAAAAAACCAATAATTGGGACAATTAGCTAGGCTTTTAGTCCAACAGATATAAATAAGTTTATTATTAGGAAGTCAGAACTCTTGGAATTCAGAACATCCAAGTGGAATCTTTAAATTTAAAGCATAAAAGAAAACAAGATAAACACTAAATACTCTCTACCTTGTTGTTGGCGGAGTGGGGGAGGTTTGGCTACATGCCTGCTTGAATAACAGTTTAAGTCTAAGCCATTTCTTACATCCAATGCCTTCCATCTTTTTCAAGCACATTTTAGGGGAACAAAAAGCAGGAATAGGACTATAGCCACAGATTTCCAAGCAGAAGCTTGAAATGAATCATAATAATTTAAATAAGAATGGAAATAAGAATGCAGCCCTTTAATAGGAAAAGCCTTTAGGATTGAGGAAAGATGACCACCCACCTCTTATTATATGAGCAAATAAATACTGTACAAGTCCATAGAGACAGCAAGAAGGGAAACTTGTGAAAAGTCAATAGGGGAAGCTTATTCAAATATGAGGTTTCTATTCTCCATATTTATCACATTTGATTTGAATTAAATACTCTATAATGGTGAGCCATTAGTTAAGCCAGGAAGGCATACACCTTCCTAAAGTTGGTAGGTGAGAATGGAACACAAATAAGAAGGAAGGTATATACATTTTCCTGGCTCCCATGCTGGCTTTTGAGCGCTGTAAAATTGCAGAAGATATGTCAGGCAGGCCAGGATCATAACACACCATCCACCAATCTAATGCTATTTCAAGGATGTACATAGATAAATCTCGCCTCACTTCACTCCACTTTATGTGTTTGAATTATTCTCTACTGCTATGCCAGTAACTGATTACTATTGCAAAGTAAACTCATGAGTTTTGCATGATAGAAGTAAAGACGGCCCTTTCCCTAGGAACAAAAAATATCTCAAATGATTTGTGTACCAAAGCTTAGCTTTCTGTCTCTTACAGCAGAAAGGATAATGTTGAAACCCCTTGAGGCCCAACTACCTTATAAATACCTAATACATCTAACAGCTTGAAATGCTGTTGCTCTTCTGCATGACCTTGATTTGTGGCAGGTTTATGGAATTAGGAACCTGTGGAAAAGTTCAACTATGATATTTCCAATATCTTTGTTTCCACTTGTAGGGTGGATCTTTAGGCTGCTTGGCTCTGGAGCTTTCTTTTTTCTCTAGAAAGAGACAACCTCTTGGCTTCACAGACAGCAAAGCAATTATAAATCCCTCAGACTCTAATTAAAAACCAGATAGCTTTCCAAAACACTATTAAAGACACACTAGGGGAATAAGGATTTCAATTTATTGTCATGAATATCAAGCTTGTTTCCTTATTAGCTGCAAAGCAATGAAGAGTAAATGTTCCATAGGCAAAGCATTCTGTTTAACAATGGTAAAAAATGTACCTCAACAAGAAAATGGTGTTTGCAATTTCTGCTTTCTTTCCACTAAAATATATCTACAGTAAATGAATCTGCACTTATGAAAAATGTTTCCCATCAGGAGACACCATAATATGCAAGCAAGTGGCAGACATGTTGCAACTTGTGTAGTTTTTTTCTTTTTGCTTTATGCTTTCAAAAATCTATGCATATTAATGTTTATTTATGAGCTGAATTCTTACACCGGATACCTATATGAAACTGTTCGTTAAAAAGAAACTAGCAGGTTTCCATTTCATTAATGCCTCTCTAACCATACTAAATGCTGTAGGTTATGGATCTGCTATGGGGTGCCCTAGTGTCAGATCTGACCCCCCTGGGATCTAGCTGCCCACCATGCCAACTCTTGGAGCTGGATGGGGTGTAGAGAGAACAGCAGTATCTCTGGGGCAATGGGAAATACTGATAGTTCACTTTGATCTTAAATCAACTGCTCTGGCCTTCGTCTACCTAACCTAATCCTATAAATTTCCAGCATTCAAATGGATCACCTCCTCATTCTACAGCATGCACTCCTTCTAATTTTTTAAATGACAGCGGTGGAATTTCCTTGCCTAATGCCATTCTGATCGAGTGCTGGCTTCTTATGATGGCCAAAGATCTAGACTATATGAAGACCTTTTTGGCGGAATCGAATATGCTCCTCTCTACTTTAGTTGCAGTGGCTAACAAACTTATTTGTCGCCCAGAGACTGTTTCTAGGGGCTTACAAACTGCTCCAGGGAAATGTAGGAATCGAATTTTGTCACGTAATAAATCGATAAAAGGTTCCAATTGGCGGCTCCTGGGTAAGAAGACGCCTCTTACAAAGAAATCTAAGAATATTAAGCGATCAAATTTAAAATCTTCTAACAAGATGAATTTCTCTAGACTTTTTAAATTACTGGATGCACCAACTGCTGCTAGGAAGGCTGGGAGACCGAAAACATCTCCCCCTAAAATAAACCAGAGAGAGGATAATACAGCTGTAAAAGGGATCTTTATATCTCCTCTTCCCTTACCTTCTGCTGGTAAAAATTTAGTTCAGAATTCATTATCTGTTTTACAGAATTCAAGGGCACAAGTTCAGCATGAATCTATAGCTACCTACAGTCGCCCCATATTCCCAAAATGGTCGCTAGTTCTTAATCGTAAAAAACTTGTTTTCCTTAATTATTATAGACCTCGGGGTCGTACTTCTCCTTTCGAGCACAAGCTTCACTTTTTAAGAATTCTAGAAAAGTCCATTCCAGGTATTTTTGTAATCGACGATATTGTTTGTGTGGAGTATTTAGATTTCATCCATCCTTTTGTGCCGACTGCAGTTACCTTTAGCTCGACTGTGCATGTACGTCAGATCCTTAAAAACAGAATCGCGTTGCTCTCTATTGGCATTACTGCATTAAGACTTTTCGAGAATACTGCTCCACCACAACATCTTTATAGGAATACCTCCTCTCTTTTGAATTTACGGAAATCCTCTCATCAGGTGTTAATGGGGGATTCAAACATGATGGATGAAGACCTAGTGAATTTATCTCTCCCTCAGACGCTGGGTAAGACTTCAAAACTCTCTCAACCCCCAGTGAACTCAGATTCAAACTATAGTTTACGATGTACAATGGATAATGATGAACCCAGTGCTGAAGAACGGGAACTCCTTGAAGTTTATGTCTCATTGCCATCTCAAGATCGATCGAATATTATTTTAAGTTTATACAAACTTATTTTCCAATTAAAGCAACTCTCAAGTGGGGAGTCCCTTAGCAAAGATCATGGACTTTGTACTATTCCAGCTGCCATAAATATATCGATGATGGATCCTGACGATTGCTCCCCAAAGCCAAACCAGGATAACTCTCCCCTTTTGACACCTCTTACTTGGACTGATAGGAGATTGTTGTATCCCATAGAAGAAGGTTCACCCCAAAAAGCTCCTCCTTTTCAGCAGAACCTACTTCCTCCTTCTGGGATAGTTATCTCCAATGTTAGCCGAATGGATCCTAGCTTCGATCTAATTGAATCTGTTGAGAACGACTTACCAATAATGGACGATGCCTCCATAAACCAGGATATTGTATCTCTCCGTCCAACTAACATCAAGCCTTGACTAGAATCTCCCAGTTTGACATCCTTATTAAGGATTCTATCTTGGAATATTGCTGGATGGAGATCCAAAGAATCAGACCCCTCATTCAGAATACGTAAATAAATATGACATTATTTTTCTCCAAGAAACTTGGTGTACTGAGCCGTCAGTATTTGATGGCTTCTCAGTCTATTTGATGGCTGCTACTCCTAGTGAAAAAGGTGGCCGTCCTAAAGGCAGCTTACTGGTAATGATTGCCTTAAAGCTCAAGATTAGCGCCATTGTCTTAGACACTTTGCCTGGCCTTGCTATGTCTCTCACCCTCAAATTTATTAGGTTCTCATTGTTATTAATAAATGTTTATCTTCTGCCGTTTCGTAGGAAACAACAAATTAGTAAATCTTTTTGCGAACTTGAGAAGTACATAGACAAACAGACATCGTTAAACCCGATGGCGGAAGTTGTGTTAGCGGGTGATTTCAATGCGAGACTAGGCCCTAATGATGAAGTGCTATTTGCTCATTTCCATGAAATTCCTCATCTCGTAAATGAGTTTTCTCACCTTCCCTGCCGACGTTTTAAAGATCTTGGACTCAATTATGCCGGTCTATGCCTCACTCAATTTCTCTTTAGGCTGAATCTTGTTCTACTGAATAGCTCTGTACATGGCGATACCAATGGAGAATTTACGTATTTATCTGGATTAGGAGCTTCTACAATAGACTTTTTCATTACATCTACCAAATTATATAGTAAGACTCTTTCCTGTACAGTTGAAAGTCGTCTGGATAGTGACCACCTCCCTTTGCTCCTAACGTTAGACTTTGATGGCCCGATCTATTCTGATCTTCCAACCTCTTTGGAAATAGTTCCGGAAATGAGAGCTACTCGTGTTAGATGGTCGTTGAAAACAGAAAAGGACTTGAAAGCATCCCTTTATATTTTACGTCTTCTTAGTCGCCGAGAACATCTTTTAGCGGCTGATCTTGGTGTACCTACATTGGCCGCATATCAGGAGTTGATATTGGAAGTCCAATCAAGTCTACCCACTAAGCCCTCTGCAATGTCCTCTTCACGACAAAGGACATCTAAGCCATGGTTTGATAAAGACTGTTAATTTAAAGAATTTGCTTATACAGCGATACAGGGAATATAGGGAGCTGGATTTATCTGCTCTTCCGATTGAATGCCTTACTCTAAAAAAGAAATATAAAAATTTAATTCATCAAAAAAAAAGAACGGCACAGTCCCATCTTTGGCAAGCTTTGATTGTTGCCTCCAGGACAAATGATACAGCTACATTTTGGAAGCTTGTGTCAGGGGGTTGGGCAACTAATCCAACTACAGTGAATTTTCATGTCTCTGTTAGCACTTGGGAAACCTACTTTCGAAATATCTTTGATTCTGGACTAAGTATTCCTGAAAAGATGCAGCCCTCTATAGATGACTTGCCTATTTGGCCCCCTGTCTCAACTAAAGAGATAATCTCCCTTATAGAAAAGCTGAAGCCACATAAAGCACCTGGGCCTGATAATATCATCCCCGAGATAATCAAAACTAACATGGGGTGGTGGGCCCCGGTTTTAGCAGCTCTTTTTACTAGTATAGACCAGTCCCTCTGTATTCCGGAAGACTGGGGCTGTGCTATTATTGTACCGATTTTTAAAAAGGGCTCACGTGAGAATCCAGCTAACTATAGGCCTATTTCCTTATTAAACATAATAAGTAAGCTATATGCAAGCCATCTACTTTGTAAGCTTCACTCCTGGATGGAACAAGAGAATGTTCTTGAACAGGAACAGGCTGGCTTCAGGGCATCATGCTCCCCGTTGGACCACGTCTTGGTATTACAGCATTTAATTGAAAAATATACGAACCGTCCCGGAGGCTCTCTCTTTGCTGCCTTTATTGATTTTAAGGCAGCTTTTGATTCCATTTCTAGAGAGATCCTTTGGGCTAAACTTGAATCTACCTCTATAGATAGACGTTTATTAGCCCTTATCCATGGCCTTCATCAAAATACTCATGTCCGGATTAGATGCAATCGTGCTGGCTTACTCTCTAGTTCCATTCCCACATATAAAGGAGTGAAGCAAGGCTGCATTTTGGCTCCCACTCTTTTTAACTTGTATATTAATTCTTTAATTATAAATTTGATATAAAACCCTTCTCACTATCCATCTCTAGCTAATAGACCTGTGTCGATACTATTATATGCGGATGACGCTGTCCTTTTGTCTCTTTCACGTGTGGGCCTATGCCGATTGTTGAGAACCCTTTCCTCCCATTGCCTGAATGACCAGCTAGAGATTAACTATAGTAAATCTAAGGTAGTAGTGTTCTCAAGAAGGAAGACAAAATATTGATGGCAGATAAATGATTCCTCCATTGAGCAAGTCGCATCCTATAGATATTTAGGAATTTCACTTCACTCTTCTGGCCGCTGGCACCTCCATGCGGCGGGCGCTAGAGCAATTGCTGCAAGAACATCTAAAGCTTTGCTATCTTTTTTCCATACAAATGGTGGCCAGTATATTCCATCGGCATTAAAGGTCTTTTCTGCTAAAGTTATTTCTAAATTGCTTTATGGGGCCCAAGTAAGTATATATAGCTCTCTTTCTTTTTTTGAGACAATTCAGTCTAAGTTTCTTAGAAGTATATTAGGCACTCCCCCTTGTGTCTCGAATGCTAAGCTGCGATTTGTTACTGGCATGCCCACTATTGAGTCTCGTATTTGGATTCTTAAATATCAGTACTGGCTGAAATTAATTTTTGAACCAGTTGGTCTTTCTCCTCTTGTGTTGACAGACATTTTTCAATCGAAATGGAAGAAATCCCTCGATACTCACCTTGCGTTCTTGGGATTTTCCCCTTTAATTGTTTTGACATTGGGCCCTGCGAAAGCCTTGGAGGTCATTAGGCAGAGAATTTTAGACGTCGATTATCAAACTCTTATGTCCCTCTCTGAACATGAGCATTCATTCAACCTGCATGTAAAACCGTTCACCATGGCCCAGTACCTATCCCTTTTATATACACCAAGGCTTAGAAGGGCATTTACATTGGCTAAATTTAATGTATTGCCGTCTGCTCTCTTAGAGGGCAGGTTTAAAAAAATTCCCTTCTCTGAAAGATCCTGCCCTTGTGATGCTGGAGCCATTGAGACTGCTGATCATGTACTATTATTGTTGCTGCAGATGTATTGTTTTTATATTGTATTATTATATTTTATCAATTGTATTCTAACAAATTTGTAAGTCGCCTAGAGTGGCCATCGGCCAGATAGGCGACGAAGAAATTAAATTTATTATTATTATTATTATTATTATTATATTATTATTACTATTAGACTGTAAGTTTCATGACGAGCCTCAATGCCATTTTATTCTGCCTATATTACAGAAATTTCAATGCAGGGATTCAACCCTATATGCCCAGTACTTATTTGCTGATAAAGAGCCTCTTATTACCTGTAAGGTGGCAAATTTCTTTGCCTCTGCGATTGAAATCCGAAAAAAACTGATGACCCCGAAATTTTGAATCTTTTTTCATATTTTAAATTGTTCTGATCTAATTGACATGTATTTTATTATTCATCCTCTGATTCTTTTAATGTATTGTTTTGAATTGTGTATTTGCTCCGTGAATATTTATATGGAAAACTTTTGGCTGGTCTATGACCGTAATAAAATTTATACATACAAAATTTATACAAATTTATACATACACCTAAGCTAGCAGCCCCGAATGTCATGCCACATTTTCTTGTTCTCTCAGTAACTCCTGCCTCACTTAGAGATTGAATTCCGAATCGCATCCACCTTGGAATATTCAAGATAATGACCACATTTATCTGATCACATCCAAATGTGCAACTGAGACGATTCAAGAGCTTCTCATGGTCCTGGGGCCATTATTTATTTATTTATTTATTAAAATATTCATAATCCCCCTTCACCTAGTGCAGAAACCTCTGACAATCCTCTAGATTCTATATGCAAATCACAGTTGTTAAGGTGAGATTATTGGCCTGTTTGTGAAAGAATGGTAATTTAAATATCTGGTTTTATTACTAGATAATACATTTGCGACGGATCAACTAAATTCTTCTCTTGAAGCTAATGCCTATTGGGGAGGGGAATCAACACACTGATCCCCCATGGGTTTGAAACACACTTTTTCAAACTAGTTTTTTTTCTAGACCACAGTCCCTCTGCAGCCAATAGAATTTTATTGGGGGTCAGTGAATGGGCGGAGAACATTGTAAAGCATGTTGCAGGGCTGTAGTGTCGCTGAAGCTGAACACCTGTGGACCTGATCACTGCCTGGATAGGAGACCACTGGGAGCCCCACATAAGCTGCTCTGAGGGCAGAACTGCATGTTACAAAGAACAGGGAGCTGGAATGTCCATTATTCTTTTGATTCTTGAGGGCTTTTCTTCTTTTCTCTTTGTTTATTTGTTGTTAAATGCCTTCAAGTCGATTTCGGCTTATGGCGACCCTATGAATCAGCAACCTCCAATAGCACATGTCGTGAACCACCCTGTTCAGATCTTGTAAGTTCAGGTCTCTGGCTCCCTTTATGGAATCAACCCATCTCTTGTTTATATATATATGAACGTAATTGTGATTAACCAAACAGAGGTTTTTATTATATTAACAAAACGTTTCAGCTTCTGCCTTCATCAGCTGCTAACATACAAATGCTGTTACCAAGGTGGCAGTTATAGAGCTTTGAGGATGGAATGCTAAGTAGTGGTGGTACTGTCCTCCAGGTTCAGGCCATGTGGTGCCAATGTGTCCAGAGAGTATATCCAAAAGTTCTCCCTTCTGGTCAATGCTGCTGGATCTGCTGGCATCTCTATCGCTGTTATGGAAAAGTCCAACAGGCTGTGACCCTCAATGTTAAAATGCTTTACAACTGGTTGCTCCACATTTTTTGTCAAGATTGCCGACTTGTGGTTCCTGAAGCGCGTGCGTAGGTCAGTTGTGGTCTTTCCTACATATTGGATATGACATCCTGGTCTTTTGCACTCGATGATGTAAACTATATTGCAGGACCTGCAGGTGATGTTCTGTTTGATGTAATATATCCTGCCTGTCCTAGTTCTTGTAAAAGTGGCTGTCTCCCTGAGGTACACACAGGTGATACAGCGTTTGGAGTGACAAGGATGAGACCCTGGATTGGTGATAGGTGGCTTAAGCACAGCTCTCACCAACAGTCTGCGCAAATTAGGAGGTTGGCGAAATGCTATAACAGGAAGCCTGCTGATGGCTCTAGTAAGATGTTCAGAGTTTGCCAGCAATATATATATACACACACACTATGGTTTTTTTCTTTTATGTATTCTTTTTGTGTATATGCTGGAAATGTATGTATACTATATATTCTTTTTTCAAGCAATACAATTTAAATATCCCTTTAACATTGAACAGGGGGCTGCTGCCAAAAACATGGTTAGTTCCTCCCTTCTGTTCCTCTGTTAGTTCAGCTTATTTGGTCTCCTAACATCATTACAATGTGTATGTCCTGTTGCTGCCTCGGTGTCTAATGCTGCCATTATTATAAACAGGTAGGCTCAACAAGTTTGTAATAGATAAGATGTAAGCAGTCAGACAACAGAGAAGGTTAGGCTTCTAGCAGAATGAAACTACTACTGCAACTTGAACAGTGATTCCCAAATCCCCCTGCCCACAAACCACTTGAAAATTGCTGATGGTTTTGATGGACCCCTTAATCCCCCAATTCCCCCCCCACACACACACACACAAACCACTTAAAAACTGCTATTCGTCTTAGTGGATCCCTTAATTATTTTTCTGTTGTAGCAATTGTAATATGCTATGCTAGATGCTGTATGATTTTTAATTGTATTTTTATTGCTTCTTTTATTTCTTATATTGTAATTTATAGTATTACAATTTGCATTCCATATAAATCAAATCATAATCGAATAAAATACACTATAAGAAATAAAAGAAGCAATAAATTTCAATTAAAAATCAATATGAATATTTAATATGGACATGCCACGGACCACTTGAATGAAGTTCACAGACCATAGGGAAGGATCCCCTGAACTAGAACATAGTAAACATCAGATTTAAGGAAACTTCGTTGGCTCTGGATTCAACAAAAGCTGTACATTAGCTCTGCACCCTGAGTGACTTTTATTATTGCACCTACAAGCTTGCTTTAACACTCTATGAGCAATTTAACCCTTAGCCTACACTTTGATTCCTTGCCATCACTATTCCAACAGTAATAATAGTATAATCAAGCCTGAAATGTGATATGCTCTCCTCATGTTGCCTTGTTTAAAAACAACTTTTTAATGGAGGCCAGGACCCACGGGGAGAGAGAGGGCTCCACACCATTGATCTCTCCTCCCCACATATACTTCTGAGCTTCCCGCTGCCATGGACGACAGCACCCCACTAATTGCAGGGCACGTACCACCACCTACAATCTGCAAGCACCAATCAGGAGAAGGAGAAGAGGGAAGCAGGCCTATAAACACTGAGCTGGACACTGAGATGTGGCGCCCCCAGAGGGTCTTGCCACTTTGGCAAGCCACTTCGGCAAATCATGCAGGCTGCCAGGAGATGTTGTTTAAATCTGCAAGTAACTCTATAATAAGGTACTGTAATTCCAGGAAAAACTTTAACTAATGAATTCTTACTGTTGATTATCAAGTAAATCTAATCATATGAACTTGAATTTTGAATGAGTTTAATCCCCCACTATAGTTAATGAATTTGAACTCTAAGAACTTTGGTAACTTGATGAATTTAAAATTACAAAGATATGAGTAAATAAACAATTAAGCTAAAAGTGTATGGAGTGTCAAGGAGAGCAAGTGAAAATTACAGTATACTTGGGAAAAATGGGACCAAGAAAACAAGTAAAAACACAAGATATGAGAGAAGAATAGGCAGAGGGACAACTCTGTGTTCCATGGGAGAAATTAAAGCAATCCCTATTAAAAGAAATGAAAGTAATGGAAGAAAAAATAATAACACAAGCTCAAATAGAAAAAGACAAAAAAATGGAGACAAGTTTTAAAGACCAGGAGAAAAAGATGCAAAGCTTGAGTTATATAAAAAACTAGAACAAAAAGACTTGAATATCCAGAAACAAAGGAAGTTGTGGAAAAAGTAAATAACATGGAATCAGCTTTGGGTGAGATGGAAAAAGATACAGACTCTAATACTATAAAATTAAACAAATAGAGACCAAACAAGATGAACTCAAAACAGTACTAAGAGATATAAAAACAAAAAATAGAAATTTAGAAAATAAATTAGAATCAAACAAAGCAAGGCTGGAGGAAGTGTCCCAAGAACTGCGAAAGAAAAATTTAGAACTAAGAGGCGTGCCTGAAGGACTGGAAAGAGGCAACTTACTTGCTTTTCTAGAAGAACAACTTTCATGATATATTCAACTAGATAAATTTTGATCAGTGGGTATCGAGACCGCTTTTAGAATTGGAAGTAAAATTAAAGCTGGAATCAATAACATAAGAAGGAACTACCCAAGAGATATTTTAGTGAAATGTATTCATCTCTGAGTCAAGGAACCTATAACTTATAGATACTGATTAGGAGAAAAACTAACAATTAATGACACCCAAATTGAAGTATTAGCTGACATTCACCAGGATATTCTAAGTAAAAGGAAAGAACTTACATTCTTGACAACTATACTGAGACAAAAAAAAGTGGGGGATTCCTTTTAAATTGGTAGTCCAAATGCAAAATGACTGGATGATTATTAAAACCATTGAAGATGCAATTACATTAAAATAGCAGTTAGAGCAAGGTGATAAAAACAGATAAAGACACTCAAAAGGAAAGCAACAAGATACCATCAGGATGTGGAACACAAATTGATGATCAACAGCAACCTGGAAAGAGTTTAGATATCTGGTTGTAAAGGTTACTGATTTCTTTCCTCTCCCCTCTCTTCTTCTTTCTTTCTTTCCCCCCCTTTTTTCTTTCTCTTTTCCTTTCATTTATTCACTTATCCCCCTTCCCCCTTTTTAATATATATATTTCCCTTTCCCCCTTTCCTAATTTTTTCTCTACCCCTTTAAAAAAACTTTTTTCCACTTTGTTAATTCCCCCCTTTTTATTTTATTTTCTTACTTTTTGAAATTTAATATTATCCTATTATTATTGTTTAGTTCTGATTCATTTTGGTTTATTTCCTTTCCCTAGTTTTTTCTTTTTCTTTCCTTTCTTTTGAAAAAATATTCCTTTTCTCTTTTATTCTTATAGCTGTTATAGGTAAATCCTTTGTACCTATAGTGGAAATAGTATGAAAACAATAAAATCATATCTTTAAATGTTAAAGGACTTAATTCTCCAAATAAGTGGAAAAGGTATCCTAGACAATTAAGGAAAGAAAAAGCAGATTTTGTATTTTTTCAAGAAACTCATATAAAAAGAGGTCATGAATGTTACCTGGGATCTCCTAAACTAGGTCAAGTTTTTGCTTCCTCAAATGAGAGGGAAAAAAGGAGTGGCGATATTAGTAAACACTAAGGATTACTGTCATCAAGATATATTAAGAGATAATGAGGGAAGACTTGTTATGATAAATGGTATGTTAAAAGATATAAATATCACCATGATATGTATATATGCACCAAAAGTTACACAAGGAAAATACATTAAAGATCTAACCAAATCTATGGAATTGTTTTGTAATGGAGATATAGTTATAGCAGGAGATTTCAACTGAGCGGTAGATTATTCACTAATAGGGAAAAACCTTTTGGTTTAAGAATGTACCTGATTGCTAGCACCTGAACCAGGGAAGGGAGCTTAAAAGGCAGTGAGATGCCATTTGCCCTTGGCTGGAAGCAATGTCAAGATGCCAGTGTCAGACCCTCACCAACCGCGCCTTGAAACCTGGATTACCTTGTTGAATATCAAACCTTGCTTTGTTAACTGACTTTGCCTTTTGGAAGACGACCTGGTACGTGCACTGAAACCCTTTGACCCTCTCTCTTGCTAATCTGCTTTACAACCAAGCCCTTGCTTAGGCAATTTCCGGCTAATTGTTTTACAGCACCATATATCACCTAGGTGCAGCCGGCAGAGACTGACAGCAACAAGTGCAGATGTTATAGCAAATCAATTTTAAAAATACTATGAAAAACTATATACAACAGATAAACCAGATCCAGATAAAATCACTGATTTTTAGGGAAGTTGAAAATATCAAAATTTACTAGAAGTGATGTTGAGAAATTAGATGCACCCTTTACAATAAGTGAGATAAGAGATATAATTAAGAAGCTTAAAAATGGTAAAGCGCCTAACCCAGGTGGACTCCCAGTTGAATATTATAAAACTTTTTCAGAAGTACTGATGGCTCCGTGGTTACAAACAATCAATGAATCTATAAGATTGGGTAAACTTCCAAATTCTTGGAACATGGCAAAAATTGTAGTAATCCCCAAACCAAAGAAAGATCTGACAGTCCCAGAGTCATATACACCCATTCTATTAATCAATCAATTAAATCAAGATTCAAAAATTTGGACAGTGGCTATAGCAGAAAGACTAAATCAAATATTGGTAAATTATTTTCCTATAGATCAAACTGGTTTTATCAAAAGCAACAAATTATCCATAAACATCAAAAGACTGATTAATTTAATCAAGAAAGCATAGGATGAAAACATAAACGCAGCATTATTGTTCTTAGATGCTGAGAAAGTTTTCGATAGGATGGAATGGCCTTATCTGTTTGAAGTCATTAATAAATTTAATACAGGACCCAATTTTAGGAACTGGATTAAACTACTATATAATCAACTTACAGCACAAATGTCAGTCAATGGCACACTGTCAAATCAATTTAAATTACGAGGTACAAAGCAAGGTTGTCCATTGTCCCCATTATTATTTGCCCTTGCTATAGAACTGCTAGGCATCTCAATTAGAGAAAATCTAGGAATCTGGGGAATGGATTAAATCAAATAAAAAAAATTATATGCAGATGATATCCATTTGATAAAACCAACATATTATTTAAGAGAAAAATTAATATACAGAACACTGGGCAATTTTTATTATTTTTGGAATCAAATGTATCAGGAGAATAAGAATCCATACAAACTATTTTCTTTGCTTTGATCTATCTATGTAACTGCGTTTATATTTTTGATAATATGCTATATATGGATATATATTATTTTTAATGCTTTTTTGTTGTTCATATACAGAAGCTGTAAGAGAAGTATGTTTGTAAAAAGTTTTCTTCTTTTCTTTTTCTTCTTTTCTTTTTTTTAATTGTTTGTAATTTTACCTTAATAAAGGTTATTTTAAAAACTTTTTCATTCATTTTATATATACAGCTTTTTCATTTATTTTATAACACAACTTTTTCACTTATTTTCTATCAGTGCAAAACTTTTCCAGGAAGGCTGACAAATAATAAAAATATATAAAAATAAATAATGCTAGACAAATCAATGAATAACAACAGCAACAATTAAAACAGCAGGATTTTTCTGAAAAAAATTAGCAAGGGCATTCAGCCTGCCAAGCAAGTCTCTCATGGGAGAACATTCCATAAATGGGACACTCACAACTGAAAGTGAATGCAAGTAAAAAGATTTTTGTATGGGAATGTGCCACTGCTCAGTTAAGCCTACAGCCAGGAAACTGAACAGCCTATTGCAACCAATACTATTCTGAAAGGTTGCATGCATACCTATGGCATAAGCTTTCTGCACAGTTCTGTGACATAACCTTTGACAACTCTATCAACTGTGTGAGAGTTCTAAAGATTGTGAGGATGACTTTCCTTGCATTCGTTTTTGTTGGGTGGCCTTATTCAAGAGAAAAATAGGAAAAAATTTCCCAATAGCTGCTGTTGTACCTTCTGGCCAAAAGGATTGTTGGTTTGCAGGAGGCGCATTCGGGGCAAATTCCCCTTCTGGTCTGGCTGTAAAATAAGGAACCAACTCCAGCATCTTTGTACCTCTGGCACTGTCACTGTCAGAAAAAAAGAGAAATAAAATATTATCAGTTTTAAGAGTACATCCCAAAAAATAATGTTTTTAAATTACATTTTAGGTGTAATGTCATGTGAATGTGGCAGATGTATGTGTTACACAGGTATGCTTCTCAGAAAGCTGTGACTGGCTGCAACTCCCTGTTAAGCATATACTCAGGGCCGGCTCCAAAAGATGGCCAGGTGGCAGAGGGCTGCGCAGCCCACAGGGGCCCCTAAAGGGCCCCTCATTATGGTGGTGGAGTAGGCTCACCGTCCGTGGCAGGTTCCCTGCCGCGGATCGCAGGGAGAGAGCTGCCCTGCCGCGGATCGCAGGGAGAGAGCTGCCCTGCCACGGATCGCAGGGAGAGAGCTGCCCTCCCGCTCACCGGCCCACCCATGCCTGCTTACTTGCTTTCCCCCATACCCACCTGCTCACCCTCTGCCCCTGCTGGCTCCCTCGTTTCCCCGCCTGCTCACCATCTCCCCACCTGCTTGCACGCTCGCTTGCTGTCCTGCCCCCTACCCACTTGCTCGCTCACTCACTTGCTCACCCCCCCCACTGCCCCAAGGGCCCCTTGTTATGGTGGGGGAGTAATGCTCCCCCTGCCCCCTGCTCACTTGCTGTCCTGCTTGCCCTGCCTGCTTGTCCTCCCCCTCCCTGCTTGCTCATTCACCCTCTCCCCCACTTGTTCACCCATCCCCCACTTGTTCACCCATCTCCCACTTACTCACTCGCTCACCCACCTGCCAACCCACCCCCTCGCCCACCTGACCTCCCACTCCTCTGCCTGCCTGGTAGGTAGGTGGGGCATGCCACGGTGACACATGCCTTAGTTACATCCCGATTAGACTACTGTAACGCGCTCTATGTGGGGCTGCCCCTGAAGACTGCTCGGAAACTGAAATTGGTACAAAGAGCTGCAGCCAGGATGTTAACTGGGGCGGGATATAGAGAACAGACAACCCCGCTGTTGTATCAGCTCCACTGGTTGCCCATTTGTTTCCGGGCACAATTCAAGGTGCTGGTTTTGACCTATAAAGCCTTATACGGCTTAGGTCCAGGCTATCTGTCAGAGCGCCTCTCCCTCTATGAACCTGCTCGGACTTTAAGATCCTCCAGCGAGACTCTACTTATTACCCCTTCCTTCCTGCAAGTTCATCTTGCAGAGACACAGAATAGGGCTTTTTCGGTGGCCACCCCTAGACTGTGGAACTCTCTCCCTATTGAGGTCCGGTTGGCTTCCTCATTATCAAATTTTCATGCACAGGTGAAGACTGTTCTATTTAGACGGGCTTTTAACCAATGTAGTTAGTTTTAACCTATGTTTATTTAATTCCATTTTAAATTGCTTAAACTGAATATCATGTTTATTAATTATTGCTGTTTTAATGTTTTAATGTAAGCCGCCCTGAGTTCCTTGGAAAAAGGGCAGGGTATAAATATTTTAAATAAATAAATAAAATAAATAAATAATGCATGCATGTGGGTGCCAAGGCCCAGGCAGGTTGGTGCCCAAGGGCCCCAGCATGCCTGAGGCCAGCCCTGTATATACTAGATGTCATACCCAGTTTTGCTACCATGTACTATCTGAAAGAAACTCTAACAAACTTGGTGTTGGGAGCTAGGAATCCCCAAATCTCAAAACTCTTTAAACTAGCATATTTGCATTAGAACAGGGGTAGGGAACCTCAGACTCTGGGCTGAATGTGGTCCTCTGGGCCACTCTCGTGGCTGTATACTATAGCCAGCATGGATTTTTCGCATTTCACAATGTTAAATTGAAAGTGCCCCCACGCCATTCTGCTGCTTCCCATAAGCTCATTTCAGAACAAAACTTTACAAAAGGTATAGTCCTGAACTCAGAAACACTTGCTTAACAACCCCCTAGGTTTTCATAGCGATACACAAAAAACTCAGAGAGACTGAAAGTGTAGAACAAGAGGGGGAAAATCCAGACTCCTGTTGGACTTTTTTCTATCAATGGTCTCATAATATGTTGAAATTAATTAAAAATCAGCCATGTTCACAAAGTACCTGTAATCCTATTACTGACCTCACCCCATACTCTGACCTTCATCTTCTGCAGTTTAAAAGTTAAAAAAAAATGCATGACTGATTTTTAATTAATTTAAGAAATTTAACATTGAAGTCAATTATAAGCATGGGCATGCTCAGTAAGAACCGTCAGTATTCTAAAAGCTAGACTCACAGCTGTTTGGCTTGGCTAATCAAGAGGTCACACCCATGTCAGACCTTTATTTCACTTTAGACAGTCATTGCTTCTCCCAAAGAATCCTGGGAAGTGTAGTTTGTGAAGGATGCTGAGAGCTGTTAGGAGACTCCTATTCCCCTGATAGAGCTCCAGTGGCCAGAGTAGTTTAACAGTAAGCCCCTCTTCTGGGGATTGTAGCTCTGTGAGGGGAATAGGGAGGGAAACAAAGGTCTGGTGTGGATGTTGCCAGTGACAGCTTTGGTTTTTTAAATTTGGGTGGGAAACTACATGTGCCTGCTGTAGAATAAAAAGGTGGGGGAAATGCTGAAAAACAATGATACTATTCACAATGCTTTCCTTTTGGAAAGGAAAGGGGCTTTCCATCTGCTCAGTGCCCACCCACCCAATCTCCTCCCCTCCCCCCTCCCCAAGTCAGATTCACCTTTCCTAAGCATGATTGTACAGGAGTAAATCCCACTGAACTCAAAAAGCATGCAAATGATCAAACCTGCCCTGCCCTTCTCCTCCCTTCTATCCTATCCATTTTGCCCCTTCTTTCCACCTTCCTTTGCCCCTCCTTCCTCCTCCTGATTCCCTTCCAATCCCCTCCCCCTCCTCCTTCCCTCTTCTGTCTCCACCTCCTCCTCCTCCATGGTCAGTTTTACCTATTCTAAGCATGACTGCCTGAGAGTAAATCCCATTGAACTCAATAAGCATGCAAATGATCAGAGCTGCCTTTCCCCTCCCCGTCTCCTCTCCTTCCCCCACTTTCCTTCCCCTCCCCTCCCCTCCCCTCCCCTCTTCTTTCTTCCTCCTCCTCTGCCCGCTTCAGCCCCCCCTCACTCCCTTTCCTCCTCCTCCCCCATGGTAAGTTTCACCCATCCTAAGCATGATTGCAGGGGAGTAAATTCCATTGAACTCAATAAGCATGCAAATGATCAATCCATTCTCAGCAAACTTGCACAGGATCCCATTTCTTAACTCCCAGATTGAAAAGCAGAGAAATTCACTAATAGGCAAAAAAAACTCTTGTGGTTTAAGAATGTACCTATAGCCCACAAATATTTCTGTCAAACTTTAAAAAGCAGGGAAATTGGGCAGCTATAGTGAATGCACCAGGGGAGCAGGAGACCTGACCTCCTGTCTGAGAAGCACATGTTACCAAATTCTTCCAAGCTACACAGGAAGTGGATTGGACTATGAAAGACCAACCCAAATTGTGTTTGCATTTTGACAAATTTGTAGGGCAGTACACTATCTCAGAGAGGATCTGGACCCACCCACCCCTATCATGTGGCCCTCCAGAAAGTTTCCCACAAAGTTTCCCCTCCCTGCACTAAAACAACTAAAAGAGAGCGAAGACATGAAAGGCCAAGCTACATGCAATGTTAATTGCATAATTTCAATTAAAGTGCACATGTTTAAATAATGTAAATAGCAGCTGGAGGGAGTTTAAGCAGCATGGGGACCACAGGGGAGGGGAAGATAAGTTTAATCCCTCTGCCATGGTAAATGCAAATCCCCCTCCTCAACCTGCAATTTTCCTCAGGAGGAGAGAAGTACACAGTTGGTGCCATTGGATACAAGCTCCTCCAGCTCCAGAGCAGATCTCAGACCAAGTATTCACTAATTTATGTTCACACAGCTATGGATAAGATGTGGATGGCAACTCCAGTTAGCTCCTCTTCTTCTGAATATATATATATATCCACCAGCTACAAATTTAGCCTAAGAAGCCCGACATGATATTCAAGCTTGGCAGCAGACTGCTTTATTAAGAGGGAGCATCTAAAAACAAGGCTGAATAAACCCCCTGGACTGAACAACCATTCCCTTGTTTTAAATAAAGTAAGTAGAAGTGTGTCTACACCAGCCCTCGATATGTTTTTGGACTACTGCTCTCATCAGCACCAGCCAACATGGCCAACAGTCAGGGATGGTAAGAGTTGTACACAAACAACATGTGGGGAGCAGGTTTATACTTTATCCTAAAGAACAGAAAAATTAATTTTGCTTTCAAGCCAATTAATCGATTGATTAAAATTTACATACTAGCAAAACTTCAATAAAACTGCCTTTTTTGCAGTTCTGAAGGTCTTGTAGAGCTTTTCCAAGCATCTAGCATCTGTATTGTTTACAAGCATTTAAATGTTTATAAGCATCAGTATTATCATAAAGTGAGATGTACCATCATGAGAATGGAAATGGACTGCCTTCAAGTCAATTCCAACTTATGGCAACCCTATGAATAGGGTTTTTGTGGTAAGCGGTATTCAGAGGGGGTTTACTATTGCCGTCCTCTGAGGCTGAGAG